>NC_069500.1:267854062-268566562 GCF_027579735.1 Bombina bombina | reverse complement strand
GCTGCATCATGTACAATTCTAAAATAGTGTGTTTCAGTAAATATAAATTAACTTGTACTGGTTAATAAAGTTAATTTATTAGGAGGAAAACCATGAGAACGTTAATAGAACTTTTGTGAGTACTTAGTTTAGTTAAATCCCCAGTACAATCAAAATCTGGAAACTACTTTTCAGCTAATAAGTATATACCTGTATCTATATTAACATTTTATATTTTTTTTGTGGATTATTACATTTTTTAGATTAGCTGTTTAAACATTAATTGGTTTATTTTTAGTGAACTTTATAGATAAAGAAATATCTACAAGAATAATTCAATGTCATTGTGACAATGGCCCTCACTAATAGTCTCAGTATTATTATGCACTTTTCATATATAGATTAACACTATATTATTTATTGTGCCTATAATCTGCAGAATAGCAATCATTTGGAAGCGTGCACAAATACATATAGGTCAGTCCAGTGCTGTGAGTAGGAAAACACATCTCACTTGGTTTGCCTGTACCAAGAATGACAGGTACTCATAATAAACATATTTTCTTATAACATTAAATGTGGCTAACTACAACACATTCATTATGTGTTTAGTGTTAATTGACTAGATGAAAGCTAATCTTTACAGCACTGATTTTCTAGCTGTATAAAACTATGTTAGATTATATTTCAGTAGATTTTTTGTTGGAAAAACTCTATTAAAAATCCTTTGTCAATAGAGAATGCAGTAATAATCTTGTGGTAAGGTTTTCAGCCGGATTCGAAAGTACATTTCATGTGGGTTTAATTATTTATAGCTTACATTTTAGCTTTAGGGTTCTGACAGTCATGTTTATTTATGTTTTGCATATTGTGTTGTGCAATATAAACGTTAAAAAGCATTTAACTGGGTGCAAACATTAATGGTTTCAAAAGAGCACAGTGAGTTTATGAGATTTGTTTAATCCTTTGTTGAAAAGCATACGCACATATGCTAAGCAGCAGCAATGTGCTCCTGGGAGCTAGATGGTGAATGGTGACTACACACATACTCCTGGTATCATTGGATCACCAGATGTGTTTAGCGAGTAGTTCAGTGCTTTTAGAGCATTTCTTGCACTTTTATGTCAATTAATTGCATAAGCCAAACCTATTATATTGCAGTTATATTCAGCTCGGTGTACCAAATGTAACTATTTCCTGCAGGTTTGTAGATATGGCTGAAACTCACTTATTTTATGGCAAAGCATCTCTCTAGATTAAAACATAGCTAAATGTGTTACAATAAACTCTGCTGTCATAGGGAAAACAAACCTAAATAATGAAAATAATTATTTATAGAATAGGCTAGCCAAGATTCACTAATAACTGAAAACATTATATATTGACATCACAGATTAGTGAATAAATCTTTCCTGAGAGCTCTTCCAATTCTTACTTAATCTAGATATGTGACATAGGAAAGGATACATAGAGTAATCACATTGGAGTGGAATTAAAAAGAAAAGTTGAGATATAAAAAAATAAAGAAATACCTGATAAGTTCCTTTAAAATAATGAGAATAATAATAGTATTATTTTATTTGTAGACATTATATCAAACAGCAAATGAAGAACTATTAACATGCAGTCATCTGCAAATAAAAGACATTAATAAGCTCAATGACTGCAGATCGCTATAGAATAGTAGAAGGTACGGCACAGAATAATGCAGTACCAAAACCATCCACTAGAGGGCATGCAATATCTTTAGCGAAAACATTAGTAGTTTGGAATCATTCATCAACTTGCCAGTTTTAATAACTGTCGAAATGCTCTCAAATACTTTTATTATTTTTGCTCTTCAAATAGTTTTATAATTTTTATTCTTTAACAATTAGTGTCATTCTCTTAAAGACAAATACATTCATATAGGTTATGCTTTTCTAACTGCACTGCAGCTTTAGGTCCACAGGGAATCCCAGCGCATACATATGTTAAAGTCCAAAGGAAGTTCCCCTACTAATATTTTTTCCCCTTTCAGGGTAAAATTGTGCATCTCTAGCATATTTTAACACGGAACTTTGAGGGTTTTTTTCCAAATATGTTATCTGGTGAGCACACATATTTGACAACATATTCAGGCTACAGCAAATAAAATATGACACCATCAGTCCAATACAATTTATACGTTTGAGGTAACCTCTGCCTTGTAAGAGGGTGTCATTATATTTTGTAAAATATAATATTCTTCCTTGTATTGATGGGTTTATACTTTGTGTACTTCATCATAATCCAAACACCAGCCCAGATTATATACATATTATATAGTTATAATAGGTCTTAAAGGGATACTAAAATCAGTATGAAACCTTCATGATACAGGTAAATTGATAGATACAAATTTAAGAGACTTTCCAATTTACTTCCTTTATGAGTGCACAGTGTTTTATTTATTTTTTAATCCAGTATTTATTGAAATATATCATTTTGTACATACAACAAAGTGTTATACATTTGTAAATACTAATTATTCAAATGGATTCCTAACCTTTGTGGATTTGATTTAAATCACTAGTTAGTAAGATCAATATACTTTAATTTTAATCATGGTTTTCATTTTTAAAATATTTCTTCAGATAATTTTTCCTGTGTTATCAGACCATTGCTAATTTGGTCATATTTCATTATATATGCATAGATAGATCATTCAAATTAATTAATTTATTGGGAGGTGAACTATCTTCAGTTTAATAGGTTAATCATTCATATTTGATTACCTTTTCAGCTGTACTTTATTGGAAGGAGAAAAAAAAATATTACCTTAATAATAACAATTTAAATAGTTTTATTTAACTAAAAACAATAACATTATATTTCATTTTTACTGCTTGCCCCTCCCTCCTCACACTTAGGTCCTTGTGCAGATCTATTTCACTACAAACAATCTTCTTGTCAGTGAGCTTCTTGAAACTTAGAATGGATTGATTTGGTGTACATAGATTTTCAGGGGAGTAATGGCATTAAAGGAACAGTAAAGTAAAAATGAAACTTTGATTATTCAGAAATATGCAATTTGATTTTTTTATCAATTTTCCAATTTACTTCTCTTATATAATTTGTTTTGTTCTCTTGGTATTCATTGCTGAAAAGTATACATAGGTAGGCTCAGAAGCACAGCACTACTGTGAGCTAGCTGCTTGTCACTAAATCACCCAATGTGTTCAGCTAGACCAAGAGAATGAAGCACATTTTATAATAGAAGTAAATCTGAAATCTGAAAATTGTATGCTCTATCTGAAACCCAAAAGTTTTCTTTCATGATTATGTCCCTTTAAGGTCTATCTCTCAACTCTATGTTTATTTTATACTTTTTTTCACAGTTTTTAGAGTACAAAAGCCAATAATGGGCTAGATTACAAATGGAGCACTAATTTATTGCGTGCCCGCAAACAGCAAATTTGCCCGTTTGCGGCGCACAATTATGAACTAGCTATTACAGTAGCTGGTTTCTGCTACCGCAAGCTTGCGGTAGCAATAAGCACTTATAAAATTAACCAGAGATCAGATCTTTGGTTAATTTTATAAATGTCCCACAAATGCCCCCAAACCTAAGTGTAATATATTTTATAAAAAAATAAAGATAGTGACACAGTACGGGTAAGCAGTCACTAGAGCTTAACACACTTAAATTAACACGACACAGCGCGACAGATAGCATAGCAATGTCACTAGATCAGATTAAGATTGTGGCATGGAATGTAGGTGGCATTACATCACCCATAAAAAGAAAGGCAATTCTTAAATACTTCAAACAACAAAGGGCCGATATTGCAGTAATGGAGGAAACACATTTAACACAAGTGGAACATGGAAAACTTCAACAATATTGGGTCGCGGAGGCTATTTTCACACCTTATGAAGCCAAAAGATCTAGAGGAGTAGCCATTCTATTTAGGAAACAGTTATAACACACAGAGAGATAGCCAAAAGAGGGAAAATACATCATCCTAAGCATAGAACTCAAACACGTAGCCTTTAATCTCTGAGGACTATATGGTCCTTTACACAATAAGGCTGAGTTTTGGCAGACACTACAAAGGAAATTACTACAACACATGGAGAGGCCTTTAATTGTAGTGGGAAACTTCAACATCGCCCCACATGTATCAGCAGACAGATTTCCCAATCCAGACTGTCCGCAGACTAAACAACAGCCAGCTACATACTGTAAAAGGGAAACCAGGATGCTAAATAAATTTAAAAGGGCCCTAAACTTGACAGACATCTGGAGAGCTAGACATCCAGAAGACAGAAACTTCACATGCATATCAACATCCAAACAGACATTATCAAGGATAGATTTCTTTCTTACATCAACAACCATGTTCCCACAGATACTAGACACTAAAATTGACATGGTCACACTGTCGGATCATGCACCGATATCACTGACAATATCGGTGGGCAGGGCCGGTGCCAGGATTTTTGGCCACACAGGCGAGGATACAGTTTGCCGCCCCCCCCCCCCCCCCCCCGATTATATACATCACATTTCTAGTTTAAGGGATATGAAACCCATTTTTTTTATTGTGATTCAGATAGAGCTCAACCTTTTAAGCATCTTTCTAATTAACTCCTATTATCACATTTCTTCGTTCTCTTGGTATTTGTATTTAAAAAGCAGGAATTCAAGCTTAGGAGCTGGCACATTTTTGGTTCATCACCTGGGTAGTGCTTGCTGATTGGTGGCTAAATTCAAATCAAACAGTGGTAGCGCAGCATAGCAAATCAAACTTTGGTAGCGCAGCATAGCAAATCAAATAGTGGTAGCACAGCATAGCAAATCAAACAGTAGTTGTGCTGCATAGCACATCAGACAGTGGTAGTGCTGCATATATGTGAGTGTGTGTGTGTATATATATATATATATATATATATATATATATGTGTGTGTGTGTGTGTGTGCTTTTTGTAACCATGGTGACACATCACACTAATAATTAGATTCCTGTGTTGGGATACCTATTGTTGATTATTCACATCTTATATTCAGATTATGATCTAAAAGTATGCTTCTACTAGCAGAATCTCCTGTCCAGCAAAGCAATAGTTTGAACACTAGCCATAATACATAAAAAATGTTAGCCATGCCCATGTATGAGTTCATTCACATGACATAAGCAACCCCTCATGCATCAAGTTATAAAAATAGTATGTACAGAAAAACCACATAATGAAAACAAAGAGCTGTGGGAGGAGAAAGAAACACAAGAAGTGCTCATAAGACTGTTTTTTTTATCTTATTGTCATTTTTACTTTATCTTATTGTAAATAAAGTTTCTTCCCCTGTTAATAACTAAATGCATTTATGAATAAGGCACCAATATTTTTTTTCATTTTATGTTTTAGATTGCTAGAAAGAGCAAAAATGTTTCCCCCCTTAGAGAATATGATGGTTATGATAGATTTGTGTATACATGTGAAAGATATACATGATAAGTACTTGAGCTGGTTCTTTTAAGAGTAATGTTTCTCTGAGCCTCTGAGGGCAATTTCTAAATCAGCTTCTAACATGCATACAATAAAGCTGGCAACACCTGCGTCAAATAAGTTAAAAAATAATATATATTATGTGGTGATCACGAGCAATGCAAGCAAAACAAGGCAAGGCATCCATCTGAAGAAAAATCAGTACCGTTAATAAATAGCGCCAACCGAACTATAATAGTCTCACAATTTAATTTCTTTTTTATTTGGGAGAAAAGAAGGGCCATTTAAGTTATATATTGCTGGTTTCTTCTGTGCCCTAATAAAATGGTTTTTCTTTGAGAAATAGCACCTGTGAAGCGAAGGCATCATGTGTAATTGCATAAAACAGAGGCGATCTGCTGGTGGTCTGCGACTGCTCTTGTTTTTAATAAATGTTAATGTTATGTACATACCTCCTTAGTACAGTCACAGTCAGACGGGTCCGGCCGGGCGTGCAGACTCCTGAAACAACTAGTGCGTGCGCACCTGTAAACACACACTTGAGCCCTGCATGCGTGGGTGGGTCGGTTGGTGTGTGTGCCGGGCGGGCGGTATTGGTTGGACTTGGTTGGGACCTTGTGGGGGGGGGGTGTCAGTGCCATGTGCTGCGCTGCGCTGCGTGCGTGCACTATTACATTTGCATTAAAAATTAATGCAAATTAAAGGGACATAAAAAGTAAAAAAGTAAAAAATTTAAACAATCAGGCTGCTCTAAATTGTGCCCTCCTGCTGAGGCGCCCTAAGGCAGTTGCCTTAGTCGCCTATATACAAGCGCCGGCCCTGTCGGTGGGCTGCAGGCGACCCAAAAGGAAGGGGTGGAAATTCCCATATTACTTATACAGGGATCCCAATCTCCTAAACTACCTTAAGGGGGAATGGTTGCACTACACTGATTTATACAAAGCACACATTTCAACACCATCTCTATTCTGGGACACTGCAAAAGGCGGTTCTAAGGGGGATAATCATAGCATACGCATCAGGAGTCAATAGGAAGCGCAAACAAAGGGAGGACATGCTCCTAAGGCAAGTCACGAACACCTACAACAAATATCTCAGGGCCCCTAATGCAGAGAACAGACAAAAATACACGAGGGTCAAACAGCAGAGAGATACATTCCTTCTTCAAAATGCCCAGGGAACCATGACTAAATTGAAAGTACGCTTTTATAGGTATGGTAGCAAGATAAGCAGCAACCTAGCAAACATCACCAGGCTAGTAAGGAAACATAATTTTATACCATCCTTGAAGGTACAAGGAATATCCCTGATTATGGAAACCCGAAAAGCAGCAGGTATTCTGTAATTACTATTCAGAATTATACACCCCACACCCAATAGATAGGAAAAAAAAGGGAACAGTTCTGGGAGGGGATAACACTACCGCAAATCACAGAAGAGAACCTCCAACATTTAAACGCACCAATCAAGGCACAGGAAATACACAGTGCAATTAGACACCTTCTCTTAAACACGACAGCAGGGCTGGATGGCTTGCCCAATGAATTTTACAAACTAATGACAGAGGAGGTATCAGGACCCTTAGAAAAATTATTTGACAACATAACAGGAGGGGGTACACTGAGTGAACGCTTCAGAGAAGCACACATCTGCATCCTTCCAAAACCAGGGAGGGACCCCACTGCTAGAGAGTCTTACAGACCCATATCACTATTAAATAGTGACTATAAAATCTTCACCAAAATACTGGCTAACAGATTAGCAACTATAATACCAACCCTTATTCACAATGATCAGACAGGGTTTGTCAAGGGAAGATCCTCAGTTCTCAACATTAGGAAAGTACAATTAGTATTACAGCACTACTGGAACAGCCGTGGGAAAGAAACAGACACACCACCACAAAAGGCGTGTGTGCTGGCGATTGACATGGAGAAGGCTTTCAACAAGGTATTGTGGGAACATTTATTCCACACAATGTCCAGATACGGTTTCAAGGGCCCTTTCTTCGCGGCGGTTGCCAGCATATACACGTCAGCACAGGCAATGGTGATAGTGAATGGGCCCCTCTCCCCAAGATTCCAACTATGTAGGGGCACGAGACAGGGATGCCCACTGTCTCCTCTACTCTTTGACTTGGCAATGGAGCCATTGGCTCACAGAATCAGAAAGGAAACTCAGGGAATAAGAGTAGGACAGACAACATTACATTTATTGTTATATGCGGATGACATGGTACTATACATATCAGATCCAGAAAAGGAAATACCACGGTTGATGTCTCTTATTGAGGAATTCAGCCAGATCTCGGGGTACCAAATTGATAGGGATAAAAGCGAAATCTTGTCGCTATCTCCAATTGACTGCAGAGAATCCTTAGGATACAAATTTAAAATACTAGATGACACCATCAAGTACTTGGGGATAAGCCTATCAAAGGACCCCTCCAGGTGGTACACACTTAACTATAGCCCAATCATTTGCAAAATTGTGGAGGACCTCAAAAACTGGAAGACGTTACCGGTGGCTGTGTCAGGCAGGATATGCCTGATAAAAATTATTTTATTTCCCAAGATCATGTACGTCTTTCAAATGATGCCTATGCTACTATATAAGAAAGATCTGAAACATCTAAACACACAGTTCGCAAACTTCATATGGTCAGGGAAAAAACACAGGCTTAGTCTGGAGAAACTAATGTGTTCAGTGCAATCCGGGGACCTAGGACTACCAAATCTGGAACTATATAATTGGGCAATGTCTAGCAAATACGTACTAGACTGGCTGAGCAACACAGGTCACTGCACACATACAGATATAGAGAGTAGTATGGTAAAGCCATGGTCATTAGCAATGTTGCGGCACATAGAGACACATAAAATACATACAACGACCAAAGAATCTCCCCTATTTGGAGAATCAATTAGGGCCTGGAAGAAAATGTGTAGGTGGATGGGGGTATCACACACGCACACAAAATTCATACCCATTGGAGGGAACCTGGAATTCCTGGCAGGACTAACGACTAAACCCTTTGTACAATGGAAGGACAAAGGTTTACACTCGATACAACAGTTAGTATCAGAAACCAACAGACTAACCCATACATTCCAAGACTTACAGAAAGAATACTCACTACCTAGACAACATCACTTTGCATATGTGAAAATTAAACACTATGTGGCACAGTTACAGAATCATATAAACTTTACAGAGAACACTGATCCGATATCTAGACTAGTCTCCATAACTTCACAAGGTAACCACTCTATTTCACCAATCTACAAAATGCTAATAGACATACCAAACCAAAGACACAGGGTAAACCTGAGTGACAAATGGTCGGACATTCAGCAGATGCAGATATCTGAGGAACAAATCACGAAGAGTGTAGAGAGTGTCAGAAAAGCTACTCTAAGGGCTGACATAAGGGAAATGCATACCAAAACAATCCATAGAGCTCACATCACTCCTAGGGTTTATAGTAAGTGGGTGAAAGACGCTGAAAATGTTTGCATCAAATGCCATCATCCAAACCCTGACTACACACACATGTTTGAGACGTACCCACGACTAACAAAATTTTGGGCCATGACTGAACGATGGATAAACATGATAAGCCTGACCAATATCAAACTAGACGGAAGAGCCATAATGCTCCTTGACTTCCCAGCTAAATTAGGCATACATAAACTGATTATATAAAACATAATTCTCACAGCGAGAAAATTGATTCTTAAAGAATGGTGAAACAGAGATACGCCAACACTA
Source organism: Bombina bombina (assembly GCF_027579735.1). NCBI lineage: Eukaryota > Metazoa > Chordata > Amphibia > Anura > Bombinatoridae > Bombina > Bombina bombina. Next base: position 268,557,343 of record NC_069500.1, on the reverse strand, counting down.
GGACAGCTCAAAAAGTCGCTGTTACAGCAGATGACAATAGAACAGTTTGATGCTATGGGAGATGCCAAAGTGAGGGTCAGATCATTTATGATAAAATTGGAAAAATTAATTCTACAGCAGCCAGAACAGATCCAAAAACAAATAATATATCCATTTCGCAACTCAGAATACATTGTAATGTTGAATAGATATAAAAGGAGGGACATATCGACAACACGTGAAAAAACTTTGACTTGGTATTACCTTATGTATTAGAGACAAGGCTATTTACTCTTTAAAGAACAATTCTTATAGGGTTTATTGTAACCAATTGATACCAGATTGTATTTGTTGTTGAATTGTCACTCAATAAAAAACATATGTTTAAAAATAAAAAAATAAATGGCTAGATTACGAGTTGTGCGTTAGGGTTAAAAAGCAGCTTTTTAACGCCCGCTGGTATTACCAGTCTTGAAATGACAGGCTCACCTCTCACTTTTTTGGCCAGACTTGAAAATCCACTTACGTCAATTGCGTATCCTATATTTTCAATGGGACTTGCATAAAGCCGGTATTACAAGTCTTCCAAAAAGTGAGCGGTACAGCCTCTCCTGTCAAGACTGATACCGCATTTAAAAGTCAGTAGTTAAGAGTTTTATGGGCTAACGGCGTAGCATAAAACTCTAAACTAAAGTGCTAAAAAGTACACTAACACCCATAAACTACCTATTAACCCCTAAACCGAGACCCCCCACATCGCAAACACTTAAATACATTTTTAACCCCTTATCTGCCGAACCGGACATCGCCGCCACTATAAAAAATATATTAACCCCTAAACCGCCGCACTCCTGCATCGCAAACACTAGTTAAATTTTATTAAACTCTAATCTGCCGTCCATAACATCGCCGACACCTACCTACATTTATTAACCCCTAATCTGCCGCCCCCAACGTCGCTGCAACTATATTAAATGTATTAACCCCTAAACCTAAGTCTAACCATAACACCCCCTAACATAAATATAATTTAAATAAATCTAAATAAAATTACTACAATTAACTAAATTATTCCTATTTAAAACTAAATACTTACCTATAAAATAAACCCTAAGATAGCTACAATATAACTAATAGTTACATTGTATCTAGCTTAGGGTTTATTTTTATTTTACAGGTAACTTTGCATTTATTTTAACTAGGTACAATAGTTATTAAATAGTTATTAACTATTTAATAACTACCTAGTTAAAATAAAGACAAATATACCTGTAAAATAAAACCTAATCTAAGTTACAATTACACCTAACACTACACTATAATTAAATTAATTACCTAAACTAAATACAATTAATTACAATTTAAAAAAATTATCTAAAGTATGAAAAAATAAACTAAATTAGAGAAAATAATAAAATAATTACAAGTTTTTAAACTAATTACACCTAATCTAATCCCCCTAATAAAATAAAAAAGCCCCCCCAAAATAATAAAAAGCCCTACCCTACACTAACTTACAAATAGCACTTAAAAGGGCCTTTTGCGGGGCATTGCCCCAAAGTAATCAGCACTTTTACCTGTAAAAAAAGTACAATACCACCCAACATTAAAACCCACCAACCACACACCCAACCCTACTATAAAACCCACCCAATACCCTCTTAATAAAACCTAACACTAACCCCTTGAAGATCACCCTACCTTGAGAAGTCTTCACCCAACTGGGCCGAAGTTCTCAACAAAGCCGGGCAAAGTGGTCCTCAAGACGGGCAGAAGTCTTCATCCAAGCCGGGAAGAAGAGTTCCTCCAGACGGGCAGAAGTCTTCATCCAAGCCGGGAAGAAGAGGTCCTTCAGACGGGCAGAAGTCTTGATCCAGGCGGCATCTTCTATCTTCATCCATCCGGAACGGCTCCATCTTCAAGATATCCGACGCGCAGCATCTTCTTCAAACGAAGTCCAACTGAAGAATGAAGGTTCCTTTAAATGATGTCATCCAAGATGGCGTCCCTTCAATTCCGATTGGCTGATAGAATTCAGCCAATCGGAATTAAGGTAGAAAAAATCCTATTGGCTGATGCAATCAGCCAATAGGATTGAAATTCAATCCTATTGGCTGATCCAATCAACCAACAGGATTGTGCTGGCATTCTATTGGCTGATTGGATCAGCCAATAGAATGCAAGCTCAATCCTATTGGCTGATTGCATCAGCCAATAGGATTTTTTCTACCTTAATGCGATGTCGGGGGCGGCATATTAGGGGTTAATAAGTGTAAGATTAGGGGTGTATAGACTTGGGGTTCATGTTAGGGTGTTAGGTGTAAACATAAAAAGTATTTCCCCATAGGAATCAATGGAGTTGCGTTAGGAGCTGAACGCTGCTTTTTTGCAGGTGTTTTTTTTCAGCCGGCTCTCCCCCATTGATCCCTATGGGGAAATGGTGCACAAGCACGTTTTACCTGTTCACCGCTACCGTAAGCAGCGCTGGTATTGAGGTAAGATGTGGAGCTAAATTTTGGGTTTCTAAAAACCTGTAATACCAGCGTTGTCTGTAGGTGAGCGGTGAGGGAAAACTGCTTGTTAGCACTGCACCCCTGTTAACGCAAAACTCGTAATCTAGGTGAAAGATAATAGCATCTTTTTTTTTTTTTACTAAAATAACTGCAAAAAGCAGTTATATGGGGCTAAAGTTGGCGGGTTTGTGGTGTTAGAAAAAAAAAGTGCTTTTACAATGTGATCTATTGGAACTGGGTGTTCACTGTAAATATATATGTATGTGCTAATATACATATACCATTCAGCACTTTATGACCTTTATTACAAACCCTTATAGGTTGCCATATAATAACATCATTGTAATTTAAGCAGGCTTCAATATATTTGTCATAATTCTTTTAACTCTCTTATATGAGTATATAGCTGTAGCCATCTGCTTAATGGCGGGTATTGTGATTCGGAAGCGATACAATATTTTTGTTCAAAAACTGATAACACACGTGTCTTTTGTAATGCTGTAACATGCAGTGTAATAGTAAACAAGTCGATGGAAACGTGTTTGTATAGAAGCTTTAAAGTAAATAATGTAGTGATTCAAAAAGCAACAGTTGCAATTTCACACTTTCAAACAACATTTGTCCTATGTATCAAGCGGTATAATATACTGTATCCAAAGTGACATAAGCTGTATAGACACAGTTCTAATGAAGTGTATATAAATGCACACTATACAAAGTATCAATACCAAGTTACTCGCTGTACCGGCGCCACTACCGTGGGATAGCGGTTAATCTCTGAGAACTCCACCACACCGGTCAGCTTTGCATCAGTTGAGGAGCAATGACCGTATACCTCCACGACTATCTCCTATTCCGCTCCTTAAACATGTACTCCAAAATGTTGAGGTAAATAACGGTTAGCAGACTTGCTTTGTAAATCGTTCAAAAGCTTTATTTTGCAGTGAAAAACTAACGCTCTAACACCACTCCACACACCACAACCGTCATCCGACGCGTTTCCTGCCACTATACGGCACATCGTCAGGGATAACAACAGCTGATTCACACCTTCCTTTAATAGGCACAACACATTCATTCTGTTTTAAAGAAACAGTATATTTACAAAGGCCTAGATTTGGAGTTTGGCGTTAGCCGTGAAAACCAGCGTTAGAGGCTCCTAACGCTGGTTTTAGGCTACCTCCGGTATTTGGAGTCACTCAAAATAGGGTCTAACGCACACTTTTCAGCCGCGACTTTTCCATACCGCAGATCCCCTTACGTAAATTGCGTATCCTATCTTTTCAATGGGATTTTTCGAACTCCGGTATTTAGAGTCGTGTCTGAAGTGAGCGTTAGAACTCTAACGACAAAACTCCAGCCGCAGGAAAAAAGTCAGTAGTTAAGAGCTTTCTGGGCTAACGCTGGTTTATAAAGCTCTTAACTACTGTACTCTAAAGTACACTAACACCCCTAAACCGAGGTCCCCCCACATCGCCGACACTCGATTACATTTTTTTAACCCCTAATCTGCCGACCTCCACCTACGTTATACTTATGTACCCCTAATCTGCTGCCCCTAACACCGCCGACCCCTATATTATATTTATTAACCCCTAACCTGCCCCCCACAACGTCGCAGCCAGCTACCTACAATAATTAACCCCTATTCTGCCGACCGCAAAGCGCCGCCACCTACGTTATACTTATGTACCCCTAATCTGCTGCCCCTAACACCGCCGACCCCTATATTATATTTATTAACCCCTAATCTGCCCCCCTCAACGTTGCCTCCACCTGCCTACACTTATTAACCCCTAATCTGCCGACCGGACCGCACCGCTATTATTATAAAGTTATTAACCCCTAATCCGCCTCACTAACCCTATAATAAATAGTATTAACCCCTAATCTGCCGACTGGAGCTCACCGCTATTCTAATAAATGTATTAACCCCTAAAGCTAAGTCTAACCCTAACACTAACACCCCCCTAAGTTAAATATAATTTAAATCTAACGAAATTAATTAACTCTTATTAAATAAATTATTCCTATTTAAAGATAAATACTTACCTGTAAAATAAATCCTAATATAGCTACAATATAAATTATAATTATATTATAGATATTTTAGGATTAATATTTATTTTACAGGTAACTTTGTATTTATTTTAACCAGGTACAATAGCTATTAAATAGTTAAGAACTATTTAATAGCTAAAATAGTTAAAATAATTACAAAATTACCTGTAAAATAAATCCTAACCTAAGTTACAATTAAACCTAACACTACACTATCAATAAATTAATTAAATAAACTACCTACAATTACCTACAATTAACCTAACACTACACTATCAATAAATTAATTAAATACAATTCCTACAAATAAATACAATTAAATAAACTAGCTAAAGTACAAAAAATAAAAAAGAACTAAGTTACAAAAAATAAAAAAATATTTACAAACATAAGAAAAATATTACAACAATTTTAAACTAATTACACCTACTCTAAGCCCCCTAATAAAATAACAAAGCCCCCCAAAATAAAAAAATGCCCTACCCTATTCTAAATTACTAAAGTTCAATGCTCTTTTACCTTACCAGCCCTGAACAGGGCCCTTTGCGGGGCATGCCCCAAGAAGTTCAGCTCTTTTGCCTGTAAAAAAAAACATACAATACCCAAGCCCCCCAACATTACAGCCCACCACCCACATACCCCTAATCTAACCCAAACCCCCCTTAAATAAACCTAACACTAAGCCCCTGAAGATCTTCCTACCTTGTCTTCACCTCACCGGGTTCACCGATCTGTCCAGAAGAGCTCCTCCGATGTCCTGATCCAAGCCCAAGCGGGGGGCTGAAGAGGTCCATGATCCGGCTGAACTCTTCATCCAAGCGGGGCAGAAGAGGTCTTCCATCCGATTGAAGTCTTCATCCAAGCGGGATCTTCTATGGTCATCCATCCAGAGCGGCAGGATCCTGAAGACCTCCGACGCGGAACATCCATCCTGGCGGAACATCCATCCGATTGGCTGATAGAATCCTATCAGCCAATCGGAATTCGAGGGACGCCATCTTGGATGACGTCATTTAAAGGAACCGTCATTCGTCGTTCAGTCGTCGGCCAGGATGGATGTTCCGCGTCGGAGGTCTTCAGGATCCTGCCGCTCTGGATGGATGACCATAGAAGATCCCGCTTGGATGAAGACTTCAATCGGATGGAAGACCTCTTCTGCCCCGCTTGGATGAAGACTTCAGCCGGATCATGGACCTCTTCAGCCCCCCGCTTGGGCTTGGATCAGGACATCGGAGGAGCTCTTCTGGACAGATCAGTGAACCCGGTGAGGTGAAGACAAGGTAGGAAGATCTTCAGGGGCTTAGTGTTAGGTTTATTTAAGGGGGGTTTGGGTTAGATTAGGGGTATGTGGGTGGTGGGTTGTAATGTTGGGGGCTTGGGTATTGTATGTTTTTTTTTACAGGCAAAAGAGCTGAACTTCTTGGGGCATGCCCCGCAAAGGGCCCTGTTCAGGGCTGGTAAGGTAAAAGAGCTTTGAACTTTAGTAATTTAGAATAGGGTAGGGCATTTTTTTTATTTTGGGTGCTTTGTTATTTTATTAGGGGGCTTAGAGTAGGTGTAATTAGTTTAAAATTGTTGTAATATTTTTCTTATATTTGTAAATATTTTTTATTTTTTGTAACTTAGTTCTTTTTTATTTTTTGTACTTTAGCTAGTTTATTTAATTGTATTTATTTGTAGGAATTGTATTTAATTAATTTATTGATAGTGTAGTGTTAGGTTAATTGTAGGTAATTGTAGGTAGTTTATTTAATTAATTTATTGATAGTGTAGTGTTAGGTTTAATTGTAACTTAGGTTAGGATTTATTTTACAGGTAATTTTGTAATTATTTTAACTATTTTAGCTATTAAATAGTTCTTAACTATTTAATAGCTATTGTACCTGGTTAAAATAAATACAAAGTTACCTGTAAAATAAATATTAATCCTAAAATAGCTATAATATAATTATAATTTATATTGTAGCTATATTAGGATTTATTTTACAGGTAAGTATTTAGCTTTAAATAGGAATAATTTATTTAATAAGAGTTAATTAATTTCGTTAGATTTAAATTATATTTAACTTAGGGGGGTGTTAGTGTTAGGGTTAGACTTAGCTTTAGGGGTTAATACATTTATTAGAATAGCGGTGAGCTCCAGTCGGCAGATTAGGGGTTAATGTTTGAAGTTAGGTGTCGGCGATGTTAGGGAGGGCAGATTAGGGGTTAATACTATTTATTATAGGGTTAGTGAGGCGGATTAGGGGTTAATAACTTTATAATAATAGCGGTGCGGTCCGGTCGGCAGATTAGGGGTTAATAAGTGTAGGCAGGTGGAGGCGACGTTGAGGGGGGCAGATTAGGGGTTAATAAATATAATATAGGGGTCGGCGATGTTAGGGCAGCAGATTAGGGGTACATAGGGATAATGTAAGTAGCGGCGGTTTACGGAGCGGCAGATTAGGGGTTAATAGTAATATGCAGGGGTCAGCGATAGCGGGGGCGGCAGAATAGGGGTTAATAAGTGTAAGGTTAGGGGTGTTTAGACTCGGGGTACATGTTAGAGTGTTAGGTGCAGACGTAGGAAGTGTTTCCGCATAGCAAACAATGGGGCTGCGTTAGGAGCTGAACGCGTCTTTTTTGCAGGTGTTAGGTTTTTTTCAGCTCAAACAGCTCCATTGTTTCCTATGGGGGAATCGTGCACGAGCACTTTTTTGAGGCTGGCCGCTTGCGTAAGCAACTCTGGTATCGAGAGTTGAAGCTGCGTTAAATATGCTCTACGCTCCTTTTTTGGAGCCTAACGCAGCCTTTATGTGGACTCTCAATACCAGAGTTATTTTTATGGTGCGGCCAGAAAAAAGCCGGCGTTAGCTACGCGGGTCGTTACCGACAAAACTCCAAATCTAGGCCATAGTGCGTAAAGGAAAAAATTTACAATTTAAAATTAACTGCAAGTATTTAATTTTAAATTGTACATTTTTTCCTTTAAGCACTATGTAAATATACTGTTTTTTTAAAAACAGAATGAATGTGTTGTGCCATTTAAAGGAAGGTGTGAATCAGCTGTTGTTATTCCTGACGAAGTGCCGTATAGCTGCAGGAAATGCGTCAGATGACGGTTGTGGTGTGTGGAGTGGTGTAAGCCTGTTAGTATTTCACTGCTAAATAAAGCTTTTGAACGATTTACTAATATACATATATATTTATGTCAAAATGTAAAAAATTTAGAAAACTCAGCAAAGCTAGAAAAAGAGAAAAGAATGCCCTAGCCAGCACCCTCCTTGCAAATTTAATAAAATATAGAGTGAATCAGCATATGAAGGAAGATCTGAGTCTACATAAATCAAGATACATGAATGCACAATGTTGAAAAAATCTTACAAAAATGTATTACCTACATCTAAAATGAATTCAGCATATATAGTACACCTTAAATATGTTAAGACACCTATGGTCATGGTGATAAATAAAACCGAGAAACAATAAGACGTCTGTAAGGCTAAATAATTCTCGTACTGACTATTAAAAAGTCAATGATTAGACGAACAGATGGAATAGTTGTGTCATGCTTATCAATAGCCCTGAGAGAATTATGTACCCTTATAACATAAAATATTTAATCGGAGTGAACTTATTATTTACTATGTGACCTATAGATGTTGGAATGTATGACCATTATTTACTGAATATGCAAAACCTTGAATAAAATATTTTCAACATAAAAAGTCAATGATTAGCCACAAATCAGTGCAGTGAGCACCAATAAGTTCCAATCAATTCATAAGGTTTTTACACCATAATGGAAAGTCAGCGTTATAAATATGTCCATAGAAAGAGATGCTTGGATTCACATTTGCATATATTATAAAGACATCTAATTGGTACAGTCCAGAATTATAAGGCAGGTCTTAATATTAATGACAGAAAGTATAGTTGTGTTTATCTCCAAACGATATCAACCATTAATGTTGCTTAAAGTCATCAGGTGAGCATATGTCGCATAGAGGTGGCTATTTGTTAGAAGCAGTTCATGCGGGTTTAGCAGCAAACAAGTATAGCAGTCAGAGAAAGCGGAGTAACAGTCCCACAGTATTGGAAGGTGAAGCAGGCAATATATACAACACGATCAATGCATTTAGTTGATTACAGCCATCGAGTTGCTCCTACTGAGAGTAGTTCTCTCGCCTAAGGGACCCCTCTAATTCTCACCACTTCCAGATGATCTGTGTGTTAGCAAACTGCTGTTGGTTGCTTACCCGCTTCTTGTAGCCTTTCCACACCTCTATGAAATGCTATCCTGCATACCGGACTGTTCTGACGTCCTCGGTGGCCAAAAAGGGGTCACAGCAGAATTCTGTTTACTTGGGTGGTCCATGCCGAGTCATGCATTACACGCAACAGGTGTTTCGCTGCTAGGAAATTCCGGGGCGGATTCTTCACAGCATATCAGTGCTATTGTTAAAAATCCCTCCTGGGAATTTAAACCCTGGTTCTGGGAGGTTCGGGTAGAATAGTTCCTCCTCTCTTTGTCTGTTTCAATGATGTCATCAACTTAAGGTGGTACCTTTAGATCTGTATCCTCAGATTTTGTATTTAGTTACTTTCTACAAATTTATATCATTGCTTTTGACTTTGGTAAAAATGATTATTCACAAACTTAATGAACTTAAAGGATCAGTCAACACAGTAGATTTGCATAATCAATAAATGCAAGATAACAAGACAATGCAATAACACTGAGGGGCCTATCTATCAAGCTCCGGATAGAGCTTGAGGCCCCGTGTTTCTGGGGAGCCTGCAGGCTCGCCAGAATTACCAGTTATGAAGCAGCGGTCTAAAGACCACTGCTCCATAACCTGTCCGCCTGCTCTGAGCAGGCGGAGAGACATCGCCGCAATTCAACCCGATCGAGTACGATCAGGTTGATTGACACACCCCTGCTGGCTGATTGGCCGCGATTCTGCAGGGGGCGGTATTGCTCTCCGTATTCAGCGAGGTATCGCGGACCTGATCCGCACTGTCGGATCAGGTCCGCCAGACTTTGATAACTAGAGGCCTTAGTCTGAACTTCAAATGAGTAGTAGATTTTTTTTTCTGACAATTTTAAAAGTTATGCCTATTTCCACTCCCCCTGTACCATGTGACAGCAATCAGCAAATCACAAATGCATACACGCTTATCCTGTGAATTCTTGCACATGCTCAGTAGGAGCTGGTGACTCAAAAAAATTAAATATAAAAAGACTGTGCACATTTTGTTAATCAAAGTAAATTGGAAAGTTGTTTAAAATTGCATGCTCTATCTGAATAATGAAAGTTTAATTTTGACTTGAGTGTCCCTTTAATTGATATATAGTCAATAGTAGTGCATTCCTTAAGCTATATTATAAGGACATATATGCATATAGTTAGTCTAGCAAATACTGCCACTCAGGAAAATTAATGCTGGTTAATATTCTGTATAGAAAGTACTTACAAATATTTACATGTTGGGAACCTATTTAGAGATTCTTATTTTAATGCTTCTGCTTCATTTCTAAGAAATGTGCATAATGTATCTCCTCATTTAGACCTATGGGGCTTAGAGTGTCCATATTATAAATCCACTTACACTATAATTGTAGCAATTGTTTAGATCTTCTCCCCTATTATGCAGGTCTATTAACTCCAATCCACTTGCCTTTAGTGTATATACAGAGCTCTCATGGCAAGTGAAGAAATATCTAGCTATACTACTATCCTTGACATTTTTGTTTTTAATATCTCTTTTGTGTTCCTTCACTCTCTCTCTTAGTTCCCTATAGGTTTTACCTATATAGAAAACTGGACATGAGCATGAAATTATGTACATTACTCCCTCACTGCGACATGTGATATGGCCCCTTATTTTTGTTATTGTGTAAGTCCAAAACGGTGTCTCCTCTTTGTATAGTTATGCATATGCTACATTTTTTCTACATAGGAAATTACCATCTTTTTGTTTTTGTAATTTGCCAGCCATGTGCCTTTCTTTTTTATTTGTCTAAAGTGACTATGGACCAATTTATCCCTTAAATTTGGTGATCTTCTGGGAGTCATTTTGAGTCTTTCTCCCACAATGTCTTTCACAATTGGATCCGTACACAGTACTTCCCAGTGTTTCCGGAAAATTGCCCTGAGATCCTGCCACTTGTAAAAAGTAGTGATACATCTAATACCTTCATTTTTGTCACTTGTATTTTTCTCTTGTTGTCTGTTTATTCCATATATAGTTTCGTCTCTGGAATTTTTACATGTTCTCTGATAACTTTGTTTTAGCCTTTTATTGGGATACCCTCTCTCAGTTAGTCTGTCTCTCAGGTTATCGGCATGGTATTTAAAGGATTCAGTTGTAGAGAAGTTTCTCTTACACCTCAAATATTGGCCGTATGGAATGCCTTTTATTACTGAGATTATATGATGGCTATCAGCCTTTAAAATGGTGTTTGCTGAAGTTTATTTCTGTAGACTTCAGTGTGTATCATACCGTTTTTAGTTGTTATCTCAAGATCTAAAAATGTAATTTTTGTTTTACTGTAAGTATATGTAAATTTAAGATTTAGATCATTTTGATTTAGAATTTCAATTAGATTTCTCAGTTCCTCTTCTGTTCCATTCCATAGGACCAAAATATCGTTGTTGTAGCGTACCCATAATTTTATATTATCCTCATGCTGAGATACTATGTCTAGCACATAGTCAGACTCCCACTTTCCTAAATATAGGCATGCGTAAGTGGGAGCACAACTAGCACCCATGGTGGTCCCTAGAGTTTGCTGATAATATTTCCCATCAAAGATAATTTCTATTTAAGACAAAGTCAAACATTTCTAAAACAAATTCAGTATGTGATCTATATTTTAATCCTCTCTGTTCTAGAAAATGTTTGCATGCCTCTATTCCCAAATTGTGGAGAATTGAGGAATACAGTGATTCCACATATATTGCGACTAGAATGGTATCTTCTTCTAATATTAAGCTATCCAATTTCTTAAGGGCATCCCTCGTATCTTTTATAAATTATGGTAATGTTTCCAGAAAAGGCAGTAAACAATAGTCTGTCTATGCACTATGATATATTCTCATTCAGGCTCCCTTGAACCGAAATTATGGGACTTCCCGGAGGTGGATTTTTATTTTTGTATGGTATAAAAAGAAGCTGTCTGGATTTTTGACATACATGAAATCATATTCAGATTTGTTTTTTTTTAACATTTATTTATTGTTGACATGCATACAATCATCTTATTGCAGTCTATATGACAAAAGTAAAAACAGTGTTCTGTGCAGCAATGAAACCAATCCTATCAATTCTTGATACATTTGCACTTACAACAAGCAAAATTTTACTTTTTCTTTCCTTTCTCCTTTCTTCTCTTTCTCTTCCTTTTTTTTTTTTAACAGGAAGAACAAAACTTAAATATAGCCGATACAGCGGTGCAGATATACTCTCTGCACTAGTAATATATGGCAGAAAAAAATGTAGACTATAAATCACAAAATTTTCAAATTTTTCCTGTAAGGTATATAATACTGATCTCTATATAATAGTAACTACATAAATACCGATCCATGATCAGGTTAAATAAACAGTTTTAATATTGTCGATATGAGGGGGGGCTGGGAGGGGAAAAAAAAAGGGAGAAAAAGAAAAAAAAAAAAAAAAGGGGGAGCAACTAGACGACCTACTAGGCCCCCCCATCCCTCTCCGCTCTCTCTCTACTTGGCTCATAATACTGGATATCTGCCCGCATTAATCAGCTCGAGAACATAGGCCGATTGGCTGAGGGGCTTAATTAGTTGCTGCTGTGCCGGGGGAGGAAGTGACAAGATTACTATATCCCATTTGTCTAAAAATCTTTTTATCTGAGCCTCATTAAACTTGGATATTGCATATTGTTCCACTAAACATTGTTTCAATACTTCTTTTTTAAATTTTATAAATTTGGGTAGTTTCCAATATTTTAAGATCAAATTCCTAGCTAGTAGTATTAAGGTATTGAGTAACTTATAGTATTTTTGTTGTTGCGAGAATTTAATTAAAAAAATGACCATTTGGGCCTCTAATCTTATTTCTGTGTTTAGAATTTTGTCTAACCAAAACTTAATTTTGAGCCAGAACTGTTGAACTTTGGGGCATAACCAGATGCAATGCAAGAGATTTGCTTGTTGCGCCTGACATTTCCAACATCCGATAATTTTTCTATACCATTTTGATAGTTTGTCAGGAGTAATGTATGTCGCATAAATCATTTTAAATGTTGCTCTCGCCATGCTAGGGCATTTCCTATTTTATTCAGCAGCTTCAGACTCACTTGAATCTGTTGAGGCCTAAGATCTGGAAAACTATTGCTCCATACAGCTACTATTTTCTCCAATTGGGCCTCCTGCTTGGAACTAATCATCAAACAATAAAATGGAGAGATTGACGAAGATCCACTCTTATATTAATTTATTAGGCTCCTTAATGGAGCATACATCCAATTAGAGCCAAATTTAAGTTTAAGATCTGTGACATAATGCTTTATTTGCAAGTACGCGTAGTGATCGGATTGGGGAAGGTCAAATTCTACTCTGATATCAAGGAATGATCTAATTATTGTATTGGAAGTAACTAATTGTTTTATGGAGGTCAACCCTTTCAATTTCCATCTCTCAAAAACCTTATAAGTAAAGCCTGGGGCAAATCCTGGGCATCCCTGAATTGGGAGATACTCCGAGACAAATGGCGATGTTCCTATTTCTACGCAAAATTTCTGCCATGCCAGAATCACATTTTTAATAGTCGGCATTTTAGCAATTACTGTTGGAAGTTGAGCAATTGGGCAATGTAGTAATGCTTTTAAGTTAAATGGGTAGACAAGATTTGTTTCCCCAGCAAAGACAGTGAAAAGTTCTTTCTCTGAGATCCAATCAGCTGCCAATTTTACTATTGTGGCAATATTATAATAAGTAATGTTCGGAAAAGCGAGGCCCGCCGATTCTTTAGAGAATGTTAATGTATTTAACGCCATGCGGGGTCTCTTTCCTTTCCAGAGAAATTCACTTGATATTCGGTTAAATAGTCTTATATCTACCTTATGTAAAAGGAAAGGTATGTTTTGGAGAAGGTATATTAACTTTGGTAGAAGTATGATTTTAATAAGCATAATGCGTGCTGAGAGAGAGATAGGTAAAGTAGACCAATCTTTCAATTTCTGCTTACAATAGTTGAAGAATTTAACATAGTTCAATTCGTACCATTCTTGTGGGAATTTTGACATCATTATTCCTAAATACTTTATCTGAGTAACCTCTCTGAATGGGTGATCTAATACAAGATGCGAGGGTCTATGTATCCACAATAATTCGGATTTTTGAATATTAATCTTGTAACCAGAAAACGACGCAAATATCTGTACTGACTCTAGCAATTTAGGTAAGCTATCTTTTAGACCAGATAGAAAAAGAAGTAAATCGTCAGCGTACAAAGCTAAAACATATTTTTGTTTGCCAATCTGTATACCTTCTAACTGCTGTCTAAGGAGGATCGCCAGTGGTTCCAACGATATGTTAAAGAGGATAGGCGATAGAGGGCATCCCTGCCTGGTGCCTCTCTGTAAAATAAAACGGTCCGTAGTTGAACCATTGATGAAAATTGCTGAAGATGGATTGCTATAGATGGTCTTAATTAATTTTGTAAAGTACCCTGAGAAACCAAAGTTTTCCAAGGCCGAGAAGAGATGGTCCCAACAAATGAAGTCGAAAGCCTTTTCGGCATCGACTGTTAGGATGGCGGCATCCTTTTTTAACACTTTCTTATTGTTCCGCAGATAGTCCAGGACAAGCATGACCTTGCGGATATTTTTTGTCGGGCTTCTTCCTATCATAAAGCCAGCCTGATTGTCATGTATAATATTGTTTAAGTGAGGGGCCAATCTTTTTGCAATTATAGACGTAAGTAGTTTAGAATCAAAATTTAAGAGGGAAATTGGTCGATATGAAGAAGGGATTTCAGGATCTTTTTCTTTTTTAAGAACTAAAGCTATGTTTGATGCCGCGAAGTACGGAGAGCATGGCATATCTGAAGAATAATAAGAATTAAATAACATATGCAAATTAGGGGCTATTTGGTCTGCTAGTATCTTATAAAATTCAGCCGGTAGTGAGTCGGGGCCTGGGGCTTTATTGCATTTAGCAGATTTAATACCAGTTAGAATTTCTTGTATTGAGATCGGTGCATTAATTTGATTAATTATCTCTTGAGGCATTTTGGGGATCTTTACATTATCCCAAAACCTCTCTTTTAATTCTAAGTCGGGGGGTCCAGCTTTGTAGAGATTTCTAAAAAAATTCATGAACGTGCTTTGAATATCGTGATTAGAGGTAAATCTATTTTTCCCAGATCTAATTGCAGCAATATAGTTGGAAGATCTCTTTTTAGTAATTTTAACAAGATATTTTGCCACTTTCCCTGAGTAGCCACCATAGAGTGATTTCTTCCTTATGTCTTCAGATATCATCTGTTGTTTAAGGAAGATGTCCCTTTGTGTTTTTAAATTTGTGTATCTTTCTCCAAGATTTTTAGAGGGTACAGCTACAAACGCATTATATGCGTTCCTCACGCTATTAGAAAGTTGAATTTCTTTCTGTAAATATTTTTTTTTGAGGGCACACATATAAGCCTTAATATCCCCACGTAGGACAGCCTTTCCGGTCTCCCATAATATTTCTGTCTTATCTTTATAGGCATAATTGTAGCTCTCAAATTCTATCCATTTATTGACTAGCCAATTTTGAAAATGTAGGTTGTTGTGCAAGTAATTTGGGAAAAAGAAATTATTGTTCGGCCTAGGAATAAGGGATTTAGTATTAAATTCTAAAGCTATGATCGCGTGATCAGAGAGTACTATATCTTCAATGTCGGCCTTAACCTCCTTGCCGCTTAAATTTTCAGAGATTAAGAACATGTCTATACGCGACAAAGCTTGGTGTCCTTTGGATAGACATGTAAATGCTTTGACATCTGGATTCAAACTTCTCCAGATGTCATATACACCCACTTTATTACAAAATTTTTGTAATATTCGTGTTTTCTTGACTCTCTTAGTACTTTTAGTTCTACTTAATCTGTCTAAGTTAGGATATGCTATTAAGTTTAAGTCCCCTCCAATCACAACATTACAACCTCTATACAATACTAATTCTAGTGCTAGTTCCTCCCAGAACCTGGCATCAGTCTGATTAGGGCCATAAATATTGCAAAGAATGAGAGAGATCTTCTCTACTTCAATATCCAATATTTGATACAGAGCCTCTGGATCAATTTGGTTCTTGTTGATTTTATATTTTAAGTTTTTATTGATCAGTATTGCCACTCCTTTTTTCCTAGCCTGCGACGGGGCGGCTACCACCTCCCCCACCCATCCAGACTTGAGTTTATCAATTTCATGTCCTTTTAAATGAATTTCTTGAAGCATAACAATGTCGGGCTTATGGGATCCCAATAGTTTTAATACGGCTTTCCGTTTAATAGGGGAAGTAATTCCACCTACGTTCCAAGAAAGAATCTTGATCGACCCTATGCCTAATCCAAATCTAAGATACTAAAAAACATTTTAGAACGTAACATAACTTTATAAGGTACTGAGTACCCCAAGACCGGAAGAGAGAGAACAGAGCGGAGAAGAGGGTGCCGAAGGCTCATAAAAAAAGGGGAAAAGAGAAGAAGAAGGAAGGGGGAAAAAAAAGAGAAAGAAAGGGCGGGACCCCATCCAAAAAAAAAAACCCCTTTGTTTACCTGACGGTAATAAAAATACATCTTTACACAATATATCGTGAAAAAAACTTCTTTTCAATAAAAAATTCTCAATAAAGAAAACACTCATGGTCAAAACATAAAATAGCTTCAGACAATAGAACCAATCCCAGACATTTAAGGAATACCATTATCTGAACAAAACTTCTGGGCCTCTGCAATATTGTTTAATGTCCTTGTTTGGCCCTCTATAATCATGATTAATCTTGCAGGATATACAAGCCTAACATTGTAATTTGCTTTCATCAGTCGAGAGCAAAAGGGGGACATTTCTTTCCTCCTATTCATAGTCTCTGAGGAAAAATCTTGGAAGATTAATACCTTTTGTTGATCTATTATTAATGGGTTAGTTTTCCTGTAGTATTTAAGAATATTAACCTTGTCCTGGAAGTTTAGCAATTTAATCAGTATGGGTCTAGGTCTACTGACCCCCTCAGCATTTTGACGTATTGGCCCCACTCTATGGGCTCTTTCAATAATCATAGGTATTGGGGAATCAGGCATTTTTAATAATTGGGGAAGTTTAATTGAAGCAAAGGTAGCTAAGTCTTGATACTCTGTAGATTCAGGGAGACCTATAATTCTTAAATTATTACGGCGCGAGCGATCTTCTAAATCCTCTAATTTAGCTTGTAGCAAGGCTATTTGAGAACCGGACTCTTTATTAGACTGCTCGCATCTATGTAATCTATCTTCAGAGTCCGAAATTCGGGTCTCAATTTCCTCCAATCTGGCTGTAAATTGCCTTACTTCCAGGACAATGTTATTTATATCTTGTTTAATTTCTTGTTTAACAACATCCAATTGCGGGGAGATCATCTTGGAGATCTGGTCAACTAATTCTGTAAAATAAAAATTTGGGCCAGTACCATTGTACTGTTCTTGCGCAAAAGAGCTCTCAGATAGCTTAGCAGATTTCTTATCTTTCTGTTTAGGGGGCATGACTGGTGATGTTTGTTTATGTGTGATAAATCTCTCCATGTATATTAGATTTCTTGTTCAAGCTAGACAATAAAAAAAAAAAAAAAGTGTGAAAGTGTGAAAGTAACTCCAATTGCCAGTTACTCTTCCTTAAGCGTGGCAAATTACAGTGCGATAGATAAGGATTTGTGTTAAAGTGCAACAACTAAAGTGAAAGTGTGATACGTGAGGGGGGAGAAAAAGAAAGACAAAAAAAAAAAAAAAAAAAAAAGGTGTGGTAGTGTCTCCGACTGTCAGTTACTCTTCCTTAAGCATGACAGATTACAGTGTCGTAGCAATAGACATGTGTTGAAGTGTAGCAATTAAAGTGCGAGTGTGATACGTGAAGAAAAAAACAAAAAAAAACGGGGGGGGGGGGGGGTTTCCTTTACAGGATCACTTCCTTGATCTCTAATTCAAAGACATACTATTTGAGTAGCCTTATATTTCTAGTATCAACAACAAGATTATCTGAAATTACTACTACTAATCCGATAGCCTGAACCCAATTTATCTCAGAATTAAAACTCTTAACACAAATTATTATACACCAGAAGAGGCTAAATAGAATGGATTTGAGGACTCTCTTAAATATCAAATATTCTTTCTCGCCCTGTTTCCAAAGCCCTCTTATATTCTCCTAAGGACAGCCCATTTCAACCAAAAAAAAATGAGTAATGGAAATTTTTAAAGGTTACAGGACAAGTTATTCCATATTCATATAAATATATGTATTGTCCTGAGTAACCAGAAAGTCAATTTCAGTTGTAGTCCAAATGATAGCCAAACATGAGATCATACAAGGATAGATAGTTCTGTTGATACCCAGCCTTCCCGTAATATACTTCCTTTACTTCACTTTTTCCTTGTTAGTGCTGATATGGGACTATTATGACAGAGTATATGCCAGTAATAGGAAACAGTACTGATATCACTATTATAATCCTGGACTATATCAGTGGCCTGGGAACTCGTGCTAGACTTTTTTTTTCCTCTTTAAGTTCTGTTTGCAGTGGAGTTTAAACTGGAAAGTATCATCAAGATTTGGTGCAGCACTTATGCCAGAGTATAAGGAGATAATCCTCAAGTAATAGCGACAGAGTTACGTTCCTACCCTGTATCAGGGTCCTGGGAACAAGTGCTGGGCTCTCAGATTATCAGATCTTTTTTTTTCCCTTATGGTATTTCAATTAGGGTCGTGTAAGCATTATCAAAAGCAACCAGTCTTATTACAGAGCTTCTAATCCCAATGTAGGCGTGGGACCCGCTAGAGATGGAAATGACAGGTCCTTTGTTCCTACCCTATATCAGGGTCCTGGGAACTGCTGTTCAATTTCTAGCTTTTCTTCAGAAAATTTTATGTAAAATGCAGTCTCTAGAATGCTGCGCTGCTGCCTGCCCACTACTGACTTATTGTGTAATTTAAGTGATAAGGAGAATTTTAAGGGCAAACAGTAAGAGCATTTCTCCCAGATTTAGCTCTCTCTGTTGCAAGCCACTACCCATACCGCATTATCACATCTTTATAAGATCTGCTTCACAGATATTCTTTTTTTTTTTTTCCTTGCGATATTAGGTAATAGTCTTGGTAGAGTAAAGTCAGAGAGAATATCACTTAGATAGTAAGTATGTAAGACCAAGAGTAACCACGTATTATGTGACTTTAGTACTCACGACCAGTCTTCACAGGCAGGGATCCCAGCGTAGCGTTCCTTTGAGTCATCGTACTTAGTGTCTGCTTCTAAGTAATAGCCCTTAGAGTGGTGTCCACAGTTCTCTGTCGCGTGGTCTGGCACAACTCCAGGGAGAAGTGCACCCTTCAGTTAGTGAAGCGGCAGTTTTAGCAGGCAAGTCCGCTCATTGGGGTCCCCTCCTACGTTGTTCTCTATGAGGAGAAAAAAAAAGAGACGCCGCTCCAGGGCGGCAGTGCTTCCACAACGAAGCCGTTTCTGTCTTGTGACTTCGGTCACGCTGTCGGCCTTTAGGCCAAGTCTCCGGCCTGCAAGGAAACTGCAGTGCAAGGAGGAATTGCGTTAGGGTGGTGTAGCAAGCCCTGTATTCGGCGCGCGAAGGAGCAACCAACCACTCCACTCCGCCTCCAGACCGGAAGATATTCAGATTTGTAAATTACTGCATTATTGATTGCCTGAGTGAGAATGTAATCCAGCTCTATTTGGCACTCTATTGTGGGGTCACTGTTAAGCAACAAGTAGTGCATGCTATCTGAAACCTGTCTGATACATTCCTTTTTGTAATCAATAGTGTTCAATATCACTACATTTCCACCCTTGTCAGATGATTTATGTAGACTCAGATCTGCCTTCATATGCTGATTCACTGTATATTTTATTAAATTTGCAAGGGGAGTGCTGGCTAGGGCATCCTTTTCTCTTTTTTCTAGCTTTGCTGAATTTTCTAATTTTTCTTACATTTTAATTTTTTATCTATTTGATCGATGCCCCCTGAGATAGAAACACTATTTGGTTATCTCAGGTTCTTCAACATAATATTATTAAATTGGCTTGTTTTTTGAGCTACAATGATCGATATTAAATTATATATATTTATGTGTTAATATGTGTATTATATACATATTAACACATAAATATATATGTATATAGTCATATACATATATTTACAATTAGCTGTCCTCGCTGTGCGACTTACCCCCTTCACTGCGCTTGGTTCTCATGCCGTGTCTGACGGCATGAGATCAAGGCTCCCATTGGAACCTATGGAAGCACGTTCTCGTGAGCACAATGCTTCCCAGCAATTGTGCTCAACTTGTAATACCAGGGCACATTTGCGTGCACTGGTATTACTCAGTGGAGAGCAAATATCGCTTTTGTGAAAGCGATATTTAGCGCTGCACTTGTAATCTGCACAATATGTGGTAATATCTTCAATGTAGAAAAATCTCCCAAAGTAATTTGACAGAAACCTCTGGGAGAGCATGAAATTGTGAATGGATAAACGGAATTAATTTACCAAAAAAGTAAAGATTACATGAATATACATCTTGCTATATAATTAAAAACTAATATATATTTCAGAATGAATAACCTTTAGATTATAATGTATCTTAAAAAGAAAATATCTTTAGATTATGGCTCCTTAGCTTAGATGCCTTCTTTTTCAAATAAAGATAGCAAGAGGATGAAGAAAAATTGATAATAGGAGTAAATTAGAAAGTTGCTTAAAATTGCATGCTCTATCTGAATCATGAAAAAAAAAATGGGTTTAGTATCCCTTTAAGGCAAAGATAACTTGAAGATACTATGGGCCTAAACTATGCAGTATCTAGTAGAAAAATAAAGAAAAAAAGAGGAAAGAAAATGATAAAGATTATTTCAGCATCTAATACATTTTTTGCTACAAAGATAATACATCATATGCATACTTAAAGGGACATAAAACCCAAAATGTTTCTTTCATGATTCAGATAGAGCATACAATTTTAAATAACTTTCCAAATTACTTACATTATCACATTTTCTTTATAAATTGGAAACTTTTTTAAAATTGTGTGCTCTGTCTGAATCATAAAAGAATTTTTTTTGTTTTTTTTGTCCCTTTAAGTAGGATTTAAGATATATGCTCTAAATCTTGTTCCTATAACATTTTCAGTTCAAATTAGACCTCCATATTACCCAGTTTTCGATATTGAAAATCCTCCATGTCTACAATTCCAGAGACTTTGCTCCTCCACATCTTTATAGTTGGAGAACCTTTACTTTTCCAATTTTATTTAGCAACCATGTTAAAGAATCAACTGGTAATGAGACTTGGAGAACTCCCTCTCTCTCCTGCATAACTTCAAGTCAAAATTGCACCACCACATATGACCTAACCCACTGTCTACATGCCCACATCTCTAGCATCTATTGCTTTTCTTAGGGTATAATCAGTGAAATTTGCTAGGGGTAAGATACCATCTGTGTAAAATGATAAAATTGATCTCTAGGATAGCTGCCAAAACAGAAGAGGACATGGTATTAGGAAATATGTAAGATGCCTGTTGAGGTAAGATTATAATACCAAAATCCTTCTCCCAACTCTCTATTGATTGTGTTAAATAACCTGGGGGTTCTGCCATGATTAATGTGTTATCTATTTAATAGAATGTGTGTATTTGGTCCAGTATATATGACAAACCTCCAGGAAAATGAGGGAAAGAATTTTGAACATCTTCTCCAAATTAATAGAGAAAAGACAATATCCCTCTATATAAGCATTTTAAAGAATGTCAAGGTAGTAATTACCAAAGTCTAAAGTACATGGGTATATGTAAAGTTCTTTCCAAAGGGCCTCAACTGTTATGTCAAAATCTTCTATTTATTATAAACAGATGTTTTCAAATATTTTATATATTCACATGTACTCAATATAATGGTTTTCTCTTTTTAAATGTTTAAAAATTGATTCATATGTTTATGATTTTTAAGATTTTTTTTAATTAGTTATATAGACCCATTACAATGATATTTTGACCCAAATTTAACCTATAGGTTGTTATTTTACATGTCGATTGATTTTTACAAATCTTTTATTATAACACAATTTTATAAGGTTTATTTTGAAAATGATAATTGCAACATTTGTAGTTTTGCAATTATAATTGTTGATTAATATTCTTCTAAGATCCATGATGTTCTAAATACAATTTTATGATGTTCACTTTGATAATTGTAATTGCACCAATTGTAGTCTTAACAACTATAACTGCTACATGGTTTCAATATATTTTTTTTTTACAATGTTTACAATTTTCTGCTAGCTGTATGGGAACCTGGGCCTTTTTAATTTAATTTATCCATAACATATACATACATATATGTAATTTGTAAATCTTTGTATGTATGTTATATTAATACATTTCTTATGTCCATTTTAGGGATAGTATCAATGAATATGTGAATGATCCTTATTGTCTAACTTGTTTGCACATATTAGGTATAATACAATTCCCAATAAGCCTACTGGAGCGCAGACTCGATACCGTAAATGACAAAATATGACAACTGGAATGACTTCATTTCCTAGTTTAGAACTGTATAGCCTAACGCTTCTCTTCATGGTGTTTTTTTATTTTTTTAAGTGAAACAGCGCTTTCATTTCTGACTGGTAATTTTTCCCTATTTAAATCAGATACAAGTGAGCTAGCAATAGTCTTGAGAAAGGCCTTGTTTAAGGCTGAAATGCATAGACAAGTTTATTGTGGCCCCGGTTCCATACATCTTTGACCCTTAAGGAGTCCGGTAAGCCTTATTCATTGGACACAGAGATACTTTATCACTGATTATATTGCACTATGTTTTTCTCTTATAGGTAAATCCCTTTTTTGTATCAATTTTTTTGAATATAGACAAGTACATTTTTTTACAAGATTGAATAAATATATATTTTTTTATACATCTGTTTTGTTAGGGATCAATTGATTTACCCAAGGACACATTTTTGCATCATGTTAAGCTACTTACTGTATGGACACAACTACATTTTTGATTGTTTTGATTCCACTTTCATTTTTCAGTTTATTTTGAAAAAGTTTTTATTAAGTTTTTTCATAACAGGTTTTTCAGTAACAATTTTCGACATGTACAATCAGGTTAATGGTAAACTATTAGCAAAGTATCTATGGTGTCTATCTCTTACCCATATTGGGTCGAAACCCTTTTGTTCGGCGTCTCCTCATTTTTGGTAAGAAAAATGAATATTTTTAGCAAGTGGTTAACATTAGTAAAATCAGGTTTTACCTACATGTTGATAACAGAGAAAAGTCAGCAGTTAGAATGTCAACAGTTGGTCCCGGCTCTCTCGTAAGTGTATTATAATGTATTGGTTAAAATTATAGAGACTCTACATTACTATGCCTTCTAGCTTCGTGGTACATAATAAAGGGCTCCCATTGTATAATGAATTCATCTTTAGTGTTTAAATTCTCAGCAGCTAAGCTAGCCATTTCGTAATGGTGAGCTATTTTTTTTTCAATAAAAATGAAATTTGGTGGGGTGGATTTCCAGTACTGTGCTATGCAAATTCTGACTACCGTGCAGATGGTCATGGCTAATTTCTGATGTTGCTTTAGAATATTAGGAATCGGAAAGTGTAATAAGGCCTGTTCCGGTGACAATTGTATATGTTTCTTGAAGATATCGCTAAGTAGTTTTGAAGTGTGTTCCCAAATTTCTTTTGCCCTACCACACTCCCACCACATATGTAGATATGTCCCTCTCTCATCACAACCTCTGTAGCAGAGATTCAGGGAGGAGCCCTCTGAGCCTCCGAACCTGGTCGGATATATATACCATTTAAATGCAACTTTGAGATAATTCTCCTTCAGCAGGGCATTGTGTGAAAAAGAGAGGCCTTTGTCTAGATTAGTTAGCCAAGTCTCCAGGGACCAAGTCTTATTTAAGTCTTGTTCCCACTTTAGAATATGTGGGGGTTTGGCCTCTTTAGATTTGTTATTGAAAATAAGATATAATGTAGAAATCTTTCTGTGTACCGGTTCTCTGGCTAGACATAGTGATTCAAATTTTGTGCTCAGTGGTAGTTTAGAGAGCTCCGTCACTGCATGGGTCCTAGACTTTAACTGTAGGTAATGATACCATATATTTTTGTCATTTGGGTCAATGTCTCTGTATTGTTCAAATGAGAGAAAGCCTCCGTCAACATATACATCTGCGATTGTATACAATCCCTTGTTAGCCCATTTTTTTTGTATGTGTGAATCTATTGTGGTTTGTGGTAATACTAGAGGTATTAATTTTGATTTGTCCTGTGTCAGAAGGAATTTTGCAGTCAATTTATTCCATAAAAAATTGTATGGGACAGTGCTACATATTTGCATAGTGAGGGGTGACTACTCTTTTTAGGAGACCATAAGAGTCTGTAGATTTGGTCAGTGTTGGCTATCTGTGATTCTATCTGCGCCCATAGGGGTTGTTTCATACTACTAAACCAATGTATGGTTTGGGCCATCCTAGCTGAATAATAGTAAGATACCAAGTGTGGGAGACCCAACCCTCCGTCCCTCCTATGCGTACCCATAATTTTTTTGTTTATTCTGGGGCGTTTTCCCTGCCAGACAAAGCGCATAATATCCCTTTGGAGTGCATTGAGCTCGGCTATGGGAATGGAGATTGGTAGGGACCGGAATAGATATAATAGCTTCGGTAGCAGGGTCATTTTTATAGATACAATTCTGCCATAAAAGGAGATCTTAAGCTTCAGCCATTTCGATATTAAATTTCTTAAATGGGCGAACATTGGAAGATAGTTTGCTTGGTATAGAGAATAGATGTCATTTGTAAGATTGATACCTAGATACTTAAGCTTTTTGTGGGCCCAAGTGAAGGAAAAATTAATCTCCAATAGCTTTTTAGTATGGTGGGGCAAATTTATTCCGATAGCTTCACATTTATCCCCGTTAATTTTATATCCAGATAAGTTTCCATAATGTTGAAGCATTGAGTATAGAGGAGGGAGAGAGAGGAGGGGCCTGGTCAGTGATAGTATGATATCATCTGCGAATAGCGAAATTTTGTAGTCAGTGTCTCCTATTCTAAGGCCTGAGATGTTAGGGTCCTTTCTAATTTGAATGGCTAATGGCTCAATACTAAGGGCAAATAATAAAGGGGATAAAGGGCACCCCTGTCTCGTCCCATTCCCGATTGGTATCGTTTTGGATTGATATCCCGAAAGTTTCACAAAGGCTGAGGGGTGAGAGTAAAGTGTGGTGAGGGCATCTAGGAAAGTACCCATGATACCTGTTTTCTCCAGCACTGCAAACATGTATTCCCAATCAATTCTGTCGAACGCCTTCTCTGCATCCAGAGAGAGGAACAGAGAAGGCGTCTTTTCAGTAGTGGCAAAATTGATCAAGTCGATTATTTTACGTGTGTTGTCCGGGGCTTCCCTACCTCTTATGAAACCTACCTGGTCCGGATGGATCAGCCTCTCTAGAATAGGGTTAAGTCTGTTTGCCAGAATTTTTGTGAATATTTTCATATCTTGATTTATCAATGATATTGGTCTGTAATTCTGGCAATGGAGCTTATTTTTACTTGGCTTCGGAATGACTGCTATTCTGGCCGTTAACATCTCTTTGGGAATTTCCTTTTTTTGCATTATAGCATTGAATACCTGGGCTAGCAGAGGAGCCAATTCATCCGAAAATAATTTGCAAAAGATTCCGGAATAGCCATCCGGATCAGGTGTCTTGGAGGTCTTTAAATTTTTAATTGTGTGTTTTATCTCCATCTCAGAGACAGGGGCGTTTAGACTGGATTTTTCGTCCTAAGTGATTGTCGGGGGTGAATTTGCGTCTAAAAAAGAGTTTAGTTTTGCAGATCTATCAGACAAACCCTGATGTGTGGGGAGATTGTAAAGAGTATGATAATAGTCGGCGAAGGTGTTTGCAATTTGAAGGGGGTCATTGGTGTTCTTATGATCTGATAGTTGTAGTTGGAGGACTGTGGTACACCTAGGTATTTCTTTAAGCTTGTTAGCTAGCATTCTATCGGGTTTGTTCCCATATATATAATAGTGCGTGTCAATCTGCTTAATTGATCTGGCAGCTTCCTTATTTAGTAATTTGTTTATTTCATCGTTTATGATTTTCAGTTCTAGTCTCTTTTGCCTGCTGGTGTTGGCCATAAATTGGGATCTCAGTACGTTAGCTTTAGCTTGTAGTTGTGTAAGTTTGTCCTTATGTACTCTATTTCTGTGATTGGATTCGGTAATCAGGTTACCCCTTACACAAGCTTTGAGCGCTCCCCAGATAAAGAGAGGGTTAGGTGTACTATCTGAATTTAGTCTGATGAAATCTATAATGTGTTCCCTTATTTTTTGAGAGACTAGTGCGTCCTGTAGAAGGTTAGCGTTTAGGGTCCAGGATTTGGACATGGCGGGGTTAAGGATTCCCGCTAGAGTGGTTTCCACAATAGAGTGGTCTGACCATGGGCAATTGTTAATTTTAGCGTTTATCAGTAGAGGGACCAGGATTTGACTAAGGAAAATGTAGTCTAGTCTGGATTGGGTGTGATGCATTGGGGAGAAATAGGTAAAGTCCCTAACCTTGTCATTCATAGTTCTCCAGCTGTCCGTCAGATTGTGGTCTAAAGTAAAATCTTTCAGAATGTTTATGGATGAGTTAGAGGGTCTGGCTTTTGAGATTTTGGGTGACGTCCTGTCCAGGTCTTGATCTAGAGATAGGTTAAAGTCGCCCCCCATGATAATCTTGTGTTTTTTCCATTGGGTCAATAATTTGCTCAGTTTGGTTATAAAGGGGCCCTGGCGCTCATTAGGGGCATATACGTTAACGATAAGAATCGGGGTATTTTGAATTAAACCCTTGACAAGTATAAATCGTTCCTCTCTGTTTCTAATAATTTCTTCCTCTTTAAAATTCAGGGAGGAGTGAATCAGCACGGTAACCCCACATTTTTTCCCCCACTGATAGCATGATATTGTGTTGGATATACCTTATCCCAGTACTTGGGAGTGAAGTCTCTGGTGAAGTGGGTCTCTTGTAGTAAGACTATGTGGGCATGTAATGATTTATATGTGGTGATAGCCTTCTTTCTTTTCACATCTGAATTGAGCCCTCTGACATTATGTGAGAGAATTCTTATGGACATATTGGGAAAAAAGGTATGGTAATATCGTCTGGACCCCTATGTGTGGATTTTAAGTTAGGGCGTCCTAAAAGGACCGAAAGACCGCAGATTATTAAAGGTTCTGAGTGTAACCCTGCACAGTGGGAGGTTCTGAGTGTGAGAGAGCCGGGACTTACCTGAAGACCCAACCGAGAGGAGACACCTATCTTCATCCCATGACGGGAGACACACCGTATTAATTGAGGTAGTACAGATGAGGAGATCAAAATTACCTGATGACATGCCTGAACGAATAAAACATACATTATAATGAATAAAATGAACTTAAACTTTGTAATGGTTTCCCTTGCCAGGGAAATATATGTTAATGAGGAGGATGAAGGGCCTTTCTACAGGCGTCTAGGGTAATCTCTCCCAAGGGAGAACTGGTAGGGAATAGGGGGGGGGGAGGGGAAGGGGGGGAGGATTGGGTGAAAACTAAATGTGAGATGGAGGGTGTTGGGGGGGGGAAGAGGGAGAGAGGGATGGGGGGTTCATTAAGGGGAAGGGGTAAGGGATAGGTTAGGATGATGTGTGTGAAGGGAAGGGAGGTAAGAGGGACGAGGCTTAGGAAATTCATTTTTCAGTTTAATTGGAACACTAATCTTTCCTGGACTACTTAACAAGGCACTATTATGCCTTGTTAAGTAGTCCAGAATAGGGGGTATGAGTATAGGGAGGGTTTACAGAATTTATAGCAGGCTCAGGAAGATATTCATTTTGATGACATTTATTAGTCCAATCCATGAAAAGTTTTTAGATTTCCATGAAGATAGATTTCTAATAGTTGTCATCTTGATGAGTATATCATTTAGATGGTACACCTCATCTAGATTATATCCCTAGGAAGGGAAGATGGTTTAGGTTTAGCCCACTTTCTAAGTCCTTATCAGCTTTTGAAGAGGATTGACGACTCGATTGTTGTAACAGGCCCCTTAGATAAGGCACTTTTTTCTGTGGTGATCTTTTCAGGGACCCCTCTAATCCTAAGGTTGTTCCTTCCTCGTCTGTTGTTGTGGTCTTCAACTTTATCTTGGAGTGATTGTTGCATTGATTCGTGTAGTGAAAGCTGATGGGAGCTCACCATTTGTTTGACCTTTTTATCAGTTTACAAAAAAAAAAAAGGTATCCCCTCTAAGGAAGCGTGATTGCTTTGCCAACTATAAAGGGAACTCAGTTTAACCCCCTACTTCACAGGGAGGTCATGAGCAGAGTGAAGGGGACAGGATAGATAGTATCTGAAGACTATGGGGGGTAGTTATCAAGCCGTCAACCTCAAATACGCTGCGTATTCCGCAGCGTATTTGTGGCGAGGCTGATACGCCTTAGTTATCAAAGGCTCGAGACCGGCAAAAGTAGAATTTTGTGACGTCAGCTTCGATCCGCCGGACTCAGTCCGACACAGATCGATTCTTACGTCACTCCAGATGTTCCGCACACAAGTGCGGCACATTCTCACTACTTTTGCTAGCTATCAAAAAACTAGCAGGTACGCTCGGCACTTTTACGGCCCAGCGTACCTGGTTTTCAAAGCGCCAGCCTGGAGGCGGCGGATCCCATAGGAATCAATGGGAGTCTGACCATAGCGAAAGTACAAGTTCGCTGCTGACAGACATCCCATTGATTTCTATGGGAGCTGTCTACACCTAACACCCTAACATGTACCCCGAGTCTAAACACCACTAATCTGACCCCCCCTACACCGCCGCAACTAAATAAAGTTATTACCCCCTAAACCGCCGCTCCCGGAGCCCACCGCAAGCTACTCTATACATATTAACCCCTAAACCGCCGCTCCCTGAGCCCACCGCAACTATAATAAATGTATTAACCCCTAAACCGCCGCTCCCTGAACCCGCCGCAACCTATATTAAATGTATTAACCCCTATCCTGCCCCCCCTACACCGTCGCCACCTATAATAAATTTATTAACCCCTAATCTGCCCCCCTACACCGTCGCCACCTATAATAAATGTATTAACCCCTATCCTGCCCCCCACTACGCCGCCACTGTAATAAAATTATTAACCCCTAAACCTAACCCTAACCCTAACGCCCCCCTAACTTAAATATTAATTAAATAAATCTAAATAAATTAACTCTTATTAACTAAATGAATCCTATTTAAAACTAAATACTTACTTATAAAATAAACCCTAATATAGCTACAATATAAATAATAATTATATTCTAGCTATCTTAGGATTTATTTTTATTTTACAGGTACCTTTCAATTTATTTTAACCATGTACAATAACTATTAAATAGTTATTAACTATTTAATAGCTTACCTAGCTAAAATAAAGAGAAATGTACCTGTGAAATAAATCCTAACCTAAGTTACAATTACACCTAACACTACACTATACTTTAATAAATTATTCCTATTTAAAAATAAATACTTACCTGTAAAATAAACCCTAAGATAGCTACAATGTAATTAATAATTATATTATAGCTATCTTAGGATTTATATTTATTTTACAGGTAACTTTGTATTTATTTTAGCTAGTTAGAATAGTTATTAAATAGTTATTAACTATTTAATAACTACCTAGCTAAAAGAAATACAAAATTACCTGTAAAATAAATCCTAACTTAAGTTACAATTAAACCTAATACTACACTATCATTAAATTAACTAAATAAACTACCTACAAAGAACTACAATGAAATACAATTACATAAACTAACTAAAGTACAAAAAAAAAAAAAAGCTAAGTTACAAAAAATAAAAAATTAAGTTACAAACATGTTAAAAATATTACAACAATTTTAAGCTACTTACACCTAATCTAAGCCCCCTAATAAAATAACAAACCACCCCAAAATAAAAAAAATCCCTACCCTATTCTAAATTACATAAATTTCAAAGCTCTTTTACCTTACCAGCCCTAAAAGGGCCATTTGTGGGGGCATGCCCCAAAAAGTTCAGCTCTTTTGCCTGTAAAATAAAAATACAACCCCCCCCCAACATTAAAACCCACCACCCACATACCCCTAATCTAACCCAAACCCCCCTTACAAAAACCTAACACTAATCCCCTGAAGATCATCCGACCTTGAGTCGTCTTCACTCAGCCGAGCCACCGATGGAACTGAAGAGGACATCCGGAGCGGAAGAAGTTAATCCTCCAAGCGGCGCTGAAGAAATCTTCCATCCGATGAAGTCATCATCCAGGCGGCGCTGAAGAAGTCTTCGATCCGGCCGATGTCATCTTCAAAGAGGCGCTGAAGAGGTCTTCTATCCGGGCGAAGTCATCTTCCAAGCCGGGTCTTGAATCTTCCTTCCGCCGACGCGGAACCACCTTCTTCACCGACGGACTACGACGAATGACGGCTCCTTTAAGGGACGTCATCCAAGATGGCGTCCCCTCAATTCCGATTCGGCTGATAGGATTCTATCAGCCAATCGGAATTAAGGTAGGAAAATCTGATTGGCTGATGGAATCAGCCAATCAGATTGAGCTCGCATTCTATTGGCTGTTCCGATCAGCCAATAGAATGCGAGCTCAATCTGATTGGCTGATTGGATCAGCCAATCGGATTGAACTTGAATCTGATTGGCTGATTCCATCAGCCAATCAGATTTTCCTACCTTAATTCCGATTGGCTGATAGAATCCTATCAGCCAATCGGAATTGAGGGGACGCCATCTTGGATGACGTCCCTTAAAGGAGCCGTCATTCGTCCTAGTCCGTCGGTGAAGAAGGTGGTTCCGCGTCGGCGGAAGGAAGATTCAAGACCCGGCTTGGAAGATGACTTCGCCCGGATAGAAGACCTCTTCAGCGCCTCTTTGAAGATGACATCGGCCGGATCGAAGACTTCTTCAGCGCCGCCTGGATGATGACTTCATCGGATGGAAGATTTCTTCAGCGCCGCTTGGAGGATTAACTTCTTCCGCTCCGGATGTCCTCTTCAGTTCCATCGGTGGCTCGGCTGAGTGAAGACGACTCAAGGTAGGATGATCTTCAGGGGATTAGTGTTAGGTTTTTGTAAGGGGGGTTTGGGTTAGATTAGGGGTATGTGGGTGGTGGGTTTTAATGTTGGGGGGGGGTTGTATTTTTATTTTACAGGCAAAAGAGCTGAACTTTTTGGGGCATGCCCCCACAAATGGCCCTTTTAAGGGCTGGTAAGGTAAAAGAGCTTTGAAATTTATGTAATTTAGAATAGGGTAGGGATTTTTTTTATTTTGGGGGGGTTTGTTATTTTATTAGGGGGCTTAGATTAGGTGTAAGTAGCTTAAAATTGTTGTAATATTTTTAACATGTTTGTAACTTAATTTTTTATTTTTTGTAACTTAGCTTTTTTTTTTTTTGTACTTTAGTTAGTTTATGTAATTGTATTTCATTGTAGTTCTTTGTAGGTAGTTTATTTAGTTAATTTAATGATAGTGTAGTATTAGGTTTAATTGTAACTTAAGTTAGGATTTATTTTACAGGTAATTTTGTATTTCTTTTAGCTAGGTAGTTATTAAATAGTTAATAACTATTTAATAACTATTCTAACTAGCTAAAATAAATACAAAGTAACCTGTAAAATAAATATAAATCCTAAGATAGCTATAATATAATTATTAATTACATTGTAGCTATCTTAGGGTTTATTTTACAGGTAAGTATTTATTTTTAAATAGGAATAATTTATTAAAGTATAGTGTAGTGTTAGGTGTAATTGTAACTTAGGTTAGGATTTATTTCACAGGTACATTTCTCTTTATTTTAGCTAGGTAAGCTATTAAATAGTTAATAACTATTTAATAGTTATTGTACATGGTTAAAATAAATTGAAAGGTACCTGTAAAATAAAAATAAATCCTAAGATAGCTAGAATATAATTATTATTTATATTGTAGCTATATTAGGGTTTATTTTAAAGGTAAGTATTTAGTTTTAAATAGGATTCATTTAGTTAATAAGAGTTAATTTATTTAGATTTATTTAATTAATATTTAAGTTAGGGGGGCGTTATGGTTAGGGTTAGACTTAGGTTTAGGGGTTAATCATTTTATTACAGTGGCGGCGGCGTAGTGGGGGGCAGGATAGGGGTTAATAAATTTATTATAGGTTGCGGCGGGTTCATGGAGCGGCGGTTTAGGGGTTAAACTATTTATTTAGTTGCGGAGAGGTGCGGGATCAGCAGGATAGGGGTTAATAATTTTATAATAGAGGGCGACGGTATAGGGGGGGCAGGATAGGGGTTACTAGGTATAATGTAGGTGGCAGCGGTGTCCGGGAGCGGCGGTTTAGGGGTTAATACATTTATAAGAGTTGCGGCAGGGTCTAGGAGCGGCGGTTTAGGGGTTAATACATTTATAAGAGTTGCGGCAGGGTCTAGGAGCGGCGGTTTAGGGGTTAATACATTTATAAGAGTTGCGGCGGGGTCTAGGAGCGGCGGTTTAGGGGTTAGTAACTTTATTTAGTTGCGGGGGGCTCCGGGGGCGCCGGTATAGGGGGCAGAACAGTGCAGTTTAGTGTGAGTGCTTAGTGACAGGCTAGCAATAAAGCTGGGAAAAAGCCGAAGGGCAGCGAGATCGGATGAGTGATAACTGTCACAGTCCGCTGCTCATCGCCCCGCGGCTTTTTGACAGCTTTATTTGATAATATTGGGCCGGCGAAGCCAGAAAAGTAGACGGCTTGATAACTAGCCCCCAAGGTCAGAGATATAGGAGGGAACAGTGTTATTGAGAGCCTTGAATATCAGGATTTTGTGTTTTATTCTGGAGGTAAGAGGAAGCCAGTGAAGGGATTGGCAGAGAGGTGCAGCATATGATGAGCGACATGTAAGGAAGATCAGTCTGACAGAGGCATATATTATGGATTTTAAGGGAGATAGATGGCAGCTGGGGAGGCTGGAGAGTATGGTGTTGCAATAGTCAAGGTGGGAAATGATGAGAGAGTGCCTTAAAGTCTTAGTTGTGTCTTGTGTAAGGAAGTGGCAAATTTTGGATTTTTTTAATATGGTAGCAGCAGGAATTGGCCAAAACTGGATGTGGGGAGCAAAAGAGAGATCTGAGTCAAGTGTAACCCCAAGACATCAGGCATGCAGGGATGGGGTAATAATTTTTATTATCAACCGTTATAAAAAGTTGGGGGGGGGGGTAGAGATTTTGGAAGAGGGTTGAAGAAAAGGAGCTCAGTTTTGAAGTTGAAATATTAGAAAAGTTAGTAAGGAAGGAGATAGGTTTGGTGCAGAGACGTAGATGTGGGAATCATCAGCAAACAATTTATATTGAAACCCGTGAGGCTTTATTAAAAGGACAAGAAACCCCAGATTCAGTAGAGCATACATTTTTAAACAAATTTCCAGTTTATTTCGATTAGCAATTTTGCTTCATTCTCTTGGTATCCTTAATAAAGGAGCAGCAATGCACTACTGGGAGTTAGCTGAAAACATCGGTAAGCCAATGAAAAGAGACATATGTGCAGCCACTAATCAGCAGATAGCTCCCAGCTCCTGAGCCTACTGAGGTATGCTTTTCAACAAAGAATACCAAGAGAACAAAAAAACTAGATAATATGGGGCTGATTTATTATCTGTCGGATGAACATGATCTGCTGTAGCTAATCATGTCCGCCGATATACGCTGTCGGCATTTAACATTCATTTAACATTGCATTTAACATGGCACAAGCAGTTCTGGTGAACTGCTTGTGCAATGCCGCCCCCTGCAGATTTGCGGCCGCTAGCAGGGGGTGTTAATCAACCCGATCGTATGAGATTGGGCATATTGATGTCCGCCGCCTCAGAGGAGGAGTGAATTAGAAAGTTGTTTAAAATTGGATGCTCTATCTGAATTGTAAAATAAAAATGTAGGGTTTAATGTCCCTTTATGGAACCTAAGGATGATTTATACATTTAGAAGAGAAAGTGACCAAGGACAAAGTCTTGTGGCACCCCAACCGAAGGTGGTAGACAAGTAGGAGGAGAACCACTAGAGGGCTGTTTTGCAGATGCAGAAGGATTTGAGGGTTTGGACCAAGAGAGGCTGGTAAACAATGTCAGTGGTTGTAGACAGATCGAGAAAGATTAACAGACCTTTCTGTAGTTAGATCATTAGTAACCTCAATGTTGGGGGCAAAATCCAGATTGCAATGGATCAAGCAGTGAGTTTAATGCGAGGAAATGTGATAAACATGTATTTATGAGCCTTTCTAGAAGTTTTTAGGCACGGGGTAGTAGGGAAATAAAGCGGCAGTTGGATGGGTATGATGAAACAAAAGATTTTTTGAGGAGAGGTGTTATTAGTGTAAGGAATGAGAGAAATATACCAGTGCTGAGGGATATATTAAAAATATGTGTGAGGATTGGAGTAAGAGTAGCAGCAGGGGCAAAACAGCTGAATCTGTGGCTTTGTGGGTTTTCAACATCAGAGCAGCTGAGGGGGATACTGGTAGCATGTTGACAGATGATTTTGTGATTTTGTTTCTGATGGAATCTGTTTTGTTGGGGTAGTGGCTGCCAAAATCTTGAGCTTAGAGTGAAGTGTCAATAGGAGGTGGGAGTGGGTGGAGAAGGGTATTAAAATTGGAGAACAGACGTTTTGGGTTTGAAGAAAGAGTAGAGATAAGAGTAGATAATTCCTGTTTGTAGAGGTTAAGGGGCAGAATAGTAAGAGTTTAAGATGAACTTGTAATGAATAAAGTCAGCGGAACACTGGGATTTCCTCAAGTGTTGCTCAGCAGTGTGGGAACATCTGAGTAGATAGTGTGTCAGAGGAGTATGCCAGGGCTGAGGATGGGTGCGTGACTTTTGAGCTATGGTAGGAGGTTGCAAATTGTCAGGGACCATTGTAAGAGTTAAATTAAAGTGACATATTGATTGGTTTGGGCAGAGTGAGGAGGATATGGAAGAAAGCAGAGGTTTGAGAGAGTATGAAAGATGTATCAATCAGATATAGTGACATGATGCCTCTATGGAATTTGGTGTGAGGGTTAGAGCAGTAGGAAGTGCTGTGATGTTACAAGTGAAGAGATGATGGTCAGAAAGAAGAAAAGGGGAATTTGTGAAGTTTGAGAGAGAGTGCATCAATAGCTGAAAATCAGATCAAGGGAGCATCCATATTTGTTAGTTGGAGAGTCCAACCATTGTGACAGAACATGAGAGGAAGTGAGCTGGAGAAGTTGTTTTGCAGCAGGGGCAGTGGGATTGTCAACAGGGAGGTTGAAATCTCCAAGAATGAGGGCAGGGGTGTCTGAGGTAAAGAAATAAGGTAGCCAGGAAACAAAATGATGAAGAAATTGAGTTGAGGAGCCAGGGGACGATATATAACTGCAACATGTAGAAAAAGAGGAGAGAATAAGCTAATCATATGGGTTTCGAAGGAAGAAAATGTGAGGGTGTTGCAATAGTCAAGGTGGGAAATGATGAGAGAGTGCCTTAAAGTCTTAGTTGTGTCTTGTGTAAGGAAGTGGCAAATTTTGGATTTTTTTAATATGGTAGCAGCAGGAATTGGCCAAAACTGGATGTGGGGAGCAAAAGAGAGATCTGAGTCAAGTGTAACCCCAAGACATCAGGCATGCAGGGATGGGTTAATAATTTTTATTATCAACCGTTATAAAAAGTTGGGGGGGGGTAGAGATTTTGGAAGAGGGTTGAAGAAAAGGAGCTCAGTTTTGAAGTTGAAATATTAGAAAAGTTAGTAAGGAAGGAGATAGGTTTGGTGCAGAGACGTAGATGTGGGAATAATCAGCAAACAATTTATATTGAAACCCGTGGGGCTTTATTAAAGGGACATGAAACTCCAGATTCAGTAGAGCATACATTTTTAAACAAATTTCCAGTTTATTTCGATTAGCAATTTTGCTTCATTCTCTTGGTATCCTTAATAAAGGAGCAGCAATGCACTACTGGGAGTTAGCTGAAAACATCGGTAAGCCAATGAAAAGAGACATGTGCAGCCACTAATCAGCAGATAGCTCCCAGCTCCTGAGCCTACTGAGGTATGCTTTTCAACAAAGAATACCAAGAGAACAAAAAACTAGATAATATGGGGCTGATTTATTATCTGTCGGATGAACATGATCTGCTGTAGCTAATCATGTCCGCCGATATACGCTGTCGGCATTTAACATTCATTTAACATTGCATTTAACATGGCACAAGCAGTTCTGGTGAACTGCTTGTGCAATGCCGCCCCCTGCAGATTTGCGGCCGCTAGCAGGGAGTGTTAATCAACCCGATCGTATGAGATTGGGCGTATTGATGTCCGCCGCCTCAGAGGAGGCGTACGAGTTAAGGAGCAGCAGTCTTAAGACCGCTGCTTCTTAACTCCTGTTTCCGGTGAGCCTGAAGGCTTGCGTGGAAACAGGGGCTCTTAATAAATCCGCCCCATTAAGTGAATTAGAAAGTTGTTTAAAATTGTATGCTCTATCTGAATCGTAAAATAAAAATGTAGGGTTTAATGTCCCTTTATGGAACCTAAGGATGATTTATACATTTAGAAGAGAAGGTGACCAAGGACAAAGTCTTGTGGCACCCCAACCGAAGGTGGTAGACAAGTAGGAGGA
The DNA here is from genome assembly GCF_027579735.1 of Bombina bombina. Classification (NCBI taxonomy): domain Eukaryota; kingdom Metazoa; phylum Chordata; class Amphibia; order Anura; family Bombinatoridae; genus Bombina; species Bombina bombina. The sequence continues at coordinate 268,520,862 of NC_069500.1, read as the reverse complement.
GAACCACTAGAGGGCTGTTTTGCAGATGCAGAAGGATTTGAGGGTTTGGACCAAGAGAGGCTGGTAAACAATGTCAGTGGTTGTAGACAGATCGAGAAAGATTAACAGACCTTTCTGTAGTTAGATCATTAGTAACCTCAATGTTGGGGGCAAAATCCAGATTGCAATGGATCAAGCAGTGAGTTTAATGCGAGGAAATGTGATAAACATGTATTTATGAGCCTTTCTAGAAGTTTTTAGGCACGGGGTAGTAGGGAAATAAAGCGGCAGTTGGATGGGTATGATGAAACAAAAGATTTTTTGAGGAGAGGTGTTATTAGTGTAAGGAATGAGAGAAATATACCAGTGCTGAGGGATATATTAAAAATATGTGTGAGGATTGGAGTAAGAGTAGCAGCAGGGGCAAAACAGCTGAATCTGTGGCTTTGTGGGTTTTCAACATCAGAGCAGCTGAGGGGGATACTGGTAGCATGTTGACAGATGATTTTGTGATTTTGTTTCTGATGGAATCTGTTTTGTTGGGGTAGTGGCTGCCAAAATCTTGAGCTTAGAGTGAAGTGTCAATAGGAGGTGGGAGTGGGTGGAGAAGAGTATTAAAATTGGAGAACAGACGTTTTGGGTTTGAAGAAAGAGTAGAGATAAGAGTAGATAATTCCTGTTTGGAGAGGTTAAGGGGCAGAATAGTAAGAGTTTAAGATGAACTTGTAATGAATAAAGTCAGCTGAACACTGGGATTTCCTCAAGTGTTGCTCAGCAGTGTGGGAACATCTGAGTAGATAGTGTGTCAGAGGAGTATGCCAGGGCTGAGGATGGGTGCGTGACTTTTGATCTTTGGTAGGAGGTTGCAAATTGTCAGGGACCATTGTAAGAGTTAAATTAAAGTGACATATTGATTGGTTTGGGCAGAGTGAGGAGGATATGGAAGAAAGCAGAGGTTTGAGAGAGTTTGAAAGATGTATCAATCACATATAGTGACATGATGCCTCTATGGAATTTGGTGTGAGGGTTAGAGCAGTAGGAAGTGCTGTGATGTTACAAGTGAAGAGATGATGGTCAGAAAGAAGAAAAGGGGAATTTGTGAAGTTTGAGAGAGTGCATCAATAGCTGAAAATCAGATCAAGGGAGCATCCATATTTGTTAGTTGGAGAGTCCAACCATTGTGACAGAACATGAGAGGAAGTGAGCTGGAGAAGTTGTTTTGCAGCAGGGGCAGTGGGATTGTCAACAGGGAGGTTGAAATCTCCAAGAATGAGGGCAGGGGTGTCTGAGGTGAGGAAATAAGGTAGCCAGGAAACAAAATGATGAAGAAATTGAGTTGAGGAGCCAAGGGACGATATATAACTGCAACATGTAGAAAAAGAGGAGAGAATAAGCTAATCATATGGGTTTCGAAGGAAGAAAATGTGAGGGAAGAGATGGATTTTATTTGTTGAAAGGTAACAAGAGGAAAGCAAATTACCTATACCACCTCCTTGCCTCTTTCCAGACTTTGGGCTGTGTCTCAAGTAGAGACCCCCATGTGACGTTACAGCAGGGGAAGCTGTGTCTGAAGGAGAAAGCCAGATTTATGTGAGAGCCAGAAGCTTGAGGGAATGGGGGATGAAGTTGTGGTTATAGTAAACATAAAAAGAAAGAACTTGCGTTAAATTGAGCACTTAGAAATTCTGATTGGTACCACTGCAACTAGATAATGGTGTTATTATTGTCACATGATTTTTGCAACAAAAGTCCCCTACTGAGCATGGGTAATAAATCATTGTATTAAATGTTTACACACAGCTTCTTTACCTTTATTTTCTCATTTGAAACAGCAACAGTTGCCACTTGAAACCACCACATATAGCATTATTGACTATTGAAAAGCTATTTATCAAGAATCAGCAGAAGAGTTGTGAGTTGAGAGATATCACTAAAGAAAGTAATGGATCTTGGTGGAAAGGAAAACTTCAGTAGGAAGCCTACGGAAAAATACATTTCAGAGGAAAAAAATTATGCTTTGAATTTCGTGCTATAATTATGAATATTGCAGCATTTTTAGCTGTAATACTATTTCCACTGTGTAATTTGAATACAAATTTTACTTTTCCCATAAAATATTATTTTCACAAATTCATTTTATCATGTTTTTATTTCAATATTTAATTTTTTATTTTTTTTTAAAAAAATTTTAATTATGATTTTTGTGCACACTATCGGCTAGATTTAGAGTTTTGTCGGTAAAGACCCGCGTAGCTAACGCAGCTTTTTTTCCCAACGCACCCTTAAGACAACGCTGGTATTTAGAGTTGTCTGAAGGGCTGCGTTAGGCTCCAAAAAGGGTGCGTTGAGCCGAATGAACCGCCACTTGAACCCTCAATACCAGCGTTGCTTACGGTAGCGCTAAGCTGGCTTGTGCACGATTCCCCCATAGGAAACAATGGGGCAGTTTGGGATGAAAAAAAGCAAAAAAGCAGCGTTAAGCTCAAAACGCAGCCCCATTGTTTCCTATGGGGAAACACTTTCTAAGGAGTCTAAACACCCCTAACCTTACACTCATTAACCCCTAATCTGCTGCCCCCACTATCGCTGACACCTGCATTATACTATTAACCCCTAATCTGCCGCTCCGGACAACGCCGCAACCTACATTATACCTATGTACCCCTAATCTGCTGCCCCTAACATCGCCGACCCCTATATTATATTTATTAACCCCTAATCTGCCCCCCAACGTCGCCGCAATCTAACTTCAAGTATTAACCCCTAATCTGCCGACCAGACCTCGCCGCTACTCTAATAAATGTATTAACCCCTAAAGCTAAGTCTAACCCTAACCCTAACACCCCCCTAAATTAAATATAATTTTAATCTAACGAAATAAATTAAATCTTATTAACTAAAGTATTCCTATTTAAAACTAAATACTTACCTGTAAAATAAACCCTAATATAGCTACAATATAACAAATAATTATATTGTAGCTCTTTTAGAATTTATATTTATTTTACAGGCAACTTTGTATTTATTTTAACTAGGTGCAATAGCTATTGAATAGTTATTAACTATTTAATAGCTACCTAGTTAAAATAATTACAAAATTACCTGTAAAATAAATCCTAACCTAAGTTACAATTAAACCTAACACTACACTATCAATAAATTAATTAAATAAATTACCTACAATTACATACAATTAAATAAACTAAACTAAATTACAAAAAAAACAAACACTAAATTACAAAAAAATAAAAAAAGATTACAAGAATATTAGGCTAATTACACCTACTCTAAGCCCCCTAATAAAATAAAAAAGCCCCCCAAAATAATAAAGGTCCCTACGCTATTCTAAATTAAAAAGTAACCAGCTCTTTTACCAGCCTTTAAAAGGGCTTTTTGCGGGGCATGCCCCTAAGTAATCAGCTCTTTTGCCTGTAAACAAAAAATCCAACCCCCCCCAACATTAAAACCCACCACCCACATACCCCTACTCTAACCCAAACCCCCCTTAAATAAACCTAACACTACCCCCCTGAAGATCTCCCTACCTTGAGTCGTGTTCACCTAGCTGGGCACCGATGGACCAAAAGAGGACATCGGGAGCGGCAGAAGTCTTCATCCTATCCGGGCAGAAGAGGACATCCGGACCGGTAGATGATGATGGCTCTGCTCCACTCCGGATGGATGAAGATAGAAGATGCCGCTTGGATGAAGATGTCTGCCGGTCCAGATGTCCTCTTCTGCCCGGATAGGATGAAGAATTCTGCCGCTCCGGATGTCCTCTTTTGGTCCATCGGTGCCCGGCTGGGTGAACACGACTCAAGGTAGGGAGATCTTCAGGGGGGTAGTGTTAGGTTTATTTAAGCGGGGTTTGGGTTAGAGTAGGGGTATGTGGGTGGTGGGTTTTAATGTTGGGGGGGTTGTATTTTTTTTTACAGGCAAAAGAGCTCATTACTTAGGGGCATGCCCCGCAAAAAGCCCTTTTAAGGGCTGGTTAAAGAGCTGGTTACTTTTTAATTTAGAATAGGGTAGGGACCTTTATTATTTTGGGGGCTTTTTTTATTTTATTAGGGGGCTTAGAGTAGGTGTAATTAGCCTAATATTCTTTTAATCTTTTTTTATTTTTTGTAATTTAGTGGGTTTTTTTTTGTAATTTAGTTTAGTTTATTTACTTGTATGTAATTGTAGGTAATTTATTTAATTAATTTATTGATAGTGTAGTGTTAGGTTTAATTGTAACTTACGTTAGGATTTATTTTACAGGTAATTTTGTAATTATTTTAACTAGGTAGCTATTAAATAGTTAATAACTATTTAATAGCTATTGTACCTAGTTAAAATAAATACAAAGTTGACTGTAAAATAAATATAAATCCTAAAATAGCTACAATATAATTATTCGTTATATTGTAGCTATATTAGGGTTTATTTTACAGGTAAGTATTTAGTTTTAAATAGGAATACTTTAGTTAATAAGATTTAATTTATTTTGTTAGATTAAAATTATATTTAATTTAGGGGGGTGTTAGGGTTAGACTTAGCTTTAGGGGTTAATAACTTTATTAGAGTAGCGGCGAGGTCCGGTCGGCAGATTAGGGGTTAATACTTGAAGTTAGGTGGCGGCGATGTTAGGGAGGGCAGATTAGGGGTTAATACTATTTATTATAGTGTTTGCGAGGCGGGAGTGCAGCGGTTTAGAGGTTAATACATTTATTATAGTGGCGGCGAGGTCCGGTCAGCAGATTAGGGGTTAATAAGTGTAGTTAGGTAGCGGCGACGTTGGCCGGGGCAGATTAGGGCTTAATAAATATTATGTAGGTGTCGGCGATGTTTGGAGCAGCAGATTAAGGGTTCATAGGGATAATGTAGGTGGCGGCGGTGTGTGGTCGGCAGATTAGGGGTTAAAAATATTTATTATAGTGGCGGCGATGTGGGGGGACCTCGGTTTAGGGGTGCATAGGTAGTTTATGGGTGTTAGTGTACTTTAGAGCACAGTAGTTAAGAGCTTTATAAACTGGCGTTAGCCCATAAAGCTCTTAACTACTGACTTTTTTTTGCGGCTGGAGTCTTGTCGGTAGAGGCTCTACCGCTAACTTCAGCCAAGACTCTAAATACCGCTGTTAGGAAGATCCCATTGAAAAGATAGGATACGCAATTGGCGTAAGGGGATCTGCGGTATGGAAAAGTCGCGGCTTGAAAGTGAGCGTTAGACCCTTTCCTGCCTGACTCTAAATACCAGCGGGCGGCCAAAAGCAGCGTTAGGACCCCTTAACGCTGCTTTTGACGGCTAACGCAGAACTCTAAATCTAGGTGTATTGTAATGTATACATCTCCTTCACATATGTAAATACAGGAGACAGCCCATTATTAGATACACTGTTTCCAAGGTAAAAAGCTATCTTTAGAAATTTCCACTGAGGCTTCATAATACTGGCCAGATTTCCTACAGAGGGCCAATTTACGAGCGATATTTGGTTTATCATGGTTATTTGTGCACGCCGGAAGTAGTATGCTTATTACAAGTTGAAAGTAAACACGTTAACTTGAGTTTAATTGCATTAAACACGCGTCAGGGTAGTGCAACCTCAGATCTCCGGATAACTGTTACGCTTGAATAAAAAGTTGCACAAAATACTTTAAAATTATATTACAAAGTATAGTTACACTCATAATAAGACAGTTTAATAACAATTATTGAAAAAATTGCATAAAAATGTATACAGGCTCAAAGATATGAGGTCTCAGGTGTTATAAAAAAAAGGACTGCAAAGGGCTTTAACATAGAGATTCATACATATAGTCTAAATATTTATATGTATATGTGTGTGTGTATATATATATATATATATATATATATACAGTATATATAAATGTATATATATATATGTCTATATGCATGTACATATATATTTATATGTGCATATATGTATTTACAGACATATATAAACATATAAAAACATGTATACATATAGACATTGGAGAGAGAGAGATCATGTCAAAGGAGGCACACTGCTAGTGGAAAGTAAACAGGGACATACCTTTTATTCTTGTGTATATACAAAGTAACAGTCTCAAGGAAAAGACAAATACAAGAGAGCGTGGGATCAAACAGTGAGTTACGTCACCAGACGTGTTTCACAATGTATTGGAGCACCTACTATTGGTAGCAAAGTCATACAGTATGTTTATAACTCCAAAACAAAATCGAAAGAAACTTGGCTCTCTAAAAAAATTTTTTTTTTAGATGTGATAGGCATCCATGCAATGTGTGTTTACACTGTCTGATAGGAGATACATGGAACTCTTCAATAACAGGGAATACATTTATGATTAACTACAGAATGGACTGTTGTTCACAGTATGTTATTTATCTTATAACCTGTAAGATTTGCTATAAGCAATATACAGGTTGTACAAGTAGAAATCTCAAAGATAGAATCTGTGAACACTTAAAGGGACACTCAAGTCAAAATTAAACTTTCATTATTCAGATAGAGCTTGCAATCTTAAACAACTTTCCAATTTACTTCCATTAACAAATTGTGCACAGTCTTTTTATATTTAAACTTTTGGAGTCACCAGCTCCTACTGAGCATGTGCAAGAATTCACAGAATAAGCATGTATGCATTTGTGATTGGCTGATGGCTGTCACATGGTACGTGTATGCATTTGTGATTGGCTGATGGCTTTCACATGGTACAGGGGGAGTGGAAAAAGGCATAACTTTTAAAATTGTCAAAAAAAAAAAAATCTACTACTCATTTGAAGTTCAGACTAAGTGCTATTGCATTGTCTTGTTATCTTGCATTTGTTGATTATGCAAATATACTGTGGGGATTGGTCCTTAAACCTCAATTGAAAAAGATCCTTCCAAAACATCTGTAGCGAAAAATTTCTGCCAACATGCAGAAAATAAAAAGGCATTTATGTTTCAGGCAATTGACTTTATACCACATAATAGGGAAGGATGATATTGTTTTAGAAAACTCATAAATAAAGAAGCCCAATGGATATTTAAGCTAGGTTCTAGCTAGAGCCTAAGGGTATTAACCTAAGGTGGGATCTAGATTTATACCAAGGTATGTAATTTGGCCTAAAGTAACCATTCCTAATATAGAATCAATTGATACTGACAGTGTGACTATGAATCCTAGACTTCTAAATACAATTAGATATACCCCTTTAGCCATTCACCATACACATATTAGGACGCTGGTTGTAGATAAATAAGACATAAGAGAAAAGAGTAAAAAAGTAATAATAAGGAACTTGGAGTACTCAAATATTTCCAGATTAACTAGAGGAATGAAATTAAAAAAATATTCTCAATATTGCCCTTCCTTTCTATGCAGTCCAATCTTTCTATGCAGTTTAATCTTTTGAATATCTATCTGATATTTATCCAGTGCTATGGAATAATGTACATGATAAATCAGTTGCAGTTCGGACAGTGTTTAAACATATATTCACCAAAATATTAAGAATAATAAATAAACAATTGTGATATGTTAAATCTAATTTACAATATCCCCAGCCAATATGAAGTCATACTAGTATTCTATTATACACATTTAGCAACCTGAATCTGTTACAATGTTGCTCTTAAACACTTGCATATAGTTTCATTTAGATACACTCTTACTATAATAATAGTGTTTCTAGTATTTTTATGTGTTTTTTATGCATTTTTTTTTGATTGAATGAAATGATGTACTGGTACATTTTATTTTATTTCCCTCCAGCAGCATCGGAAATATTTTCAAATTAGGTAAAATCCTATTGAAGTTAAACGAACAATATATTCCTCTATCTATATATGATATAATTTCCGTTTGGAACACCTGCTAGCTAGACTGTCAGTAGTGTGGTTTTTCATTCAAACACTAAGGTCTACAGCTTCATTTAAATACTATAAAGTATGTGTAAATATCATTTTGATGCACTTCTTCTATGCTTGTTTGTTTTGTTTAAATTGTGGAGTTTTGTGTATGAAATAAATATGTAAAACGCATATAAATAATATCACCATTTACCAGTGTATTCACATATACTCACAAAGTGATATATACATCATTAATAAGGGGCGGTTACTACTCTCTGAATTAGAGTATAAAGTAATGAGTAGGTATACCAGCCCACTATCTTTGAGAAAGTTCACTGTTTGATCCCACACTCTCTGGTATTTGTCTTTTCCTTGAGACTGTGGCTTCTATTTAACAGGGTCTGGCGGACCTGATCCAACAGTGCGGATCAGGTCCGCCAGACCTCGCTGAATACGGAGAGCAATACGCTCTCCATATTCAGCATTGCACCAGCAACTCACAAGAGCTGCTGGTGCAACGCCGCCCCCTGCAGATTCGTGGCCAATGGGCCGCCAGCAGGGGGGTGTCTATCAACCCACTCGTACTCGATCGGGTTGATTTCCGGCGATGTCTGTCTGCCTGCTCAGAGCAGGCGGACAGGGTTATGGAGCAGCGGTCTTTGTGACCGCTGCTTCATAATTGCTGTTTCTGGCGAGTCTGAAGACTTGCCAGAAACATGGCCCTCAAGCTCCTTTCGGAGCTTGATATATAGGCCCCTGTTACTTTGCATATACGCATGAATAAAAGATATGTCACTGTTTACTTTGGATTGCTTCTCTCCTATCGTACCTTAGAAGTGAACTCTTTTTATTTGCGTTTGTCTATTCCACTGGAAATTGGGAGCCTCTTGGCAGGCATCTTAGCTCTTTAGCGGACATGGTTCCGGGTAAGACGATGGAACGTTCACACGGATATAAGGTATAATTGTTTCAAGCATTCCTCTTCCGTAGATATATTTATAGTAAAAACACAGTTCCCCGTTGACCTCCATGTAAAAGCACTTTAGGTGCTGTTTTTTTTTTTCAAACATCCTACATCCCCTCACTTTAAAAAATTCTCATATTTATTTTTTATTTTAAAGAACTGTCCTCTTTATTTTGTGTGCAATTGGGGCAACTTTTTATATTTAACCAGAGGTCTGATCTCTGGTTAATTGCCCTTAGTGCAAAGGGAAAGCACAAGCTCGAAGGAGCATTAATCAGCCACTTGTAATGGCTGGTTATTTAACGTGCGTCCATACGGGTGCACGTTAAGATAGCGCTTCACTTGTAATCTGGCCCTTTAACCTTCCTGTGTTTACCTCAGTGTTTTGATACATTTTTTTATATGCTATATATATATATTTTTTTTAAATCTTATTTGCTTTGTCCTCTTCATGTAATTTGTTTAAAATCATAAGTAGTTAGGCTCAGGATTAGTATTGCACTACTGGGAAATAGCTGTTGATTGGTGGTTACACATATTTACCTCTTTTCATTGGGTTACTTGATGTGTTTTAGAATTCGGAATAGTTTGAATTTCATATTTTTTTATGTTTGTATCTGTAAAATGGGACATCTTGGAAAAGGTCTAGGATAAAGTGTAAAACAACAGTATCTTATATCATGTACACACTATTTACAAGCAATGTAGCTTATTCATGCAAACTAAAGTTAGTTTTATATAATTTCTAATACTTTTGTGTACATACTACCATCTGGTAGATAGTACAGTATGGTAATCAGAAGGCTAAACGTTGTTTTAAATAAATATAGACAATTACCAGTGTGTTAGAGCACAAAAACCAAACCAAAGATGAAAAAAGGTCTGGATTTCTGAATAATTCTGTATTTTTGATTTTTGGGGATTTTTGCTTGCTTCGGTTTTGGTGTGTGCCTGTAGGTATGTGCATGCGCACACAGATTTTTAACCCAGTGCACACAAGAAGAAAAAAGGCTGTTTATGTTTTTTAATAACTGAAGTGGCTCATTCTCTCTAATCTTTTTGTAGCACTCCTTACTATTCCCCTGCTCTTTAGAAGTAGTTGCCATTAGTACATTACTGTTCATAACGTTTATTGGAATTCTCCTCCATATTCAACTATCTGACTGTATCTCTGCATTCCATTGTTACCTACATGCTAAGTATTTGTTTTTACCAAAGGTTTTAAATGAACATTAAACCCCATTTTTTTTAAAGGGCCATAAAAAAGGGTTAATTCTATGGGGTAAATTTACCAATTGCTGGGCGGACATGATTTGCTGTAGCGAATCATGTCCACCTAACATGATTATATTAAAGAAAAAGTTGCACACAAAAGTTATAAGCTTCAATGATATCAGATCTCAAGTGTTAGAAAACAAAAAGGCAGGCAAAGGGCTTTAACATTGAGATACATGCATATACATGTCTAAAGATGTATATGTATTTATTTATATATGACTGTATATGTGTACAGATGTATTTATGTATTTATATGTCACATTGATTGGAGTAGCCGTGTGAGTCCAGAGATTTAGATATCAAAATAACAAGAGTATTGCATTGAGCAATGATTCTTTTTTATTGGACTATACATTTATAAGTTGACAAACTTTCGGAAGAATGCCTTCCTTTTTTTAGTCTGAAGCAATACTGACCAATTTGATGGAATTTACAGATTATATCTTAAAACACAGGAGGGCTAAAAAGACAGAAAGTGTTACAGAGGTCTGAGTGCAGGGGGAGGAGGGGGAGTCATAAAAATCATGAGGGGGGTTTAGGAGACAAAGGCAGACAGTGTCCAGTGAAGGAGAACAGACAGGGGAAATCTATGGTTTTAGATAGAGCATATACTAACATAAAGTTATATATCAACATGTAATCAATATGTATAAAGATGTGAAATTATGTATACAGGGTCAATATAATATAGGAGAAAGGAAAAGAAGAAAAAAAGGGTAATAATAATAATACCATCAGATATACTGTATTTAGAAAATATTTATTTATGAATAAATAAAACATATTCTTCTATGTAAAGAACATTGGAATGTGAAATATTCCTATTTTAATGTCTGTTCAGCACACATGAGAATATGCGATCGAGTTTGCGTGTGAGTTGTTATTTTTTTTCCAATTTCTTTGCTCCATTGACTTCTGTGGGGTAATACGTGAATGCGCAAACAATATTATAAGTTTGGCTTTTAGCGTTCGAAAATAGTTTACTTTGAACTCATAATACGATCGCAACCTGACACTGTCAAAAAGCTTACTTCTAGCGCAGTTAACACTTGAGCAGGAGCGTTAATTAGCTCTCCACTTTAATCTGGCCCAACATGTATGAAGTCCATAGTCATGTTTCTCTGTGGTTGTTTAGAGATGGTTAGAGTTTGTAAAAGACCTGCAGGAAGTGTTTTTGGAATTTTGCTGAAAGAACATGGTTTGACTAGATCCAGGATGATCTGACAATGTACTGACATGAGCTCAGGAAAGACCAAATGGTCATAAATTAGTAGGAATAAAAGCTTTGCTGTTGGGTGGTCTACTGGAGGGTGCCAAAGACTTTTAAATATTCTTAAATCGGGTTGATTGACACCCCCCTGCTGGCGGCCGATTGGCTGCGAGTCTGCAGGGGGCGGCGTTGCACCAGCATCTCTTGTGAGCTGCTGGTGCAATGCTGAATACGGTGAGTGTATTGCTCGCCGTATTCAGCGAGGTCTGTTGGACCTGATCCGCACTGTCAGATCAGGTCCGACAGACCTTGATAAATTGGGGCCAAAGTGTTCAATTTTGCACAACTTTCTAATTTACTTCTATTATCAAATGTGCTTTGTTTTCTTTACATCCTTTGTTAAAGAGTAAACCTATGTAGGCTGAACACGTCTCTTTAGCACTCTATGGCAGCTGTGGTTATAATGTAGTATGCATGTTGTAATAATGTATGTAATTTTACACAATGTTATAAACAGTGCTACCATAAACTGCTAAAGACACATGCATGCTCCTGAGCTCCTATGAGCCTACTTTGGTTTGCTCTTTAACAAAGGATACCAAGAAAACAGCAAATTTGATAACAGAAGTAGATTGGAAAGTTGTTTAAAATTGCATTTTCTATTAATTATGATAGTAATTTTGACTTTAACAGAAAATTCTTAATAGAGGTTGTCAGTTATGATATTCTTTGTGCCAGGAATGTAAGATAAAAGTACATTCAATTGTGAGAAAAAACACAAACATTGCTTAGCATTTAGATAATAGACTGTCTCAAAATAAACCATCCGTGGGATCTGTGGAAAATAGTAAAGGGACAGATGCTCCCTCCAGAAGATGCCACAGTTGGGAGAGTGGTAATTTGATTATTAGCATTATAATTATTAGCATTTTTTGCATAGTGCTGCAACATTCCATAGTGCTGGGTAAAGAGATAGGGTTATAGAATGACAGATTGTGATAAGATACATAAACATAACAGACAAAACAAAACTAGTACAGGTGGAGGAGAGCTTACAGTCTACAAGTTGAGGGTGCAGAGACATAAGGTTTGGGGTTACTTTTTACATGAACTGTATTTGCAACACTGAGTCAAGGCAGTTCAAGATTTCTTTTGGGTAGGATGAAAAACAGTGGAGAGATGGTGAGTCTCTCTGTATAGGTGGGTTTTTAAAGAACATCTGAAGCTATACAAGGTTGGAAACAGTCTGATGGAGTAGGTTAGAGAGTTCCAGAGGACAGGAGCAGCACGTGAGAAGTCTCGGAGGCGGGAGAGGGACATAGAGATAATAGGAGTGGATAGACGTAGGTCAGAGTTTGAACGAAGAGGAGGGCTCAGGGAGTATTTGGAGATGAGAAAGGAAATATAATTGGGAGTGAGGCTGTTGAGTGCTTTATAGCTTAGGGTAAATACTTTGAGTTGCATTCTTAAGTGTATGGGGAGCCAGTGCAGAGACTGGCAGAGTGAAGCAGTGAATGTAGATTGGCGACTTAGGTAGATGAGTCTAGCTGAAGCATTCATTATAGATTGGAGGAGAAAGGGGGATGTTTGAGAAGGCCATTTAGAAGTAGAGTGCAGTAGTCAATGTGTGACAAAATAAGAGAATGAATTAGTACTTTTGTAGTTTCTCGAGTAAGGAAAGGTCGGCTTCTGGAAATGTTATGTAGGATGTATTATTATTATGCAGGATTTGGTAAGAACTTGAATATGTGGAGTAAATGTGAGTTCAGAGACCCCCAAGACAGTGAACCTAGGTGAGGTGCTGAGAATAACTGTAAGAGAAATGTCAACTGTTGAATGTCTCAGAGAGGGGGAAATAAGATGTAGCTCAGTTGCCAGAAGTTTAGTGGAAGAACTTCTCCTGCTGGAGGATAGGTGCAGAACATAAATACTTTTTTAAACTTTAAACGGCAGCTGTGAGTGAAGGAAACCAGGTTTTGCACTCTGCACTCTGGAGCCTTCTTTGTGTGTTTATTTTCATTTTATTCTTCTTACAGCCTGAACATTGTTATCAGTATAGAAACTCATTTATATTTATATTTGTCCCTAAATGCAAAACAATGCAAATTTTACTTAGAGAATGACAATTTAAATGGTTTGGAAGCATTTATTTTAAGAAGATGTTTTACAATGCTAAGGTTAATTGCCGTTATATACTATGCACATATAAAATACCTTTTAATAATGCCTCTTTATCATACACAGAGGGGCAGTAGGGCATACAGGGAAAATGCACCGTGGGCCTTTCTGCTATATAATATATATATATATACAATTGAGGTATAACCAATTGTTTTTAACCAATGAGGATTGTTCATGTATTTTATAAGGAGTTATACTTAAACAGTTAATTGAGTTAAGACTACGGCATGTAGCCGAAACACGTCAGCTTTCTATGTCATACCGCAATGTTTTAACCAAGTTTGGAACAATAAAGGATTATATGTTTTAACTTCTGGGAAGTCTTTTTCTATTGGTGCTATATAGAAGTCTCCACCCTCTCTTAATATTGGTAGCAACCAATAGGAAAGCAGTTACAGTATGACTATTTTGTAAAGCAGAAAGTAGATTTTAGAGGTGCTGCAGGACAAGAGATTTGGTGTATTATGGCTACCTAGCTGGAAGAGGTCTAACTGATGTGTGCTGCTCCACCTTTAAATGTCTCTTTATTTAAGTGGAGTGGAAGATAACTAAGATCAAATAAACTCAAAACCAATGCCTCTACTTGTTGCCTTGAGATAAGCGTGCAAGCCTTTTCGCTATAGCCACCCTTTCACATTTAAGATCCGAAAACTGTTGGTTTATTATGCTAGTCCATACTTATAAAGTACTATAAATTTAATAAACATGATTCAAGTTTGCAAAGCGTGTGTGCTGGTTTATATGATCTTCTTGTTCATGCATATTTCTGTGTCTCATATAATACACCACTACATTTTGGATATAAAATATACAGGGCCAGATTACAAATGGCGTGCCATTAAGCTCTATCGCTTGCATGAGTTAGCATGCGTATTTCAAGTCAAAAGTAAATTGTTTGTGTGCAAGCAAAACCCAACGCATACTAACTTCAGGACTTCTGCTTTCGAGACCGCGCTTACTTCTTCCCCCATAGACTTTAATGGAGTGCTCTTTCAAAAAAACAAACTAACATTTATTGCTCGCGCACTAAACCGACAACGCGTTACACCTACATCGCTAAACCCAGTAGTTACAAATATTTTACATTCAAATGTTTTTCACACTGAAGAAAATGTTCTTTTTATATATATATATATATATATATATATATATATATATATATATATATATATACATTATATATATATATATATATATATATATATATGATTTTTTTGAAAAAATTATATATCTATACCTATATATCATATGAACATATACAGGTATAGATATATTCCTATATATATATATTATTATTATTATTAGGTATTTGTAGAGCACCAACAGGTTCCGCAGCGCTTAATGATAAGAACATTTTCCACTATGGGAAGAACATTGAAATGCAAAATATTTTTTGTAAAATATATATCTATATGAATATACAGGTATAGATATATTCAACTATATATAGGAACATATTTTAAAAAATGATAAGAAAATGTTCTACTATGTGAAGAACATTGAAATGCTAAATATTTACAGCAATACTCAGTAACATACAATATAAAATATGAAAAAATGTTTACATTTTTTTTAATTTTTAAATGTATTTGAGTGGAAAGGGCTACAAAATGTATATCTATATGTCTATATACATATATGTCTATATACATGTATACATTTGTATATATGTGTTTATATGTGTATAGATATATGTAATACATATGTGAATACATAAATACACATGTATTTACATATATATATATTTATATATGTACACACATACACATATTTAGACACACACACATATATATATATATATATATATATATATATATATATATATATTTAAGCCATTTCAATTCAAACACCCTGTCATATACCATATACCTTTTAACCCTTATACATTTGTTTTAATGTTTATATAAATAATTTTTATCAGATAGTGTATATATGAGTGTACCACTTATTTTAATGTATTTATGTTGTGTTTGGTGCACCTTTTTTTTAACTCTTCCTCTTTACGCTAGGGGTCTATTTATCAAAGCATAAATATCAGTGCATTCCCTGGCGTCAATAAGCTCGCCAGACATTGCTGACACGGATCTGAATATGATACCCTTATTTATCAAAAAAGCTGTCAAAAACACGCGGGTCAAGTATGGTGTGATTAGCATCGGACTGTTGTTAACTAACAGTCATCGATGTCGCGGTTATTCAGGTTTTTCCCAACTTTATTTATACCATTTCATTACTGTCCATGAACAAGCAAATTTCTCTAAAGCTAATCTTTTAATTTTCAACTGTTAATGTCCAAGAAATTGATCTATAGATTGTCCAAGATTGATTTATATCTCAACAAACAATATCTCATAGAAAGTTATTTTTAGATTGATTTGTCATATGATACTTTCACATATATTATGTGTATTTGTATTGCTAGAAGTCATGATATGCTTTTATCTTATATTTTTTTGATAAATTATTATTAATGCTAGATTTTGTACATATATCTTTGCACATGCCTGTATATATATATATATATATATATATATATATGTGTGTGTGTGTGTGTTATGTCAGAAATCTTTTGCAAACATATTTACATGTCCCTAAATTCCTTTTTTTTGTTATTAACAATGTTGTCATTCATATCTCTATGTTTATTTATACCTAGGCTTACTATAATTTTTATAGGTGAAACTGGGACCACCTGGTGTGGTGTCAGTGGGTTGTGTGGCCAGGGGCGAAGTCAAGGGGGCATGGCGATTACCAGTCCTTTTAAAGTAGTAGATTTTATGTGCGCAATGTTTCGTGGGCACTATACCCTTCCTCAGTCAAACAACAAGTGAATCACACAGTTTAAATAGACCATAACACCACCCCCTAGTGAAAAAGGCACCATTACGTTGTCATGGCAACCCATACACAACATGAGCAAATAAATCTTTCATCTAAAATTCAGATTCTAAATAATGCCAAACATCAAGCATAATTATCAATTTCATAAAATAGTGAAAAGCATATACATAACACAATTTAATATCTGCAGTGTAATATGTGTTTTATGTGTCTAATTAAGAAACAGAACCGGATACTTATAAGGCATTAATACAACATTGAATGAAATAAGTAAAAAAGAAATACATACCTGCTAAAGCTGTTTAAGAGGCTACGCTATTCCATAATGCAGGAAGATTACAGCCAAAATGCTATTCTGCATGGGGTAAAGCAAGATCCACGCCAAAAATCCTGTCTGTCTGCACTTCCTGATCATACCCACATGATTCCCCTAAACGTGTATCACCAGTGATGTCACCAGGGGCCGGGGGGTGTTAAATTCCTAGAAAAATAAACCAAGTAGTACTACAAAATTAAAAAAAACCTATGCTGCTCACTCAGCCTGTATTACTAAATGTGAACTTTGAAGGTCACGAACGTTAAGCTAAGCAGGGCTGTATGTAACAAAGTACCAGCACCCAACTGTGCTGGAGAGCCACAGCCACAGCCACAGACTCACAGTCAGGTCATTTTGAATAATGTGTCCAGGTTTCAGGAGGTCTGAAACCCGGAGGTGGCAACCCTACTGGGACAGAATTAACAACTGGGTGGGACACTGGGACAGCGCATCCAAACAATCCCAGTCAAAGTGGGACTTCTGGTAAGCCTATTTATACCACTATATGTATATAGAGTAAATGTATTATTATTCCGAGCAGGAATAATTGCAAATATAACATGTAATCAGAGTATCATTTGTATTTATGTACAATCAATGGATATTTTAAGAGCTGGGACAGTTTTCTCTCTGTACCTGTCTAACCCCTCCTGATTGCAGTCTAATTTTAAAAACCACCCCTTCCCATGTGCTATAAAATGAGCTGGCATATAAGATGACATTTCTTACTGGAAAAAAAATTCAAGAGAAGGAAGAAATACACTGAAAATAGCATGGCAGTAAAGAGGTGATTTTAATTTCTGCTGTATCTGAATCATGACAGTTTAATGTTAGGTGGGCTATCTCTTTGAGCTATCATCTTAAGATTATATTGAATCAAACATCAATTAGAATTTTAAAATCCTTGTCTAAATTATTACACTGTGTGTCCTAATGTCAGCATCAATGTTTATCTTTAATTCTAAATTCACATATACATACTTTCAAAGTATAATACACAACGTAACAAATGGCACTTACAAGTTCTGATGAGTGATCAATGACACAAGTATCGAGCAATTTAATTTGTTAATGATAGTTTAAAATGTATATTTGAATCAGATTGGCTACTGTCATAAATCATGTGATTATGCATATTCCAATCAAAAGTGGTTTAAAAATTTACTAGTGTGTGCTTTGTTTAGGAGTTTGTGTCATAATTGGTGCAAAAAGTATTGCATCCATATTGGTGCTAAGTGGAGAGTGGGACTTGTTTTACATGGCTTAAACATGGTGCACATAGATTTTTTTTTAAAAAGAAGGAAGTTAGCTATATTATGTTGTGTATTTATTTCATTTTTATCTCTATATCTATTAGTGCAACAAGTTTGGGGCAAAATTTTTCAACAAATTTGTAGCATAATCCATAAGTAGTAATGTATTTTTCATTGTTATCCCTATATCTACTATTGCACCAAATGTGGAGCAATAATATTGTTTGATTTAGAAAGGCTATACAATTTTAATAGAGTTTCTAATTTACTTTTATTATGTAATATACTTCATTCTCTTGCAGAATCGAACATAAGCTTTCTGTGTTTTCAGACTCCCATTGATTTCTATGGCATCCACGACCTCAAGGGTTGCAGATTGAAAACTAGGTACGCTGTGTCGGAATAGACGCAAGCATACCTGTTAAATGTTGATAAATTGGAAAAAGGGTCAAATAGAGTCGAATCTGAATACGAAACATCTGTAATGATGCAAGCATCGATCTGCGTCAGATTGAGATCGTGGGATTGTATTTTACGTCACAAATTTCAACATTTGCCGATGTTGAAGCTTTGATATCTACAGGGGATCAAGCGTATTTTCAGTTGACGCTTTGATAAATAGACCTCTTGGTCTCCACTCGCTCTAACCGGAACACATTTACTTTCAACTTGCAATATGCATGCAAGTTAGCGTGGGCTCGATATTGCTTATCATGACCCAAGCTAACTTAAGCGAGCCGCTTGTAGTCTAGCCCACAGTTATTCACCATACTAGTTTGGCATTGGCATTTTTTTACTGAATTATAACTGTTGATATACTATTGATATGCAATATGGCTAAAAGTATGTGTACACCCCTACTAATTATTGAGTTCAAGTGTTTCAGCCACACCCATTGCTAACAGGTTAATAAAATCTAGCACAGCGCCATGAAATCTCCATAGACAAACATTGGTAGCACAATAGGTCATATTGAAGAGCTCAGTGGCACTGTCATAGGATGCCACCTTTGCCACAAGTTCAGGAAACTAAGTTATATTATTGTGAAGCATCTAGGAGTTCATACACAAAGTGGTAGACCACCTAAACTCACAGAGTGTGTAGCATTTAAAAAATGACTATCATCTGTTGCGTCACTCGCTATAGAGTTCCAAACTGCCCCTGGAAGCAACATAAGCAGGGGTCAGCGATAGCGGGGGCGGCAGATTAGGGGTTAATAAGTGTAAGGTTAGGGGTGTTTAGACTCGGGGTACATGTTAGGGTGTTAGGTGCAGACTTAGGAAGTGTTTCCCCATAGGAAACAATGGGGCCGCGTTAGGAGCTGAACGCTGCTTTTTTGCAGGTGTTAGGTTTTTTTTCAGCTCAAACTGTCCCATTGTTTCCTATGGGGGAATCGTGCACGAGCACGTTTTTGAAGCTGGCCGCGTCCGTAAGCACCGCTGGTATTTAGAGTTGCAGTGGCGGTAAATTATGCTCTACGCTCCTTTTTTGGAGCCTAACGCAGCCATTCTGTGAACTCTAAATACCAGCGGTATTTAAAAGGTGCGGCCAAAAAAAAGCACGCGTAGCTAACGCACCCCTTTGGCCGCAAAACTCCAAATCTAGGCCATTGTGTTTTTGCTGAAGAAAATAGTTCTAGATAAGTTGGAAAGTTAATCACCAAATGAGGTTTAAAAAACAAATGGTCAGATTAATTTCTAAGAAACAGAATGGAAGTTCCAATGTGTATCCCCATATGATAAATAAAAACTGGAAAATGTTTCATTGGATTTTTTTGTTGTTTGTCATTAATATAAATAAAACATGCATCAGAAAATAGGATTGACTATAGCTGGTGTGTTTTGCTTTTAACCTCAGCGTCTATGTAACTATGTAACAGTGACAAACAAACAAACAGTTATTCATTGAGCTACAAAATCATATTGTCTCCTATGTCAAGCCGTTGTATATTTAACTTCCCCTTTTTACATGTTTAAATGTTAAGAATATTGAAACAAAAACCTTAGATGTACTTCCTAAGGAATTTAGCTAATTATAAAATACAGTTATCAAAATTGATGGTGTACATTTAAATCCATAGAATTTATTTTCTAATAAAAATGACATAATGGAACATTGTACTGTACAATTTTCCCTTTAATGTGTTTCCAATGTCTTGTTATCCTGGCTACTGAGTATAAAATATATTGGAAATTGCTCCTTTAGGTTTATTTTTTTATATGAAGTAACTGCTTTGTCCCTTTAAAACAAAGCCCATTTAGGGCTGGATTACTAGTGGCACGCTATCTGTTGAGAGCAAGCGATAAGGAGTACATTGCGGCTCTTTGCATGCATCGGAAGTACGCATATTACCAGTTGAAATTAAATGTGTTTGCTTGAGCGCAATCAAATTTAATGCGTGTTGGGTGAGCATGACTTCAGAGCTCTGGTTAAAGTAATGGTAAACTCTCCCCTTTTTAAAATCAGATCCAGAATGTTGATGATATTTTAGATGGAGTTTCATTCATCAGTTGTACTAAAGATGCGCTATAAGTTCCTTTTCAATATATATATGAACTTAAAATACCCCCTACCCTCCACTGCCCACATCAAAAGTTAATTTTTCTGTGAGCTAATGGTTTGAATCAGTGCTCTGGCTACAACAAAAGTGCCATATGGGGAGAGCGCTGATTGGACAACAATTCAAACTGTTATCTCACAAAAAAATGTACTTTTGAAGTGGGCGGCAGATTGCGGGGCATTTAAAATTTACATCTATATTAAAAAGTAACATATAGCACATCTTCTTTACAAGTGATGAATGAAACTCCTTCTAAAATACCACCAACATTCTGGATCTAATTTTAAAAACTGTACTTTTAAATACCTTTAAAAGTACATTTACACTCATAATAATACTGCTAAAAAATATTTTAAAAAAATATTGCATTAAAAAGATATAAGGGCTCAAAAATATGAGCTCTCAGATGTTTGAAAGTAGACGTGCAAAGGGCTTTAACATAGAGATACATACATACACATGTCTAAATATTTGTATGTATGCATATATTTGTGTATATATGTGTGTACATATGTAATTAAATATTTATGTGTTTTACTGTATATGTACTGTACATATTTATCATTCCAATGTTCTTCACTTACATGATAATGTACTTTTTATTGTAAATACATATATATATATATATATATATATATATATATATATATATATATATATATATATATACACCTATACCTGCATATCTATCCCTATAGATATATAGGTAAAAATATGTTTTTTTACATGAACAGTATCAGATATATATATAGAAATATATATTTAATAATAAAAAGTACAATATTTTCTATGTGAAGAACATAGGAATGTAAAATATGTGTTTTGACCATTGGGTTTTGCAATTTCGATATTAATATATATATTTTTTAAAATTTTTAAATATTATTAAACATAGAATATATCTATATATTTTACAGTATGGTTATTATTTTTTAATAATGTATATTAATTGCGTGAACAGATTTTCTATTTTTTTTCCAGTTCTATAATTGGATCAGGTCGGACAGCAAATTGGGCACCTTCTGGATAATAGTGTTTTTAAAGAGAAATTAATTTTATATGATGCCCATCTGCATGTTCTCATGTGAATTTTTAATCTGCTGAATTTAAGTCTCTGAGACAACTGTCTCTGGTTAGATTAAGACTGAATTGTGCTGAGAATTGAGGGGCATTATTTTATTCTTGGTCCCAGGCAGCACCATGCCTTGGGCCAACCCTGATTACAATCTATCTTCTATCTACCCTATATAAAGATGTTTTGTGTCTGGCCAAAAAGGTGAGCATATTTTTCTAGTGAACACAATCCAAAATGGATCAGTGTGTTAAAAGCCCACAAGCGTAACAATCATGATATAAACTGTTTATCCACTCAAAATCAAAAGTCCCAGATGAAATCCAGCACTAAAGTGTTCAGGTGGTGCAAATCTGTATGGGATACTGCACCATCAAAAGTCCCAAAATACAGCAGCATTCAACAATATTCAATAATCTCAGGCATTTATTGGAAACATCCCATAAAAAACAGACAACATTTCATGCTACATGCCCTTAGTCATGTCATAATATACATACACATAAACTCCATATTTAAATACTCAGATGCAAAACCCACCACCACTTCATTGACCCCTATCACTCCTTAGCAAAAGGCTATTCAAATGATCCTAAGCCTGCCCATGGGCATTACATTTATATGAAAAAATAATTTGTCTAAAAAAGACTGACATGTCAAAATAATTTCCTTTGTTTCAATATTTTCTCTCTATTGCATCCTCTCCTAAAATGCTTAATATAACCAATGATTTGGAAACTTAACTGGCTTACATTATGACCTGTTTTCAACAAATGCTCTGCTACAGGGAATTTTAATTTTTTTGTATGAATATTAGATTTATGTTTTGTTATTCTTTCTCACACAGTCATCTCCCCAACATAGCTCTGACCACATTGGCATTTGATCATATAAATAGCATGTTCTGTATAGCAGGTAAAAAAGCATTAATTAAAAACCTTGGGATAAGGTCACTGTGCTGTAAGTCAAAAACCATCCGGTTTTTCTTTCTCTTTTTCTTACATTTAGTCTTCTTCTGAAGAACAGAGGAATCTGTAACACTATCATCTTGTCTAGATAGTATACCAGTTATCTCTTGATTTATCATCTCAACAGAATAGCCCCTCTCAATAAAATGCTGACCCATCTCATACAGCCTCTTTTTAAAAAAAAAAATTAATCAGAGACAATCCTCTTTACTATGAGAAATTGTCTGTGTGGTGATGCCAAGAGAATGAAGAAAAAATTTTAATAGCAGAAAATTAGAAATTTTCTTAAAATTGCATGCTATATCTGAATAATGAAAGAAAAAATTTGGGTTCAGTATCCCTTTAAGGTTTTTGTGGACTCTAGGCAAAGTATATACAACGGGTGTCCTAGCATACACAAAAAAAAAGGGTGTCTTAAAGTTGCCAATAATACAATTTATCACTGCTCTATCCACTAAGAGCTATTTTCCATTGAGCCGTAATTCCATTTGCGTGCACTTGCAAACCAATAAATATGCTGTCGGAAGCAATATTTATCGACTGCTTCCAACGACCCAATTTTGGCAACCGGACTCCGGCTACCAAAAACATTATTGTGTCCCATACAAAGTACAGGAAGCCACTAATCTTTAAATAATACCCGGTTTCCAATGCCCGTGCAAACCGTTAAGTCACTGTCGGAGGCTGCCGATACATTAACAAAAATAACACCCAGCTCAACTAGGTGTAAAACAGGGAAAAGGTGCTCTTTGATACCTTTTTTCCATTGAAAGCTAACCCATGTCAAACCCCCTCTATCCGCCACCCCCCCCCCACATCGCAATTTATAATAAATGTATTAACCTCTAAACAGCCATGCCCCAAAATGCAAACTATCTATTAAATCTATTAACCCCTAATCTGCAATGTCCCAAAACGCAAACTATCTATTAAATCAATTAACCCCTAATCTGCAATGTCCCACAACGCAAACTATCTATTAAATCTATTAACCCCTAAACCGCCATGCCCCAAAATGCAAACTATCTATTAAATCTATTAACCCCTAATCTGCAATGTCACACAACGCAAACTATCTATTAAATCTATTAACCCCTAATTCGCAATGCCCACACAACGCAAATTTAGGGGGCTTAGTGATGAGTTATTGGCGTTGTGGGTTATTGGCGGTTTAGGGGTTAATAGTTTAAATAGATAGTTTGCGTTGTGGGGGCATTGCGGATTAGGGGTTAATAGATTTAATAGATAGTTTGCGTTGTGGGGCATTGCGAATTAGGGGTTACTAGTTTAATTAGCTAGATTGCGTTGTGTGGGGATGGTGGTTTAGGGGTTAATACATTAGTTATTGCGGTGGGGGGTTGCGGTTCAGAGGTAGATATTGCGCATGCGTTAGGTGTTTGATATGCGGTGCCTTATACACGATCGAGTGTAGTATAAGGTTGGGTCACCATAGTAACCTATTAATGTTTTAGAAATCCGGCATCGGGTGGAAGCGTTAACACAATGCTATCTTACACCTACACAAAAAGAGCGTCCGCTCGCAAAGCGGAAATCTTTTCAATGGAAACCTGGTACTAAAATGGAGCCGTAAATTACTTTTAGCTGTCGGCCGCTTCAGTAGCTTACGGCTCCATTTTTAACGGCTCAATGGAAACGAGCCCTATATGTTTATTTCCTTATGAATATTGATTATTGGATTATATGGAAACCTCTGATAGACCTATTTATCAGATAATTGGGTTTTGATCTCATTATTATAATAATTCCTATCCAGAATCACTGTAGCCTTATCAGACGGCTTCAATATAGCCTGCTTATTATTTCTAAGATCAACAGCCTGTATATCTTCTGCTGAAAAAGCTTTTTTTTAGATTTCTTAGCTGTAGATAATAAACCTTTTTCAACCTTCATTTCAACCCTATTCACATCATTCAAAATCAATTAAACAAAAGTATCCACACTATGATCATAACTCTATGGCATGAAGGTACTTTTATTTCTGAGACCCAATTTTTTTAATTCAATGTCTCACATTTAGCAATATCTGCGGTAACTCTTTTATCAATACTCTTAGATTCAGAGATGTCAGAAGCAAACTTAGACTTCAATTTTAGCAGTCTGAAATATGTAAACAGATCCTTCAGTAATTCAAAAAAGTCACAATTTACTGTTAAATTTTAATCATAAATATTCACCACTAGGGGGCGGAGCCAACAGCTGGTCGATGCAGACGCACATATTAGAAGCTCTGTGTTAGTAACACTATTAGTGATAGTAAATTCCTGATTTCAATCTGAAAGTGCCCTAAAACATTGGGGACAGCCAGTGGATTGTAGACCTATACTGTGGCAATCATATAATCCAGGTACAGTGAGCCTCTCACTTCTAGCCTGCTGGGGCCTAGCTGGCGACGGCACGCATTGCGAGGAAACGGCCCGATCATCCACGACATTAGCATTACCCACCAACATTGATCCGATGAGCTGGGGACTTAATCCGGAGCAAAGCTGACTTTGATTTCCAGACAGAATACTTAAGCTCTGTGTGAACAGGCTGTAGACTCTCATAATAACGCATTGAACAGCCATCTGGGACTGTAACCGTGAGTAAGTAGGCCTTCACTTATGCAGCTTTAACATACAACTCACATTTTGACTGTTGTTTTCACTGAGATTGCATTGGCTTTCGACAAGCCTCTCTTTGATCCTGCCATTCATTTTGGGCTAAATCAGAGACCTTGCACCTCCAGCCCCCTAGCCTTCGTAGTGGTATTGGATGTGAGACTTACTGTGGCAGGCATGTAGGGATTTCCCCCCTTTCTGTTTTCCTCAGAGATTGCAACAAGGTCGCAGACGGAAGGACATTTCCTTGATAATTGTAATGTTTTTGTTGATAGTGTCTGTCATACATTGATTGTGTTTCAGTTATTGAGGTAGCTCACAACGTTCTCTATAATTAAGCCTCAAATTAATATCTAGTCATTGTCTGATTGCTCTGTCTGCGGTATTCCATCCTTTACTGCCAAGCCTGATTGGTATTGCTGGGTGGGTACCCGGTTACGGCTCCTAAGACAATTTCCATTTATTAACACCATAAAGGTTGCAGGTATGAAAGTCTTCTCCTTGAGGGCACCAATGCATAAGCTCAAAGTGTTTATTACAGAGATGTCATGTTTATCACTATGCATCTTTTTTAAGGTTTTATTTAAAAATGTTTGTAACAGTTTTGACATGTTTCTTGATCCTAGGTTTCACTCTGCCATGTAATTTTGTTTTGTAAGGGTACTAGATACTGGTCCCCACAATTATGTTATATGTTTCTTTGATCATGCCACTAATTTTGGGCTAAATCAGAGACCTTACACCTCCAGCCCCCTAGCTTTGTCAGTGGTGTTGGATGTGGGACTTACTGTGGGGGGCATATAGGGATTTTTCCCCCTTTCTTTTTTGTTTGGAGACTGTATTGAGGTTACAGACGGTAGGATATTTCCTTAATAATTGTAATGTTTATGTTCACAGAGTCTGTTATGCATTTACTGTGTTATTGGTTCACAATGTTCCCTGTAATTAAGTCTCAACTTAATGTTTGGTCATTGTCTGGTGGCTATACCTGCGGTATTCCATCTTTTCTTGCCCAGCCTGAATGGTATTACTGGGCGGGTACCCAGTTGTGGCTCTTATGACAATATCCATTTATTAACACCACATAATTTGTAGGTCTGAAAGTCTTCTTCTTGAGGGCACCATTGCATATGTTCACAGTGTTTATTATAGAGATGTCATGTTTATCACTATGCCTTTTTTTTCAAGGTTTTGTTTATAAATGATTGTAACAGTTTTGACATGGTTCTTGATCCTAGGTCTCATTCTGCCATGTAACTTTGTTTTGCAAGGACACTGGATATGGGTCTCCACAATCATGTTATATGCTCAGTTATGTTTGTATTGCTAGGCCAATATGCATTAGTGATAGCACCCATTTTCCACCTTATTTAGGTGTGTAGATAAGCCCATAGCTTTAGCATAATGGTGATTATGACCAACAGTAAGGAAGTAAATGAGATTTAATTATAGAAAAATGAAGTCAGTTTGTACCTCATAGTATTGCCTTTTGATCGTCCCCTGGCCAATTATCCCCTAGTTATTTAGTATTTTGATACAGATTTGATAATATGTACGCCCCTAATCAGGGCCAATTAAGATTTGTGCGTAAGATTCTTGCCCTGGCGGAGAGATTGAAACAGGGGACCATGGTGGTGGGGGGTTATTTCAATCTTGTCTGGGACCCCTTAATTGATAAAAAATTCCCGGAAAATAAATGACTCGATCTCTTCTCTAAGTCCTCGGCCCCTAAATTTAGACATTTAATATACCAAAACACTCTGTATGATGTATGGAGATCATGCCATCCGGATACAAGGGATTATTCTTTCTTTTCATCCCCCCATCGGTCTTACTCGAGACTCAATTATTTATTTGTCGGCTCTTGGACTATGAACACGATCACAGATTCCAGAATACACAGCTGTCCTTGGTCAGACCATGAGGCAGTGTCTTTCTCTATTGGAGAGGCCGGACCCCTACATACTAAACCCTCATGGAGACTTCCTAAAGCCCTATGGGTGGAAGGATCTTTCCTACAAGACCTCATAGAGGAGGTTGAGAGCTTTTTGATCACCAACACGGCAAGCCAAACACCCCACCAAATTAGATGGGTGGTTCTGAAGGCCTATTTGAGAGGATTTTGTATAGCTAGAATGGCAGCAATTAGGAAGCAGAGAGGAGCACCATTGGGTAAATTAGTGTGTGAACTTCGGGTTAAAGAAAAACAAAATAAGTCGACTCTTTGTTGGCAAAGAAAGAATTAATTATCAGCCTCTAGGATTCCCTATATTAATCACAATGGCCATAGGGCTTACGGACCAGATGAGATAGGCAAAGCTTTTGCTGACTTTTATGACAAACTCTATAACATTGCGTCTTACGAAAACCCTGCAGAGGCTACGACATCGGCTGTT
This sequence comes from Bombina bombina, assembly GCF_027579735.1. Lineage (NCBI taxonomy): Eukaryota > Metazoa > Chordata > Amphibia > Anura > Bombinatoridae > Bombina > Bombina bombina. Next base: position 268,493,403 of record NC_069500.1, on the reverse strand, counting down.
GCCTCTTTCTTAAAAAAAATTAACTTTCCATCACTGAATGTAGGGGACAAGGAAAAGTTAGTGGGGCCATTCTTTATGAAAGAGATCGGCATAGCAATTAAGCACCTAAAGAATGACATAGCTCCGGGACCTGATGGCTTCCCGGGTAAGCTGTATAAAAAGCTGAGCCCACATTTACAACTAATCTTATGTCAAACTTTTAATGAAATTAAGGAGGGAGGTTATATATTGAGGGAGAGTTTGGAGGCTAGCATAATAGCAATTCCAAAGGATGCGTCAGTCTGCAGCAATTACAGGCCTATTACACTGTTGAATGTAGATACAAAGTTGTACTCCAAGTTGATTGCTGATAGGTTGGCAACTATATTGCCCTCCTTGATTAAGGTTGATTGCTGGAGTCCTGTATATAAGATTGGACAACTCTTCTGGCTTTCCACAAAGAATTTTAAACTCCCTAACCCATGTAAGAAATTGGGAAGGTTGTACATCGGTCCTTTTCCCATCATCTCCATGTCTAATCCTGTCACGTTTACCTTGCAATTACCATCTAACTATAAAATACATCCAACCTTCCATGTTTCCTTGGTTAAACCCTGTTCTTCTCCTACCTCTTCTCCTGATAAACCAAACATTGTGCAAGAATCCGACTCTGGTGTTCAATATGAGGTCCACAGTATTCTTGATTCTCATAGATGTTATGGAAAACTGTTTTAGCTTGTATACTGGTTGGGATACGGGCATGAGGGGGATTCTTGGGAACCAGCCTCAAACCTTTCTGCCCCGAGGTTAATTTCTCTCTTCCATAGACGCAACCAGAACAGGCCTAGACCTTGAAACTATTCGCTATAAAAGCCTCCTCCCCCTGACAGACGTTGCTGGCTAATTGAAGTTATAGCATCTTTACAGCTAGCTCCATTTGCTTCCCGCATTTACCTCTCAGACTGCTCGCTATTACCATAGCTGTCGTAGTACTATTCTCTGAACCCTGAGTTAGTAGGTATCCTGGTCTATGTTGCCGTATTGGAGCTGACGACATTAGCTACGTCCAAGATACTCCTTACTGTGTCTCCGGTGTTGCATACACGCTGTACGGCTATGCAGACTATTTAAACCTGGACTTCCATTCTCAGCTGGCTCCAGTGACTAAAGGTAACACCTGCCGTATCAGACACCTTCTGTGCTCAATTAATATTTTGTACACAGTCCATATACGGCTATAATAAGACACAGAGGCAACCTGTATACAATAAGAATTGGTTACCTCCGTGCCACATCCTATTTAGTCACATTTGATGTTTTCGCATATATGTTTGTTAAACACTTCAGTAATTGAAATATATAAAGTATTAGGTTGCTCAAGACCTTACATCAGGAGGAAAAGATTGATACACAGTGCCAAAAATCAGAGCCACAGTGGCTGTCCTCCTAAAATGACGCCATGGACAGTGCTTCAGATTTGCACCAAGGCAAGTGCTTCAGATGTGGCTCAGGGATTATCGATAGAAGTTGGAGTTTCTGTGACAGCTCAGACAGTGCTAAGGACATTGCATAATGACAACTTCTATGGACAGCATCCAAGGACAAAACCCTTGCTTGCTCTTTAGAACAGAACTGCAAGATTAAAACATATTATTTGGTAAAATGTCATAGACCAAGATACAATTTTTCAGCTCAGATGGGGTGCAGCATGTTTTGTGAGAACCTGGTCAGGATTAGTACAATGAATGAATAGTCCCAACAGTAATCATGGAGGTTGGAGTGTGACAATATGGGGCTGCATGACTGCAAAAGGTGCTGGGGAGATGACATTTATAGATGGCACCACGAATGCCTAGGATATACCAAAATACTGGCTGACAAGATGACTCCCAGTCTCCAGAAGTTTGGCAGAGGATGAATATTCCATCATGAGTTTCTAAAGGAGAAACAAGTGAAAACTATGACCTGGTCAAGTATGTCACCTGACTTAAATCCAGTAGAACACCTTTGGGTTATTTTAAAGAGAATGGTAGAGCAATACACCCCCTCCAGCAAAGAGCAGCTGAAAAAAATATATATCTGAAGAAGGGCAGAACATCTCTCTCATATTTTATTTTTAACAACCTATTTGTATACATTTTTGGTTCTATATAAATTATTTTCTCTATAAATAGGATTTTTCTATAGAGTTTTACATTGAGTTTGTCTGGCTGCAGATTGTTGGTATTCCCACCCCCTCTCAATACAAAAACAGCCATGGAGCTTGTTGGACTTATTGTTTTTTCAATGTTGCAGCTCCTACCTTCCCTGGTAACATTATACAACACACATTTTTAAATTCACCTCCTATTATAATAATAATTATTAAAATTACATTTTTATGCCCCCCATTAATAGTTCAGGGATGGGTCATCAGTAACAGCAGTATTTAACACAAAAAGCCGAAGTTAGGATATTACGTGTGTCTTAATGTATTCCTCATTTAAGTCAATAGAGAGAAAAAAAAGTGGATAAAAAAGCCTAACACGCTACCCACGTGCAAATCCCGATTGCATATTCCCAAGTGTGCTAACTTAACATGAAACTATTAATATTTCACATTCCAATGTTTATTCATAGATACATATTTCTACATATATCTGATTATCTGATGGTGTTTTGGAACAATATATATATATCTCTATATCTATATATAAGCATGATTAAGCATAGGTATAGAAATATACAGATATATATAGGAATATCTATTTAAAAATACATAGAACATATTCTGCTATGTGCAGAACCTTGGGATGTGAAATATTTACAGTAAATACACAGTATAATGCTTTTTAAAAAATGAATATGACAGATCCCAGCACGAGAAGACATTCAAAATTCAACACATGCAATGTGCCAGTACTAAAATAAAAGGCATTTTTTTTTATTTTTTTTATTTTTTTATATTCAGTCTGCAGTGATGGATCCCCCCTTAGCCCCCAACCTCCCTGATCCTCCCATACATCTCTCCAACCCTCCCCTCTCTACCTATTTTCCGCCATCTTGCGTACTGGCAGCTGTGTTTTATTTATATTTTTATTTAAAAAAAAAATTTCTGTAGTGTAGCTGTCTCCCCTCAATACCTTACCCCCTCCCAGATACCTTGCAAAACCATTGACCCCCCCCCCTCTGTGTTGATCCTTCCTCTCTGCATTGGTGGGTAAAAAAGGGGATTGCAGTGATGCTTTAATATCGAGGCATCACTACAATACCCTGGAGCGATCATGATCACTTCCAGAGCTTCAAACACAAGAGTACATGCCAGGCACCTCCTTGGTTGTTAAGGGCAGTTTTTTTGGAGGATGTACCGGGCACGTCCTCGGTCGTTAAGGGGTTAAAAGGACATGAAACCCAAGAAATGTATTTCATGATTCAGATAGAGCAAACAATTTTAAACAATTTTCCAATTTAGTTCTATTATTTAATTTGCTTCCTTGTCTTGTTATCCTTTGCTGAAAGGTTTATCTAGGTAAGCTCAGGAGCAGCAAATAACCTAGGTTCTAGCTGCTGATTGGTGGCTGCATATAAATTCTGATTGTCAATGGCTCACCCATGTGTTCTGTTAGAAACCAGTAGTACATTGCTGCTCCTTCAGCTAATGATATCAACAGAATGAAGCAAAATTGATAATAGAAGTAAACTGGAAAGTTTTTTTAAAATTGATTGTTCCACCTAAATCATGAAAGAAATTTTTTGGGTTTCATGTCCCTTTGACTGCAAAGGGCTTCAATTCACATATATATATGTGTGTGTGTGTCTATATATGTATACATATGTATTTATGTGTTTATATGTGTATATATGTCTGTAAATACATAAATACACATATAAATACATATGTACACACATACAGGTATATACATATACATATTTAGACATGTGAAAGGATCGCGTTATGGAAGCTTTTTTTTTGTTTCTTCCAGTCCACTGGAAAAATTACCAGGAAAGCTGCCTCTGCCTTTCCCGAGCTTGTAAAAAAAAAACTCTGTTGTTAATAAAATATATTTTTAGTGATGTTCTTGATCTTATTTTGTCAATTTAACAATTTTAAGTATGTTCTCAATCTTTTGAGACAAGAATGCACAAATTAAAGGCCACAAACTTCTGGCCCCATTTCAGTAGAAGCAAAATCTGATATTTTAGGATCAATGCGTCTTAGCACTAAACGCCTTCTTTGAGTAACTAAAGCAGTATCGGCATCTCCTAATGGGTAAACAACTCTTTGAACTCATTCTCTCATAATCGTAAGGGTCCAAGAGATAATCATAAAAAATTGCCTTCACAAAATGCTCAAAAAGTTTTGTAATGGGTCCTAAAGTGTCCTGGAAAGACTTTATGGGGAATTATAATATTGTAAGTAGACATGTGCATTTGGTTTTGTCACAAACACAAATTCATGGTAAAACAGGGATAACAAAATGAATATTGGAATGAATAGACCCCGAAAATTAATGAAAACAAATAAACAATGACAAAATTCATGAGTATTCTTTTGTTTCCTTTAAATAGTTAAATACTTACCTTTAGCGCACTAGAGAGCCTCGGTAACCCAGTCCTCTTCTTCACAGAGCCCCGGCCTCACTTATAGGAGGCTTAGTGCAGTGGTTCCCAGGGCCTGGGCTAAAAGAGTCCTTTAGTGCTGGCCCTGAGAGCCACCACACTGCTTCCAGGTCTCTGTGTACAAAAGGATCAGGTTGGTGCAGCTCTCCAGCGTGCTAAAGGTAAGTATAAAGCTACAGGTTAAAAAGTTTTAATGAAAATGAATGTAAATGTTCTAAGAATATTCAGTATTTGTTTAGCTTAAAACAAAATGAATGCTGAATAGTGCAGCCAACAAATATTCGAGGAAACTCATTTCCCAGAATATTTATTCGCAAAGGTTCCACTGACCCAAATTTTTCACAGCTGAATGCCTAGATTACGAGTTTTGCGGTAAGAGTGGTGCATTGCTAACTTGCAGTTTATTCTCACCGCTCATGTACATACAGCGCTGGTATTACAGGTTTTTACAAACCCGGCGTTAACAGGCAAGAAGTGAGCGTAGAGCAAAATTGAGCTCCATACCGCACTCCAATGACAGCGCTGCTTAAGTCAGCGATGAGCTGGTTGTACGTGCTTGTGCAAGATTTCCCCATAGAGATCAATGGGAAGAGCCGGCTGAGAAAAAGTCTAACACCTGCCAAAAAGCAGCGTAAATCAACCAATAGGATTTTTTCAACCTTAATTCCGATTGGCTGATAGAATTCTATCAGCCAGTCGGAATCTAAGGGACACCATCTTGGATGACGTCACTTAAAGGTACCTTCATTCAGCAAGAAGAAGTCGGAAGAAGAGAATGCTCTGCGCCGGATGTCTTGAAGATGGAGCCGCTCCTTGTCGGAAGGATGAAGATAGAAGATGCCGTCTGGATGAAGACTTCTGCCCGTCTGGAATACCACTTCTGCCGGCTTCGTTGAGGACATCTTGCCGCTTGGATGAAGACTTCTCCCGGTAAGTGAATCTTCAGGGGTTGGTGTTTGGATTTTTTAAGGGCGTATTGGGTGGGTTTTATTTTTAGGTTAGGGCTTTCGGCAGCAATATAGCTAAATGCCCTTTTAAGGGCAATGCCCATACAAATGCCCTTTTCAGGGCAATGGGGAGCTTAGATTTTTTTTAGTTAGGCTTTTATTTGGAGGGTTGGTTGTGTGGGTGGTGGGTTTTACTGTGGGGGGGGGGGGTGTTTGTATTTCTTTTTCAGGTAAAAAAGCTGATTTCTTTGGGGCAATGCCCCGCAAAAGGCCCTTTTAAGGGCTATTGATAGTTTAGTTTAGGCTAGGGTTTTTTTTTATTTTGGGGGGACTTTTTTTATTTTGATAGGGCTCTTAGATTAGATGTAATTAGTTTAAAGATCTTGTAATTTGTTTTTTATTTTGTGTAATTTGGTGGGGTTTTTTGTTTGTAATTTAGCTAATTTTATTTTATTTATTTAATTGTATTTCATTTAGGTAATTTATTTAATTGTAGGGTTAGGTTAGGTGTTAGTGTAACTTAGGTTAGGTTTTATTTTACAGGTAAATTTGTATTTATTTTAGCTAGGTAGTTATTAAATAGTTAATAACTATTTAATAACTATTCCACCTAGTTAAAATAAATACAAACATGCCTGTAAAATAAAAATAAAACCTAAGCTAGATACAATGTAACTATTAGTTATATTATAGCTATCTTAGGGTTTATTTCATAGGTAAGTATTTAGTTTTAAATAGGAATAATTTAGTTAATGATAGTAATTTTATTTAGATTTATTTTAATTATTTTTAAGTAAGGGGGTGTTAGGGTTAGGGTTAGGCTTAGGTTTAGGGGTTAATAAATTTAGAATAGTGGCGGAGGCGTTGGGGACAGCAGATTAGGGATTAATAAGTATAATGTAGGTGGGGGAGATGTTAGGAGTGGCAGATTAGGGGTTAATAATATTTAACTAGTGTTTGCAAGGTGGTAGGGCGGCGGTTTAGGGGTTAATATGTTTATTCTAGTGGCGGCGATGTCCGGAGTGGCAGATAAGTGATTTATAATTTTATTTTAGTGTTTGCAATGTGGGAGGGCCTTAGTTTAGGGGTTAATAGGTAGTTTATGGGTGTAAGTGTACTTTTTAGCACTTTAGTTATGAGTTCTATGCTACAGCTTTGTACCATAAAAGTCTTAAGTACTGACTTTAAAATGCGTTAGGAATCTTGGAGGTAAAGGGTGTACCGCTCACTTTTTGGCCTCCCAGAACAAACTCGTAATACCGGCGCTATGCAAGTCCCATTGAAAAAAGACTTTACGAAATTTACGTAAGTTGATTTGCGTTAAGGCCAAAAAAGTGTGCGATGCCCCTAAACCTGCAAGACTCGTAATACCAGCGGTAGTAAAAAAGCAGCGTTAGGACCTGTTAACGCTGCTTTTTCATATTACCGCAAAACTCGTAATCTAGCCGGAAGTGTCTTATTGTGAAGATTACAATCTGTTGTCATATTGGAGTCAGGTGACTGATGTGGAAGCTAAGTCTACGTTAGTTCAGTGTTTAACTGATTTTTAAAATTGTGCAATATACTATGAATTAGATTCTGAGAAAGAAATGATATTAGTTTGTGAAACTGCAGAATCTACAATGTTTGACTGAAGCAGACGTAAATTAGTTTTCTTTTCTGGCATTAATTAAAGGGCTTAAATAAATGCTTTAATTTATTAATAGCTTTTTAGATTAATTAACTTGTGATTCTTTAACTGACGCAATAACATACTATATTTGTTTTATGATCTGTTGTCTAAACTTTTTCATAGAGGAATGAATCATAATATTGCGGATACACTTTGAGAACTATCTTGAGACATAAGAGAAGTAAATCAATATTTGATATATATGACGTAAATCACAATTATTAAAATAATTTAACAACAGTGTAAAAGTGGAATAACTATCGGCTAGATTACTATCATCTAGATTATTATTGTGCGTTAGGGTAAAAAAGCAGCGTTAAGAGGTCCTAACGCTGCTTTTTTACGCCCGCTGCTATTACGAGTCTTGAAGGTTTAGGGTCACTGCACACTTTTTTGGCCTTACCGCAAAATGACTTACGTAAACTTCGTAAAAAAAATTTTCTATGGGACTTCCATAGCGCCGGTATTACTAGTCTGTCCTGGGAGGCAAAAAAGTGAGCGGTACACCCTACCCCGTCAAGAGTCCATTTTAAAGTCAGTAGTTATGAGTTTTACACTACAACGCTGTAGCATAAAACTCATAACTAAAGTGCTAAAAAGTACACTAACACCCATAAACTTCCTATTAACCCCTAAACCAAGGCCCTCCCGCATCACAAACACTATAATAAAAATTTTAACCCCTAATCTGCCGCTCCGGACACCGCCACCACCTACATTATATTTATGAACCCCTAAACTGCTGCCCCCAACATCGCCAACACCTACATTATATTTATTAACCCCTAATCTGCCGCCCCCAATGTAGCTGCAACCTACCTACACTTATTAACCCCTAATCTTCCACCCCCAACGTCGCCACCAGTATAATAAACATATTAACCCCTAAACCACCACACTCCCGCCTCGCAAAAATTAGTTAAATATTATTAACCCCTAATCTGCCATCCCTAACATCGCCGCCACCAAACTACATTTATTAACCCCTAATCTGCTGCCCCCAACGTCGCCACCACTATATTAAGGTTATTAACCCCTAAATCTAAGTCTAACCCTAACATCCCCTAAATTAAATATAATTTAAATAAATCTAACTAAAAATTCCTATCATTAACTACATTATTCCTATTTAAAACTAAATACTTACCTATAAAATAAACACTAAGCTAGCTACAATATAACTAATAGTTACATTGTAGCTAGCTTAGGGTTTATTTTTATTTAACAGGCAAGTTTGTATTTATTTTAACTAGGTAGAATAGTTATTAAATAGTTATTAACTATTTAATAACTACCTAGCTAAAATAAATACAAAAGTACCTGTAAAATAAAACTTAACCTAAGTTACACTAACACCTAACACTACACTATAATTAAATAAATTAACTAAATTAACAACAATTAAATCAATTAAATTAGCTAAAGTATAAAAACAAATAAACACTAAATTACAGAAAATAATAAACAAATTACAAGATATTTAAACTAATTACACCTAATCTAATAGCCCTTTCAAAATAAAAAAAGCCCCCCAAAATAAAAAAAACCCTAGCCTAAACTAAACTACCAATAGCCCTTAAAAGGGCCTTTTGTGGGGCATTGCCCCAAAGTAATCAGCTCTTTTACCTTAGAAAAAAAATACAAACAACTCCCCCAACAGTAAAACCCACCACCCACACAACCAACCGCCCAAATAAAATACTATATAAAAAAAACTAAGCTCCCCATTGCCCTGAAAAGGGCATTTGGATGGGCATTGCCCTTAAAATGGCAGTTAGCTCTTTTGCAGGCCCAAACCCTAAGCTAAAAATAAAACCCACCCAATACACCCTTAAAAAAAACCTAACACTAACCCCCAGAAGATCGACTTACCGGGAGAAGTCTTCATCCAAGCCGGCCGAAGTCCTCAACGTAGCCGGGAGAAGTCTTCATCCAAGCCGGGCGAAGAGGTCCTCCAAGCGGGCAGAAGTCTTCATCCAGACGGCATCTTCTATCTTCATCCAGACGGCATCTTCTATCTTCATCCATCCGCGCGGAGCGGGTCCATCTTCAAGACATCCGACGCTGAGCATCCTCTTCATCCGACGGACTAACGACGAATGAAGGTACCTTTAAGTGACGTCATCCAAGATGGCATCCCTTAGATTCCCATTGGCTGATAGAATTCTATCAGCCAATCGGAATTAAGGTAGAAAAAATCCTATTGGCTGATGCAATCAGCCAATAGGATTGAAGTTCAATCCTATTTGCTGATCCAATCAGCCAATAGGATTGAGCTAGCATTCTATTGGCTGAATGGAACAGCCAATAGAATGCAAGCTCAATCCTATTGGCTTATTGGATCAGCCAATAGGATTGAACTTCAATCATATTGGCTGATTGCATCAGCCAATAGGATTTTTTCTACCTTAATTCCGATTAGCTGATAGAATTGGATGACGTCACTTAAAGGAACCTTCATTCGTCTTTAGTCGTCAGATGAAGAGGATGCTCCGCATCGGATGTCTTGAAGTTTAAAACAAAATGAATGCTGAATAGTGCAGCCAACTAATATTCGAGGAAACTTATTTCCCAGAATATTTATTCGCAAAGGTTCCACTGACCTGAATTTTTCACAGCTGAATGCCTAGATTACGAGTTTTGCGGTAAGAGGGGTGCGTTGCTAACTTGCAGTTTATTCTCACCGCTCATGTACATACAGCGCTGGTATTACAGGTTTTTACAAACCCGGCGTTAACAGGCAAGAAGTGAGCGTAGAGCAAAATTGAGCTCCATACCGCACTCCAATGACAGCGCTGCTTAAGTCAGAGATGAGCTGGTTGTACGTGCTCGTGCATGATTTCCCCATAGAGTTCAATGGGAAGAGCCGGCTGAGAAAAAGTCTAACACCTGCCAAAAAGCAGTGTAAATCTCAGTAACGCAGCACCATTGATTCCTATGGAGAAACACATTTTATGTCTACACCTAACACCCTAACATGAACCCCGAGTCTAAACACCCCTAATCTTATACTTATTAACCCCTAATCTGCCATCCCTGACATCACCGACACCTACATTATACTTATTAACCCCTAATTTGCTGCCCCAAACATCGCCGCTACCTACCTACATTTTTTAACCCCTAAGCCCTAACCTAAAAATAAAACCCACCCAATACACCCTTAAAAAATCCTAACACTAACCCCCGAAGATTCACTTACCGGGATAAGTCCTCACCCAAGCGGCAATCGAAATTAAGGTGGAAAAAATCCTATTGGCTGATTGCATCAACCAATAGGATTTTTTCAACCTTAATTCCGATTGGCTGATAGAATTCTATCAGCCAATCAGAATCTAAGGGACGCCATCTTGGATGACGTCACTTAAAGGTACCTTCATTCAGCAAGAAGATGTCGGAAGAAGTGAATGCTCTGCGCCGGATGTCTTGAAGATGGAGCCGCTCCTTGTCGGAAGGATGAAGATAGAAGATGCCGTCTGGATGAAGACTTCTGCCCGTCTGGAATACCACTTCTGCCGGCTTCGTTGAGGACATCTTGCCGCTTGGATGAAGACTTCTCCCGGTAAGTGAATCTTCAGGGGTTGGTGTTAGGATTTTTTAAGGGTGTATTGGGTGGGTTTTATATTTAGGTTAGGGCTTTCGCCGGAATAGAGCTAAATGCCCTTTTAAGGGCAATGCCCATACAAATGCCCTTTTCAGGGCAATGGGGAACTTAGGTTTTTTTTAGTTAGGCTTTTATTTGGAGGGTTGGTTGTTTGGGTGGTGGGTTTTACTGTGGGGTGGGGTTGTTTGTATTTCTTTTTCAGGTAAAAGAGCTGATTTCTTTGGGACAATGCCCCGCAAAAGGCCCTTTTAAGGGCTATTGATAGTTTAGTTTAGGCTAGGTTTTTTTTTATTTTGGGGGGACTTTTTTTATTTTGATAGGGCTCTTAGATTAGGTGTAATTAGTTTAAAGATCTTGTAATTTGTTTTTTATTTTGTGTAATTTAGTGGGGTTTTTTTGTTTGTAATTTAGCTAATTTTATTTTATTTATTTAATTGTATTTCATTTAGGTAATTTATTTAATTGTAGGGTTAGGTTAGGTGTTAGTGTAACTTAGGTTAGGTTTTATTTTACAGGTAAATTTGTATTTATTTTAGCTAGGTAGTTATTAAATAGTTAATAACTATTTAATAACTATTCCACCTAGTTAAAATAAATACAAACATGCCTGTAAAATAAAAATAAAACCTAAGCTAGATACAATGTAACTATTAGTTATATTGTAGCTAGCTTAGGGTTTATTTCATAGATAAGTATTTAGTTTTAAATAGGAATAATTTAGTTAATGATAGTAATTTTATTTAGATTTATTTTATTATTTTTAAGTTAGGGGGTGTTAGGGTTAGGGTTAGGCTTAGGTTTAGGGGTTAATAAATTTAGAATAGTGGCGGTGGCGTTGGGGACGGCAGATTAGGGGTTAATAAGTATAATGTAGAAGGCGGCGATGTTAGGGGTGGCAGATTAGGGGTTAATAATATTTAACTAGTGTTTGCAAGGTGGTAGTGCAGCGGTTTAGGGGTTAATATGTTTATTCTAGTGGCGGCGATGTCCGGAGTGGCAGATAAGTGATTTATAATTTTATTTTAGTGTTTGCAATGTGGGAGGGCCTTGGTTTAGGGATTAATATGTAGTTTATGGGTGTTAGTGTACTTTTTAGCACTTTAGTTATGAGTTCTATGCTACAGCTTTGTACCATAAAAGTCTTAAGTACTGACTTTAAAATGCGTTAGGAATCTTGGAGGTAAAGGGTGTACCGCTCACTTTTTGGCCTCCCAGAACAAACTCGTAATACCGGCGCTATGCAAGTCCAATTGAAAAAAGACTTTACGAAATTTACGTAAGTTGATTTGCGTTAAGGCCAAAAAAGTGTGCGATGCCCCTAAACCTGCAAGACTCGTAATACCAGCGGTAGTAAAAAAGCAGCGCTAGGACCTGTTAACGCTGCTTTTTCATATTACCGCAAAACTCAGAATCTAGCCAGAAGTGTCTTATTGTGAAGATTACAATCTGTTGTCATATTGGAGTCAGGCGACTTTATGTAGAAGCTAAGTCTACGTTAGTTCAGTGTTTAACTGATTTTTAAAATTGTGCAATATACTCTGAATTAGATTCTGAGAAAGAAATGATATTAGTCTGTGAAACTGCAGAATCTACAATGTTTGACTGAAGCAGACGTAAATTAGTTTTCTTTTCTGGCATTAATTAAAGGGCTTAAATAAATGCTTTAATTTATTAATAGCTTTTTAGATTAATTAACTTGTGATTCATTAACTGACGCAATAACATACTATATTTGTTTTATGATCTGTTGTCTAAACTTTTTCATAGAGGAATGAATCATAATATTGCGGATACACTTTGAGAACTATCTTGAGACATAAGAGAAGTAAATCAATATTTGATATATATGACGTAAATCATAATTATTAAAATAATTTAACAACAGTGTAAAAGTGGAATAACTATCGGCTAGATTACTATCCTCTAGATTATTATTGTGCGTTAGGGTAAAAAAGCAGCGTTAAGAGGTCCTAACGCTGCTTTTTTACGCCCGCTGCTATTACGAGTCTTGAAGGTTTAGGGTCACTGCACACTTTTTTGGCCTTACCACTAAATGACTTACGTAAACTTCGTAAAAAATGTTTTTCTATTGGACTTCAATAGCGCCAGTATTACTAGTCTGTCCTGGGAGGCAAAAAAGTGAGCGGTACACCCTACCCCGTCAAGAGTCCATTTTAAAGTCAGTAGTTATGAGTTTTACACTACAACGCTGTAGCATAAAACTCATAACTAAAGTGTTAAAAAGTACACTAACACCCATAAACTACCTATTAACCCCTAAACCAAGGCCCTCCCGCATCACAAACACTATAATAAAAATTTTAACCCCCTAATCTGCCGCTCCGGACACCGTCACCACCTACATTATATTTATGAACCACTAAACTGCTGCCCCCAACATCGCCAACACCTACATTATATTTATTAACCCTTAATCTGCCGCCCCCAATGTCGCCGCAACCTACCTACACTTATTAACCCCTAATCTGCCGGCGCCACCAGTATATTAAACATATTAACCCCTAAACCGCCACACTCCCGCCTCGCAAAAATTAGTTAAATATTATTAACCCCTAATCTGCCATCCCTAACATCGCCGCCACCTACCTACATTTATTAACCCCTAATCTGCTGCCCCCAACGTCGCCACCACTATATTAAGTTTATTAACCCCTAAATCTAAGTATAACCCTAACACCCCCTAACTTAAATATAATTTAAATAAATCTAACTAAAAATTCCTATCATTAACTACATTATTCCTTTTTAAAACTAAATACTTATCTATAAAATAAACACTAAGCTAGCTACAATATAACTAATAGTTACATTGTAGCTAGCTTAGGGTTTATTTTTATTTTACAGGCAAGTTTGCATTTATTTTAACTAGGTAGAATAGTTATTAAATAGTTATTAACTATTTAATAACTACCTAGCTAAAATAAATACAAAAGTACCTGTAAAATAAAACCTAACCTAAGTTACACTAACACCTAACACTACACTATAATTAAATAAATTAACTAAATTAACAACAATTAAATCAATTAAATTAAATTAGCTAAAGTATAAAAACAAATAAACACTAAATTACAGAAAATAATAGACAAATTACAAGATATTTAAACTAATTACACCTAATCTAATAGCCCTATCAAAATAAAAAAAGCCCCCCAAAATAAAAAAACCCTAGCCTAAACTAAACTACCAATAGCCCTTAAAAGGGCCTTTTGCGGGGAATTGCCCCAAAGTAATCAGCTCTTTTACCTTAGAAAAAAAATACAAACAACTCCCCCAACAGTAAAACCCACCACCCACACAACCAACCGCCCAAATAAAATACTATCTAAAAAAAACTAAGCTCCCCATTGCCCTGAAAAGGGCATTTGGATGGGCATTGCCCTTAAAAGGGCAGTTAGCTCTTTTGCAGGCCCAAACCCTAAGCTAAAAATAAAACCCACACAATACACCCTTAAAAAAACCTAACACTAACCCCCAGAAGATCGACTTACCGGGAGAAGTCTTCATCCAAGCCGGCCGAAGTCCTCAACGTAGCCGGGAGAAGTCTTCATCCAAGCCGGGCAAAGAGGTCCTCCAAGCGGGCAGAAGTCTTCATCCAGACAGCATCTTCTATCTTCATCCACACGGCATCTTCTATCGTCATCCATCCGCGCGGAGCGGGTCCATCTTCAAGACATCCGAAGCTGAGCATCCTCTTCATCCGACGGACTAATGATGAATGAAGGTACCTTTAAGTGATGTCATCCAAGATGGCATCCCTTAGATTCCCATTGGCTGATAGAATTCTATCAGCCAATCGGAATTAAGGTAGAAAAAATCCTATTGGCTGATGCAATCAGCCAATAGGATTGAAGTTCAATCCTATTTGCTGATCCAATCAGCCAATAGGATTGAGCTCGCATTCTATTGGCTGATTGGAACAGCCAATAGAATGCAAGCTCAATCCTATTGGCTTATTGGATCAGCCAATAGGATTGAACTTCAATCATATTGGCTGATTGCATCAGCCAATAGGATTTTTTCTACCTTAATTCCAATTGGCTGATAGAATTGGATGACGTCCCTTAAAGGAACCTTCATTCGTCTTTAGTCGTCGGATGAAGAGGATGCTCCGCGTCGGATGTCTTGAAGTTTAAAACAAAATGAATGCTGAATAGTGCAGCCAACAAATATTCGAGGAAACTTATTTCCCAGAAAAATTATTTGCAAAGGTTCCACTGACCCGAATTTTTCACAGCTGAATGCCTAGATTACGAGTTTTGCGGTAAGAGGGTTGCGTTGCTATTTTGCAGTTTATTCTCACCGCTCATGTACATACAGCCCTGGTATTACAGGTTTTTACAAACCCGGCGTTAACAGGCAAGAAGTGAGCGTAGAGCAAAATTGAGCTCCATACCGCACTCCAATGACAGCGCTGCTTAAGTCAGAGATGAGCTGGTTGTACGTGCTCGTGCATGATTTCCCTATAGAGATCAATGGGAAGAGCCGGCTGAGAAAAAGTCTAACACCTGCCAAAAAGCAGCGTAAATCTCAGTAACGCAGCACCATTGATTCCTATGGAGAAACACATTTTATGTCTACACCTAACACCCTAACATGAACCCCAAGTCTAAACACCCCTAATCTTATACTTATTAACCCCTAATCTGCCGTCCCTGACATCACCGACACCTACATTATACTTATTAACCCCTAATATGCTGCCCCTAACATCGCCGCTACCTACCTACATTTTTTAACCCCTAAGCCCTAATCTAAAAATAAAACCCACCCAATACACCCTTAAAAAATCCTAACACTAACCCCCGAAGATTCACTTACCGGGATAAGTCCTCACCCAAGCGGCAAGATGTCCTCAATGAAGCTGGCAAAAGTGGTCCTCCAGACGGGCAGAAGTGGTCCTCCAGATGGGCAGAAGTCTTCATCCAGATGGCATCTTCTATCTTCATCCTTCCGACGCGGAGCGGCTCCATCTTTAAGACATCAGGCGCGGAGCATCCTCTTCTTCTGACATCTTCTTGCTGAATGAAGGTACCTTTAAGTGACGTCATCCAAGATGGCGTCCCTTAGATTCTCATTGGCTGATAGAATTCTATCAGCCAATCGAAATTAAGGTTGAAAAAATCCTATTGGCTGATTGTATCAACCAATAGGATTTTCTAAGGGACACCATCTTGGATGACGTCACTTAAAGGTACCTTCATTCAGCAAGAAGACGTCGGAAGAAGAGAATGCTCTGCGCCGGATGTCTTGAAGATGGAGCCGCTCCTTGTCGGAAGGATGAGGATAGAAGATGCCGTCTGGATGAAGACTTCTGCCCGTCTGGAATACTACTTCTGCCGGCTTCGTTGAGGACATCTTGCCGCTTGGATGAAGACTTCTCCCGGTAAGTGAATCTTCAGGGGTTGGTGTTAGGATTTTTTAAAGGTGTATTGGGTGGGTTTTATTTTTTGGTTAGGGCTTTCGGCAGCAATAGAGCTAAATGCCCTTTTAAGGGCAATGCCCATACAAATGCCCTTTTCAGGGCAATGGGGAACTTAGGTTTTTTTTAGTTAGGCTTTTATTTGGAGGGTTGGTTGTGTGGGTGGTGGGTTTTACTGTGGGGGGGGGTTGTTTGTATTTCTTTTTCAGGTAAAAGAGCTGATTTCTTTTGGGCAATGCCCCGCAAAAGGCCCTTTTAAGGGCTATTGATAGTTTAGTTTAGGCTAGGGTTTTTTTTATTTTGGGGGGACTTTTTTATTTTGATAGGGTCTTAGATTAGGTGTAATTAGTTTAAAGATCTTGTAATTTGTTTTTTATTTTGTGTAATTTAGTGGGGGGTTTTTGTTTGTAATTTAGCTAATTTTATTTTATTTATTTAATTGTATTTCATTTAGGTAATTTATTTAATTGTAGTGTTAGGTTAGGTGTTAGTGTAACTTAGGTTAGGTTTTATTTTACAGGTAAATTTGTATTTATTTTAGCTAGGTAGTTATTAAATAGTTAATAACTATTTAATAACTATTCCACCTAGTTAAAATAAATACAAACATGCCTGTAAAATAAAAATAAATCCTAAGCTAGATACAATGTAACTATTAGTTATATTGTAGATAGCTTAGGGTTTATTTCATAGGTAAGTATTTAGTTTTAAATAGGAATAATTTAGTTAATGATAGTAATTTTATTTAGATTTATTTTAATTATTTTTAAGTTAGGGGGTGTTAGGGTTAGGGTTAGGCTTAGGTTTAGGGGTTAATAAATTTAGAATAGTGGCGGCGGCGTTGGGAACGGCAGATTAGGGGTTAATAAGTATAATGTAGGTTGCGGCGATGTTAGGGGTGGCAGATTAGGGGTTAATAATATTTAACTAGTGTTTGCAAGGTAGGGCGGCGGTTTAGGGGCTAATATGTTTATTCTAGTGGCGGCGATGTCATGAGTGACAGATAAGTGATTTATAATTTTATTTTAGTGTTTGCAATGTGGGAGGGCCTTGGTTTAGGGGTTAATAGGTAGTTTATGGGTGTTAGTGTACTTTTTAGCACTTTAGTTATGAGTTCTATTCTACAGCGTTGTACCATAAAAGTCTTATGTACTGACTTTAAAATGCGTTAGGAATCTTGGAGGTAAAGGGTGTACCACTCACTTTTTGGCCTCCCAGAACAAACTCATAATACCGGCGCTATGCAAGTCCCATTGAAAAAAGACTTTACAAAATTTACGTAAGTTGATTTGCGTTAAGGCCAACAAAGTGTGCGATGCCCCTAAACCTGCAAGACTCGTAATACCAGCGGTAGTAAAAAAGCAGCGTTAGGACCTGTTAACGCTGCTTTTTCATATTACCGCAAAACTCAGAATCTAGCCAGAAGTGTCTTATTGTGAAGATTACAATCTGTTGTCATATTGGAGTCAGGCGACTGATGTAGAAGGTAAGTCTACGTTAGTTCAGTGTTTAACTGATTTTTAAAATTGTGCAATATACTCTGAATTAGATTCTGAGAAAGAAATGATATTAGTCTGTGAAACTGCAGAATCTACAATGTTTGACTGAAGCAGACGTAAATTAGTTTTCTTTTCTGGCATTAATTAAAGGGCTTAAATAAATGCTTTAATTTATTAATATCTTTTTAGATTAATTAACTTGTGATTCATTAACTGACGCAATAACATACTATATTTGTTTTATGATCTGTTGTCTAAACTTTTTCATAGAGGAATGAATCATAATATTGCGGATACACTTTGAGAACTATCTTGAGACATAAGAGAAGTAAATCAATATTTGATATATATGACGTTAATCACAATTATTAAAATAATTTAACAACAGTGTAAAAGTGGAATAACTATCGGCTAGATTACTATCGTCTAGATTATTATTGTGCGTTAGGGTAAAAAAGCAGCGTTAAGAGGTCCTAACGCTGCTTTTTTACGCCCGCTGCTATTACGAGTCTTGAAGGTTTAGGGTCACTGCACACTTTTTTGGCCTTACCGCAAAATGACTTACGTAAACTTCGTAAAAATTTTTTTCTATAGGACTTCCATAGCGCCGGTATTACTAGTCTGTCATGGGAGGCAAAAAAGTGAGCGGTACACCCTACCCCGTCAAGAGTCCATTTTAAAGTCAGTAGTTATGAGTTTTACACTACAATGCTGTAGCATAAAACTCATAACTAAAGTGCTAAAAAGTACACTAACACCCATAAACTACCTATTAACCCCTAAACCAAGGCCCTCCCGCATCACAAACACTATAATAAAAATTTGAACCCCTAATCTGCCGCTCCGGACACCGCCACCACCTACATTATATTTATGAACCCCTAAACTGCTGCCCCTAACATCGCCAACACCTACATTATATTTATTAACCCCTAATCTGCCGCCCCCAATGTCGCCGCAACCTACCTACACTTATTAACCCAGAATCTGTCACCCCCAACGTCGCCACCAGTATAATAAAGATATTAACCCCTAAACTGCCACACTCCCGCCTCGCAAAAATTAGTTAAATATTATTAACCCCTAATCTGCCATCCCTAACATCGCTGCCACCTACCTACATTTATTAACCCCTAATCTGCTGCCCCCAACGTCGCAACCACTATATTAAGGTTATTAACCCCTAAATCTAAGTCTAACCCTAACACCCCCTAACAAATATAATTTAAATAAATCTAACTAAAAATTTCTATCATTAACTACATTATTCCTATTTAAAACTAAATACTTACCTATAAAATAAACACTAAGCTAGCTACAATATAACTAATAGTTACATTGTAGCTAGCTTAGGGTTTATTTTTATTTTACAGGCAAGTTTGTATTTATTTTAACTATGTAGAATAGTTATTAAATAGTTATTAACTATTTAATAACTACCTAGCTAAAATAAATACAAAAGTACCTGTAAAATAAGGGGTAAAAATAAAACCTAACCTAAGTTACACTAACACCTAACACTACACTATAATTAAATAAATTAACTAAATTAACAACAATTAAATCAATTAAATTAAATTAGCTAAAGTATAAAAACAAATAAACACTAAATTACAGAAAATAATAAACAAATTACAAGATATTTAAACTAATTATACCTAATCTAATAGCCCTATCAAAATAAAAAAAGCCCCCCAAAATAAAAAAACCCTAGCCTAAACTAAACTACCAATAGCCCTTAAAAGGGCCTTTTGCGGGGAATTGCCCCAAAGTAATCAGCTCTTTTACCTTAGAAAAAAAATACAAACAACTCCCCCAACAGTAAAACCCACCACCCACACAACCAACCGCCCAAATAAAATACTATCTAAAAAAAACTAAGCTCCCCATTGCCCTGAAAAGGGCATTTGGATGGGCATTGCCCTTAAAATGGCAGTTAGCTCTTTTGCAGGCCCAAACCCTAAGCTAAAAATAAAACCCACCCAATACACCCTTAAAAAAACCTAACACTAACCCCCAGAAGATCGACTTACCGGGAGAAGTCTTCATCCAAGCCAGCCGAAGTCCTGAACGTAGCCGGGAGAAGTCTTCATCCAAGCCGGGTGAAGAGGTCTTCCGAGCGGGCAGAAGTCTTCATCCAGACGGCATCTTCTATCTTTATCCAGACGGCATCTTCTATCTTCATCCATCCGCGCGGAGCGGGTCCATCTTCAAGACATCCGACGCTGAGCATCCTCTTCATCCGACGGAATAACGACGAATGAAGGTACCATTAAGTGACGTCATCCAAGATGGCATCCCTTAGATTTCGATTGGCTGATAGAATTCAATCGGAATTAAGGTAGAAAAAATCCTATTGGCTGATGCAATCATCCAATAGGATATAAGTTCAATTCTATTTGCTGATTCAATCAGCCAATAGGATTGAGCTCGCATTCTATTGGCTGATTGGAACAGCCAATAGAATGCAAGCTCAATCCTATTGGCTTATTGGATCAGCCAATAGGATTGAACTTCAATCATATTGGCTGATTGCATCAGCCAATAGGATTTTTTCTACCTTAATTCCGATTGGCTGATAGAATTGGATGACGTCACTTAAAGGAACCTTCATTCGTCTTTAGTCATCGGATGAAGTGGATGCTCCGCGTCGGATGTCTTGAAGATGGACCCGCTCCGTGCCGGATGGATGAAGATAGAAGATGCTGTCTGGATGAAGACTTCTGCCCGTCTGGAGGATCACTTCGCCCGGCTTGGATGAAGACTTCTCCCGGCTTCATTGAGGACTTCGGCCTGGCTTGGATTAAGACTTCTCCCGGTAAATAGATCTTCGGGGGGTTAGTGTTTTTTTAAGGGTGTATTGGGTGGGTTTTAATTTTAGGTTATGGGCATTGGGCCTGCAAAAGAGCTAACTGCCCTTTTAACTTGTAATTAGTTTAAATATCTTATAATTTGTTTATTATTTTCTGTAATTCAGTGTTTTTTTTGTACTTTAGCTAATTTAATTTAATTGATTTAATTGTTTTTAATTTAGTTAATGTATTTAATTATAGTGTAGTGTTAGGTGTTAATGTAACTTAGGTTAGGTTTTATTTTACAGGTAGTTTTGTATTTATTTTAGCTAGGTAGTTATTAAATAGTTAATAACTATTTAATAACTATTCTACATAGTTAAAATAAATACAAACTTGCCTGTAATATAAAAATAAATCCTAAGCTAGCTACAATGTAACTAATAGTTATATTTTAGCTAGCTTAGGGTTTATTTTATAGGTAAGTATTTAGTTTTAGGAATAATTTAGTTAATGATATGAATTTTTAGTTAGATTTCTTATAATTATATTTAAGTTAGGGTGTGTTAGGGTTAGACTTAGATTTAGGGGTTAATATGTTTATTATAGTGGCGGCGACAACGTTGGGGGTGGCGGATTAGGGGTTAATAAATGTAGGTAGGTGGCAGCAATGTTAGGGATGGCAGATTAGGGGTTAATAATATTTAACTAATGTTTGCGAGGCGGGAGTGAGGCGGTTTAGGGGTTAATATGTTTATTATTGTGGCGGCGACGTTGGGGGCGGCAGATTGGGGGTTAATAAGTGTAAGATTAGGGGTGTTTAGACTCGGGGTTCATGTTAGGGTGTTAGGTGTATACAATCTTATATTGGGCATAACCTAAAAAGTAGCTCCAAAGTTAGTGTTCCCCTAGCATCTTCTCATCATCTGACCGCCAGGTTTCTTGAGGTCTCTAACACGCACATGACAGCATGGTTGACCATTTTGTTATGGTACAGTACTCTCAGTGGATAGAACAAAAGGTGTCTGGAGAATGATCGCCTGGCTGTGGGCATTCCAGTGCATTCTAGAGGTGAGGTAAGGATTTTGCACGGTTATGTCTCGCTATTTTAAAGCTAATAAGCTTGTCTGATTGTAATTTTATTTTTCTTTAGTTGTTTAAGTTTCCTTTTTGTATATGTTGTTTGCATAGATTATTTTAAAAAAAATATGTTTGTTGTGTTACATTTTGAATGTGTTTCTGTGAGAGCAGTATCCTTCACAGCTGAAATTTGTTCTATGAGCCAAGGTTATTGTTAAAAAATGAATTCTGTCCCCTAGTAATATTTTTTGTATAAGAAATTTTTATTGATTTTTAAAATAACAATAAAGAAATTTCTTCACCATAAGTGTCAGTAGAAAACGAATAATATATACATGATACATTAGGGTATTATGATCCAATCAATGGTGTAACAATGATACATCCCATATTAAAAACAATACTGAGGAGAGAAAAAAAGGGAATGGGAGGGGGAATGGGATCTCCTCCAACGAAGAACGGTAACTATTGGTAATAAAATAAGTATTCAAAATCATTTACTAGAGTTAAAACAAAAATATTGAATGTTATTTGAGACTAGGGTCCAGTCCCTCCCCACCTCTGATAACAAATCAAAACCTTCTATTTGTAGGGTGACCATATTGCCGCTTTAAAAAGGGACACATATGAAAAATGCATATGTCAGGGTTCTTATACAGAACATTTATTTTAACAGCCTTGAAAAAAGCCCTGACTTATGTATTTTTCATATATGTCCCTTTTTAAAGCGGCAATATGGTCAGCCTATCTATTTGCCTCTGTGTGCACAATCCACAGTTCCAACACTCTAAGAAAGTGATCTTTTAATGCTAGAAATCCTGATAAAAGACTATATATATAATCTATTTTATAAGAAATATAACAGAAATGTGGCAAGTCTCTCTTCCAATGTTTAGATAAACTAATTGTAACTGCTGTACATATTACAGCCACAAGTTTGTTATTTTTTATCGTGGGGCCTCTAATAGGCGAAGAGCCTGCTCTGAGGTTAATTGTATTGATTGTTGGAAAACAGAACAGTTCATAAGTTTGTTCCCAGATTCTCTTAACATAAACAGCCGTCCACTACATATGTGCCCCTGTTCCTTGCAACCTTGAAAGCAACAGCCCCAATCTATATCTCTACCTGTATATAGTTGTGTGGGATGTAGATACCATCTATAGACAACTTTCAAATAATATTCTTTTAAGTTTGCACTTATGAAAATGAACAGCCTTTACTTTAAATTTAGGACCATTTATTGACTGGCCAGTCAATAGATGTGTCAGGATCCCATTTAAGCATAAATCGGGCCTTATTAAGTGACAAAAGGATATTAAGTAATGGGTATACTGTGTATATAGTTGCTCTTACTCTACAGTTAGTGAAGCACAGGGTTTCAAATGAGGTTGGAGGAAGTCTCAGTGAAGTGCCTTACAATCTTGTACCCTAGATCATAATTAGAAATAATGAACCAACTGGATTGATCTAATGGATCCAAATTTTTGTATTTTATCTAAGTCATAAATGTATTGTTTACTAGCATGCCTGCAATTCTATATAAGCCTCTATTCGCCCACTTGCTTATCACTATTGTAGTGAATACAGAGGATTGAGGGACAAGAGGTGATGCTATTGATTTATTTTATTTGAAGAAGAGAAAATGTACTAGTTAGTTTATCCTATAAAAATACGGTATGAACTAATGTGCTATAGATTTTCAATTGGGGGGGTCTAAGGTTTTAATCAGACCACAATAGTTTATAGAAGATCCAAAAAGTCCACAGCACCAGACAAATTTAAAAGTATTTATATATTTATTTATATATTAATATATAAATGCTGAAATACATATATACACACATATTTATAAATATATATACATCTTTAGACATGTATATGTATGTATCTCAGTGTTAAAGCTCTTTGCATGCCTTTTTGTTCCAACACCTGAGACCTCATATCTTTGAACCTTTTTAACTTTTTTGTAATTTGCGTTTACTTTCAACTTGTAATACAAATGCAACACCCGACGTGCGCAAATGCACACTTTTTTGTTTTGCAAAACAGTTAACCGGAGCTCTGAGGATGCAGTAATAATTCTAGCGTTAATCACGATTGCACTCAT
The DNA here is from genome assembly GCF_027579735.1 of Bombina bombina. NCBI lineage: Eukaryota > Metazoa > Chordata > Amphibia > Anura > Bombinatoridae > Bombina > Bombina bombina. The sequence continues at coordinate 268,469,680 of NC_069500.1, read as the reverse complement.
GTGTTCACAATAATAATCCCCTTTTTGCTCACCCGTAAATGTTAGTGCGCCACTCGTAATCTGGCCCTTTGTGGGTTAAAGTAGGATGGTAAAGAGTAGAGGAGGTAACCGCAACCTAGACGAGCAGTCTCCTGACCCGGAAGCCCAACAGGGCTAGTAAACCAGTACCTCTTAACTCTTGGTGCGCCGTAGCCTGAGGCGGTGGATCAAACCGCAATAGCATAAGAGGAAGAACGGATTGGCAGACCAATAAAAGTAAAAGCACATAAACTTTATTGGTCCATATTAAAAGAATAGACAGACATGGCAGCAGGAGAACAAACAGTCTGACATGTTTTGCGCTGTCAGTGGGCGCTTACTCATAGACTATAGTCTGTGTCTGTGTCATCAATAAGGATGCCTATTTTGATGAGGCATATAAACAGTTGCTGAATGAAAATATATATCGATAATTACAAAGAAATCCCACCAATCTGTTTAAAAGAGAATTGGAACAACTAATTAATGATGGCATAGTTTTGGGTATTTTTGATGACAAAGATAAAATTTTACTTATTCCGGATAATCCAATTTGTCCCATTTCTTCTGTTATGTGTGATCAGTCCACGGGTCATCATTACTTCTGGGATATAACTCCTCCCCAACAGGAAATGCAAGAGGATTCACCCAGCAGAGCTGCATATAGCTCCTCCCCTCTACGTCAGTCCCAGTCATTCTCTTGCACCCAACGACTAGATAGGATGTGTGAGAGGACTATGGTGATTATACTTAGTTTTTATGACTTCAATCAAAAGTTTGTTATTTTAAAATAGCACCGGAGCGTGTTATTACTTCTCTGGCAGAGTTTGAGGAAGAATCTGACAGAGATTTTTTACTATGATTTTAACCGGAGTCGTTAAGATCATATTGCTGTTCTCGACCATCTGAGGGAGGTAAAGGCTTCAGATCAGGGGACAGCGGGCAGATGAATCTGCATTGAGGTATGTGGCAGTTTTTATTTTCTGAATGGAATTGATGAGAAAAGCCTGCCATACCGTTAAAATGACATGTATGTATACACTTCAGTATTCTGGGGATGGTATTTCACCGGAACTACTGTGTTAAAGGTCACTAATCCTTTTAATAACTATTCTCATGTTAAACGTTTTTGCTGGAATGTAGAATCGTTTACATTGCTGAGGTACTGTGTGAATAAATATTTGGGCATTATTTTCCACTTGGCAGTTTTTTTGCTTTAATTGTGACAGTTTCGTTTCTCTTCACTGCTGTGTGGGAGAGGGAGGGGCCGTTTTTGGCGCTCTTTGCTACGCATCAAAAAATTCCAGTCAGCTACTTTTATATTTCCTGCATGATCCGGTTCATCTCTGACAGATCTCAGGGGTCTTCAAACTTCTTTGAAGGGAGGTAAATTCTCTCAGCAGAGCTGTGAGAATTCTTATAGTGACTGTGTATAAAAAACGTTGTTTTGTTTTCTTATGTACAAATTTAATTAGTGTTGTTTTTTACTAATGGGAACAAACCTTTGCTAAAAGTTGTGTTGTTTTAAAGTTTGATGCAATAACTGTTTTTCAGTTCATTATTTCAACTGTCATTTAATCGTTAGTACCTCTTTGAGGCACAGTGCGTTTTTTTGCTAAAAAAGATTATAACCAAGTTGTAAGTTTTTTTGCTAGTGTGTTAAACATGTCTGACTCAGAGGAAGATATCTGTGTCATTTGTTCCAATGCCAAGGTGGAGCCCAATAGAAATTTATGTACTAACTGTATTGATGCTACTTTAAATAAAAGTCAATCTGTACAATGTGAACAAATTTCACCAAACAGCGAGGGGAGAGTTATGCCGACTAACTCGCCTCACGCGACAGTACCTGCATCTCCCGCCCGGGAGGTGCGTGATATTTTGGCGCCTAGTACATCTGGGCGGCCATTACAGATAACATTACAAGATATGGCTACTGTTATGACTGAAGTTTTGTCTAAATTACCTGAACTAAGAGGCAAGCGTGATCACTCTGGGGTGAGAACAGAGTGCGCTGACAATGCTAGGGCCATGTCTGATACTGCGTCACAGCTCGCAGAGCATGAGGACGGAGAGCTTCATTCTGTGGGTGACGGTTCTGATCCAAACAGATTGGACTCAGATATTTCAAATTTTAAATTTAAATTGGAGAACCTCCGTGTACTACTAGGGGAGGTCTTAGCAGCTCTCAACGATTGTAACACTGTTGCAATACCAGAGAAACTGTGTAGGTTGGATAAATACTTTGCGGTACCGGCGAGTACTGACGTTTTTCCTATACCTAAGAGACTAACTGAAATTGTTACTAAGGAGTGGGATAGACCCGGTGTGCCGTTCTCACCCCCTCCAATATTTAGAAAGATGTTTCCAATAGACGCCACCACTCGGGACTTATGGCAAACGGTCCCCAAGGTGGAGGGAGCAGTTTCTACTTTAGCTAAGCGTACCACTATCCCGGTGGAGGATAGCTGTGCTTTCTCAGATCCAATGGATAAAAAATTAGAGGGTTACCTTAAGAAAATGTTTGTTCAACAAGGTTTTATATTACAACCCCTTGCATGTATCGCGCCGATTACGGCTGCGGCAGCATTTTGGATTGAGTCGCTTGAGGAGAACCTTAGTTCCTCTACGCTAGACGACATTACGGACAGGCTTAGAGTCCTTAAACTAGCTAATTCTTTCATTTCGGAGGCCGTAGTACATTTAACCAAACTTACGGCTAAGAACTCAGGATTCGCCATACAGGCACGCAGGGCACTGTGGCTAAAATCCTGGTCAGCTGATGTTACTTCTAAGTCCAAATTACTTAATATACCTTTCAAGGGGCAGTCCTTATTCGGGCCCGGTTTGAAAGAAATTATCGCTGACATTACGGGAGGTAAGGGCCACGCCCTACCTCAAGACAAGGCCAAAGCTAAGGCTAGACAGTCTAATTTTCGTCCCTTTCGGAATTTCAAAACAGGAGCAGCATCAACCTCCACTGCACCAAAACAGGAAGGAGCTGTTGCTCGTTACAGGCAAGGCTGGAAGCCTAACCAGTCCTGGAACAAAAGCAAGCAGGCCAGGAAACCTGCTGCTGCCCCAAAGACAGCATGAACCGAGAACCCCCGATCCGGGACCGGATCTAGTAGGGGGCAGACTCTCTCTCTTCGCCCAGGCCTGGGCAAGAGATGTTCAGGATCCCTGGGCACTAGAGATCATATCTCAGGGATACCTTCTAGACTTCAAATTATCTCCCCCAAGAGGGAGATTTCATCTGTCAAGGTTGTCAACAAACCAGATAAAGAAAGAAGCGTTTCTACGCTGCGTACAAGATCTGTTAACAATGGGAGTGATCCATCCGGTTCCGTGGTCGGAACAAGGACAAGGGTTCTACTCAAACCTGTTTGTGGTTCCCAAAAAAGAGGGAACTTTCAGGCCAATCTTAGATTTAAAGACTCTAAACAAATTCCTAAGAGTTCCATCGTTCAAAATGGAAACTATTCGGACAATCTTACCCATGATCCAAGAGGGTCAGTACATGACCACAGTGGATTTAAAGGATGCTTACCTTCACATACCGATCCACAAAGATCATCACCGGTATCTAAGGTTTGCCTTCTTAGACAGGCACTACCAGTTTGTAGCTCTTCCTTTCGGATTGGCTACGGCTCCAAGAATCTTCACAAAGGTTCTGGGTGCCCTTCTAGCGGTACTAAGACCGCGAGGGATTTCGGTAGCTCCGTACCTAGACGACATTCTAATACAAGCTTCAAGCTTTCAAACTGCCAAGTCTCATACAGAGTTAGTTCTGGCATTTCTAAGGTCGCATGGATGGAAAGTGAACGAAAAGAAGAGTTCTCTCTTTCCTCTCACAAGAGTTCCATTCTTGGGGACTCTTATAGATTCTGTAGAAATGAAGATTTACCTGACAGAAGACAGGTTAACAAAACTTCAAAATGCATGCCGCGTCCTTCATTCCATTCAACACCCGTCAGTAGCTCAATGCATGGAGGTGATCGGCTTAATGGTAGCGGCAATGGACATAGTACCTTTTGCACGCCTACACCTCAGACCGCTGCAATTATGCATGCTAAGTCAGTGGAATGGGGATTACTCAGATTTGTCCCCTACTCTGAATCTGAATCAAGAGACCAGAAATTCTCTTCTATGGTGGCTTCATCGGCCACACCTGTCCAGGGGGATGCCATTCAGCAGGCCAGACTGGACAATTGTAACAACAGACGCCAGCCTACTAGGTTGGGGCGCTGTCTGGAATTCTCTGAAGGCTCAGGGACTATGGAATCAGGAGGAGAGTCTCCTTCCAATAAACATTCTGGAATTGAGAGCAGTTCTCAATGCCCTTCTGGCTTGGCCCCAGTTAATAACTCGGGGGTTCATCAGGTTTCAGTCGGACAACATCACGACTGTAGCTTACATCAACCATCAGGGAGGGACAAGAAGCTCCCTAGCAATGATGGAAGTATCAAAGATAATTCGCTGGGCAGAGTCTCACTCTTGCCACCTGTCAGCAATCCACATCCCGGGAGTGGAGAACTGGGAGGCGGATTTCTTGAGTCGCCAGACTCTTCATCCGGGGGAGTGGGAACTTCATCCGGAGGTCTTTGCCCAAATACTTCGACGTTGGGGCAAACCAGAGATAGATCTCATGGCGTCTCGCCAGAACGCCAAACTTCCTCGCTACGGGTCCAGATCCAGGGATCCGGGAGCAGTTCTGATAGATGCTTTGACAGCACCTTGGAACTTCAGGATGGCTTATGTGTTTCCACCCTTCCCGCTGCTTCCTCGATTGATTGCCAAAATCAAACAGGAGAGAGCATCAGTAATTCTAATAGCACCTGCTTGGCCACGCAGGACTTGGTATGCAGATCTAGTGGACATGTCATCCTGTCCGCCTTGGTCTCTACCTCTAAGACAGGACCTTCTGATACAGGGTCCATTCAAACATCAAAATCTAACTTCTCTGAAGCTGACTGCTTGGAAATTGAACGCTTGATTTTATCAAAACGTGGTTTTTCTGAGTCGGTTATTGATACCCTGATTCAGGCTAGGAAGCCTGTTACCAGAAGGATTTACCATAAAATATGGCGGAAATACCTATACTGGTGCGAATCCAAAGGTTACTCCTGGAGTAAGGTTAGGATCGCTAGGATATTGTCTTTTCTACAAGAAGGTTTAGAAAAGGGTTTATCAGCTAGTTCATTAAAGGGACAGATTTCAGCTCTGTCCATCTTGTTACACAGACGTCTGTCAGAAAATCCAGACGTCCAGTCCTTTTGTCAGGCTTTAGCTAGGATCAAGCCTGTGTTTAAAGCTGTTGCTCCACCATGGAGTTTAAACTTAGTTCTTAACGTTTTACAGGGTGTTCCGTTTGAACCCCTTCATTCCATTGATATAAAAATGTTATCTTGGAAAGTTCTGTTTTTAATGGCTATTTCCTCGGCTCGAAGAGTCTCTGAGTTATCAGCCTTACATTGTGATTCCCCTTATCTGATTTTTCACTCAGACAAGGTAGTTCTGCGTACTAAACCTGGGTTCTTACCTAAGGTAGTCACTAACAGGAACATCAATCAAGAGATTGTTGTCCCATCCTTGTGTCCAAATCCTTCTTCAAAGAAGGAACGTCTTTTACACAATCTGGATGTAGTTCGTGCCCTCAAGTTCTACTTGCAGGCAACTAAGGATTTTCGCCAAACTTCTTCCTTGTTTGTCGTTTACTCTGGACAGAGGAGAGGTCAAAAAGCTTCTGCTACCTCTCTCTCTTTTTGGCTTCGTAGCATAATACGTTTAGCCTATGAGACTGCTGGACAGCAGCCTCCTGAAAGAATTACAGCTCACTCCACTAGAGCTGTGGCTTCCACTTGGGCCTTTAAGAATGAGGCCTCTGTTGAACAGATTTGCAAGGCTGCAACTTGGTCTTCGCTTCATACTTTTTCCAAATTTTACAAATTTGACACTTTTGCTTCTTCGGAGGCTATTTTTGGGAGAAAGGTTCTTCAGGCAGTGGTTCCTTCTGTATAATGAGCCTGCCTATCCCTCCCGTCATCCGTGTACTTTTGCTTTGGTATTGGTATCCCAGAAGTAATGATGACCCGTGGACTGATCACACATAACAGAAGAAAACATAATTTATGCTTACCTGATAAATTCCTTTCTTCTGTTGTGTGATCAGTCCACGGCCCGCCCTGTTTTAAGGCAGGTAAATATCTTTTAAATTATACTCCAGTCACCACTTCACCCTTGGTTACTCCTTTCTCGTTGATTCTTGGTCGAATGACTGGGACTGACGTAGAGGGGAGGAGCTATATGCAGCTCTGCTGGGTGAATCCTCTTGCATTTCCTGTTGGGGAGGAGTTATATCCCAGAAGTAATGATGACCCGTGGACTGATCACACAACAGAAGAAAGGAATTTATCAGGTAAGCATAAATTATGTTTTTTCATCATGTGCCAAAAATACATAAGGATGAGAGGTGTCCTCTGGGTAGACCAATTGTGGCAGGCATTGGCTCATTGTTTGAGCCTCTAGCCGAATGGCTTAATTCTATTCTACAGCCCATTGCTATGTCACAGTTGAGCTACCTACAGGACACCTCGCACCTATTACTTACATTGGAAAAAATTACATGGCACACTAAATATTCTTGGGGCGTCATAGATATTACCTCCTTATTTACATCAATTCCTCAAAATCAGGGTATTATGGCAGTAAAATACTTTATGCAGAGAGACTCTCTTTATACTACAGTTGAGATTGAATATATTTGTGAAATATTGAAGTTTTTATTATCACACAACTACTTATTTAATAATGAATATTTTCTGCAGACATGCGGCACAGCTCTTTGGTCCAAAATTTGCCCCATCGTTTGCCAATATATACGTAGCACGGTGGGAACAAATATATCTATATTCCTCTAATAATCCTTGGTGTGAACAAATTGCACTATATGTGCGCTATATAGATGATCTGCTCTTTATTTTTAAAATTCCCTTTGATGATAGTACATTCTCAGACTTTTTATCCTATTGTGATAATAATGAGATGAATCTTAAATTTACTGGTGTTTATAATCGGGAAATAGTTAACTATTTAGACCTCACTCTACAGATTGCTGACAATTTCATCACTACCAATACATATAAAAAGCCAACAGCAGGCAATACAATTTTGCATGCACAATCTCAACATCCAATCATCTAGTACAGTCTATTCCAAAATCCCAATTTTTAAGAATTAGACGTAATACTATATTAGATAATACATATGAAAAGCAGTCTACTGAACTTAGGGATAGACTAGTAGCAAGAGGCTACAAATTACAAAAACTAGAAGAAATGAGAAACATTGCTAAAGATCATGATCAGGGATAGGCAAGGTGTCCGTACACGGACACTGGGGTCCGTGACTAGCCCTTGCAGTGTCCGCCACAACCTTAGTATATATTTTCTTTCTGAATAAATAATAGGAATAAAAAAAATATGTAGTATGATTAAAGTTAGTAGCTTGTCAAGAGACTGCTAGCGAAATTGGGTGATAAGTTATGGAATAAATAAAGCCTTAGTGAAATACTGGATGTGTATCTGCATCTGTATAATAACACCTAGCTCTATACAAAGACTCAGTAGTGACACTGGTACATGCGTATAGCCAGAGAAGGCCTGGTTATAGGATCAGTGGTATCTGCATCAGTACAATAACACCCAGCACTATATAATGACACAGTAGTGACACTGGCACATGGGTATAGCCAGAGGAGGGCTGGTTATAGGGTCAGTGGTATCTGCATCAGTATAAAAACACCCAGCGCTATATAATGACACAGTAGTGACACTGGCACATGGGTATAGCCAGACAAAGGCTGGTTATAGGATCAGTGGTATCTGCATCAGTATAAAAACACCCAGCGCTATATAATGACACAGTAGTGACACTGGCACATAGGTATAGCCAGAGGAGGGCTGGTTATAGGATCAGTGGCATCTGCATCAGTATAAGAACATCAAGCACTATACAAAGACACAGTAGTGACACTGGCACATGGGTATAGCCAGAGGAGGGATGGTTATAGGATCAGTGGGATCTGCATCAGTATAATAAGACCAAGCACTATAAAATAATGTTTTTAATTTCAAATGTACCTTGGTGTCCTTCACTAAGGTCTGTACTTTGGAAAATGTCCACCACAGCCTTTGCCTCTGCCTATCCCTGATCATGATGTTATAAATAAAGATGACACCTTACAAACTAAGAAACATGATATCAATACTAACTTTAATGAAGCTATAGTTTTTTCAACTCCATACAGCCAGCAATATGGTGAAATTGTTAAAATCTTAAAAAAGCATTTACCTTTGCTGCAATCTGATGAAACTTTACAGCCTTTTATAATGAGTTGTACATTTGTATCTAGGAAATCAAAAACACTAGCACAGGTCTTATCCCCCAGTTTGGTTAGAAATGACACTTTGAAGCCAAATAATGTAACCACATGGTTAAATAAAAAGGGAACTTACAAATGTGGCATCAGAATGTGCTTAGCATGTCTTGCAGGAAGATCATTTCTTATGTCATAAAAATAAGAAAGTATACCCAATTGACTTCTATGCTAACTGTGGTTCTAAATATGTAATATACTTACTTACATGTAATCTTTGTTTTTTTCAATATGTAGGACAAACCACACGTACAGTAAGGGCACCCTTTAATGAGCATATCCGGGATGTAAAAAACTTCAGTATTGATTCCACAGTGGCTGATCATTTTAATAGTTTGCATCTAACAAATAAAGCAAATCTTTCGTTACAGATCATAGATATGGCTACTGTACCTTTAAGAGGTGGAAACAGAGATAAAATATTGGAAAAGAAAGAACTTTACTGGATTCTAAAGCTGCATACACGTTTCCCATCAGGCATGAATAGGGAATGCAATATAAACTTTTTTATAGACAATGAAATATATATTAAATAGTAATTTCATTAGTTTATTTTCTTTTTTACTTACATATATTCATTTGTCTATATATAGTCATCTTGATAATTTTACATATCTCTTTATACTGTTAAACACATAGGAGCACATCTATATGTGTGCATTTTGTGTAGTATATATATATATATTTAGCATATACATGTAGGTTTTTCCAAATAGGCATCTTTGGATATGCCTTTGTTGTACCTGTTTAATATGTATTTTTTTTAGATGAATTTTTGATATGCATTTTTGATATGTATCTTTGACATGTGTTTTTGATATGTATTTTTTGATATTTCTTGATATATACCTCTTTGAGATGTGTCTGCATATCCCTTTAATTGTCGAATTCTATTCACATTTCTCATTCATTACCACTTCATTCTTGGATATCCGTATTCATATTTGTATTGTTTAATATATAAGTAGTAATTTATGAATTGTTCTCTAGGCTGATATTGCACATCTTATTTTTCAAAGTAATGTAATGATACTTCAGTTTCTATTGTGAGATTGTTTTTACTCTAATTGTTTCCATGTTTGTGGGTATGAAGTAGTTAATCCAATTACTGCTGCAGCCTATAAACATGTAGAGTTCAGACACAGACTAAAGTCTATGAGTAAGCGCCCACTGACGGCGCGAAACATGTCAGACTGTTTGTTCTCCTGCTGCCATGTCTGTCTATTCTTTTAATATGGACCACTAAAGTTTAGGGCTCCATGTACGAAGCAGCGAAAGCTGCTCCGGAGCCTTTGCGGGGCAGGTTCGCATATGCGAGCCTGCTTCCCGCAATGTAAGAAGCAGCGGTCATTAGACCGCTGCTTCCTACACCCTACGCCACCTCTTAGGTGGCGAAGCAAAATCACTGAGAGCACGCTCGCTCTCGGTGATTGACAGCCCCTTCAGTCGCGTGATTGGTCACGCGATTGAAGGGGCGGGCATTACACACTCCGATGAGTGTGTAATGATACATACGGGCAAGCGGATCAACAGATCCGCTGCCCGTGTGTAGCAAAAGCGGGCGGACAGCTTTGCGAGTTAAGAAGCTGTCCGCCCGCCATTTAGTACATGGCACCCTATGTGCTTTTACTGTTATTGGTCTGGAGTTGTGCCTGCCAATCCGTTCTTTCTCTAAAGTAGGATGTTATCTGGTACTACAATTACTAGTCGTACACTAATGGTTTTTACTGGTCACAACAGTACAAGATTATAAAAATAATTTCAAGTCAAACAAAACTCAGTAAATGTTTTTCAACATATATACACACATATAAACATATATATATATACATACAAAGACATCTTTAGACATGTATATGTATGTATCTCAATGTTAAAGTCCTTTGTCTACCTGAGATCTCATATATTTGAGCCCTTACAACTTTTGTGTGCAATATTTTTATTTTTTATTTTTTATTAGATGTTGTTTTTATGCGGCCGATTTATCAAGGCGTCTATCTCGACAAATTTGTGATGGGCTATACGCTCACCATACATCGCTGGCACAAATCTACATTTTACAGCCTTATTTATCAACAAGTCTGTCAAAAACACGTGTGTCAGGTCCGGCGCGATTAGCATCGGACTGTTGATAAATAAGAGTCATCAATGTCGCGGATATCCTTATTTATCAAATGATCTACCCTGAATGTCCATCAAATGAAGACAGTTTTGTCAGTTTATTCCAACTTTATTAATACCGTTTCATTACTGTCCATGAACAATCTCATTTCTCTAAAGCTAATCTTTTATTTTTCCTTTGTTAATGTCCAAGAAATAGTTAGATTTATACATGAACAAACAATATCTCATAGAAAGTTATTTTTTTGTTTTATTTATTATACAAAAAAATCTGATATGTGATATTTTCACATTAATTAATTTGTATTTGTATTTCTAGAAATCATGATATGCTTAGCTCTTGTTTTTTCCTTTTTTGAAAATGATTATTAATGCTAGAATTTGTACATACTTGTATATATATGTGTTATGTCGGAAATCTTACCCTAAATTCTTTTTATTTTTGTTCTAAAAAATGTTGTCTTTCATATCTCTGTGTTTATTTATACCACTATATGTACATAGTGTAAATATATTATTATTCTGAGCAAGAATAATTGCGCATATAACATGTAATCAGGGTATCATTTGTATTTATTTGCAAACAATGGATATTTTAAGAGCTGGGACAGTTTTCTTTCTGCACCTGTGTATCAATTCCTGATTGAAGTCTAGTTTTAAACACCACTCCTACAGGTGCTAAAAAATGGGCAGGCATTTAAGATGACATTTCTTAATGAAAATTAAATTCAAGAGAAAGAAGAAAATAGGATGACATTAAAGAGGTGATTTTAATTTCTGCTGTATCTGATTTATGTTGAAAAATCTTTATTTGTTTCCATTAGTCATTGTTACAACAATTACTGTTTCCTGGGAACAATTTTTACATAGTCCCAGGAAGAGCCTTATTTTTAAGGAGCACAGAAACATTTTTATGCATAAATCAGGGGGTCGATCCGATATAAATCGTCGCCCGCAAAAGCCGGCGACGCCAATATTTACGCTGATTTGTTATCCTATATACGGCGTAACCTAGAAGTTACGCGCGTATATTTCTGCCGTCGCCCGTAGTTTTTTGGGCCATAGGCAGGTATACCAAACCAGCGCAGTTTGATATCCAATATGCAGCGTAAGGACTTACGTGGCGAAAATGGAGAAAACTTACTCCATTTTCACCTCGCCACAAAAAGCAGCCGTAAGAAGCCTTACGCTGACTATTGGAGCCCCGCAACTCCCTAAACTAACTAGAAAATAAACCTAACACCTAACGCATGCGCAATGTCTATCTCCCTGTCAACCGCGATCTGCTAAATAAAACCTAACACCTAACGCATGCGCAATGTCTATCTACCTGTCAACCGCGATCCCCCACCCCCCGAAATCCCTAATAAAGTTATTAACCCCTAAACCGCCGCTCCCGGACCCCGCCGCCATCTACATAAACTAACCCCCTACTGTGAGCCCCTAAAACCGCCGCCATCTACCTTATCTATCCCCTAATCTGACCCCTTACACCGCCGCCACCTATATAAAAATTATTAACCCCTAATCTAATCCCCCTATACCGCCGCCAGCTATATTAATATTATTAACCCCTAATGTAAGCCCTTTACACCGCCGCCATCTCTATTAAAATGATTAACCCCTAATTTAATCTACCTACCCCGCCGCCAGCTATATTATCTATATTAACCCTAAGTATATTATAGTTAATATAGTTATTACATTATATATATTAACTATATTAACCCTAATTATATTAGGGTTAATACAGTTACTATAGTATTTATATTAACTATATTAACTCTATCTAACCCTAACTAAATTTATATTAAATTAATCTAATTCATTTATAAACTAAAATATTCCTATTTAAATCTAAATACTTACCTATAAAATAAACCCTAAGATAGCTACAATATAATTAATAATTACATTGTAGCTATGTTAGGGTTAATATTTATTTTACAGGTAAATTGTTAATTATTTTAACTAGGTATAATAGATATTAAATAGTTATTAACTATTTAATATCTACCTAGTTAAAATAATTACCCAATTACCTGTAAAATAAATCCTAACCTAAGTTATAAATACACCTACACTATCAATAAATTTAATAAACTACAAACATCTATCTAAAAATACAATTAAATTAACTAAACTAAATTACAAAAACAAACAAACACTAAATTACAAAAAATAAAAAAAATTACAAGATTTTTAAGCTAATTACACCTATTCTAAGCCCCCTAATAAAATAATAAACCCCCAAAATAAAAAAAATTCCCTGCCCTATTCTAAATTAAACAAATTTCAAAGCTCTTTACCTTACCAGCCCTTAAAAGGGCCTTTTGTGGGGCATGCCCCAAAGAATTCAGCTCTTTTGCATACAAATACAATACCCCCCCCCATTACAACTAACCACCCACATACCCCTATTCTAAAACCACCCAAACCCCCCTTAATAAAGCCTAACACTACCCCCCTGAAGATCTCCCTACCTTGTCTTCACCACACCGGGCCGAACTCCTGATCCGATCCGGGCGATGTCTTCCTCCAAGCGGCAAAGAAGAATTCTTCCTCCGGCGATGTCTTCCTCCAAGCGGCAAAGAAGAATTCTTCCTCCGGCGATGTCTTCCTCCAAGCGGCAAAGAAGAATTCTTCCTCCGGCGACGTCTTCCTCCAAGCAGCAGCAAAGTCTTCATTCTTCCGGCGGCATCTTCAATCTTCTTTCTTCGCTCCGCCACCGCGGAGCATCCATCCCGGCCGACGACTGAACGACGAATGAGGTACCTTTAAATGACGTCATCCAAGATGGCGTCCGCCGAATTCCGATTGGCTGATAGGATTCTATCAGCCAATCGGAATTAAGTTAGAAAAATCTGATTGGCTGATTGAATCAGCCAATCAGATTCAAGTTCAATCCGATTGGCTGATCCGAACAGCCAATCAGATTGAGCCCGCATTCTATTGGCTGATCGGAACAGCCAATAGAATGCGAGCTCAATCTGATTGGCTGATTGGATCAGCCAATCGGATTGAACTTGAATCTGATTGGCTGATTCAATCAGCCAATCAGATTTTTCTAACTTAATTCCGATTGGCTGATAGAATCCTATCAGCCAATCGGAATTCAGCGGACGCCATCTTGGATGACGTCATTTAAAGGTACCTCATTCGTCGTTCAGTCGTCGGCCGGGATGGATGCTCCGTGGTGGCGGAGCGAAGAAAGAAGATTGAAGATGCCGCCGGAAGAATGAAGACTTTGCTGCCGCTTGGAGGAAGACGTCGCCGGAGGAAGAATTCTTCTTTGCCGCTTGGAGGAAGACATCGCCGGAGGAAGAATTCTTCTTTGCCGCTTGGAGGAAGACATCGCCGGAGGAAGAATTCTTCTTTGCCGCTTGGAGGAAGACATCGCCCGGATCGGATCAGGAGTTCGGCCCGGTGTGGTGAAGACAAGGTAGGGAGATCTTCAGGGGGGTAGTGTTAGGCTTTATTAAGGGGGGTTTGGGTGGTTTTAGAATAGGGGTATGTGGGTGGTGGGTTGTAATGGGGGGGGTATTGTATTTGTATGCAAAAGAGCTGAATTCTTTGGGGCATGCCCCACAAAAGGCCCTTTTAAGGGCTGGTAAGGTAAAGAGCTTTGAAATTTGTTTAATTTAGAATAGGGCAGGGAATTTTTTTTATTTTGGGGGTTTATTATTTTATTAGGGGGCTTAGAATAGGTGTAATTAGCTTAAAAATCTTGTGATTTTTTTTATTTTTTGTAATTTAGTGTTTGTTTTTTTTTGTAATTTAGTTTAGTTAATTTAATTGTATTTTTAGATAGATGTTTGTAGTTTATTAAATTTATTGATAGTGTAGGTGTATTTATAACTTAGGTTAGGATTTATTTTACAGGTAATTGGGTAATTATTTTAACTAGGTAGATATTAAATAGTTAATAACTATTTAATATCTATTATACCTAGTTAAAATAATTAACAATTTACCTGTAAAATAAATATTAACCCTAACATAGCTACAATGTAATTATTAATTATATTGTAGCTATCTTAGGGTTTATTTTATAGGTAAGTATTTAGATTTAAATAGGAATATTTTAGTTTATAAATGAATTAGATTAATTTAATATAAATTTAGTTAGGGTTAGATAGAGTTAATATAGTTAATATAAATACTATAGTAACTATATTAACCCTAATATAATTAGGGTTAATATAGTTAATATATATAATGTAATAACTATATTAACTATAATATACTTAGGGTTAATATAGATAATATAGCTGGCGGCGGGGTAGGTAGATTAAATTAGGGGTTAATCATTTTAATAGAGATGGCGGCGGTGTAAGGGGCTTACATTAGGGGTTAATAATTTTAATATAGATGGCGGCGGTGTTAGGGGCTCACTTTAGGGGGTTATAGATATAATATAGCTGGCGGCGGGGTACGGGAGCGGCGGTTTAGGGGTTAATAACTTTATTAGGTTGCGGCGGGGTACGGGAGCGGCGGTTTAGGGGTTAATAGCTTTTTTATTGTTAGGCTAGTGAGGGGGGATAGCGGATAGAGGGTTAGACAGTGCGGGCTATGTTAGGGAGGCGTGTTAGACAGTGCGGGCTATGTTAGGGAGGCGTGTTAGACAGTGCAGGTGTTTTAGACTTTAGTCAGGTTTTATAGGCGGCGGCAGTTTCTAACGTGACGCAAGTCACTGGCGACGCCAGAAATTTGTACTTGCGCAGATTTCTGGACATCGCTGGTTTGTCAGACTTACGGCACGTTAGCATCTGACGGCGACCTATATGGGATAGCTCGAGTTGCGAGCTGAAACTGCGGGCGACGCCGGTTCCCTCGCTTGCGCCGCAAACTGCGATCTATATCGGATCGCGCCCCAGATAAGAATATAAAGTATACTTTAACTTCTGAAAAAAACAAAACAAAAAATACCTAAAACAAATCAAGATCAGTGTGTACATATGTCAACATTTTCTATTATCACATCATCTTAAGTTTCCATTTAGCTTATTTCCGTCCAGGGTGTCAGCGAGAAGGGTCTGCTTATCTGAATACTCCACTTGTAGTGTTTTTTTTTAGTCTTTTTTATAAAACCTTCAACTACGAGTGGTGCATTATCCAATAGAACCAAATTTTAGTGAATTGCTCCGTGTCTCCCTGTATCCAGGCTACCCTTTCAGACATGAGATAAGTATCCTGTATTTTGTCTAGAACCTCTCTCCAAGTGGGGGGACTCTCCCTCCAGTGTCTTGCTATGCAGATTCTAGTAACCGTGCAAACTATTTTGACAAACTTATTAATTGCGGAGTTCAGATTGGGGATTCGCTTATTCAGAAGTGCATGGGCCATTGTTAATGAAATTTCTTCATCTAGGATCCTACTGAGTAGGTCGCTAGTCTGTTGCCATATGTTTTGAATAGGGACACATTCCCACCACATGTGCTTATATGAGCCTCGGTCTCCGCATCCTCTATAACATAATTTAGATCTATTTAGAGAATAATGGGATGTTCTTAGGGGTGTAAGGTACCACCTAAATGTTGTTTTTATGGTATTTTCTCTGAGATCAGCGCTAATTAAACCTTTACAGGATTCAAAATATATCTGATCCCATTCACTTTTAGATATTTGATATATACCTTCTCCTTCCCATTTTAATGCTATTGATGATTTATGGGTTTGTTGTATGTCCTGTAAAGTAACATATAATTTAGAAATAAGTTGTTTTTCCCTGCATGGTTTTAAACTCGTTCTTTCTATCACTGTAAATGGGTTTTTCCCTCTTGATATGTCGTATTTGTTAAGAGCTGAAGAGATTTGATAAACCAGTGGAGTTTGAGTGGGTGAATTTTGTCTTGTAGCTGATTGAATGAGATTATCTGTGAGTGTGTGATAAAGTCTGCAACTCTATATAATCCATTGTTGATCCATTTACCCACTAGCCTGTGTGTTTCTTTTGGTAGCAGAAATCTGATTGGTTTGAGCCATGTCCCCACTGGGAGTAGTGTCGAGTGTTTAGATATCTTATTCCAATGTGAAATAGTATCTAACGTTGAGGATAATCTAATGTCAGTTTGACCTGTCACTCGTCTCGAGACCCACAAGAGGTCATCAGCATTGTCTAGGCCCATTATGTCTGTTTCAATTCTCGTCCAGATGACATCAGTTATTGGCTTAAGTAAAAGTGAGGTTTGTGCTATCCTAGCTGCTACAAAATAGTCTTGTAAATTCGGTACCCCTACTTCTCCCAGCCTTCTGTGTCTGGTTAGTATATGTGAGGCTATTCTAGCTTTCCCATCTCCTCTCAGAAAAGAGATATTGTCCTTTTGCAATTTTTGAAGGTCCAGGGGAGGAATTTTGTTCGGGAGTGCTCTAAAAAGGTACAGAATCCTTGGTTGTATGTTATGTCCCCTTTTTCCAGGATCTTAAATCCTTTCTAATGGAATTAGAATTAGGGGGATATAGTTTAATTTGTATAGACTCTCGTAGGAGTCAGAAAGTTTGATTCCCAGATAGGTGAGAGAATTTTCTACCCACTTTATGTCGAAATTAATTTCTATCAATTTTTTTGTGTGGGGCGGAAGTGTCAATGGTAAGGCTTCACATTTGTCAATATTTACCTTATATCCCAATATTTTTGCAAAATCCTGTAAAATTCTATAAAGATTGGTCAAGGAGAACAGTGGGTTAGTTAAGGTCAGCAGCATGTCGTCCGCAAAAAGTGAGATTTTATATTCACAATTACGATCGTTACTCCTTTGACATCATCCGCATTCCTAATAGTAGCTGCCAATGGCTCAATGCACAGGGCAAATAAGAGTGGCGAGAGGGGGCATCCCTGTCGTGTTCCGTTTTTAATGTCTATGGTCTTGGACATGTAGCCCGCTGCGCTTATGGTGGCTTTGGGGGTCGAGTATATTCCTTTTAACGCTTCTATAAACAGACCACTAAATCCCATTGTAGATAGTATCTGAAACATATAGTTCCAATCTATGCGGTCGAACGCCTTCTCTGCATCCAGAGATAGGAGCAGAGAAGGCGTCTTCTGTTTTTTTAGGTATTCTGTTAAATCTATAGTTCTGCGGATATTATCCGGGGCTTCTCGGCCTGTGATAAAACCCACCTGATCAGGGTGGATCAGTCGGGGGAGTAGTGTTTGCAGCCTGTTTGCTAATATTTTTGTTAGGATCTTGAGGTCCTGATTTATTAATGAAATGGGTCTATAACTCTGGCACTTAACAGGGTCCTTTCCAGGTTTGGGGATGACCACTATTTTGGCTCTGAGTATGTCTGTGGGGACTGAGTTGCCCTGCATTATATCATTACAAAATTTCTGTATGTGGGGTATTAAGGGTATTTTAAATAATTTGTAATATTCGCTAGGCATACCGTCAGGTCCCGCTGCCTTGCCTGATTTTAGATCTTTAATTACCGTAAGTATTTCTTGAGCAGTGACCTCAGCATTCAGGCTGTAGATTGAGTGATATCTGTATTATGTTGTGTTTCTCATCTATTAGGTCTAACCAATCTCTTAGTTTATATTCCTGGATCCGTGAATATTCATTCATACACACACATTCATTCGTACCTATCGAGCCAGTCGGTAGGTACCACGAGCCACACCGGAAAAGAACGAGGTATAGAAAAGAAAAAAAAAAAAAAAAAAAAGAAAAACAAACGGCTCCATAACCCTCAATATACTTTCTTAACTAATTTGACCATTCTTTGGGAAAATGCCCTGTGAGTATATTTTGCAGGACAAAAGTAGTGTTGCACAGTGGACGAACTATTTGAATTTGAGTGCTATTCGGGAATGACTTAATAATGCCCTCCCATTTATTGAAGAAAGCTTGCACCTGTTTGTCATTAGAAGTTTTTACATTATACTGTTCCAACGTAATTTGCATAATGACTGCTTTCTTAAAACCTGAAAATTCTACTATCTGTGCAGCCTTCCAATTTTTCAATATAATATTACGGGCTAACATCAATAATGTATTAATAAGTTTGTACTCTCTACCACCCGTAGATTGCGTGGTGAGAAACACTACCTCTTGCGGGCCTATATTTATTCTTGAATTGACTACCCGCTTGATCCAATAGAATATCTTGCTCCAAAATTGCATAATTTTAGGACAGGACCATAAACAGTGCATAATGTCGGCGTTTTCTATACTACATTTTGTGCACTGATGAGCTTTTTTGTACCACATGGTCATTTTGTTTGGAGTAATATATACATTATATAGCAACTTCAATTGGGATTCACGCCATGCTGTCGGGACCCAAGAGTCATTAATTATTGTTAGACAATTCTGCACATCTATAACAAGAATCTCTGGAAAATATCTTAGCCATGTCGAGTGTATATACTTGATTTGTCTAGTTTTAATATTGGCATTCAGAATTTTGTACAGGTTAGCTATTGAGAAACTTCCTGCTTGATAGATTTTAATCCCGATTGCTAAAGGCCCCGTATTCCACTGAGACTTAAATTCTGTTTGAATAGAAGTTAAATAATGTTGTATTTGAAGATAGGCAAAAAACTCCTTATTCTGTATTCCATACTTAAATCTAAGCGTGTCAAATGTATCAATTATACCAGGTTCCACCATTAACTGGCTGACATATCTTAAGCCTCTTTCTCGCCATCCCTGAAAAACTTGAGACTGGTACCCCGGTTGAAATCCCGGGTTTCCTTGAATTGTTAAAAATTCAGTGGCAAATGGAACAACCTTAATTTCCAGACAAAATTTTTGCCACACCCTAATAACATTTTTAAACGTTATCAGATTATCAATGTTACAGGGGAGGTTTCTAATTGGACAATGTAGTATAGCTTTCAAGTCAAATGGAGCAACAATACTGGATTCATACTGATACGAAGTAACATATTCCTTTTCAGTAATCCAGTCAATAGCATATTTTAATATTGCGACCCAGTTATAATATTTAATGTTAGGGAATGATAAACCAGCAGAGATATTATCATTCATTAGTCTATTTAACGCCATCCGAGGTTTCCTCCCCTTCCAAATAAACTTAGAGCACATCTGATTAAATCTGTCAATATCTCTATTTTTAAGTAGAATTGGAATATTCTGTAACAGGTACAATAACTTTGGAAACAGTATTGTCTTAATTAACATTATACGTGGTATAAGTGAAATCGGAAGACTCATCCAATTATCTAATTGCTTCTGTATTTCCTGCAAACAAGAAGGAAAATTTAGAGTATACCATTCTGACGGATTATCACTAAGAACTATACCTAAATAATTTATATGCATGGTTTCTTTGAAAGGGTGCCTCACATTCCCTTTTAATGGTCTCCTTATCCATAATAATTCAGATTTGCTTGAATTGATTTTATAGCCTGATATTGAGCCAAATAAGTGCAAATGTTTAAGCAATATTGGTAGATTAAGCTCCACGTCATTTAAAAAGAGCAATAAATCGTCTGCGTATAGTGAAAGAACAAACTTATGTCCCCTAATAGTGATACCTTCTAATTGATCGCGCAACAATATAGCCAATGGTTCAAGTGATATGTTAAAAAGAAGGGGAGATAAAGGACACCCCTGCCTTGTACCTCTATGGAGAGAAAAAAAATCTGTAGTTACATTATTTACAATAATGGAGGAGACCGGATTACTATATATCAATTTAATGAAATTAGCAAAATTACCACTAAATCCAAACTTATCAATCGCCATGAAGAGGTGACCCCAATCTACATAATCAAAAGCTTTCTCCGCATCCAGTGCCACCACTGCAGCGCTCAATCTGTCCGCGGTTTTCTCTGATAGATTGTTCCAGAAATAATCCAATATCAACATAGTTTTACGAATACTTTTTACTGGGTTTCTCCCCTGCATAAAGCCGACTTGATTCTCATGTATAATATTTCTAAGAACAGGTTGTAATCGCATGGCAATAATCGATATCAATAACTTATAGTCTACATTTAATAATGATATAGGCCTATATGATTCAACTCTCTCTGAATCCTTGTTCTTCTTTAAAATGAGTGATTGTTATGTGATTCTTTTTCTAAGGATATGATGTTATCATATATATCACTTTTCAGCAAGGAAATGACTGACACATTACACAGGTTTTCACAATCTTATAATAACAATGATGGTTTATTCTGCAACATAATCATGGAAACAAAATACCACGAACCACTATTCATACTTATAACACTCTATGCAATTGCAATGCTTATATAAACAATTCTAGATACAACTATCTATACAGTTTTCAGTTACATTTAGTTGCCTGCGCAACGACTGATAACAATCTTATGTTGTATTACCACTAAAACAAGTCTAGCTAGTTTTAAACAAGAAATTAATACATCACCGTGATCTCTGTTTGCATCATCCTATCCTGCCGCTTCTGGGGCGCAATGGGAGGGGACATCTGGGCAATCTTTGGACCAGGAGAAAAACAGGCGATCAGCGGGAAAAAACAACACCGAGGATGCGTCCATCCATGGGTCCCAAAAATACACTCAAATACACACACCACAAATACTCAGACTCTCAGACTGACTCAGACATCAGACATGACAATCAATACACAATCAGACAACGATCAGATTGCCTAGATGTACCCCTCTTTATACTGTTCACTTGTGTAACAGTTTTGGCGCAACTCCACAGATCCTGAGACCGCACCCTCTGAGGTTGGCCCTGGCCCAAGACATCTGGCCAGTCTGTCTTTAGCCTCAACCAAGCTTATCAGGGCATACCCAGGTACTATCTCTGACGTATCCCTAAACTGCAATGCCGTCATCTTTAGTTTCAAACAAACATGTTTTTCTGCCTAACATTAATTATGTGGTCTTATGCAGTTACTTTTGTCAAATACATCAATAATAGGTTTAACAATCTTTCCATAGATATAATTAATAGCTAAACATCAATAATGGCTTTATTACTTAGCCTATTGCAATTAATATTACTTAGCCTATTGCACTTAATAATAATTAACAATATTACCATGGCATTAGCCCCTATACCAATGTGTTCCTTAATGTCAGTAAGTGACCCCTGTCAAGGTTACACCCTTGTTCTGTCTGGGTTTTGACTTCTTATCATCAGCATCCATCGGTTGTTTACCACTTGTAGCATGACTTAGCAAAATTCAGTGTCATCTACTTGAAGTTAATTAATGTCTTTTACTCTGTTAAAGGCACACTCTCTTAAAGGCAAAGTCACCCAAGTTAGTGCAATGCTTTCACTCTCTTAAAGGCAAAGTCACACAAGTTTAAGCAAGTGTTATATGAGCAATTACTGCAACCACTTTCCTTACATTCCACCCCTTGGTCATGTGACACCTTGCTTGTTTCTAAACACATACCTTAATAATTAAAACACTCAAGTAATATTGTCTTTTGGTTTAAAACACATCCTACCTAATGTATTACAGAAACATCCAAACATTTTTACTATAATGAATATCCCACACAAGCAAGCCAGACTTATTAATAGCCATTTAACTATAGTTTTGCCTAAGCTTCCAAGCCATCCCCCCAGTCCAAAAGTCCAGTCAAAGTCTTTAAGCCATTTGCTAAATGAATCATCATGTACCTCACGTATGTGCTTTTGCACTTCTTCTAATCTGTGTAGGTCATGTTTGATTCTACCTGCATTGTCTTCTATGTACACACAGCATTGCTGGTGGATTCTCTGGCAAACTCCTCCTTCTGCAGCTAGGAGGTAGTCTAGAGCCATTCTATTCTGCAATGCCACCATCCTAATTTGTTCCTGTTCTAATGCTAAAAGCTTTATTGCATCTCCAGTTACATTAAAAGCTTCATCTACTAAATCAGCTAGCGTGTTTAATCTAGTGAGGGCTGTAGCAGCCCCATAATGAGGGACAAATGTTGCAAGCAGGCGCATACCTTCACTAATTTTAACTCCATTGTGTATTTTGTCCAGGTCAAGGTATCTTCGTGTTCTATGCAATATAGGTGGTGGAAGTGTGGTGGTTATGTTAAAAGCAGGGAATATATATCCTAAAAAGCATGGGCCATAATGGGTGCAAGGTATTACCTTTACTGCCCACCTCCCACACAACCAATAATATCCCACTGGCAGTTTAACAAAAGGAGGACATATCCTATTCAGTCGCTTCCTCCCATCCTTAGTCCGTGTGTTACCTGCTAGTGTTTCCCTATTGAGTTGGTACCAGTCTTTAATAAGGTCTCTGGGCTCACCAAACTTAGTCTTCCATTTCTCATGGGCATATGTTAAATATGAGAAGTCATAGAATTTCAGTTTAATGTTGAATACCCCTGTCCTATTTTTAACTAGCCGTCCTATGTTATACATTAACATTATCATGTCAGGTAGCTGGGTTAGGTTATTAGTACTATATATCTCCCCATCTAGATTTTGAAACATAATAGCACCTGTAGTCACATTATTAGCTAGATGCAACTTATCCAGCAAGTCATCCCTACCTGGTGTGTTAAGACCTGTAAAATTCCACACAGTCTTATTCCCAATCATATCGGCAAGCATACTCATGGTTAAAGGTACACCTAGATAAGGGTAACCCCTAGTCTGCCCGTGAGGCACAAACCCACACACCCAACATGGTCCCTGAAAATTTGTCACATTAAACACATCTTTGGCAGTTTTTACAAAGGTATTATCAAGTTCCCATGAGGAGGCATGCAGGGAGCCTAAATGGCGCCGTGCATGGTCCCTCTTTCCCTTGTGTCGGTTGTTTAATAATTTCCCATCCATTACAGGTCTCCTGATATACATTAAAAGAGGTTCAGATGACTCTTTTCCTGTATATTTACACACATATGTCAGACCCTCTGGTTCCCCATCAGTATATGATATGTTTAACATTACAGCACGAACCTGTGTATCAGTGGATGTTTTACAACCTAAAATGCGTTCCTGAATCCCCACTGTTAGTTTTGGGGAAGTGGAAGGCATACTGGGATTTTCACAAATCAACCCAACCCCTTCTTGCAATTCAAATATTAAGTTCTCATCCGGTAAAACAATTGTCCAGCTCTCATCCTTCTTAGAGTCCTTGCAGTCTTCCCTGGTCACTGCAGTAGAACAAAAATCTTTAGTTACACAATGTACAGTGAAGGAAGGGATGTCACAGGTAATTGTCTCTTCTTCTGATAGTTCAAATACCACCCTTTCCCGCTTGGTAAGGAACATCCAACTTCCATATTCATTTTTGGTCAAACAGGTTACGTCGTCATCAAAGGTAAATGGGATGGAGCAGGATGCCCATGTTGTGCAATACGGAACGGTCATGCTTCCCTCATAGAAGGTGTGATAGCTGGCACCGGACACCTCACGTTTCATCCTCTGGCTCATCAGTGCTTGGCTTACGCATGCGGCCAAAAGGAGTCCCAACAGAGCACCGGTTACAATAACAGCCATGCCAACAAGAATCTAGGAAGGAAACATACTTCAAATTAATTCCGTAAATAGCACTTGCCCGCAGGCACATGCAGCCAATCATTGCTCCCTATCCTTGACTACATTCACTACATTGTAACTCCCCTTTTAATACATCTATGCTAATTAAATACTCTGGGATGGGTACAATTAAAACAAAACATCACTGCTTAGGGAGACTTCCTACTTTCAATGCCACCCCTGCTTGTTTTACTTCTATAGTCTCACCCCCCCCCTAATAAATCTAAGTTGCCTCCACTCCAGTATCAATCAAAGCCTGCTTAAAATAGACCATACTGATACTGGGAGCTTGGCCTGTTTCGTATGGGCCCTGGAAATATTACTCCAGGTCCTCCAACGAAAGCAAGTCCAACCCTGGCCCTGGGGCTTCAGGGGCACTGGCCCTTTTTGTCCCATCCAGGTATTGGTATCCTTTTCCAGTGGACTTTGTTTGGGAATCAACTAGGGACATTTTCCCCTCAGGGCTAGTTTCCCAACACATTACCACAGCATGTTGAGCATGATGCTCAATGTACTCCTGTGTGCCTATCATTCTGGACAGTGAGATTTCACTGTCAGTGATGGATCTGTCATTCAGTACATTTACTGCTTTTCCCAAATGGACCTTCCATTTCTGCAAAGTTTTATCCCACCTCCCAGGGTCCCATCTGGCCCTGCTCTGTAATACTGATTGTAACTTACTTTTGCTCAACCTACCACCCTTCCGCTTTACTTTAGCCCTGGCTACCTTAACCACAGCCTGTTGAGCTACATCTTCATAACACTGGCTCTTTTTTAATAACAATTTATTCTGACTCTGCAAGCACACCGTCTGCTCTACAGCTTCCTCTAACTGCTCGTGTGTCTTTCTGTATGCCTGTAATAACACCCATAATTTCTTATGTAACCTTTCTGTGTCTGAATTTGTCTTAACTTTTACATTCTGTAATTTATTCAACACTTCACAAGGTTCTATTTTGTCAAAAAATTCAGCGTTATCTTTGAGGTCAGTCCCAGACAAGACTTCCCCTGCTAATTCCTGATATGGGGTCCCCTCCCAAGCCGCAATATTTTGAGGCCGTGAAGGGGAACCGTTTGTACTTTCTTCCTAAACATTTTCATAATACCTTCAATTATTGCTGACATCAATCAATAAATTCACAGTAACAGTAACAATATACGTTAATATGTATATACCTGTGCAATATCAATTAATTTCATTCCAAGGTGACAATTGTGACTATGTCCATGAAATATCTGTTTATTTACACAGCTTTCATGGCTCATTTGAGGAATTAACAATTCAATTCTAACTAATCAAGAAACATATATATTTATACTCCTGACCGTGCAAGATACAGCTATATATTTTTCTGGCTTATTTTTTTTTTATCTACAAAAGGGGTTTCACTTTCGATCGGAGCTGCGTCTATCAGCTCTGCACATTCAGTAAGAAAACTGTCAGTTTCTTTGCTCAAGTGATAAACAATTATGTATCCTGCCGACCGACTACGCCAATAATGTTATGTGATTCTTTTTCTCAGGATATGATGTTATCATATATATATCACTTTTCAGCAAGGAAATGACTGACACATTACACAGGTTTTCACAATCTTATAATAACAATGATGGTTTATTCTGCAACATAATCATGGAAACAAAATACCACGAACCACTATTCATACTTATAACACTCTATGCAATTGCAATGCTTATATAAACAATTCTAGATACAACTATCTATACAGTTTTCAGTTACATTTAGTTGCCTGCGCAACGACTGATAACAATCTTATGTTGTATTACCACTAAAACAAGTCTAGCTAGTTTTAAACAAGAAATTAATACATCACCGTGATCTCTGTTTGCATCATCCTATCCTGCCGCTTCTGGGGCGCAATGGGAGGGGACATCTGGGCAATCTTTGGACCAGGAGAAAAACAGGCGATCAGCGGGAAAAAACAACACCGAGGATGCGTCCATCCATGGGTCCCAAAAATACACTCAAATACACACACCACAAATACTCAGACTCTCAGACTGACTCAGACATCAGACATGACAATCAATACACAATCAGACAACGATCAGATTGCCTAGATGTACCCCTCTTTATACTGTTCACTTGTGTAACAGTTTTGGCGCAACTCCACAGATCCTGAGACCGCACCCTCTGAGGTTGGCCCTGGCCCAAGACATCTGGCCAGTCTGTCTTTAGCCTCAACCAAGCTTATCAGGGCATACCCAGGTACTATCTCTGACGTATCCCTAAACTGCAATGCCGTCATCTTTAGTTTCAAACAAACATGTTTTTCTGCCTAACATTAATTATGTGGTCTTATGCAGTTACTTTTGTCAAATACATCAATAATAGGTTTAACAATCTTTCCATAGATATAATTAATAGCTAAACATCAATAATGGCTTTATTACTTAGCCTATTGCAATTAATATTACTTAGCCTATTGCACTTAATAATAATTAACAATATTACCATGGCATTAGCCCCTATACCAATGTGTTCCTTAATGTCAGTAAGTGACCCCTGTCAAGGTTACACCCTTGTTCTGTCTGGGTTTTGACTTCTTATCATCAGCATCCATCGGTTGTTTACCACTTGTAGCATGACTTAGCAAAATTCAGTGTCATCTACTTGAAGTTAATTAATGTCTTTTACTCTGTTAAAGGCACACTCTCTTAAAGGCAAAGTCACCCAAGTTAGTGCAATGCTTTCACTCTCTTAAAGGCAAAGTCACACAAGTTTAAGCAAGTGTTATATGAGCAATTACTGCAACCACTTTCCTTACAGTGATATATTAGATGCTGTAAAATACCGAGAACAACTCGAATGTGAGCCATAGTAGCTATTGAATAACTTATATAAGATTGGGGTCACCTCCTCCTGTAACATTCTATAAAACTCTATCGGGAGGCAGTCAGGCCCAGCAGCTTTGTTAAGCTTAGCTTGTTTAATTGCTGTGTTTATTTCTTGTAATGTAATTGGCAAGTTCAAATCTCGTTCTTCCTCTAACGTAATTCTTGGGAGTTTTACCCTAGACCAAAATACCTCTCTATCTACCTGGTTAGGAGGATATGACCTGTAAATTCCTTGAAAATATTTAAAGAATACTTTCTTTATTTCTTCTGTCTGTGTATATCTACTATTGCTCTGTCTAATTGCGAAAATCCGGTTGCTGTCTTTAGGTTTAGCTATTCTAGCCAAATATTTTGCAGCCCGGCCAGTAAATCCTCTGTATAGCGCTTTCTGTTTTAGACCTTCTTGCATAGCTTTCTGTTTTAAGAAAATGTTCCACTGGGATTTAGCCTCAGCATATCTCTTCCAATTATCGTTGGTTCTAAGGGATATATATGTGTTATAACAGTTCCTAACTGTATTTGAAAGTTGTAATTCTGTCTGTTTGTTTTTTTTCTTTAATATACCTAAATAAACTTTAATGTGCCCTCTAAGAACGGCCTTTGCTGCCTCCCAGTAGGTTTCCGTCTTCTCCAGATAATTCTCATTAAAACTATGATAATCAATCCATTTATTTCTAAGATAATTCTGAAAGCCGCTATTTGTTGCAAGATATTTGGGGAAAAACAAATTATTATTATTTGCCTTTTTAAATGCACTACACCCAAATTCCAGAGAGATAATGGCATGATCTGACAATACAATATCTTTAATGTCAGCTTTACAATCTGAGCCAAGCAAATTCTCTGCAATTAGGAACATATCAATTCTAGAAAGGCTTTGAAAACTTGATGATGCGCAAGTATATGCCTTACTGTCTGGATGATGGATTCTCCAAATATCCCAAACCCCAAGTTGAGCACATAATTTTTGGAATATACGTGTTTTCTTATCCCCCTTATAAAATTCCTTCTTCCCAATTCTATCTAAATTAGGTAGGGGTGTTAAGTTGAAGTCTCCCGCTATTATTAAATTCTGCCCTATATATCCCAATAACTTGTTTATTAAGCCATTCCAGAAATATGTGTCTAACACGTTGGGCCCGTATACATTACAAATTATGAAACAAACTGTATTAATTTTTATCTGCATAATTTGAAACCTGCCTCCAGGGTCCTGTTCTGTACTAATTATTTCATACCTTAACTTTTTATTGATCAAAATTGCCAGTCCTTTCTTCCTACCCTCCCCCGCTAATGCAACAATTTCCCCCACCCATTTTGTTTTTAATTTCATGATCTCAGACTCTTTAAGGTGAAGTTCCTGCAACATTACTAGGTCAGGTTTATATACTCCAAGCTGTCTAATGATGGCTTTTCTCTTAATTGGTGATGCTATCCCACCTACGTTCCATGAGAGGAATTTTAAGGGGCTCATGTCTACCTCCATTCCTTTAAGTGTAAAATTAAACTATATGACTCCATTCTGAGAGAGGAGGGGAGAAAAAAAAAAAAAAAAAAAGAGAGGGAAATCAACATCACCACACCAACAAACAACACAAACATACAACCATACATTCACTAATCTACATACAGTCAACAGAATCATATCGTAACCTGACTACCTGTCCATAGTAAATTTTGATTTATTATATCTATTGTATACCCTGCTCCTTACAAAAGGCCTGCGCTTCTTTATAATTGTTCAATACCTTCTGAATTCCATCTATGGATAACACCAGCTTAGCCGGGTATAACATCCTGACGTTATAGTTTGCATTTAAAAGTTTAGAGCAAAATGGAGACATCTCTTTGCGCCTTGCTACGGTCTCACTAGAGAAATCCTGAAAGATTAGGATCTTATGTTGATCTATCACAAGTGGATACATTTTCCTATATTGTCGCAAGAAAGTTACTTTATCTTGAAAATTTAAAAACTTCAGTACAATAGGTCTACTAGTGTTATGATCTTTTCTCACTGAACGTACTGCTCCTATTCTGTGTATCCTTTCTATCAGTACTGGCGTAGCTGAATTAATTCCAAGGCTCTGAGATAATGTAACCGTAGCAAAATACATTAAATCTTGGTAAGTATCATCTTCTGGAAGACCGATAATTCTAAGATTGTTGCGCCTGGATCGGTCTTCCAGATCCTCAACTCTAGCCTGCAACTTATCAAGACGCGCCATATAATCAATAGTAATAGGTTCAGCTGTGTTAAGTTTATCCTCTATATCTGAGATCCTTGTCTCTACCTCTGTCAATCTTGTGGAGAAATGCCTTATTTCTGCCGTAAGACTGCAAATATCATTTTTAATATCTGATTTCATACTATCCAATTGTGGTGTAATGGATTTAGTAATTTGAAGAACTAGTTCCTGCATGTCAATGTGTGTCTCACTCTGAATTTGTGATAGATCCAATGTCTGATCGACACGTTTAGCCATTTTTTTTTCCTTCTGTTTAGCAGGCATAATAGGAGAAGGATTCTGAGTTGTAAATGTGAATTTATCCATATATACAAAATCTAATCAAGTCCACTACTTTTATTAGGCCACTCAAAGTGACTGTGCTACACAATTTACGGGACTATTGAGTTTGTGTATTGTTCGTGTATTGTATACAAGTGCTTAAAGAAGTCCAGGGAATGTGAGAATATATTCACAAGGGGGAAAAATAGGCAACACGTGCCTATACTACTGAGCCAAGAGAGGCTAGTCAATATCTGCGTGCAGAAAGGGTCGGTGAGAAGTGCAAAAAGGGAATGTGAGGTGAGAGAGAGAGAGAGAAAAAAAGTAAAAAAAAAGAAAAGAATAAAAAAGACGTGAAAAGTGAGAAGTGATGAGAAACAAACCAAACAGTGGCCTAAATAAGAAATTATCAAACTCTGAAATACTTAGGACCTTTTTAGAGATTTTAAGTTATTCTTACTCCCACTTATTCTAGCGTTTTGCTTATATCTGCTAAGTTTTATACAGTAGTGAAAAGAATCTTACAGCCTGAGTAATATTTCTAGTGCCCACACTAGGGGCTTCCTTCTAGCATTTAAGGACCAAGCAATTTAACCAACATAATTTGACTAAGAATCACAATCCAGAAGACTGACAGCCCTATTTGTCAGCCTACAAATGCACCCTTAGGCGATGCAGTATCTCGTTCAACAACAATTAACAGTATGATCCAATATTCTTACCCTTAAGCACAATATAATCCTGCCTAAACCATGATGCATACAGTAAATTGTATCTATAAGAAAAAACATTCCCCCCTTATCTTAGCATATAAGTATATGTCCAATAGTAGCTTCTTTTAAGGAGTCCAGAGGGAACCACGTCATTGTCCATGAACATAACCAATTTACTGAAATTTATTGCCAGGTAAGTGTTTAAATGTCCAAATGTCCAAGTGATTATTTAGATATATTTGCAGCTGCAAGGAGCCACCTTCAGGGGATATGTCCAAGCTCTATAGGGTAAATTCTTTATCAATATAAGACAAATCAGGCCCGTTCAATTATAACTGACATATACAGCCAATGCATAGGGATATTGCCCAATATGTGTGTCCCTTACTCCATGGCCTAGAGAGGGCCAAACCTCTCCCTTTCCACTTGGCGTACTTTCACAAGCCGTATTTGAATTCCGGGAGGGATACTGAGAAAACAGCAGAAAAGTACCTTAATTATGGAGAGGGGGTCACTCCGGTGCTCCTTTCGCCCTTATGCGAGTCCTTCTGAAGATCCGTTCGTGGGACCAAGCTTAGCGTGCCCCGGCCGTTTTCCGTTTAATGCTCCGGCTCCACTGTCAGCTTTCTGTAGGGGTGCACCTCTCTTGCCGGAACTAAGCTTCACGCTACCATCGTAGCGCTACAGAACGTCTGTATTCATCTGCTGAAACGCCACAGGTTCTACACCTGACGCCTCGATCTATGCACTCACCAGGGAGCCACCAGGCATCTTCGCAACCTCCAACACCCCAATAGACACAGGACACTGCAACAGGTGAGTATATCTTCCACCTGCTTCCTCCTCTCAGCATTGGGGCCAAATTCTTGTTAGAAATACAGGTAGCGGACACTTTTACTTGAAGGCCTATTTCCCATCAGGCAGGCCAACACGATATTCCTCCTATTTCTTGTGCCCCCGCAGAACAAGGACTTCACCTCCGTAAGTTCACCAGGGAACTATCCGGTCTCTCATCTCCATCTAAGTTTCACCATTCAAGTCAGGATAGAGAGTTTACCGTAGGGGGGCTTTATTTATCGGCAGAACAAGCCACTGCCAGGCCTAAGAATCTTCTTTTAAGTATCAAGTCTCTGAACAGGTAGTCAAGTGTTTATTCGCAACAATTTGCAACAATTAAAACAAACACCGCTACAGTCTAATTACTCCAGTCAAGGCACAGAATAACAAGATTGTAGTAGGTTGCTTCCGCCGCGAAGCATAGAAATGGCGATTACCAGACTTCCACTTCGTGGATCCAAGATCCTATGCCCGGGCCCGTGGAAGATCCGCGGCCAAGGGTCAGTTGAAGGCGGGAGTGGTTGGTTCAAACTGCAAGCAGGAGCAGCCCAACGCGCAGCACCTTGCTTGCTCCTCCCTCAAACGGAAGTCTTTAACTGGGGTTTCCAATGTCTTAATGTCTAAATGAAATTGGTTAATTGTTTCATTTGCTAATTTGGTAAGTCTAGCCATTTCCTTTATTAATATCCCCCGAATATAGGGTTTGTGTGCTGCCCATGAGTTAAGTGGGTTGGATGTGGAATCTGTGTTTAGAGACCAATACTCCTTCATGATTTTTTCTACCTCACTGCGAAACAACGTGCTGCCGAGTATGGAGGGTTCAAATGTCCATGATTTTGGTCGACGGAAATCAGTTAGTCCAGTCATTGTTAATTGGAGTATCGAGTGGTCTGACCAAATACATGGATGTATACTAGAGGATAAAATGTTCGGTATCAGAATCTGACTAACCCATATGTAATACAGTCTAGTATAAATGTTATGGGCATGTGAGTAGAACGTATGATCTGTAGTATGGCCATTTAGTGATTCCCAAGTATCTAATAGATTATGTTCAGCCATTACCTCTTTTATGGACTTCGATATTGATAGCTGCCTGAGATGTTTACCTGAACTTTTAATGTCTCTCCTAGTGTCATGATTGGTGATATTAACGTTAAAGTCTCCTCCGAGTATTACCCTAGAATTGGACCATTGCGTAAGTGTATGAGAAACGTGTTGGAAAATAGAGCGCTGACTTTCATTTGGAGCGTAGACATTACATAGTGTAATATTCATTCCTTGGATACGTCCCCTTACTATAAGGTATCGGCCCTCAGGGTCTGCTATAATCTCATCTTTCTCAAATTGTAAAGATGAATGTATTAAAATTGTAACACCTCTTTTTTTCTGATCTGCTGTGGAGTGAAAGTGGATAGGGTACTGTCTGTGCCAATATTTAGGGATTATAGTCTGCGTGAAGTGTGTCTCCTGAAGAAACACTATTTTTGCTTTTAATTTTATATATTGTGTGAGTGCAATTTTACGTTTGACATTAGTATTAAGGCCTCTCACATTATGTGAGAGTATAATTAAATCATTAGTCATGCAAACTATGGATGTTATCCTTTTCACTGTCAACGACCCTAAGGGACATTAGGAAGGGTCCCCATATGGGGAAGCTATACCACCTCTGGACAATCATGTGAACCTCTGCAAACATCAGATCTTGAACCAATAATAACAATAGAAAAAAGCTGAACAATTTAAACATTAAACAGTAAATAATTATCTTATTTGCAGAAGATAAGGGGGTTAGAAAAAACAGAAAAATAACTTCTAAAATCTTATCTGAACGTGCAGTAGGTCAATATAGGGTAGCCTATAGTAAAACAGTAGTGAACCAGCAATATTCCATTATATGAACCTTGTCCCTATTAAATAACCTAGAACCTGAAAAAAAAATTTTTTTAACGATCCATCTTCAATTTTATATTCCTCCTCTCCCTCTCCCCATCTGGTCAAAAAAGGGGCACTGTTTATCTAGGAGATTTGGGGCCTCCACTACCTCATGGACAGCTTCTCCTTAATGTTTGTCAGCTCTCACAAGCATAGTCAAAAGTGCCAGCATATAATAAACATTGTTCCATCTTTTTAAGGCAATAGTTCGTCTTCTTGTGCATAGTTCCTGTTTGAGCTCATCTTAGTCTGAGAACAACAGTACTCCCACAATTTATATCAAAGTTCCCAAGGGGAGGAAGGAGAGGGAACAAGGGAGAGGAGACATTTACAGCAACCATATCAAACTTATCTGAGCAGTAAAGCATGTCTCGATCTGATTCTTCGGGTTGTTGTCTTCTCATAATTTTGGGTCTTGTATTATTTTGGTCTTTTTCTTTGAACAGTAGCCCACTTGGCCCTTTTGTAACTTTTTTCTCTCTGTTGTCTGTTATTCTCCTCTGTGTCTTTATCAAAAGCTGAGAGATCTGGAGGTTCCATGTTCAAGTAAGAGCAGATCTCTGGGATGTCTTGATGATCTTTGATGGACATCGTCTTTCCTTCATGCTGTATAACTAGAGCAAATGGAAATCCCCATCTATAGGGTATTTGGTTTTTTCGAAGCAGCAAAGTTAAAGGTCGCAGAGAATACCTTCTCTGGAGTGTTCGCACACATAAGTCCTGGTAAACTTGAATTACTGAACCCTGGAATTTGAATGTTTGATGCTGTCTGGCCGCCGAGAGGATTGCTTCTCTATCTGGGAAGCGTAATAATTTGACGACCACATCCCTGGGTGGATGGTCTCCCTTGGGTCTGGGTTTGAGGGCACGGTGCGCTCTCTCAATTTGAAAGTGATCCTCCTCACTGTGTCCTGTGATAGCCTTGAACAGTTGTTTCAAGTAGGTCTGCAATTCTGTCTGTGTTATCAGCTCTGGTATCCCTTTGAGCCTCATATTGCATCTTCTTGTACGATTCTCAAGGTCCTCCATTTTATATTGGAGGTCATCTATTTCCTGTTTATGAGATTGAATTTGCTGTGAGATTTTATCAGTAGCTTCTTCACGAATATTGTCAATCTCCTCTAGAGCAGCCACTCTCGTGCCCAGTTCTTGCATATCCTGCTTTTTTTCCGTTAGGCTGTTGGTTACCATAGATTGAAAGGAATCAAGTTTTGCCCACATTTTCTCAAAGTTTATTTTGATGTCCTATTTGGATACCATATCTTTTAAATCTGCCTTTGTGATGGGCGTCAAATCAGTATCTGCGGGTCTTTCCTTAAACGATTGGTCTGAAGCACCTTCCCCATCTGTTTCTGGCGGCTCTAAGGGTTTATCCCCTTTGGGTGGCTTAAAAAATAAGTTGGGTGCTGTTTGCTTGCCAGCTGGGATGACTTTTTTAACTTGTCAAGAGGACATCTTAGGTGTTGTAATCCAATGTTTTAGCCTTTCAGCACCATGATGGAGTAGTAGTGGGCCTTTTCAGTGTGGGTCAGTGTGTAACTGTTAAATATGAGTATGCGAACGTGACTCAGTTACCGTCAGGATTCAAAGTGGATAAGTTTGTCTAATTATCGTTTACAGAATAGCATTCATAACAAACTGCAAAAAGTATTGGGTTGCAACATTCCTGTATGTAGTGGAAATTGTATATTCACAGGACTCAGCTCTCATACCAGACCTTTCTTAACTACGTTTAAGCCACATGTCTTGCTGTTGCGTATTGAAGAACAGCCAGAAAACTGCTCTTTTTTCTCTTTGAACATTATTGTATACACAGCACAAAATACTTTGTTTTTCTTAACATGCGGGAGTCTCAAGTTGTGTCCCAGTTATGTTTATTTCTTCACCGGGAGGATGATTGCAGCTGAGTATTTCAATACAGCCTTCTATTGCCCTACATAGCTATTAGGGAACATTACAGCTTGCAGGTTAAAACGTCTTGCTCCCTTTCTTGCTTTAGTCCTCTGTCGCTAGATATCTCTAGATTTTTTATTTTAAGCTGACAAGTATCGTGGTAATGCTATGGTGCAATGGAACTGTGATATGTGTCAGTCGCTTCTTACCCCTTATCATGTGGGATCGCTCTCTCAGACAGAGCTCCGGTCATTGCAGTTCCCTGCGCCACGTGTATGGCAAAATGGCGTCAGCGCTTTCACTGTGTAAGGCAGAGACATGCTTCCGTAATGTTATCCGGTATTATCTACACCCAGCTGCCTTCTAATTGTTGTTGCAGGGTCTCCACTTGCTCCTTAGCTGTTCCACACAAAGACAGGACTGGTTCTAAGCTTTTAACCTAAGCTGGTCATCTTCTATATAGCTATCTGCACAGAGCTCCGGTATTACACAGCCGTCTCCATCTCTTGCCAGGCTCCGCCCCCCCTATCTGATTTATGACAGTTTAATGTTAGGTAGACTATCCCTTGCTATCAGTTTAAGATTATATTGAATCAAACATCATTCGATTATTAAAATCATTGTCAAAAATATTACACTGTGTAGCCTAATGTCATCATCAATGTTTATCTTTAATACTAATTTCACATACACATACATTCAAAGTATAATACACAATGTAACAAATGGAACTTACAAGTTCTGATGAGTGATCAATGACACAAATATAGAGCAATTTGATTCGCTAGTGATAGTAGAAAATGTATATTTAATGCAGATTGGCTGATTTAATTAATCACGTAATGCATTTCCCAATAAAAAGTGGTGGAAAATTTTACTAGTTTGTGGGTTGTTTAGGAGCTTGAGTATTGCGTTAAATTTGGTGCAAAGTATTGCATCAAATTTT
The DNA here is from genome assembly GCF_027579735.1 of Bombina bombina. Classification (NCBI taxonomy): domain Eukaryota; kingdom Metazoa; phylum Chordata; class Amphibia; order Anura; family Bombinatoridae; genus Bombina; species Bombina bombina. The sequence continues at coordinate 268,433,945 of NC_069500.1, read as the reverse complement.
GTGCAAAGTGGAGAGTGGGACATGAATTCCATGCATTAAACATGGTGCAAATAGATTTATCCAAAAAAGGAAGTTAGCTATTTTATGTAAAGTATTGATTTCATTTTTATCATTATATCTACTAGTGCTGCCACCAGACAGGCATTACCTATCATTATAGGTGGTTTAGTGATTATAAACGTACATGGCAGGCTAAAATTATAGAAAAACAAATAAGGAAAAATAAGAATAAACCAAAGATTTCTAAAAATGCTTTTGAATTGAACCTGTCTTTTGAATTTACATGTGATTATAATATTGTTATTTAACATATTATTTAGATACTGAACATGCGTCTTTGTTGGCTGTGTTCCCCATAACCCATAAGTAGGGTAACATATCCCTACTTGATTTTATTTAGTAATAAGGGCAGATCTAGGTTTCTGTTTGTCAACTTAAAAGGACATGAAATTCATATTTTGTATTTATGATTTAGAAAGAGTATACAATTGTAATCAACTTTCTAATTTACTTTTATTATCTAATATGCTTAATTCTCTTGCAGCATCGAACATAACCTTTCTGTGTTTTCAGACTCCTATTGATTTCTATGGCATTCGCGGCCTCAAAGGTGTTGGTTTGAATGATAGGTGCGCTGAGTAGGAATAGATGTGAGCGTACCTGTTGAATGTTTGATGAATTGGCAAGAGGTTCAAAAAGATTTGAATATTAAAGGCGGATCATCAGTATTCTGCTCGAATAGAGTCAAATATGAATGCGGATGATCAGTATTCCGCGAGCATCGATATGCGTCAGATTGATCTTGCGGCAGCGTATATTACGTTGAACATTTCAACATTTGACAATGTTGACGCTTTGTTAACTACGGCGGATCAACTGTGCGTCTAATTTGACGTGGAATTCCAGCATATTATCAGTTGAAGCATTGATAAATCAGCCCCTATGAGTGTAACTATACTTTGTAATATATTTTTGATGTGTTTTGTGACACTTTTTTGTTTCACGAAAAAGTTAACCAGAACTCTGAGGATGCGGTAATAATTCTAGCGTAAATCACGATTGTGCTCATGTGTTCACAATAATAATCCCCTTTTCGCTTGTCCGTAACTGTTAGCGCGGCACTCGTAATCTAGCCTTTTGTGGGATATAGTAGGATGTTATCTGGTTCTGCAATTGCTACTTGTATGCTACTGGTTTGTACTGGTCACAACAATACAAGATTATAACAATTATTTCAAATAAAATAAAACTCTCTAAGGGCTAGATTACAAGTGGAGCACTAAATTATTGTGAACAATAAATAACCCACCATTACAAGCTCGTAGTAGCAATAAGTGTTCTTAAAATTTCTAAAAGTGCCCCAAATGCCCTCAAAATTGAGGGCATTATAGTTGCTTATTAAAAAAAAATGTAGAACTTTTTTTTATAAAAAAAAAAAAACACTGCACCCGGCAGTTTTGGGGCTTTAAAGTTGGCGGGTGTGCGGTGTTAGAAAAAAAATGGCACTGAAAAGTGCCTTTAGATTGCAGTCTATAGGAACTGTGTGTTCCCAGTAAATATATATGTATATGATTATATACATATATATTTATGTGTCAATATGTGAATATACACATATTAACACTTAAATATATATGTATATAAGCATATACATATATATTTAATATTGCTGCCATTGTTGCACTACTTACCCCCTTGGCTACGCTTAGGTTGGTTCAGATGCCATCTCTGACGGCATCAGAACAAGGCTCCCATTGGAGCCTATGGAAGTGCATTCTTGTGAGCACAACACTTCCTAGCATTTGCATTCCATTTAACTTTTCATACCAGCACACATAAGCGTGCACTTGTATTACTCAGTGGAGTACTAATATCACTTGCGTAAAAGCGATATTTAGTGCTCCACTTGTAATCTAGTCCTAAATATTTTTCAACTAAAAAACCCTAGAACACAGGATAGTTAGATTTGCAACAGAACCAGATCAGACAGGTTATAGTAATTATTTACATCACAGATTAGCAATATTAGAAAGTCCTTCCTTATCTGGTTAGTAGCATTATGTAATTTTATATTCTAAGTGCATACCTTGCATGTAAATAACCTCACTAGGATATCCCTCATTTGACTAGAGATACCAGCACTTCCCTTTTACAGTTTGCTTTTTTTTGTATGTACAGCCTTCTCCTATCTCAATCAAGATGCCTTTGTTGTTGATTCATCACAACATATCAGATTTTGAATGCACCTTCATTGGGTTTCCCTGTGACTAAATTGATATTCAGCACCTTATGTTATGTCTGTAACCATTTCTTTAAAACTCAGCTTATTCATACTGTACTATTCTATCTAGTGACGTAGAAATGACTCATTTATTGAACTGAATTAAATTTATGTAGAAAAACATTGATTATAATATTGATTATACATGATATGACTATGTTTTACTTAGGTAGGTAACAATGAATAAGGTTGCATAGTATGCCATATATCCTTATATGTGTCATTGTTACATATATGCCAACTACTGTTAGAGCCAGGTTACAAGTGCTGCACTATTTGTTTTTCCGCTCATGCCCTAACTATAACTTTCAAATTGTGATAACAGCACTATTTAGCAACGTCGCAATATCCATTGAAAGTAAATGGGATTTATCATGGACTTGTAATATCAAGTTGCGTGCTAAGGGTAGCACGGTCCAGCGATATTGCTTATCGTGTCCTCCACTATAATTAGCACACCACTTGTAATCTGACCCTAAATAAAATAAGAAACATATATTTGTACATATACGATGGTGTCAGAGAGAAATTTTTATATCACATTAAAAAATGCACCAACTGTGCTATATCATCATTTTAATTTAAAGGGGCAAAATAGTGCAATACTAAATGCTGTAGTGCTTTAGAGCAAGTTAGTGGTTCTTGTTTACTATTGGTTCTTGTTTGATGTACGAGACATGGAGGCCAATTTATCAAATGTCGGGTGGACATGATTCGCTGTAGCGAATCATATCCGCCCGACATCGCTAAATGCCAACAGCATACTCTGTCAAAAGTGTGAAATGGGCCCCTGTGCCTCTTCACAAGCATTAATATATCTAGTTATTTGACTTATTACACACACAAAAACGGAGAAAAGTTTTTTTTTAACATGCAAAGGCTTTAACGCTGAAGAATGGTCTGCAAACAGTAATGATACTGCGTGTTGTCCAAAACAGCTCTTAACAGATTAACGGCTAGATTTAGAGTTTTGTCGGTAAGGACCCGCGTAGCTAACGCCGGCTTTTTTCTGGCCGCACCATAAAAATAACTCTGGTATTGAGAGTCCACATAAAGGCTGCGTTAGGCTCCAAAAAAGGAGCGTAGAGCATATTTAACGCAGCTTCAACTCTCGATACCAGAGTTGCTTACGCAAGCGGCCAGCCTCAAAAACGTGCTCGTGCACGATTCCCCCATAGGAAACAATGGGGCTGTTTGAGCTGAAAAAAAACCTAACACCTGCAAAAAAGCCGCGTTCAGCTCCTAACGCAGCCCCATTGTTTGCTATGAGTAAAAACTTCCTACGTCTGCACCTAACACTCTAACATGTACCCCGAGTCTAAACACCCCTAAGCTTACACTTATTAACCCCTATTCTGCCGCCCCCGCTATCGCTGACCCCTGCATATTATTATTAACCCCTAATCTACCGCTCCGGACACCGTTGCTACTTACATTATCCCTATGTACCCCTAATCTGCTGCCCTAACATTGCCGACCCCTATATTATATTTATTAACCCCTAATCTGCCCCCCACAACGTCGCCTCCACCTGCCTACACTTATTAACCCCTAATCTGCCGAGCGGACCTGAGCGCTACTATAATAAAGTTATTAACCCCTAATCCACCTCACTAACCCTATAATAAATAGTATTAACCCCTAATCTGCCCTCCCTAACATCGCCGACACCTAACTTCAATTATTAACCCCTAATCTGCCGACCGGAGCTCACCGCTATTCTAATAAATGTATTAACCCCTAAAGCTAAGTCTAACCCTAACACTAACACCCCCCTAAATTAAATATAATTTACATCTAACGAAATTAATTAACTCTTATTAAATAAATTATTCCTATTTAAAGCTAAATACGTACCTGTAAAATAAATCCTAATATAGCTACAATATAAATTATAATTACATTGTAGCTATTTTAGGATTAATATTTATTTTACAGGCAACTTTGTAATTATTTTAACCAGTTAAGAACTATTTAATAGTTACCTAGTTAAAATAATTACACAATTACCTGTCAAATAAATCCTAACCTAAGTTACAATTAAACCTAACACTATACTATCATTAAATTAATTAAATACAATACCTACAATTACCTACAATTAAACCTAACACTACACTATCAATACATTAATTAAATACAATACCTACAAATAACTACAATGAAATAAACTAACTAAAGTACAAAAAATAAAAAAGAACTAAGTTACAAAAAATAAAAAAATATTTACAAACATTAGAAAAATATTACAACAATTTTAAACTAATTACACCTACTCTAAGCCCCCTAATAAAACAACAAAGCCCCCCAAAATAAAAAATGCCCTACCCTATTCTAAATTACTAAAGTTAAAAGCTCTTTTACCTTACCAGCCCTGAACAGGGCCCTTTGCGGGGCATGCCCCAAGAAGTTCAGCTCTTTTGCCTGTAAAAAAAACATACAATACCCCCCCCCAACATTACAACCCACCACCCACATACCCCTAATCTAACCCAAACCCCCCTTAAATAAACCTTACACTAAGCCCCTGAAGATCTTCCTACCTTGTCTTCACCATACCAGGTTCACCGATCGGTCCTGAAGAGCTCCTCCGATGTCCTGATCCAAGCCCAAGCGGGGGGCTGAAGATTTCCATGATCCGCTAGAAGTCTTCATCCAAGCGGGGCAGAAGAGGTCTTCCATCCGATTGAAGTCTTCATCCAAGCGGGGCAGAAGAGGTCTTCCATCCGATTGAAGTCTTCATCCAGGCGGCATCTTCTATCGACATCCATATGGAACGGAGCGGCAGCATCCTGAAGACATCCGACACGGAACATCCATCCTGGCCGACGACTGAACGACGAATGACGGTTCCTTTAAATGACGTCATCCAAGATGGCGTTCCTCGAATTCCGATTGGCTGATAGGATTCTATCAGCCAATCGGAATTAAGGTAGGAATATTCTGATTGGCTGATGGAATCAGCCAATCAGAATCAAGTTCAATCCGATTGGCTGATCCAATCAGCCAATCAGATTGAGCTCGCATTCTATTGGCTGTTCCGATCAGCCAATCAGAATATTCCTACCTTAATTCTTATGTTTGTAGATATTTTTTTATTTTTTGTAACTTAGTTCTTTTTTATTTTTTGTACTTTAGTTAGTTTATTTCATTGTAGTTATTTGTAGGTATTGTATTTAATTAATGTATTGATAGTGTAGTGTTAGGTTTAATTGTAGGTAATTGTAGGTATTTTATTTAATTAATTTAATGATAGTATAGTGTTAGGTTTAATTGTAACTTAGGTTAGGATTTATTTGACAGGTAATTTTGTAATTATTTTAACTAGGTAACTATTAAATAGTTCTTAACTATTTAATAGCTATTGTACATGGTTAAAATAATTACAAAGTTACTGTAAAATAAATATTAATCCTAAAATAGCTACAATGTAATTATAATTTATATTGTAGCTATATTAGGATTTATTTTACAGGTAAGTATTTAGCTTTAAATAGGAATAATTTATTTAATAAGAGTTAATTAATTTCGTTAGATTAAAATTATATTTAACTTTGGGGGGTGTTAGTGTTAGGGTTAGATTTAGCTTTAGGGGTTAATACATTTATTAGAATAGCGGTGAGCTCCGGTCGGCAGATTAGGGGTTAATAATTGAAGTTAGGTGTCGGCGATGTTAGGGAGGGCAGATTAGGGGTTAATACTATTTATTATAGGGTTAGTGAGGCGGATTAGGGGTTAATAACTTTATTATAGTAGCGCTCAGGTCCGCTCGGCAGATTAGGGGTTAATAAGTATAGGCAGGTGGAGGCGACGTTGTGGGGGGCAGATTAGGGGTTAATAAATATAATATAGGGGTCGGCGGTGTTAGGGGCAGCAGATTAGGGGTACATAAGGATAACGTAGGTGGCGGCGCTTTGCGGTCGGCAGATTAGGGGTTAATAAGTGTAGGTAGCTGGCGGTGACGTTGTGGGGGGCAGGTTAGGGGTTACTAAATATAATATAGGGGTCGGCGGTGTTAGGGGCAGCAGATTAGGGGTACATAAGGATAACGTAGGTGGCGGTCGGCAGATTAGGGGTTAAAAAAATTTAATCGAGTGGCGGCGATGTGGGGGGACCTCGGTTTAGGGGTACATAGATAGTTTATGGGTGTTAGTGTACTTTAGAGTACAGTAGTTAAGAGCTTTATGAACAGGCGTTAGCCCAGAAAGCTCTTAACTACTGACTTTTTTTCCTGCGGCTGGAGTTTTGTCGTTAGAGTTCTAACGCTCACTTCAGCCACGACTCTAAATACCGGAGTTAGAAAAATCCCATTGAAAAGATAGGATACGCAATTTACGTAAGGGGATCTGCGGTATGGAAAAGTCGCGGCTGAAAAGTGAGCGTTAGACCCTTTTTTGACTGACTCCAAATACCAGAGTTAGCCTAAAACCAGCGTTAGGAGCCTCTAACGCTGGTTTTCACGGCTAACGCCAAACTCCAAATCTAGGCCTAAGGCTATTGAATGTAAAAATTCTTTGAAAACCTGCTGAAAATAGTTTTCTGATTGATTTAAAGAACTCATTGAAGGTGTATTATTTTCTTGCCACAAATGCGTATTAATATTTTTTTTGTAAATTGGATATTGAGGTGTTTTTATTGTAATTGGTTTGCATTTGAAAAAAGCCACACAAATCCATACAATGCACTTCAATTCTGGACCTATAAGTTATAATTGTATCAGTTTTTTTGCTCATCTTTATTAAGCAATTTCAATTCTCCAATTATGATTTTATATATGTAATATAACTGGTATACAAACTGTTATTTATGTCTTAAATGTGACTTGTCCAACCTACAAACTGCACAACAAGTTTTATTGTAACACTTTTAATTTTCTTCTGCTAGAATGAAGAAGTAAGTACATTGCCCTGTGTTACAACATATACAGGTATACCTCACTTTACAGCGCTTCACTTTACAGCGATTCGCTAATACAGCACTTTGTGGAGCTGAAGTTCAACCTCCAAGGATTATGAAATAGTGCTGTAATCATCGTGAGTTTGCGAGAAAAGTGACTGGCACCATTGTGTTATGCACAGTTCACTCTGTTTGCAGCATTACAGTACAATCTGTGTCTCAGTGCTATAGTCTGGCAAATTGTACTACAGTAATTGTCACTATTTTACAGGTACAGTATTTATTGAATACTAATTGTATACTGTGATGTGCTATTGTTAAACTAAACATAGCACTATTGCGCCCCTAATATATGTTTGTTTAAACACGTTTTAAGTTTTTAAACACACTGGCAAGTGAGAAAATAGCTAAAACTGCCGTGTTTCACTTTAAGGCGGTTTTCACTTTTCACAGCGGGGTATACCTGTACACAAATAAGTACTGTAGCAAAGTCCACCTGCTCTCCTCTACTTTATAAGCATTCTATGTCAGTAAAAATTTTGTAAGTCAATTCCAGGTCAGGATAACGTTATAAGCATCTGTCAAATACTTTTTAATACAAGGAGGTTTAGTACAGTGCTCCCTCTAAGGTTTTGTGAGTGGCCCAGCAGTATCCCAGTTAATTAGAGTGATTAGCAAGCACTACATGATGCAGATTGCAATGTGTGGTTCCCTTATTAACTGTTTCACTGCTGTGCAGCTCACAAAACTGACCTTAGAGGGAGCACTGGTTTAGTGCCACCCCCACCTATTTGGAAGGAGAACAAAATAGGTGCTATTGGGTGAAGCATATAATTTAACCCCTTTTCTGCCAGAGAATGATGCAATATGTAAGGCTTCAAATTTATTATTGATATTGTTTATGTATAAAGCAGCATTCCTTCATTATTACATACTTTGAGGCATATTTAACAAATGTCTGTTGGACCTGATCCGACAGAGCGGATCAGGTCCGACAGACATCGCTGAATGCGGAGAGTGATGTTTTGGGGCTGTCACTGGGCAACATGGACTTTCAACTCCCTCCAAAGGTTTTCTATGGGGTTGAGATCTGGAGACTGGCTAGGCCACTCCAGGACCTTGAAATGCTTCTTAAGAAGCCACTCCTTTGTTGCCTGGGCGGTGTGTTTAGGATCATTGTCATGCTGAAAGACCCAGCCACGTTTCATCTTCAATGCCCTTGCTGATGGAAGGAGGTTTGCACTAAAAATCTCAGGATACATGGCCCCATTCATTCCTTCATGTACATGGATCAGTCGTCCTGTTCCCTTTGCAGAGAAACAGCCCCAAAGCATGATGTTGCCACCCCCATGCTTCACAGTAGGTATGGTGTTCTCTCTCCTCCAAACACGACAAGTTGTGTTTCTACCAAACAGTTCTACTTTGGTTTCATCTGACCATATGACATTCTCCCAATCCGCTTCTGGATCATCCAAATGCTCTCTAGCATACTTCAGACGGGCCCGGACATGTATTGGCTTAAGCAGGGGGACACGTCTGGCACTGCAGGATCTGAGTCCCTGGCAGCATAGTGTGTTACTGATGGTAGCCTTTGTTATGTTGGTCCAGCTCTCTGCAGGTCATTCACTAGGTACCCCCGTGTGGTTCTGGGATGTTTGCTCACCGTTCTTGTGATCATTTTGACCCCACGGGGTGAGATCTTGCATGGAGCCCCAGATCGAGGGAGATTATCAGTGGTCTTGTATTTCTTCCATTTTCTAATTATTGCTCCCACAGTTGATTTCTTCACACCAAGCTGCTTGCCTATTGCAGATTCAGTCTTCCTAGCCTGGTGCAGGTCTACAATTTTGTTTCTAGTGTCCTTCGACAGCTCTTTGGTCTTCACCATAGTGGAGTTTGGAGTGTGACTGTTTGAGGTTGTGGACAGGTGTCTTTTATACTGATAACAAGTTCAAACAGGTGCCATTAATACATGTAATGAGTGGAGGACAGAGGAGCCTCTTAAAGAAGAAGATGCAGGTATGTGAGAGCCAGAAATCTTGCTTGTTTGTAGGTGACCAAATACTTATTTTCCACCATAATTTGCAAATAAATTCTTTCCAAATCAGACAATGTGATTGTCTGGATTTGTTTCCACAGTTTGTCTCTCATAGTTGAGGTATACCTATGATGAAAATTACAGGCCTCTCTCATCTTCTTACGTGGGAGAACTTGCACAATTGGTGGCTGACTAAATACTTTTTTTCCCCACTGTATATATATATATATATATATATATATTCAAAGATGGATACAGCGCCTATATGTCCAATATACTGTTGGGGTATGTGAAGAGTAAAAAAATGGGTAAAAAGAAAATTAAAAAATAATAATAAAAGATAAATAAATAAAATAAAATAAATGAAAGTCCAGCTAAAAATTGCATACAAAATATATGAACTCAGAAACAATGTTCATATGAGTCCTAAAAATGATATAATTCGTAGTGAATCTCCAGATGTAGTTGATGTACAGTTATAGATGGTATATAATACCCTTACCAGATATTACCTCAATCGAATGAGGTAAGTATGCCGCACTGGGGGTATATATAGATGATTGGATTTCCTCCTTGTATCCAGCTGTAGTGCCTCTTGTGGTATTCGTTGACCTCTTGGAGTATGCAGGGATGTGTTTCTGATGGTGAATAGATCCCTTTTTTTTAAGTTTGTTTGGATTTGAAAGCTTGCATTGTGTGGCTGTTTTAGGGTCTCAGGTATTGGAGAGGACCTTGACGTGGTACCTGAGCTTGTCCCATTTGGCCAGATGCGGTGACTAACCTTTCCATTTTTGCTTTTAAATCTTAGCTGAGAGCATGAGCTGTGTCCCATATCCCTTTAAGGAGACATACTAGTTCAACTGACATTTCAGTATGCAAATGTCATGAATGGAGAGACTTAGATATAAAGATCTTTTCACCATATCGATAGTATATAGAGGTATCCTCACGCTGGAGATAGTTAATACCAGGACAGAAAAAGCACTCCAAGAGGCCAACCACTAACCCACAGGAAGTGTAAGGGATCTATTCACCATCAGAAACACATCCCTGCATACTCCAAGAGGTCAACGAATACCACAAGAGGCACTACAGCTGGATACTAGGAGGAAATCCAATCATCTATATATACCCCTAGTGCGGCATACTTACCTCATTCGATTGAGGTAATATCTGGTAAGGGTATTATATACCATCTATAACTGTATATCAACTACATCTGGAGATTCACTACGAATTATATCATTTTTAGGACTCATATGAACATTGTTTCTGAGTTCATATATTTTGTATGCAATTTTTAGCTGGACTTTCATTTATTTTATTTTATTTATTTATCTTTTATTATTATTTTTTAATTTTCTTTTTACCCATTTTTTTACTCTTCACATACCCCAACAGTATATTGGACATATAGGCGCTGTATCCATCTTTGAATATACATTTACTCTTACTGTCTAGGGCTTCACAACCCTCCCAGTATTTGTCCTATATAGCTGCCACTATTTCCTACTCACTTTTTGACTAGCGCCTACTACAGAGTATCACTTGTGTCAACTCAGTCCACTGAGGAGACACATTTTACTTATTCCTATATATATATATATATATATATATATATATATATATATATATATATATATATATATATATATATATATATATAACACACAGAGAAAACCCAGCACTCACTTACAAGCTCTCAGCTAAGATTTAAAAGCAAAAATGGAAAGGTTAGTCACCGCATCTGGCCAAATGGGACAAGCTCAGGTACCACGTCAAGGTCCTCTCCAATACCTGAGACCCTAAAACAGCCACACAATGCAAGCTTTCAAATCCAAACAAACTGAAAACAAGGGAAGGGTGCACAGGAATATGTAACCACCCTAGACATATACAAAACACGGAAGGGAACTGCACTCTCATACCGGACCGGGTACACATCCCATGACCCTGCAACATGCTCAGCCCTGGGTGCCACTGGCACTCACAGGAAGCTGTGCTGTCCCCAGAGCCACAAGCAGTTAACCCCAGACAGGTCTGGGTGCAAGAACCATAGGGAAAATTACAAAACAAATTAAAACAACACACAGAGAAAACCCAGCACTCACTTACAAGCTCTCAGCTAAGATTTAAAAGCAAAAATGGAAAGGTTAGTCACCGCATCTGGCCAAATGGGACAAGCTCAGGTACCACGTCAAGGTCCTCTCCAATACCTGAGACCCTAAAACAGCCACACAATGCAAGCTTTCAAATCCAAACAAACTGAAAACAAGGGAAGGGTGCACAGGAATATGTAACCACCCTAGACATATACAAAACACGGAAGGGAACTGCACTCTCATACCGGACCGGGTACACATCCCATGACCCTGCAACATGCTCAGCCCTGGGTGCCACTGGCACTCACAGGAAGCTGTGCTGTCCCCAGAGCCACAAGCAGTTAACCCCAGACAGGTCTGGGTGCAAGAACCATAGGGAAAATTACAAAACAAATTAAAACAACACACAGAGAAAACCCAGCACTCACTTACAAGCTCTCAGCTAAGATTTAAAAGCAAAAATGGAAAGGTTAGTCACCGCATCTGGCCAAATGGGACAAGGTCCGGTATGAGAGTGCAGTTCCCTTCCGTGTTTTGTATATGTCTAGGGTGGTTACATATTCCTGTGCACCCTTCCCTTGTTTTCAGTTTGTTTGGATTTGAAAGCTTGCATTGTGTGGCTGTTTTAGGGTCTCAGGTATTGGAGAGGACCTTGACGTGGTACCTGAGCTTGTCCCATTTGGCCAGATGCGGTGACTAACCTTTCCATTTTTGCTTTTAAATCTTAGCTGAGAGCTTGTAAGTGAGTGCTGGGTTTTCTCTGTGTGTTGTTTTAATTTGTTTTGTAATTTTCCCTATGGTTCTTGCACCCAGACCTGTCTGGGGTTAACTGCTTGTGGCTCTGGGGACAGCACAGCTTCCTGTGAGTGCCAGTGGCACCCAGGGCTGAGCATGTTGCAGGGTCATGGGATGTGTACCCGGTCCGGTATGAGAGTGCAGTTCCCTTCCGTGTTTTGTATATGTCTAGGGTGGTTACATATTCCTGTGCACCCTTCCCTTGTTTTCAGTTTGTTTGGATTTGAAAGCTTGCATTGTGTGGCTGTTTTAGGGTCTCAGGTATTGGAGAGGACCTTGACGTGGTACCTGAGCTTGTCCCATTTGGCCAGATGCGGTGACTAACCTTTCCATTTTTGCTTTTAAATCTTAGCTGAGAGCTTGTAAGTGAGTGCTGGGTTTTCTCTGTGTGTTGTTTTAATTTGTTTTGTAATTTTCCCTATGGTTCTTGCACCCAGACCTGTCTGGGGTTAACTGCTTGTGGCTCTGGGGACAGCACAGCTTCCTGTGAGTGCCAGTGGCACCCAGGGCTGAGCATGTTGCAGGGTCATGGGATGTGTACCCGGTCCGGTATGAGAGTGCAGTTCCCTTCCGTGTTTTGTATATGTCTAGGGTGGTTACATATTCCTGTGCACCCTTCCCTTGTTTTCAGTTTGTTTGGATTTGAAAGCTTGCATTGTGTGGCTGTTTTAGGGTCTCAGGTATTGGAGAGGACCTTGACGTGGTACCTGAGCTTGTCCCATTTGGCCAGATGCGGTGACTAACCTTTCCATTTTTGCTTTTAAATCTTAGCTGAGAGCTTGTAAGTGAGTGCTGGGTTTTCTCTGTGTGTTGTTTTAATTTGTTTTGTAATTTTCCCTATGGTTCTTGCACCCAGACCTGTCTGGGGTTAACTGCTTGTGGCTCTGGGGACAGCACAGCTTCCTGTGAGTGCCAGTGGCACCCAGGGCTGAGCATGTTGCAGGGTCATGGGATGTGTACCCGGTCCGGTATGAGAGTGCAGTTCCCTTCCGTGTTTTGTATATGTCTAGGGTGGTTACATATTCCTGTGCACCCTTCCCTTGTTTTCAGTTTGTTTGGATTTGAAAGCTTGCATTGTGTGGCTGTTTTAGGGTCTCAGGTATTGGAGAGGACCTTGACGTGGTACCTGAGCTTGTCCCATTTGGCCAGATGCGGTGACTAACCTTTCCATTTTTGCTTTTAAATCTTAGCTGAGAGCTTGTAAGTGAGTGCTGGGTTTTCTCTGTGTGTTGTTTTAATTTGTTTTGTAATTTTCCCTATGGTTCTTGCACCCAGACCTGTCTGGGGTTAACTGCTTGTGGCTCTGGGGACAGCACAGCTTCCTGTGAGTGCCAGTGGCACCCAGGGCTGAGCATGTTGCAGGGTCATGGGATGTGTACCCGGTCCGGTATGAGAGTGCAGTTCCCTTCCGTGTTTTGTATATATATATATATATATATATATATATATATATATACAGGTAGCCCTCAGCTTATGCCGGGGTTAGGTTCCAGAAGGAATGGTTGTAAATAGAAACCGTTGTAAATTGAAACCCAGTTTATAATGTAAGTCAATTGGAAGTGAGGGAATTAAGTTCCAGGCCCCTCTCAAAATTGTCATAAGTAACACCAAATACATTATTTTTAAAGCTTTGAAATGAAAACTTTAAATGCTAAACAGCATTATAAACCTAATAAAATAATCACACAACACAGAATATATCATCAAACTAAGTTTAATGAACAAAACTTCCCTCAACTTCCCATGTACTTACTTTTTTTACTTGCATTTTTCTGCAAACAGTTCTCTGCATTGTTAGCATGTTAGATAATATCAGGTCTGCAGCTATTCTATGCATTCCAGTCTGGACTGATTTATAGGCACCCTGACCTTCAATCAGCTGGGCAGGAAGATAAAAGGGAAGTGGCTGCTAGATAGGATTGCCACCCACCCCAGTATCACCGGGACAACCCAGGAATTAAGTGGTATGTCCCAGGTCCTGGGAACTATCTGCTCATGTCTCGGCAGCTCTCCTGAACCCAACGACCGCTGCATTGTCTGCACAGTCTGCACAGCACTGCAGAGTAAATATACATTACGCTGAAAACTTTAACTGCTGGCCGGGTAAACTACTTAATGTTAGCATGGAGGGTTGGACCATGGAGGAGTGGGGAGGGGAATTGGGCCATTTGTCAGCAGCCAAGCAGTCTTGTTAGTGTGTGTGTACTACTGCTCTGAGGTCTGAACATGGAGGAGGTGGCGGTGGGTGTTCTCTTAGGTGTGCGCATGCAGTCAAGATAGTGCACGTACCTAATTTGCACAGTAGGTGCAGAGGGACAACAAGTCAGCCAGGCATTCCATCTGTTTCTAAGGTAGGAATTTGCAAAATTTGTGAAGACTTTCTAATGCTGTTGTATGTATTGGGTATGAATGTATTGGGTACTTGTAAAGCACGGCTAATCACCCCTAAGGGTCTGAAGGCACTGTTAATTTTATCAACCTCAGAAGGATGAAAGGCTGAGTGCACCTCGCTGGGGATCGAACCTGCAACCCTTGGGTTGCTACAGAGCTCAGCCACAGTGCCACGGCGTTGAAGCAGTGTCTTGTATCCTTTCGGGGGGCAAAAGAGGCAGATGTGAGTCCATCCATTAACATAGAGCTTTCTGCTGAGACAGAAAAATGTGTGGACTGGGCATTTATTTTGTATTTTTTTGGTCCCCAGGTTAGATTATTGCTTGGAATATAAACGGCCCCACTCCCAGCCTTCCTAATACTGTTTTGCAGCTTCTCTGGGACTCCCATTGTGACAGTGTCTCTGTGTGTATAATGTGTGTGACTGTATGTGTGACACTATATGTGAAGCAGTCTGTGTACGTCTGACTGCTCTGGACTTCTCCTGCAGTCTGTGACTGTCTCTATTAATACTAGCTAGTTACTAGATACTAGGGGGGAGAGGTGCTGAGTACTGTGCTTAAAAATATGCTGATACCTGTGTATATTAAATTAAATCACTATAACACTCAGCTAACCAGAGTAAGTTATGTGTAAAAAGTTATACTTCAGCTGCTGTAAAAAAAGGAAGAAATGAACAGCAGCCAATCAGCATCAGTAGTGCTGAGGTCATGAACTCTTTTATTTAAAGCTCTCATGAGATTTCACTTAATATGCTGATACTTACCTGTGTGTATTAAATTAAATCACCAAATCACTATAACACTCAATTCTTTAATGGCAGGCCAGAAATGTTAAAATATGATATTTTATTCAGGTTGTGCAAAGCCCCACCCAAACCACGCCCACAACACCTTCAAATAGGCAACATAGCTTTGTGATGCCTTATCAGTCCCCTTCAGTAGATGGATCACTGGGGGGCATTTTTTCTCACACTCCAAATACTGAATATTAATACTTATGCACTGCCAAGACTCCAAAATTTGCATTATATATATATATATATATATATATATATATATATATATATATATATATATATATATATATATATATATATATATATATATACGTTTTTGAACAAGGCTTATTGACTCTGAAACATTGGGAAATATTGTTTAATTGTCTAATACATAGAATATGCTTATATTAAATATTGTAATTAGTTATTGGGACATAATACTCATATGCTAAATCATTTGAAAGTGGTGCAGCATAACTGTAAAAAATATTACCTGAGCATCTCTATGTAAAAAAAGAAGATATTTACCTCACAATTTCCTCACCTCACCAGAGTAAGTTATGTGTAAAAAGTTATACTTCAGCTGCTGTAAACAAAATAAAAAAGGAAGAAATAAACAGCAGCCAATCAGCCTCAGCGGTACTGAGGTCATGAACTCTTTTATTGTGATCTCATGAGATTTCACTTAACTCTCATGAGATTTTATAGTAAACATCCTTAAACTGAATAGGGAAATAATATGAGTGTGCATGAGGCACGTTCCTTTGCAGGTCCCGGGACAGGCATACTGATTTGCTGCTTAAAGTCCATTACAATGGGGTGAGAATACTTTTGATGTAAAATATCTTTCTTTTTTTACATAGAGATGTTCAGGTGATATTTGCTAGTCAGCATTTTACAGTTATGCTGCAGCCCTTTCAAGTGTTTCAACATTTGGGTATCATGGCCATTTAACCTTCTGATTTTCACCATTAAGCTTGAAACTTACAGTTTCTGACCATTCGAGCGCACTTTAAAAAATATATTTTTTACTGTTTAAAAATTGAATAGTGGCTTTTTGGGAGATTACCTTTTTTTTTTAATCATTTTTATTGGGTTTTTCAATTAATACAATATCAGAAATAATTAACATTCAGAATACAGTATATACCATCCATATAATAAAAAGGCACAGGTTGACAGTTCCTATATTGTCCAGTAGTTGCAAAGTACCTTATAACATATTTGTAACAATTACATTATGTTTCATAAAAAGTCATTTCTCCATCTTCCTGTGCGATGGCCCTTATTGACATGACCTGACCCCCCCTTGGGCCCTTAGGTTGGCACCAAGCCCTGACTTTTGCTTTGTGTCTCCATATAAATTCTTTACATATTTTTTTGAAACTGTGCGATGATGTGTTTAGGTATGGTAAGTGGTAAACTCCTAAACAGATAAGTTAACTTTGGGAGCAAATTCATTTTAATGGCGGCAATTTTACCTCACCAGGATAAATTTGGTGAGTCCTAGCGCAACACATATTCTTTAAATTTACGAAGTAAGGGGCCAAAATTGGCTGATATAATAGTTGGAATATCATGGGATAGGAATACCTCAAAATGTTTTAGTTTAGTAGGTGCCACCTTCTGCACTATATTGTGCAAATGTATTCCTTGGATATCTGACGTCCCTCTGATGGCCTCCGCCAGGGGTTCCATCATAAGAGCAAACAGTGGAGATAAAGGGCATTCCTGATGGGGGCCATTTATGATTTTTAATTGGGGAGACAGAAATCCAATATCCCTTACTCTTGCAGAAGATGAAGAATACAAGTCCATTATCTTGGTACAAGTAGAGGGTGCGAACCCAAAGTGAGTAAGAACTTCTCTCATATAGAGCCAGTCGACTCGGGTGAATGCTTTCTCAGCATCAAGGGATATCACTGTACATTGCTGACCCAGTCAACTGGCCTACAGAAATATGTTTAGCAATCTCCTCGTATTACAAAGGTTTTTTTTTGTTAAGCACACCACAAAAGGACTGTTTAATCTTAACACACATATTGTGGGAGTGCTATCAAAGTGACCAAAACAATTACAAAACAACAAAAAGTATTGGTGCATATCCAACCACTTAAGTCCACTCTTTCATGGCATATTTGTATATGCTTCTGTCTGCCAAATATACTTACATAACTTCTAATAAGATTGGGATAAACATCTCGCAATAATATTGGCTTATATTTGAGCTGCAAAAACAAATATACTTCAAGCCAATATAAGCCAATATTATTGCAAGATGTTTATCCCAATCGTATTAGAAGCTATGTAAGTATATTTGGCAGACAGAAGCATATACAAATATGCCAGGAAAGAGTGGACTGGATGTGCACCAATACTTTTTGTTGTTTTCCAATTGTTTTGGTCACTTTGGTAGCACTCCCACAATATGTGTGTTAAGATTAAACAGTTATTTTGTGGTGTGCTTAACCAAAAAACCCCTTTGTTGTATCTTTTGAATAGGGAGCTGACCAAATCCCTCCCCTTTGGTTAATGCACGCCACCCAGCCCAGGTGTGTTCCAGATAATGTAATTGTGATATACTTAATAAGCTAGAAAGCTTCACACTGTGTAGACATGACTTGCTGCAGTGTGGAAACTGGTTAGTGTTAGAACCAGTCTACTATTGGACACCTTGTTTGTGGTGACTGACTTAGCTGAATATGATCATATTGTGTGACTAAGATCCCATTTCATTTAAAGGTATTTTTTACAGGCAAAATTTTTTTTGCAGCATAAATACAAGTCAATATTATTGTGAGATGTTAATCCCAATGTTATTTGAACTATGTAAGTATATTTAGCAGATAGAAGTATATTAGTTTTTGCAGCTCAAATATAAGCCAATATTATTGCAAGATGTTTATCCCAATCTTATTAGAAGCTATGTAAGTATATTTGGCAGACAGAAGTATATACAAATATGCCATGAAAGAGTGGACTTAAGTGGTTGGATGTGCACCAATACTTTTTGTTGTTTTGTAATCTCCTCGTATTGTCCAGACCCTGTCTTTCCAAAGTGAAGCCCACCTGGTCTGGGTTTACCAAATATGGGATCATTTTATTTAGGCGCCCAATTCGGATTTTCGCATATAATTTGGTAAACCTATATAGGTTTAGAAGAGAAATTGGTCTAAAGTGTGGACAGATATCTGGACATTTCCCAGGTTTAGGTAAAGTTATTATGGAGGCCTATAGAAACTCCCCTTGGAAAGTCCCTTTCTTTTCTGCTAAGTTATAGACTTCTACTAAAATAGGATTTAATTGATTACTAAAATTTTTGTAAAAAATGTCTGAATAGCTGTCTGGACCTGGAGATTTACGTGGTTTTAATTGCGCTATGGCTTTTAAAATTTCCTCTACTGAGATAGGGGCATTGAGGGATTCAATATGTTCCAGGTTGAGGCGTTTTAGGGGCAATGGGGACAAGAATGTACGAATGCCTTCTATTGAAGGAACAGGTTGGTCCTTGGCTGGTTGTAAGTTATATAATAGGGAATAATACATTGCAAATTCCATCCCAATATCTTTCGGGCTGGTCACTCTATGATATCTATCAAACAGATAGGTATTCTGGCCTGGGCCGTTCTTTCGCGTAGATGTCTAGCTAATAAATAGTCTGGTTTGTTACCCTTGGAATAAAAGAGGTGTTTATTTTCTGTAAGTCTGTCATGTACTCTGGTTTTCAAACAGGCTAAGCTTCTGCCGTGTAGGTCTAAACACCCTGAATGGTTGCATCGCTCTCCTCTCGTCTTACTGATTGGTTATTGTGACCGTTAAGGTGAGATTAAGCCTATCACACACTGACACGTATCTTCAAATGACAACTGGTTAGATTTAAAAGGAAGGAACAAGAAATCTTTACTATACCCTCTTGAAAAAGTCTGGTCAAATCCAGAGGAATCTCATTGAGGATTTAGTGGGTCCTATCCGACGCAAAGTCTAATGCGCTAGAGTTACCCCACTTACCTGGAATGTATGAGGCTGTGATTGCACGCTGAAACTGCAGGATTGAAATAGCGGTTCTAGGAAAAGACTTCATATCTTGCTGCCGAGAAGGACTACACGGTGAGTGATATCTTTAATTGCACACTTTGTTCTTATATCTTGTACGTCTGTTTTTAAACTTGCGCTTTTAAAGTGAACATTAAAACTTTTACCCTTAGAGTGGTTTTGTGCTCGTTTCTCTTTTTTTTAAGCTTCTGCCAGATTGAGGTGATTTGTAGCAAAAGGCTTGAGTCCAGAGTATTTTTATGTGCTGCCGTAAGAGATCTTTTTTTTTTTTTTTTAAATACTTTATTACAAAACCAAATTTAAAATACATAAAGCAATGTGCATTTGTTTTGAAGCAGAATATTTAAACAGTGGCAAGTAAGCATTTGTCCAAAACAAGTGAGATATGAATGAAGATTAAGAATTATAAGAATAGTTTGGTTGGATAGGGGCATAAACCAGTGCTGTCCAAAAAAAAAAAAAAAAAAAGAAAAGCAGGGAAATAAACTGAAATAAACTAATACTCTGTCTCCTCCTCCTAGGCCCCTCCCCCTCCCATTGCCAGAGAGAGATCTTAATTGTTGATGTAATTGGGATAATGTGGCTGTTGACCTTTTTCGAGATTGGGCCTGAAGTTTAATAAAAAGTCCTCTAAGATATGCTTTTAGTGCCCCCCACAAAATGAAGTCGTCAACATCTCCTTTATCTCTAGAAACTGCTGTATCTCAGTGGATAGTGTATTTACTGTCCCTAGTATTGAGATCAAAGAATCCACCAAACGCCATGGTGGCCTGGGAGTAAATGTTGATAGTCCGGCCAATTGCATAGACACTGGGCTAGGCTATGGTCAGAGCAGGTGTCACCTCCTATTGTTGAGTTTTATATTTTATCTAAGAACCAGGGGTTACAAATGAAAAAGTCTATTCTGGAGTACGAATTATGTACTTGTGAGTAAGAGGTATAGTCTCTACTAGTAGAATTTAGAGAGTGCCAGACATCATAGAGATTGGCCTGAGTTAATAGGGAATGTAATTTTCTAGAGGTATCCAAGGTAGCTTTGTCTATTTGTTTATTTTTTGGTAATTTTTTATCTAGATGAGGGTCAATCACAATGTTCATGTCTCCCGTTAACAACAGGAGGCCTTGTTTTATCTTATCTAGGTGGTTTAAAAATCTCTTGAAGTGTCTAATTTGGAAGGAATTAGGGCCATAATAAGATGCTAGAGTATATAGATTACCATCAAATTTACAAACTAGTATAATGAATCCCCCCATAGGCTCTAAATTTGTGTGTATATTCTCATAGGTGATGTCTTTGGGGATTAGAATGGCTGTGCCTCTTGCTTTTTTGTTATAAGAAGCAGACTCTATTACTGGAAACAATGGGGATCGAATAGGTATTGGGTCTCCAAAGCGCCAGTGGGTCTCCTGCAGAAAAACAATTTTTGTCTGTAGAAATTTTAGCGATCAATACAAAAAACTAAGCTTTATGGGAGATTAAGCCTCCTTACATTATGTGAAGTGCATATAATCACCATGTCTATAAAAAAAAAAGGGAGTAGAAGAGGTAATTGAGAGAAGGGTAAGGTGGAAGAGACAAAGACTGAAGGATAAGAAATGAAGGATTAAGTAGAGAGGGGAGGGGTTGGGTAGGTTCGGGAATTAATTAATTTACCATTTCATGTTCCAAGTACTACTGACTAGAAGAAATGCTTGGTGTAAGAGCTATATTGAAAAAGGGAAACAGGTAAAGTCTATCCTCAATTTAGAGGAGGACCAAATTCTGAATTAATTTTTGCAGAGGGAGACCGCAATTCTAGTCACTGGCCTAGAATAATGCTAGAGCACTATAAAATAATTTTATTAAAGTGAGTTAGAATTATTATAACCCCATGTTTTAAAATGTGCCCTAATGGGCTGTGATGAACAATACAACTGTTTATGTATGACGATCTGCTTTAACACACTATGGTCTGTTTAATATAAAGAACTGAATAATATTGTCTGGAGGCGGGGGGGAGGCAGGTTGCGCAAGAGTTTGGGTATGTTTATTTAGTTAAGGATCGTAATAGGTTTTAATAATAGAGATTAGCCAGTGAGTATAAATGTTGACAGGATATATTTATCAAAAGGTGAGGTGTAATCCTGGCCTATCTCACACCGGGGAGATACTGTAACTCAGTATATATTATTTAGTCGTAATTATTGTGACTATAATTGATATAAATGGAGATTTTTAAAGGGAATCTTGTCAGAGCAGCATCTCTCATCCCTAACCAATAATTGTTCCTCTCGTTAGAGGTATGTACAGCATAATCTGAACCCAAATGTTACAATCTCAAATGGAATTATCCAGTCATTTTACATTGGGATATCAATTGTATGATAATAAGTTGTAATCCGAATGATAAACTATTGAATGATTCTAAACCATTAACCTGTTTAACCTCAGATACCAAACATAGTTTAACTAGTTTTTATATTTATATATCCAGTGTTGTGATAAGGTTTTAGTTAATATTAGCCTTATCACAAACATAAATAGCTCACCTACTAACATTTGACACAAAAATATAACATATCCATGAAGCAGACATATCCATGTCTTATGATGTCAGCTCCACCCATCCAAATGGGTCCCAGGAACCCAAGTAGAATTGAGTGTAGAGTGATAATTCTCTGGACTCAAGCTCTACTGACTGAAGTTAAGTAAATAAATTGAGGAGCCAGAGTTGGGAAATGTGGATTTGGGATGTTATATAGGAATACTTTTATCACTAGACTCAGATATTGGAGTAGTGGCGAATACAACTAATGAGTGCCCACGTAATGTAGAATTTTAAATCCTTGTAATATCCCACATTGGCTCTGCATTTAGTGCCCTGTAACTGACATCATGTTTCAGATACAAAATGTGTAAAAAAACACATACACCTAGATTACGAGTTTGGCGTTAGCCTTAAAAAGCAGCGTTGAGAGGTCTCAACGCTGCTTTTTAACGCCAGCTGGTATTACAAGTCAGGCAGGAAAGGGTCTACTGCTCACTTTTCTTCCGCGACTCAAGGCTACCGCAAATCCCCTTACGTCAATTGCGTATCCTATCTTTTTAATGGGATTTGCCTAACGCTTGTATTACGAGTCCTGGAAGAAGTGAGCGGTAGACCCTCTCCTGGCAAGACTTCTACCGCATTTAAAAGTCAGTAGTTAAGACTAGAGTTTTATGGGCTAACGCCGTAACATAAACCTCTTAACTAAAGTGCTACAAAGTACACTAACACCCATAAACTACCTATTAACCCCTAATCCGAGCCCCCCCCACATCGCCAACACAAAAATAAATTTTGTAACCCCTAATCTGCCGACCGGACATCGCTGCCACCTACATTATACCTATGAACCCCTAATCTGCTGCCCCTAACATCGCAGACACCTACATTATATTTATTAACCCCTAATCTCCCCACCCCCAACGTTCTCACCACCTACCTACAATTATTAACCCCTAATCTGCCGACCGGACATCGCCGCCACTTTAATAAATGTATTAACCCCTAAACTGCCACAATCCCGCCTCGCAAACACTAGTTACATTTTATTAACCCCTAATCTGCCGTCCCAAACACCGCCGACACCTATCTACATTTATTAACCCCTAATCTGCTGACCCCAACGTCGCCGCTACTATAATAAATTTATTAACCCCTAAACCTAAGTCTAACCCTAAGTCTATAAATTAAACTAAATAAATTTACTACAATTAAATAAATATTCACATTTAAAACTAAATACTTACCGATAAAATAAACCCTAAGTTAGCTACAATATAACTAATAATTACATTGTAGCTAGCTTAGGATTTATATTTATTTTACAGGCAACTTTGTATTTATTTTAACTAGGTACAATAGTTATTAAATAGAATTGACCTTGCATTCTATTGGCTGATCCAATCAGCCAATCGGATTGAACTTCAATCCGATTAGCTGATTAAATCAACCAATCGGATTTTTCCTACCTTAATTCCGATTGGCTGATAGAATCCTATCAGCCAATCGGAATTCGAGGGATGCGATCTTGGATTACGTCATTTAAAGGGGCCGTCATTTATCGTTAGTCCGTCGTGATAGAAGGATGCTCTGCGCGGGATGTTTTCAAGATGGAGCCGCTCCTCGTCGGATGGATGAAGATAGAAGATGCCGCTTGGATGAAGATGTCTGCCGGTCCAGATGTCCTCTTCTGCCTGGATAGGATGAAGACTTCTGCCGGTCTGGATGTCCTCTTCTGCCCCATCGGATGAAGACTTCTGGACGGATCGGATGACCGCTTGTGCCCGGCTGAGTGAAGATGGCTCAAGGTAGGGTGATCTTCAATGGGGTAGTGTTTGTTTTAAGGGGGAATCGGGTGGGTTTTAGAGTAGGGGTGTGTGGGTGGTGGGTTATAATGTTGGGGGGGTATTGTTCTTTTTTTTACAGGTAAAAGAGCTGATCACTTTGGGGCAATGCCCCACAAAAGGCCCTTTTAAAATTTAGTATAGGGTAGGGCATTTTATTATTTTGGGGGACTTTTTTATTTTATTAGGGGCCTTAGATTAGGTGTAATTAGTTTAAACTTCTTGTAATTTTTTTTATTTTTTGTAATTTAGTGTTTTTTTCCCCGTAATTTAGTTTATTGAATTCAATTGTAATTAATTGTAGGTAGTTTAGGTAATTTATTGAATGATAGTGTAGTGTTAGGTGTAATTGTAACTTAGGTTAGGATTTATTTTACAGGTAATTTTGTACTTATTTTAGCTAGGTAGTTATTAAATAGTTAATAACTATTTAATAACTATTGTACCTAGTTAAAATAAATACAAAGTTTCCTGTGAAATTAAAAATAAATACTAAAATAGATACAATGTAACTATTAGTTATATTGTATCTAGCTTAGGGTTTATTTTATCGGTAAGTATTTAGTTTTAAATAGGATTAATTTATTAAATTGTAGTTATTTTATTTAGATTTATTTAAATTATATTTAAATTAGGGGGTGTTAGGGTTAGGGTTAGACTTAGGTTTAGGGGTTAATAACTTTATTATAGTGGCGGCGACGTTGGCAGCGGCAGATTAGGGGTTAATTAATTTAATATAGTTGCGGCGACGTTGGGGGGGGGCAGATTAAGGGTTAATAAATATAATGTAGGTGTCGGCGAAGTTGGGGGCAGCAGATTAGGGGTTTATAAGTATAATGTAGGTGGCGGCGGTGTCCGGAGCGGCAGATTAGGGGTTAATAGTATAATGCAGGTGGCGATGATGTCGGGGGCGGCAAATTAGGGGTTAATAAGTGTACGATTAGGGGTGTTTAGACTCGGGGTTAGTGTGTTAGGTGCAGACATATCTTTTATTTTCCCATAGGAAACAATGGGGCTGTGTTAGGAGCTGAACACTGCTTTTTTTTGCAGGTGTTAGTTTTTTTCCAGCCATTTCAGCCCCATTGTTTCCTATGGGGAAATCGTGCACGAGCACGTTTAGCCAGCTTACCGCTATCGTAAGCAATGCTGGTATTGAGGTGAGATGTGGAGCTAAATTTTGCTCTATGCTCACCTTTTTGCGGCTAACGCCAGGTTTAAGAGAACTCATAATACCAGCATTGGCTTAAGGGAGCGGTGAAAAAAAAAGGAGCATTAAAGCCGCAAGCCTTACTGACAAAAACTCGTAATCTAGCCGATAGTGACTTAAAACTAACCTTAATAACAATATTCAGAGGTTACATTGTCTAGTAGCTTTGTTATCACCGTAATTATTTTATAGACAAATAAGTTACCAAGTGTTCCAATTATCTTAAAATATAAGTAGTGTTCTCTGGAGAATGAACTCTAGTCCTAATTATAAGGTCAGCACTAGCTAGCAAATGTTTAAATTGTTAGCTTACCCTTTATTGAATTAGGATGTCATCTTAATTTTCCCATTTTTGATGATATTATGAAGGTCATATCATAAATATGATTTGTCTGGGTATCTACGTTCAATTTTGCTTATTTTATTATCTAGGTAAACGATATATGTGTGAACGTCTACCTCTGTGGGAATGGGCTTGTGCATGTCTAATGATTTTTATGTGTTAATCATTGTGCGTGAGATCTTGAGCATAGCACAGAAACAAACTAATGTGATGTGCAAACCATTAGACTATTTAGGGCCAACTTTTCCGTGTTAACATTTACTTCTTGTGTCTTATCATATATGTAAGTCATCTGAATTACACTGTTGGGTGTTTTGTTAATCAGCAAAATTTAGAATTGTAAAGACGTATCTAATTAAGAGGTTCCATCAATGTGTAATATTGGAGGATTAGGCTTAAAGCCGTAATATTAGTCCCTCAGGCATATTACTAACAATTTTTAGAGTAATGAGAGTCTGTGTATCAACCAGTAAACAATCATAACTAGTTACTTAACTTATCAGAACTTTCAAGTAATAAACAGTCAACTATAAATAGAACACTTTGACGAAAGGTTTACCATCCGTCGATTTCAGTCAATGTAAGACTTCCGGTTTCTCCCTCCAGGTGAGAAGGATCAAAGTCACACTTTTTTCTTTGAGGCATAGGGTCCCACTTGGGTGCTGAGGCCTTCAATGAGGTTTGTGAGGAATATGGGTGTGGATGAACTTGAGCCTCAGTAATGTAAGAAGAAGAAGAGGATCTCCTCTGGGTCTCTAGAAGATGGGTGTGTTGTGTCAGCTATTGCTCCTGGTTGGGAGTGGTTGAAGTCCCAAGTTTTTAGAAGAGCAAGCCCTTGGGAAACCAAAGCAATGATGTAGGTCTGATTGTTTCTAGAGACAAACAGTTTTGTGGGGAATCCCCACCTGTATTTGACATTGTTTTGGCGCAGGATTCTGGTTACCTCTGTGAAAGTTCTCCTTTGTTGTAAGGTTCAGGGTGCAAGGTCCACAAAAATGAGCACATTTTTCAGGCATATCTGTGTTGCGTAAAACAGCTCTTTGAAGACGTTCCTTATAAGTGTAACAGTGCAGTCTTACAATGACGTCTCTAGGCTGTTCTGCCAGTAGGCCTCTGGGTCTCAGTGACGTGTAAACTCTATCCATAAGATTTTCAGTGGCAAACTGGGGTTTAGCCAGAAGAGTAAAATATTCGGTTAGGAACGGCATCAATTCTGTATTGGATATCTCCTCTGGAATTCCCTGGATTCTAAGATTATTTCGACGGAAACCTATTTTCCAGGTCCGTCATCTTATCTTCTATCTCAGCTATATTATCTGTCAGGTTTTGCGCATAGCTGAATAGGTTTCAGTGGTCCACCACCATATCCTCCTGTTTGCGTTCAATTGTGTCCAATCTCTCAGTTGTGAAATTAAGATCTTTTTTTAAATCTGCTATAGTGGACGTTAGCTTTTCTGTGAAGGAAGCGTGATGTGCATCAAGAAGAGATTTTAAGGAGTTAAGAATAAATTTGGGTGAGACCTGAGTGTGTTTCCCTGATTGCAGATCTTGAAGGGCAGCCGCAGACAGAGGTGATAATTCAGGACAGGATGAGGGAGAATAGGTGGTTTCTAGCGTGTGTTCAGAGTGGACCTGTGGATTCTCACTTAATGTGCCAAAGTGGTCTGCCACAGTTCTTTTCACCCCTGATGATGTTTTTTTTTCCCTCTGTGAGTGAGACATTCTGAGAACGTGACAAGGTCTCTGTTTCACAATACAATATGGATTATAGTAGACCCTTGTGACTAGTTAGTTGAGAGTCCAAAGTTGCAAGACAATTTATGTATTCCAAATGCTGGTAACTGGCTTTATAGTTGTGCAGGCCTCTCATCCCCCTCCAGCAATCAGATCTACTTAGTCGGTCATTGCAGGGTATTTATTACATATATATATGAGTTTAAAGATAATGTGGGATAGCCAAGTGTCCGGAAACTTTCTGTAGGTATAAATGCTTTGACTCTACCTTCTGTGACTTAAAGTGTGCAGTCGAAATGGGCACTTATGCGGAAAATTCAGCAGAGATATAGTGGCTTTATATTTCACAACTACCTGTGGTGTACTCAAATAGGCTATAAGATATAGAAAATCACTGCGTGTCGAGATGTTACCGGGTTTCCTATATCCTGCGTAGATGTTTGCTCCCTTGTACTTGTAAAGTCCTATAAAGTCCTTTTAATTTTTTTTGCTTTAGGCAGTGGTAACGTGTCACATATCTCTCCCCTAAGAGATTGTCCCCTAAGGACGGTATGGGAAAAAGGTATTTGGATATGACCTGCAGGCAATGCAGGCCGGCGGGAAAGGAAGGGGAGAGATTTTTTGCACACAAGCCTTTTAATGTTAACCACAGACAGGAATCAGTGGAGATTTAAACAATTATTGTTAATATGCAATGCTTGGTATTATTTGTTGAAATTACTGTCCCCGGATGTACTGATGTGGAGATTTTTAATACTATTTATAGGTAGTCCATATGGGCCATGAGAGTCTAAGATAGGGCCCTTATAAACCTTAAGTGTGTGAAATATACCCTGAGTATAGAGCTCCCAGGTCTCATTAGTATCCACAACTTTATCTGTGTATCTAGAGTCACTTAGAATACTTATCTATTATTTGCAAGCAAATCCTGTACACTGTCAGATGAGAGGTGTCCATTTATGATGTGTGCTAGAGGAAGATGGCAGCTTTTCACGCTCCCACGGCCCCTGAGTTTCAACAACAGAATCTCTCCACCACCCTCTGAGCGACGCCGGACGAATCAGTCTCTCTCCAATAGTCACTTAGCTAGACAATGTGAGTACTAAACTAAATCTGGAGTACCAGGTGGTCAAGCTGATTTTTCTGCAGTTGCGGCGTGACCGGAGTTTCTACGCCGGCTATTAGAATCTCATTGCTATTTGCCCCATTAGTCAGGAGAGTATCCAGGGCTCTTGGTGTAGTCTGTGTTTATGAAATTCTAGTACAAAATAGGGCTAGGAAACCCTAAGGAGGTGTGCTCATATATGATAAAACCAAACAGAGGTGTAATCAGGAACAAAAATGCATAATGGGGGCCGCTCTCCCAGAAGATGTAGTTAAATGAAGAACCTGTGAAGACAGAAGAGGAGGCTCCACATCGAACATTATTGTCAGGACAAAGATACAGGTAAGACAGACAAATGGCAACTCACATAGGAGGAGACACGGACAGTGCCATCAAAGACAAGCCAGGACCTCTTAGTCGCCCGACAGACACACTCCTTGTGCATACTATATGGTTGTGTGAAGCTTTATACCGCACAAAATCCAAGGGCTGAGTTGACGTGCTCTTGACATCAATGGGGTGGAGAGTGTTAGAAAAAAAACTAACACCTGAAGCGTGGAATGAAAAGCTGCGTAACACACCCCAATTGATGTCTATGGGGAAAAAAAAAGTTACATTTAAACCTAACACCCTAACATAAACTCCAAGTCTAAACACCCCTAATCCTCTGCCCCCGACATCGCCGACACCTAAATAAAGTTATTAATCCCTAATCTGCCACTCCCGACATCTCCGCCACTAATAAAAGTTATTAACCCGACATCGGCACTACTATAATACATCTATTAAACCCTAAACCTCTGGCCTCCCACATCACCGCCACTAAATAAACCTATTAACCCCTAAACCGCCAGCCTCCCACATCGCAAAAAACTAAATTAAACTATTAAACCCCTAAACCTAACAACCCCCTAACTTTATATTAAAATTACAATATCCCTATCTTAAATAAATAAAAACTTTCCTGTGAAATTAAAAAAACCTTTTTAAAAACTATTTAGTTTAAACTATAAATTAGCCTAACATAACTATTAAACTAAACTATTATACTAAAATTAAAATAACAACCAATTAAAAAAACAAAATTACACATGAAAAAACCTAACACTACTAAAAAAAAATTAAATCTAAAATTACAAAAAATTCAAAATACTAAATTACGAAAAATAACAAATGAAATGATTAAAAACAAAAACAATTACAAATAATCTAATAGCCCTATAAAAATAAAAAGCCCCTCCAAATAAAAAAAAACTCTAGCCTACAATAAACTACCAATAGCCCTTAAAAGGGCTGGAAAAAAATACGAAGACCCCCCAACAGTAAAACCCACCACCCAACCAACCCCCCAAAATAATAAACCTAACTCTAACAAAAACCTAAGCTACCCATTGCCCTGAAAAGGGCATTTGTTTGGGCATTGCCCTTAAAAGGGCATTCAGTTATTTTACATTGCCCTGAAAAGGGCATTCAGCTTTTTTTTACCTAAATCGCAAAACCCTAATCTAAAAAAAAACAAAAAACAAATTTAAAAAAACAAAAAACCTAACACTAACCCCCGAAGATCCGCTCACAGTTTCTGAAGTCCGGACATCCATCCTCATCCAGGTGGCGAAAAGTCTTCATCCATGTGGCGAGAAGTCTTCATCCAGGATGCATCTTCTATCTTTATCCCGGCAGCCCGGATCCATTATTGAAGACATCCAGCGCGGAGCATCCTCTTCATACGGTCACCGCTGTACACTGGATCTTCAGTGCAAGGGAGCCTTTTCAAAATTGCGTCCCTTGCATTCCTATTGGCTGATTTAATTCTTGAAATTTGAATCAGCCAATAGGATGAGAGCTTCTGAAATCCTATTGGCAGTTCAAATCAGCCAATAGGATTTCAGAAGCTCTCATCCTATTGGCTGATTTGAATTTCAAGAATCAAATCAGCCAATAGGAATGCAAGGGACGCCATTTTGAAAAGGCTCCCTTGCATTGAAGATCCAGTGTACGGCGGTGACCATATGAAGAGGACGCTCCACGCCGGATGTCTTCAAGGTTGGATTCGCTCAGCACTGCCGGGATGAAGATAGAAGACGCCGCCTGCATGAAGACTTCTCGCTGCCTGAATGAAGACTTCTCGCCGCCTGGATGAGGATGGATGTCCGGGCTTCAGAAACTGTAAGTGGATCTTGTATTTTAATATAATAGTTAGGTTAATTGTAAGTTTAAACTTAGTTTTTTTTTATTTCACAGGTAAGTTTTTATTTATTTTAAGATAGGGATATTGTAATTTTAAATTAGGGGGTGATAGGTTTAGGGGATAATAGCTTAATTTAATAGTGGTGATGTGGGGGGGCTGCCTGTTTAGGGGTTAATAGGTTTATTTAGTAGTGGCGATGTGGGGGGCTGGCGGTTTAGGGGTTAATAGGTTTAGTTAGTGGTGGCTGGGTCGGGGAGCGGCGGAATAGTGGTTAATAACTTTATTATAGTGGCGGAGATGTTGGCGGGCGGCAGATTAGGGATTAATAACTTTAATATAGTGTTTGCAATGCGAGAGGGCCTC
Organism: Bombina bombina; assembly: GCF_027579735.1. Taxonomy (NCBI): domain Eukaryota; kingdom Metazoa; phylum Chordata; class Amphibia; order Anura; family Bombinatoridae; genus Bombina; species Bombina bombina. The sequence continues at coordinate 268,403,299 of NC_069500.1, read as the reverse complement.
GGTTTAGGGGTTAATAGGTAGTTTATGGGTGTTAGTGTACTTTGTAACACTTTAGTTATGAGTTTTGTGAAACATTTTTGTTCCACAAAACTCATAACTACTGCTCTCAGATGGCGGTATGGATCATGTCTGTATAGGCTGTAATGCAAGCATTTTAGCCTCACCGCACAACCTGTAATACCGGCACTATGGAAATCCCACGCAAAAATGTCATTTTTTTAGTGCGGGATTGACGTTGCATTACAGGTTAAAATGATAGCGGTATAGCTATACCGACACGTAATGGCTGTGTTGCTGTTTTTACTCTGAAATGGCCATTTTTTCAGCGTTAAAACCATAACTCACAACTCGTAATCTAGGTTTCAGTGATTAAGATATAGGATCTATCAGCTTCTAACAAATTGATTTTATTTATGGACCTGAATGTGGGCAGTGTCAGTTTCTTTATTTTTACACTTCTACTTGGAATTTGGAGCTCTGGTTGGCATAGCAATATTCCTCTGCACTCCTGATTTCTGGGCTCATTGTGCAGCTTCTGTTTATATAGAGGGAACTTATATAGTATAATGTGTCTCCTAACATTAGGCAGTTTACTAGTGCACTCTGTATCTATGGGGATCGCACTCCTGAGGTGACAAGGTGCACTGTGTCAATGTAACTGTTGACTGAGGATATTCCCGTCATCTTCTGTATGTGCCCCTTTCCTGAGAGAAGCATCCATTACTTGGGATAGCGTGTGTTAGAAAATCTGCAATGGCTGTCATGTGTCAGGGAGCCAGGAATCAGACTGAGACGAGAAGTGCAAAAATAATCACACCTTTATTAATAACAAAAAATAATAAAAAGTCCACAAGTCAAATAACAAGCCAGGAGTCAAAGCAAGAGCTGGTAGTCAGACGAACCAAGTCAGGAGCCAAAGCGAGTAGTCAGACGAGCTGGAATCAGGAACAAGGAGAACAGCAGAGTCAGGAACAAGCCAGGGATCAGGAACCAGGAGGGACGTCAGACAGCCAGGTAATACACAGGAGCTCACAAACAGGTCTGAGACAACTCAAGTGCAAAGCATACTGAACAGAGGCTCTTTAAATAATAAGTGATGACATCACAATTCTGAGACTGCAATCTGTCTCACACGGATGATGTACACCAGTCTGACCATAAGAGGGTATGCAGGAAATGAGTAGCATCACACACTCTGCACCAGACTCAGCAAGAGAGGTGATTAAAATGGCTGCCAGCAGCACATGGCAAACAAAGCAGGGAAAAAATCCGGACAGTACCCTCCCCTCAATGACCCCACCCCCGCGGGAGGACAAAAGGCTTATTGGGGAAATGGGCATGGAAGGCACGGAGGAGGGCAGGAGCATGAACATCAGAGGAGGGAACCCATGAACGCTCCTCTGGTCCGTTGCTCTTCCAGTGAACCAAATACTGTAAGCGGCCCCTGGACATACGAGAGTCAATAATGCTGCTGACCTCATATTCTTCATGGTTGTCAACAGAGATAGGACGGGGACGAGTTAACACAGTGGTAAACCGATTACAAACCAATGGTTTCAAAAGGGAGACATGAAAAACATTGGAGATGCGTATTGCAGGAGGAAGGTCAAGAGCGTAGGCTACAGGATTGTCCCGTCGGAGTATTCGAAAAGGACCAATATAACAGGGAGCCAGTTTATTGGAAGGCACACGAAGGTTCAAGTTGCGGGAGGAAAGCCAAACCATCTCACCAACCTGGTAGGAAGGCACGGGCAGACGCCGACGATGAAGGCAATCCTGAATCTGCATCCACGTGGAACGAAGTTGCCGGAGATGCTCCTCCAAAGCCAGAATACCTTGAGACATGAATGAATCGGGCAACAAGGATGGTTGAAACCCATAAACGGGGATAACTGAGAGGAAACATTAATAGCACTATTACGAGCAAACTCTGCCCAAGGTAACAGTTCAGACCAATTATTTTGGTGATCTGAGACATAGCAATGGAGGAACTGTTCCAGAGCTTGATTAGACCGTTCTGCAGCCCCATTGGATTGAGGGTGATATGCCGAGGAGAAGGAAAAAGCTGGATCCCCATTTGAGCACAAAAAGAATGCCAAAATCTGGAGACAAACTGGCTACCCGGTCCTACACTATCTCCTTGGGTAACCCATGTAAACAGAAGACCTCCCGGGCAAAAATTGAACAACAAGCCAGGAGTCAAAGCGAGATCTGGTATTTAGATGAGCCAAGTCAGGAGCCAAAGCGAGTAGTCAGACGAGCTGGAATCAGGAACAAGGAGAACAGCAGAGTCAGGAACAAGCCAGGGATCAGGAACCAGGAGGGACGTCAGACAGCCAGGTAATACACAGGAACTCACAAACAGGTCTGAGACAATGCAAGGGCAAAGCATACTGAACAGAGGCCCTTTAAATAATAAGTGATGACATCACAATTCTGAGACTGCAATCTGTCTCACACGGATGATGTACACCAGTCTGACCATAAGAGGGAGTGCAGGAAATGATCAGCATCACACACTCTGCACCAGACTCAGCAAGAGAGGAGAGTAAAATGGCTGCCAGCAGCACATGGCAAACAAAGCAGGGAAAAAACCCTGACATCATGGCTGCACTAAAGGCTTTTGCTTTGGAGGGGGTGAGTACCCTAGACACCAGGAGCATTTGAGTGTCAATTTATACTTTATGGAGGATATATTTGGTTTATTTGTTAAATAGACTGAGAGGCACTTTACCCTATGGGGTCGAAATTGTCAATGTGCGGGCTGACATCGATAAATGCTGACAGCATACACTGTCTGCATTTATCATAGCACAAGCATTTCACTAGAAATGCTTGTGCAATGCTGCCACCTGCACATTCGCTGCCAATCGGATGCTAGCAGGGTGTGTAAATCAACCTGATCGCTGATTGCTGTCCGCCGCCTCAGAGGTGGCAGATGAGTTAAGGAGCAGCGGTATTAAGACTGCTGCTTCTTAACTACTGTTTCCGGAGAGCCTGAAGGCTCACGTGGAAACAGGTCGATATGGGGCATGATAAATCGGCTCCTATATGTGCTGTTATTTACAATTTATTGTAATCAAGCATTTAATTTTTATTTAACTTATTACACTGCAAATAAATACAGTTTATTAGTGTGTGTGTGTTACTGTACACTCTGTGTTTTTTTCATCTTATTTGACTATCATGGATCTAAGTAAATGTGCTCCAGCAGTATGCTTTTTAGATCCCTTGGAGGGGAGATTATAATTTTCCCCAAATTATATGTCTTTTTTGCAAGTTTGTTCCTAATTTTCCCTCTATGGGTATTTTTCCTAAGCAAGTGTATTTTACACAGAGTTCCAATGGATTTTTTCTCCAGAATTTAAAAATGATTTACTCCTTCTTGTTACTGAGGTTTTGGTAACTATGCATACACCAAGAAAATGTGAACGCAAATCCGAAGATTCTATGTGATCAGAGGATATTGCAGTTGTTCAGGCTCTTAGTCAACAAAGCAAAATATCAATCTTGCAGAATTCCTCGCCTGAAAATTCAGATGGCTCTTTTGATAGCGAAATATCCTCATTGGATTCAGGATCTTTTCCTGATTCTGATTCAGGCAGTTCTTTTATGTCAAAGGTTGATCATTTACGTTCACTATTGCGTAAGGTTCTACAAACTTTCGGCTAGATTTAGAGTTGGGCGGTAGCCGTGAAAAACCAGCGTTAGAGGCTCCTAACACTGGTTTTGGGCTACCGCCGGTATTTGGAGTCAGTCAGGAAAGGGTCTAACGCTCACTTTCCAGCCGCGACTTTTCCATACCACAGATCCCCCTACGCCATTTGCGTATCCTATCTTTTCAATGGGATCTTTCTAACGCTGGTATTTAGAGTCGTGGCTGAAGTGAGCGTTAGAAATCTAACGACAAAACTCCAGCCGCAGAAAAAAAACAGGAGTTAAGAGCTTTTTGGGCTAACGCCGGTTCATAAAGCTCTTAACTACTGTGCTCTACAGTACACTAACACCCATAAACTACCTATGTACCCCTAAACCGAGGTCCCCCCACATCGCCGCCACTCTATTAAAATTTTTAACCCCTAATCTGCCGCTCCGTATACAGCCGCCATCTACGTTATCCCTATGAACCCCTAATCTGCAGCCCCTAAAACTGCCGACCCCTATATTATATTTATTAACCCCTAATCTGCCCCCCCCAACCTCGCCGCAACCTACCTACCCTTAAATAAACCTAATACTAAGCCCCTGAAGATCTTCCTACCTTATCTTCACCATACCAGGTTCACCGATCCGTCCTCCGAAGTCTTCATCCAAGCCCAAGCGGGGGCTGGCGATCCATAATCCGGCTGAAGTCTTCTATCAAGCGGCAGCTGAAGAGGTCCAGAAGAGGCTCCAAAGTCTTCATCCTATCCGGGAAGAAGAGTAGATCCGGACGGCAACCATCTTGATCGAAGCGGCATCTTCTATCTTCATCCGATGACGAACGGCTCTATCTTGAAGACCTCCAGCGCGGATCCATCCTCTTCTTCCGACGTCCAACTGAAGAATGAAGGTTCCTTTATGGGACGTCATCCAAGATGGCGTCCCTTGAATTCCGATTGGCTGATAGGATTCTATCAGCCAATCGGAATTAAGGTAGGAAAATTCTGATTGGCTGATGGAATCAGCCAATCAGATTCAAGTTCAATCTGATTGGCTGATTGGATCAGCCAATCAGATTGAGCTCGCATTCTATTGGCTGTTCCGAGTTAATTTTTTTCGTTAGATTTAAATTATATTTAACTTAGGGGGTGTTAGTGTTAGGGTTAGACTTAGCTTTAGGGGTTAATCCATTTATTAGAGTAGCGGTGAGGTGCGATCGGCAGATTAGGGGTAAATAATTGAAGTTAGGTGTCGGCGATGTTAGGGAGGGCAGATTAGGGGTTAATACTATTTATTATAGGGTTATTGAGGCGGGAGTGAGGCGGATTAGGGGTTAATAACTTTATTATAGTAGCGGTGAGGTGCGATCGGCAGATTAGGGGTTAATTATTGTAGGTAGCTGGTGGCGGCGTTGTGGGGGGCAGATTAGGGATTAATAAATATAATATAGGGGTCGGCGGTGTTAGGGGCAGCAGATTAGGGGTACATAGGTATAATGTAGGTTGCGGCGGTGTCGGGAGCGGCAGATTAGGGGTTAATTGTGTAATGCAGGGGTCAGCGATAGCGGGGTCAGCAGATTAGGGGTTAATAAGTGTAAGGTTAGGGGTGTTTAGACTCGGGGTACATGTTAGGGTGTTAGGTGCAGACTTAGGAAGAGTTTCCCCATAGGAAACAATGGGGCTGTGTTATGAGCTGAACCCTGCTTTTTTGCAGGTGTTAGGTTTTTTTTCAGCTCAAACTGCCCCATTGTTTCCTATGGGGGAATCGTGCACGAGCACGTTTTTGAAGCTGGCCACGTCCGTAAGCACCGCTGGTATCGAGAGTTGCAGTTGTGGTAAATATGCTCTACGCTCCTTTTTTGGAGCCTAACGCAGCCCTTCTGTGAACTCTAAATACCAGCGGTATTTAAAAGGTGCGGCCAAAAAAAAGCACGCATAGCTAATGCACCCCTTTGGCCGCAAAACTCAAATCTAGGCCTTTGGGTTTTCGGACAAAACATCTGCTAATGAGCTTGACTTAATTTTCAAAATTTTCAAAATCTCCTATGGTTTTCCAGTTCTCGATTTGGTTTCAGAGATTATTGCCAAGGAATAGCATAATATGGTATTCTTTTTGACCAAGCTTAAGAAAATACCAATCGTCTGCAGAGGAACTATAGAAGCGAATTAATATACTTCACACTGCTAACTCATTTGCAATGTGTTTAAGGATATAGCTGATGTCATGTTCTGTCTCAGGATATTTTGTGAGAGCCGTATTGTCTGGAACAGTTGCTTTAAATAAAGATTAGTAGAAGCCATATAGATTGAAAAGATAACAGATTTATTTAAATAACAAAATACTTTGAGCAATTTTAATTATATACTATTCAGGCACGTTATGTCCACATACGCCAGGAGTGGAAAGGAACAGACAAGTAAGCAGAGATACAGATTCAAAAGGAAAGTCTTTCTCCTGGTAATAACTGAAGTGCAGGATTTGCACAAAGCAGGAAACAACCTTGTAAACAGGTAACAGATTTAAAGGTAAAGACTTTCTCCTGGTAATAACTGAAGTGCAGGAATTTCACAAGGCAGGAAACAGACTTGTAAACAGATGCAAAGGTGAAGTCTTCCTCCAAATATGTACTGAAGTATAGGAAAATGGCTTGTCACAAAACAGAAACAATGTGCAGCCTAACAGCCAGCCTTAAATAGGAAGGTTTTGCACAGGATTGGTTCTGAGTACATCCAAAACAACCTTGTAAACAGGTAACAGGTTTAAAGGTAAAGTCTTTCTCATGGTAATAACTGAAGTACAGGAATTTCACAAGGCAGGAAAAAAAACTTGTAAATAGGTGCATAGGTGAAGTCCAAAGTCTTCCTCCAAATATGTACTGAAGTACAGGAAACAGGTTCTGGCTTGTGACAAAACAGAAACAATGTTAAGACAATGTGCAGCCTAACAACCAGCATTAAATAGGGAGGTTTTGCACAGGATTGGTTCTGAGTAAATCCAAAATTGAGAGCACCTGTGTTTTGCACAGGTGTAAATACAAGTAAGATACATACTCATTTAACAGCTCTTTTAAGTTGTATGCTATTGCATTTGTAACTCCTAAACTGCTAGAATAGCTGTGGCTCAAAAACAACCTTATAAACGGGTAACAGGTTTAAAGGTAAAGTCTTTCTCATGGTAATAACTGAAGTGTAGGAATATCACAAGGCAGGAAAAAAATGTGTAAACAGGTGCATAGGTGAAGTCTTCCTCCAAATATGTACTGAAGTACAGGAAACAGGTTCTGGCTTGTGACAAAACAGAAACAATGTTAAGACAATGTGCAGCCTAACAACCAGCCTTAAATAGGGAGGTTTTACACAGGATTGGTTCTGAGTAAATCCAAAATTGAGAGCACCTGTGTTTTGCACAGGTGTAATTACAAGTAAGATACATACTCATTTAACAGCTCTTTTAAGTTGTATGCTATTGCATTTGAAACTCCTAAACTGCTAGAATAGCTGTGGCTCAACATACAAGCAAACAGAGTAGTAAGCACAGAGCCACAGATTCAAATTCCAGCACAGCCCTTTTTGAGCAGAATGCCTCCAAGACCTTTTCTTTTTCTTTTTAGTCTTGAGGCTTGGTTTGTGACAGATGCCCCCTCCAAAGTGTGCACTCCAGGTGTTCAAAGCCTGTTCAAACATCTGAAAATTAGTTTTATGAACCAGTGTTCCATTTGAAGCGCTTATACATTCAGATGAAGTTGATTCTTTCATTGGAACAGCTGTCTGAGTTTGGGGACCCATAGAAGATTCCACTGTAGGCATAACAAGAGTTGAAATTCAAAGATTGGTTTGATTTGGAGGTTCCTGATTATGCCAAGCAGCTTGCAATGCACTGGCTGATGGGTAGAGTACCTCCGGGTAGGATATGACCTCTCCTTCAGAGTCAAGGAATTTGTTATCTGCGTCATATATATATGCAAATCAACCATCTCATCCAATTCTTTCTCAGTCAATGAGTAGCTGGATGAATGAGGTGCAGGGAGGTGTGGATCTTTAGATTTTGCAGACTCTGATTCAGCTGGAACCTTTGTCACTTTTATTTCTGATGAGTGACTTTCGTTAGAAGAATCTCCAGCCAGGGCAGAGACAAGGTAATGTGCAGGATTTCCAGGAGGTATTTTTGAAGAGTTCCCCAATGTGGTAGATGCAGAAACAGAGGCAGTGGCATGAGTAGTGGATGTAGTTGGAGTTATACTCCTAACGACCATCTGTTTCAAATCAGGTACCATTTCTTGAAGCATGTTAGAAATGGTTGCCTTTAGAATAGATGTATTCTCAGTAGCTGGGTCCTCTCCAGAGGTATCTTTAAGTTTGCTAGTGGAAGTGTCATTTGTTCCCTTAGCATCAGAGTCCATTTTAGAATTGGCTGTATCTCAACTCGATTCTCTAGGGCACGGGTGTCAAACACAAGGCCCGCGGGCCGAATCCGGCCCACCAGACCTTGTCATGTGGCCCGTGTAGCCGCCGCCTTATTATTCAGGGGCGGACTGACAAGTCGGGCACATCTCTGCATAGTGCACTGTGATGTGAAAAAAAAGACTGGACTGACTGAGTGGACTGGAGTCAGGAGCCGTGGAGGAGCCTTCTGCCGCTTTAGTTACTTACAATCAGGCTCGCTGGCTGCCCTGCAATATGTGGACCGGCCGGTAAATCCGGAATCCGGTCCACATATTATGAACACACACACTCTGACTCTCCCACCACCTGCCCTGGCTCTGTCTGTCTGCGGCTGCTCAGCTCCGCCTCCACACGCCGTGCGCACAGTGACATACTGCGCAAGAGGCTCAGGCGGCAGGAGCTGTAGCAGACTGTGTGTGGCCACGTTCAAGGCAGCAGGAGGACTGGAGCCAAGGGGACAGACAGGAGTCGGACACAACGACAACACTGAGGCGGCGTGGGTGGCAGGCAGGCAGGCAGCAAGAGCAATGAACGGACGACGCAACTAAAAGCCAGGTAAGTAGTGTAAAGTGAAGGGCCGGCTACTGCCGGAGAGGGGCCAGGCCGGGGCTGTACAGTAATACACAAACACACACAGTAAAACACTCTCTGCTGTAGTATACTATTAATGGAAGGCCACAAGGGAGCCAGGACTTGTAGCAGCCAGGATAGACAGGAGGTCAGGTACTCAGCTCAGGGAGGCTTAGCCGCTGCCCAAGGGGTTAACAGAAGGTAGAATAACTATATAAAGCACATGACTACTCATTATTAGGAAGTGGGATGTTTTACATATCAGAAGTTACAGGATGGATGTGGTTTGTTTGAGAACCATTGTGTGTTATGTATATTACCAGATAGCACTCCTTGTATGTATTGTAAGGTGTTATTTCTCTTCTGGTGTTAGGGAATTGGTTAAAAGGGGACATTGCATTGTGGGGTATTTTTGAATACATATTTTTAACCTAAATTACTGTCTGTTACCAAAAATAATTTTTCAATAAATTGTACAATTATTGTACATTTGAATATCTACTTGCCATTATTCTGACTATGTTTCTGCTTTCAGAGCTAGTTATTACTTACACATTATTAGAAAAAACAGTAATAATTGAATGCAGTGACAATAATTTATTATGATAATAAAGAGTGGACACATAGTCCTATACAACCGGCCCTTTGAGGCCCTTTGAGGGTGACCAAACTGCTGATGTGGCCCCCGATGAATTTGAGTTTGACACCCCTGCTCTAGGGGGTCTTACTGGACACCCTGTGATGCGGTGACCAGTTCCCCCACAATAGAAACAGAGGTTAAGTTGTCTTCACTGAGTCTTTTCCTCTTCTGTTAAGAGTTCTTTACAACCTTTTCTTGATCGGGAATTAACTTCAGACAAGGTTTCGGTTGGGAGACATAACTTTCCACCAGCTCCATAAAGTTAATCAGTATGTTCTTAATAAACTTTAATACTGATTCCAATAAAGCAATAATCCCAGAGGGCTCCTTTTTAGGGTCTTCACATTCTGTCATGTTCTGTCTCAGGATATTTTGTGAGAGCCACATTGTCTGGAACAGTTGCTTTAAATGAAGATTAGTAGAAGCCATATAGATTGAAAAGATAACAGATTTATTTAAATAACAAAATACTTTGATTGAGCAAATACTTGCATAGTATTTTAAATATATACTATTCAGGTATGTTTTGTCCACATACGCCAGGAGTGGAAAGGAACAAACAAGTAAGCAGAGATGCAGATTCAAAAGGAAAGTCTTTCTCCTGGTAATAACTGAAGTGCAGGATTTGCACAAAGCAGGAAACAAACTTGTAAATAGGTAGCATGTTTAAAGGTAAAGACTTTCTCCTGGTAATAACTGAAGTGCAGGAATTTCACAAGGCAGGAAACAGACTTGTAAACAGATGCAAAGGTGAAGTCTTCCTCCAAATGTGTACTGAAGTACAGGAAACTGGCTTGTCACAAAACAGAAACAATGTGCAGCCTAACAGCCAGCCTTAAAAGGAATGTTTTGCACAAGATTGGTTCTGAGTAAATCCAAAATTGAGAGCACTTGTGTTTTGCTCAGGTGTAATTACAGGTAAGACAAATACTCAGTTCTTTTAAGTTGCATACTAAAAAAAAGAACTCTGTTAATTGTTTTTTTTCCGTCCAAGAATCAATAATCCTCTTCTTACCAGAAGTCTGACTCTTCCAAATGATCCAAATCTAAGCAGAACAAGAAGCCTTCTTACAACTGTAAGGCTGCATGAAGGTGAGGGCTTCCAATCAAGATTCAGTTCTAGTAAGGGGCAGACTGAGCTGCTTTCAGAAGGTTTGGTTTTAATCAGTTCAGGATTCCTGGGTTTTAAACATTGTATGCCAGGGGTACAGAATAGGTTTTCGGTCCAAGCCTGCTCATAGACAGTTCCTTCAGTCCAATGTGTTCAGGATTTGGAATTAAAAGGAGTTATACATCCAGGGTTTTCACTCAAACCTGTTTATTGTTTAAAAAAAAAAAAAAAAGGAGCTTTCAGGCATATTCTCGAATTGAAAATTCTAAACAGACACACACATAGACCACATTATAACATCTACCATAGACAACATGTTTTTTCTGAAAATCCCAATGTTCACTTGACATTCAGCAATATCAACATCAGAATCATTTTCATCCTCTCAATTCTTTATCAGAAGATATTTTGATAGAACCCACTTCTTCTGCTTCTTTTTTAGAACATCCTCCCCTACATCACAGAGCCCCTATAGAAGAACAAAACCCCAGAAAAAGGCCCTTTTACACAGAGCAAGAGGCTCCAGAGGTAGAGGCCTTACCACCAAGAAAGAAAAATTACGTAAATTAGAAAAAGGTATTTTCAATTTATCATCACATAAACTTTCTATTAATGAAAAAAGAGTTCTTAATAAAGGTTTATCCTTTTGTCCGCCAAATCCACACAATTTTTTTAATTTGCTTGTGGATATCAACCGTTTTACAAGAAAACTATCTCTCCAAAACTATTTCACACAAAAAAAACTAAAAAAACATAATCTTACAAATTAAATATGCATTCTTACTGATACTTACTGAGTACTGACAATAATACACCAACCATACATTGCTCTGTAAATGATCTGACTTCACATTTATATGAAGATTTCATTCACACAGATGTTAAAGTAAAATCTTCTTTTTCGCCTGCTTTAGGACAAAACCAGTATATTGAAATCTACCAAAACTTGGTTTTAGATGACTTTGACAAAATAGCTAAAAATTAGGAAAGATGCTAATTATTATAGAATTTTATCTAAAGATCCAACAACCCTTTTTTTTTTAAAACATACCACAAATTTATAGAAAAAGGTACAGACCTTAAGATTCTTAACAAAGATGAGAGGAATTTTTTGAAAATAAAATAAAATATTCTAGTATAGCACATTACTATCATTTACCAAAAATTCATAAAAATTTGAAAAACCCTCCTGGTCGTCCAATAATAGCAGGCATAGATAATCTTACTTACAATCTATCATATTACATAGATATTTTGTTACAGAAATATGTTTTAGGTCTTTATATCAGAGACAGTACACATCTTTTACATCAATTACAAAATCTCAATAATAATACAGGAGATTTTCTATGGATCACATGTGATGTTAGTTCACTATACTCCAATATACCACATCATTTGGGTATTCAGGCCATTTCCCAATTTTTGAATAAAGATTTATATATGCCAATAGTACAAAAAGAATATATTTTGGAAAGTATTGAGTACATTTTACAAAACAATTATTTTATGTTTCAAGACACTTTTTATTTACAAATTAAGGGGACGGCCATGGTTCGCTCCAAGTATCGCAAATTTATATATGGGGATTTTTGAAGAAAATATATATATTCTTCCCCATATGGAGCGAACCTGGTGTTCTATGTCCGTTATATTGATAATCTTATTTTTGTATGGAGGGGTGAAGTTTCTATAGCTACAGATTTTGTCTCTTCTCTTGATAAGAATGACATGGGTCTCTCTTTTACGGCAAATATTGAAAAAATTAATTGAATATTTAGATCTTACTTTAAGTTGGGTTAACAAAGGTCACTTATATTCCCAAACTTTTTTCAAAAATGTAGACAGCAATAGCTATCTTAACTTCTATAGCAATTACCACATGGGGTGGAAACAAAATATCCCTTATAGTCAATTTGAAAGGATCAGACGCTATTGCACACACTTAGAAATGTTTGACCAACAAAGTCGCATTATTTTTGACAGGTTTATAGACAAAGGTTATCCTCAAGACCTTTTGGAATCATGTCTAAATAGAGCTCGGTCCCTAGACAGAGAAAAACTGTTGGAAGAAAAAAACGAAAAAAACATATCTAGGAAGAAAAATATTAATAATAATAAACAACTTTTGTCTAATTGTATGTTCATCACACAATACAATAATAATTATAAAAAGATCCATTATATTTTAAATAAACATTGGCATATTATACAGAAAGACCCTATCCTCAAAACAATCATTAGCTAACAACCAAAAATTGTTTACACTAGAGCTCCGACACTTAGGAGTAAATTAGCACCCAGTAAAAGAGTAAAACATAGAAATATGACTTCCTCTCTTCCAAAGAGAAAACCAAAAACATTCTTAGGACACATAGGCATCTTCAAATGTGGAAAAAGAGGATGTAACACATGTAAATATATAATTTCAAGTAAAAAAACTTCAAACCCAATTCAACAGGGGAGATTTTTGAAATCACCAGATTTTTAAATTGTGACTCCAGTTTCATTGTATATGTTTTGGAATGTATTTGTGGGGTCCAATATGTTGGCCGTACCTCTAGAAAGGCCCGAACACATTGGGGTGAACATTGGTGTAATTTGAAGAACTGCAAAAAGAAAAGTATTAAACATAGTGTTCACTGTCTCTTTAAACATGATGGGAATCATCAAATTTTCAAATTCTATCCCATAGATTATATTCCCCCTTCCACTGATTATAACCGGCTTATTAAACTCAGGCAACATGAAACTTTTTGGATTCACAAATGTAATACTCTGTTTCCAATAGGTCTGAATTCAAATGTGGATTTTGCTGCTTTTAATTAGTTAGTATTTTTCTGGTCTTTTTTATTTCATCAATATGTGCACTCTTACACACACCCCCTCTCTTTTTGGCATATTTCAGTGTGCCAATCTTTAAAAATTGTCAGAACATATATTCTAATTATTTTTTTATTATTCTTATTTTAATATGCAGACAACATACAGTTTTGATGCCATTAGAGCGTATTACCTGATTGCGATATTAACAAACTATTTTTTTTTTTTTTTTATTTAACAATTTTTTATTGAGGATTGCAACATGAACAAGAAATAAACTGAAGGCTTGATATACATACAAGAACAAGACATATTACTTTCAATACTTTCATGCAGCTGATAATACATCTGTCTTTAGCTAGCATAGACCTTCTCATAGATTATAGTTAACTGAAATGTTATATGCAATAGACTGCGCTCTTGGTACGCCTTTGTTATAGTAACCTCATTTTTCCTTTTTTTTTTTAAGTGAAGGGGGTATAGAGGGAGTGCAGTGGGCAAAAGCCGCTCTGATTTAAAATATCTGATATCTGGGGCAAATGAGAATATGACCGGGGCTGGAGATATTACTGTGTAACTATGGGTATTGTGTGTAGGGTGAAACCAATTGTTGTCTTGTAACCTGAAGTATGGGGAAGTCTATAACTGCTACAGCATAAGATGAGCCTATGAGATAACATGCATCATCCTCCAGTACATATAAAAGATAAATACAATACACCATGGGACCTTATCTCAGCCCAAATTCAAACTGTGAACTGCAATGAGTAAACAAACAAAGTATTATACACTGTTCTGACCTAAATTTCTGCTCAAGGAGCCAGAGTAACAGAGAGGATAACATATAAAACAGTCAAATCTGGGGGAGAGAGGATCGTGAAAGAAAAATTAGGAGGGGCTACTAGGGTGCAGGGTAGGATTCACGGGCATATGTGAGTATGCAGGGTGTTCAGCCAACTCCAGATTGTTCATCTTTGGGGTAAAATGGGGAGAGAATGAGCAAGTGTCTCAAGAGTTTGCGTAAGTCCCATATGTGAGCTGGTATGAGGACCGGTATATCCCGGGCGTTGCAGCAATGTAGGGTCCAGTCCCACCATGGCGAGTTCTCTCCCCTGTGGCTAGGTACTGTCCTGATGAGAAGGTAGGGAGAGTAAAGGGCTGAAGCAATTACGGCTTTCTGGAGATCGTGAGACCAGCAATAAGGGAGAGTCCCGGCTAGAGAAGTGTTATATGTCGCCACTGTGGCGGTGTTTTGAATCATAGGCGTTTTGCTATTTCTCCTACCGCGGACTCCATTTATCCCAGAGGGGATCTCCAGACAGCTACCACACGCTGCTGCTTGATCTACCCGTGGGAGCTGCATGGCGAGTTCCCGCAGTGCTGCCAAGCTCCGTTTCACATCGGCGAAGTGCTCCTCCGTGCGTGCAAATAGTAAGTCCTCCCCTCTGTCCTCGGACTCCATGCTCTTGGGGGATTAAGACAATGGAGATAGATACACGGCCAAAAAAGAAAGTGTGTAAAGGGGCCCAGTCACTGGTTATATCAGGCGGGAGTTCTTTGTCCCAGAAATCAGAGGGGGGGGAGGTGGGGGGGTTCGGCCGCCGTGAGTGCGACTTAAGCAAGATAAGTTTAGCTTGTTGAGCCAGATTTGTCAGGAAGGGATTACGGTAGAAAGGAGCTGGATCTGATTCTTTTCTTCCCGACTTGCTTGCTGCTAGCGATGAGGGGTTGTGGATAGATATCTCAGTGCAGTCTGCAGTTCAAGTGCACGTACAATGGCGGCTCAGATTTTCAAGCACTCAGGGCGGCTTCATACAGGAGCTTTATGTCAGGGCATCAATCGATCCGTCTCAATCATAAGTTCTGGGATTAATACCATAAGATGAGATAGAAAATATTGATTTTCCCTCTAGTAAGCATAGGTAATTGAGTTGAGAAGGTATATTTAAGCAGGAGCTTCCATTAAACATGTCCGCTCTCTCTAACAGCTGGCTCCGCCCCCCCCTATTTTTTTTTTTAAATGACCACATACTCTTTTATAGATGTCAGTATAATATGAGGTTATAAAATTGTTTTCTACTTTTTGTTCTTTATATTATTTTCAGTATTTCGGCGTTATACGCTTTTTACTTATTGTTATATAATTTGTCCAATAAATACATAATATCTCCCATGATGCCGATACAATTTTTCTATAAGTTTTATATTGCCGGTTCCAAACATATACTGTATATAAAACTATTACAAGTTTACAGATTATGTATAATAGGATAAATGTATCCTTTTAGCATTTTGTTTTATTACTCTGTTGTTACCATTGTTACAATGTACGTTGTTCTCTTTTATATATACCTTTTTGTAAATGTATTTTCTCTCTTGTCCACCATTGGATAATCGATTATCCAATTACATCCGTGTATACTTTTTTAAAAGCCTCTGTGTAGGCACAATATGTATTCAGCCTGAGGAAACGGGCAGGTTTTTTTCACGGCTGAGAAATGCATTGCAAAAACATATTAAAAAACTGTTTTTACTTTACACGGATGTCCTGCTTTCTTTTTTTAAACATCTGTTGTCATTTTTAACTGCAAAATACTAAAAATAGATGTCACTTCAGTAAACCAATTGTCATACAGCTGCAGTAAGCACTACTGCTTTTTTTCCTTTGGACATTACTTCCTGATTTGGGTCCAACACAGACACCAAAATCGTCAGCAGTGGAAATTTTTGCCCCGACTGTGGATCTAACATTGGGCTTCCCCAGCCGCACGTAGGATACTGTGGCTACAGCATACTGACTGCTGTATTAAAGGTCATCCTACCTGTCTGAACTTTTTTGGTTAAAAGTGCCATCACACTTGTGAGTACCTCTTCATTCGACTACCTGCTATATTGCTCGCTTGTCATACAAAACATATTGCACTATGAGGCACTTTCTTTCTGTTCTTATATACCCCAAATATTTATGAAAGTCTTAGAAGCCATGTTGGCTGTATTCAGACCTCAGGGGATTTCAGTTCCTCCTTAACTGGACGTTCAGGCCCTTTCTCTGTCTTTGGCAATTTCTCATACTCTCTCCGGCTTCAGTTATTTCTACGCAGTCACAGTTGGCAGTTAAATGTTCCAAAGAACTCTGTCTCCCAGTACCAAGGTCTTCTTTCTGGGGTATCTATAGATTCACTTTCTATGCACCTCTCTTACACAGAATTGAGCAAACTGAAACTTCAGAGGGCCTGTGTCAATCTTCGGTGAAGGGCTCCAGAGTAGCCCATTGTGGACTAGATTATCAATGGCATGATAACTGTAACATGCAAGCAATATAGGGTATTTTTCTCCTTTTTCCACGCAACGGAAATAGCGCGTATATTATCAGTTGAAAGTAAACACGTCCGCTTGAGCACAAGTGTTTAACTGTGTATGTACTGTAACTATTTCACATTCTAATGTTTCACACATATAGGAATATGTTTTAAGCATTTTTAAATATATTGCTATATCTATACTTATGTATATAATTTTATATATACAGTATATACCAAAAAACATCATATATATATATATATATATAAATATTTATTTCAGAATAAATAGAAAATATTCTTATATGTGAAGAACACTGTAATGTAAAATATTTATAATTCACATGTCGGATTTAGCGCACTTGAAGAAACTCGATCAGGTTAGCGTGCAAGTATATATTGTTAGGATTTTTGCAGTTTTCACATTCAACTGAAGTCTATGGCCCTTATTATCAAAAGTGTTGCAAGGCATCGATATATTCAATAGGGATCACACACAATGTCGAGAAAGCAGGCAAAATATTCAAAAGTGCTGTTTAAAGTCAGCATCGCCCAAAGGCGTTTTACTGTACATCCCAAGGGGTAGTGACACTAGAGAAGCATTCCAAGCAGCATCAGCACAGACAATGGCGATGTAAAGGATCCCTTTTAAATATATAGCACTGAGCCTATTAAATATACCTATTTACCCCTAAACCGACATAACCCACCCCCGCAAACTAACATACACTATTTGACTCCTAAACCACCAATAGCTCACCACAATAAACTTCCTAACCTATTAACCCCTATACCACCAATAGCCCACTGTAATAAACACCTTAACCTTTTAACTTCTATACTGCCAATAACCCATCGCAATAAACTTCCTAACCTATTAACCCCTATACCACCAATAGCCCACTGTAATAAACACCTTAACCTATTAACTTCTATACTGCCAATAACCCATCGCAATAAACTTCCTAACTTACTAACCCCTATACTGCCATAACCCCCATTGTAAATTACCCCAACACTACTTAACCCCTATATTGCCATAACTCCATCACAAAAATACTCCCTAACCTTTTAAACCCTAAACCTCCACAACCCTCATCGCAAACACCCCCTAACCTATTAACCCCTACAGTGCTATAACCGCTAAAGCAAACTAGCCCTACACTAATTAACTACCTAACAGCTAACCCCCCCAAGACCCCTAACTTAACATCCCCTAAGTTACACAAAATAACAAACATTAAAATTACACAAAATAAAAAAACACTTTACCCAAAAAACAAAACAAAGCACTACCAAAAATATACCCCAGTTATGCCTATCCTAAAACTAAAGTCCCCTCAAAAAAAAGCCTGCCCCAAAATAAAAAAAACCTATGCTAACACTAAAAACTGCTCTAACAATTGCCCTGAAAATAGCATTTTCCAAAAATTCGAATAGGCCATTTTAGCCCAAAAAACACAGTTCACTACAGTAAACATCAATATTTTGTACAAACAGTTTAATATCTGAATCTCTGCAGTCTGCTCAGACATTTTAAAAGAACAAAACAAAAAAAATAATTTAACAAGCAAATCAAAAGGACAGAGTAGCCTAAAATTAAGTAATCAAAAATGGTTTAAGTGCAATTAACACATGCCAGGTCCCACTACAGTGAACATCAACATTTTCTACAGTTTAGGCCCAGATTACAAGCGGAGCACAAAATATCTCTTTAGCTAAATCGATATTTGCGCTCCACTTTGTAATACCAGTGCACACAACACAAGAGCGTGCTTCCATAGGCTCCAATGGAAGTCGCGTTCTGATGCCGTCATACATGCCACAGAACCTAAGCGCAGCGAAGGGGGTAAGTCGTGCAGCGATGGGGAGCAGATTTAAATATATATGTAGATATACCTTTATATTTATGTGTTAATATGTGTGTATATACACATATTAAAGAGATAGTAAAATTAAACTTTCATGATTTAGATAGGGTATGTAATTTTAAACAACTTTCTAATTTACTTTTAGCATCAAATTTGTTTTGTTCTCTTGGTATTCTTAGTTGAAAGTTTTCCCTAGGTAGGCTGATATGCTAATTTTTAAGCCCTTGAAGGCCGCCTCCTATCCGAATGCATTTTACAGTTTTTCACAGCTAGAGGGCGTTAATTCATGTGTTTCATATAAATAACATTGTGCTCACGCACGTGGAGTTATTTAAGAGTCAGTACTAATTGCCTGAAATGTGAGTCTGTCAAAAGAGCTGAGATAAGGTGGCAGTCAGCAGAAGCTTAGATACAAGGTAATTACAAAAAAGTATTGACTAGATTACGAGTTGTGCGTTAGGCTTAAAAAGCAGCGTTGGCAAGTCCTAATGCTGCTTTTTAACGTCCGCTGCTATTACGAGTCTTGCAGGTACAGGTGTACCGCTCAATCGGCTAGATTACGAGTCTTGCGTTAGCCTTAAAAAGCAGCCTTAAGGGGTCCTAACGTTGCTTTTTAACGCCCGCTGGTATTACGAGTCAGGCAGGAAAGGGTCTACCGCTCACTTTTTTTCCGCGATTTTAGCATACCGCAAATCCCCTTACATCAATTGCGTATCCTATCTTTTTAATGGGATTTGCCTAATGCCGGTATTACGATCGCCTTAAAAATTGAGCGGTAGACTCTCTCCTGGCAAGACTCCTACCGCATTTAAAAGTCAGTAGTTAAGAGTTTTATGGGCTAACGCCGGAACATAAAGCTCTTAACTAAAGTGCTACAAAGTACACTAACACCCATAAACTACCTATTAACCCCTAAACCGAGGCCCCCCCCCCCCACATCGCAAACACTATAATAAAATTATTTAACCCCTAATCTGCCGACCGGACATCGCCGCCACTCTAATAAATTTATTAACCCCTAAACCGCCGCACTCCCGCCTTGCAAACACTAGTTAAATTTTATTAACCCCTAATCTGCCGTCCCTAACATTGCCGACACCTACCTACATTTATTAACCCCTAATCTGCCGTCCCTAACGACGCCGCTAAACCTAAGTCTAACCCTAACCCCCCCTAACTTAAATATAATTTAAATTAAACAAAATAAATTTACTATAATTAAATAACTTAATCCTATTTAAAACTAAATACTTATGCAAAACAGAATGAGAAGCAGTCTGCCAGGAACGAACAGCAGCATCAATAGCTTGTTCTATGGCCCGGTTGCCACCTGGAAGTAGCTTCTTTCTGCCCAATTGTGCTTTTCACAGAGGAAAACTTTCCTGTAGTATTTCAGTCTGATCCCGCCGACATGGTCAGTCCAGCCCCGAAATACCAGGCAATTCTCCTCTGAACAAGGAACATGGCAACCCCAGACGATCGTTTCGGCCTCCTTTGGGCCTCGTCAGTGAGGTGCAGCCATATCCCTCTAAGCACATTGGGCAAGGAGTCCACGTCTGGTTGGGTGATGGGGGAAACCAGACGTGGACTCCTTGCCCAGTGTGCTTAGAGGAATGTGGCTGCACCTCACTGACGAGGCCCATAGGAGGCCGAAACGATCGTCTGGGGTTGTCATGTTCCTTGTTCAGAGGAGAATTGCCTGGTATTTCGGGGCTGGACTGACCTTACTTGGCGGGATCAGACTGATATACTTCAGGAAAGTTTTCTTCTGTGAAAAGCACACTGGTCTAAAAGAGGCTGCTTCCGGGTGGTAAATCGCCATAGAACAAGCCACTGAGCTGTTGTTCGTTCCTGGTAGAGCGCTTCTCTCTTTGTATGCAAATTATTATGACCCTGGGGAAGTCTCCCTATGGGTGATGGGGGAAACCAGACGTGGACTCCTTGCCCAGTGTGCTTAGAGGAATGTGGCTGCACCTCACTGACGAGGCCCATAGGAGGCCGAAAACGATCGTCTGGGGTTGTCATGTTCCTTGTTCAGAGGAGAATTGCCTGGTATTTCGGGGCTGGACTGACCTTACTTGGCGGGATCAGACTGATATACTTCAGGAAAGTTTTCTTCTGTGAAAAGCACACTGGTCTAAAAGAGGCTGCTTCCGGGTGGTAAATCGCCATAGAACAAGCCACTGAGCTGTTGTTCGTTCCTGGTAGAGCGCTTCTCTCTTTGTATGCAAATTATTATGACCCTGGGGAAGTCTCCCTATGGGTGATGGGGGAAACCAGACGTGGACTCCTTGCCCAGTGTGCTTAGAGGAATGTGGCTGCACCTCACTGACGAGGCCCATAGGAGGCCGAAATGATCGTCTGGGGTTGTCATGTTCCTTGTTCAGAGGAGAATTGCCTGGTATTTCGGGGCTGGACTGACCTTACTTGGCGGGATCAGACTGATATACTTCAGGAAAGTTTTCTTCTGTGAAAAGCACACTGGTCTAAAAGAGGCTGCTTCCGGGTGGTAAATCGTCATAGAACAAGCCACTGAGCTGTCGTTCGTTCCTGGTAGAGCGCTTCTCTCTTTGTATGAAAACTAAATACTTACCAATAAAATAAACCCTAAGCTAGCTACAATATAACTAATAGTTACATTGTAGCTATCTTAGGATTTATATTTATTTTACAGGCAACTTTGTATTTATTTTAACTAGGTACAATAGTTATTAAATAGTTATTAACTATTTAATAACTACCTAGCTAAAATAAGTACAAAATTACCTGTAAAATAAACCCTAACCTAAGTTACAATTATACCTAACACTACACTATAATTAAACTAATTACCTAAACTACCTACAATTAATTACAATTAAATTAAATAAACTAAAATTATGAAAAAAACAAACACTAAATTACAGAAAAAAAAAGAATTACAAGAATTTTAAACTAATTACACCTAATCTAATCCCCCTAATAAAATAAAAAAGCCCCCCAAAATAATAAAATTCCCTACTCTATACTAAATTTCAAATAGCCCTTAAAGGGGCCTTTTGCGGGGCATTGCCCCAAAGTAATCAGCTCTTTCACCTGTAAAAAAAAAGACAATACCCCCCCCAACATTAAAACCCACCACCCACATACCCAACCCTACTCTAAAACCGACCCAATCCCCCCTTAAAAAACCTAACACTACCCCCTTGAAGATCACCCTACCTTGAGCCATCTTCACCCAGCCGGGCACAAGTGAACCTCCAGAGAGGCAGAAGTCTTCATCCAATCCGGGCAGAAGAGGACATCTAGACCAGCAGAACTCTTCAGCCAGGCGACATCTTCTATCTTCTTCCATCCGGAGCGGAGCGGGTCCATCTTGAAGACATCCGACGCGGAGCATCCTCTTCCTTCTTGATCCGACGACTGAATGAAGATTCCTTTAAGTGATGTCATCCAAGCTGGCGTCCCTTCAATTCCGATTGGCTGATAGAATCCTATCAGCCAATCGGAATTAAGGTAGGAAAAATCCTATTGGCTGATGCAATCAGCCAATAGGATTTAATTTCAATCCGATTGGCTGATCCAATCAGCCAATAGGATTGAGCTCGCATTTTGTTGGCTGTTCCAATCAGCCAAAAGAATGCGAGGTCAATCCTATTGGCTGATTGCATCAGTAAATAGAATTTTTCCTACCTTAATTCCGATTGGCTGATAGGATTCTATCAGCCAATCGGAATTGAAGGGATGCCATCTTGGATGACGTCACTTAAAATAACCTTCATTCAGTCGTCGGATCAAGAAGGAAGAGGATGCTCCTCGTCGATGTCTTCAAGATGGACCCACTCCGCTCCAGATGGAAGAAGATAGAAGATGCCGCCTGGATGAAGAGTTCTGCCGGTCTGGATGTCCTCTTCTGCCTGGATCGGATGAAGACTTCTGCCCCTCTGGAGGTCCACTTGTGCCCGGCTGGGTGAAGACGGCTCAAGGTAGGGTGATCTTTAAGGGGGTAGTGTTAGGTTTTTTTAAGGGGGGATTGGGTGGGTTTTAGAGTAGGGTTGGGTGTGTGGGTGGTGGGTTTTAATGTTGGGGGGTATTGTCTTTTTTTTTACAGGTGAAAGAGCTGATTACTTTGGGGCAATGCCCCGCAAAAGGCCCTTTTAAGGGATATTTGTAATTTAGTGTAGGGTAGGGGATTTTATTATTTTGGGGGCTTTTTTATTTTATTAGGGAGATTAGATTAGGTGTAATTAGTTTAAAATTCTTGTAATTCTTTTTTTCCCTGTAATTTAGTGTTTTTTTCCCCCCGTAATTTAGTTTATTTAATTTAATTGTACTTAATTGTAGGTAGTTTAGTTAATTTGTTTAATTATAGTATAGTGTTAGGTGTAATTGTAACTTAGGTTAGGGTTTATTTTACAGGTATATTTGTACTTATTTTAGCTAGGTAGGTAGACTAGGTTAACGCCGGGTTTCTAAAAACCCGTAATACCAGCACTGCATGTAAGTGAGCGGTGAGCATAATCTGCTCGTTAGCACCGCATAGCCTCTAACGCAAAACTCGTAATCTAGGTGTACATTTCTATAACAGTGCTGGTTATAAAAAACTGGGGAATGGTAAATAAAGGGATTATCTATCTTTTTAAATAATAACATTTTTGGTGTTTACTATCCCTTTAACACACACATATATATGTATATAAGCATATACATACTGTATATATATATATAAACAGGGAAGCTGGTTATTTATTGTCTGCTCTCAAACAGGCGAATTTGCTTGTTTGCCAGCACCCGATAAATTAGCGCTTCACTTGTAATCTAGCCCTTAATATCTATAGCTCTGCTTAGAATCATTTTGAAAGGTTTGAAGTGAATAAAAGTGACAAATTTGCCACTTCTAGTGCCAATATTAAAGCAGCAAATTGATATGTGTTTACTGTATACAGTTTTAGTCATATATTTTTTGACTACCATGTCCCTTTAGATTTTTGGAAAGACTGAGAAATTTGGGAGTATTTCAAATTTACCAATTTATTGAATCAACACATTAAACATTCTGTGACACAGATTTAGCTTAACATAATTTTTACAAGAATAGTGTAAGATAACTGCAATTTGCAGCGCTGCTTTAATTAGATATGTATTGCTCCTGTTTCTAATATCTGTTCACTTATTGCTCCTGAGAGAAAACACTCGCTCTGTACGAGCATTTGACCCTGGTATGCTTAGAACAAAATCTATCACTGTTTCATTCTAAATTTGGAGCATTTACATAATTTGATTTTAGATTGGTAAACACAGACATTTCTGGCTAGCATTGCCTTCTGCAGACATGGCACAGTTTAAAACGTCCCTGATACAACAAAATTCCTCATAAAGATCATCTTCATTTACACAGTCTAGCTTTATGAAATCAACCACTTTTTTTCAAATCAGTAAATTGTGTTTCACCTTTAAGACAAAGTGGAAAGACTTTAAATTCTCTGATACAACACAGCGTTTAACTAAAAAAGAGGGCAATACAATTATTTTTTTTCAAATAAAGAAGGGGGGGGAAGAAGGGGGAGTGAATGGCTCTCCTGATTGGGTTCCCAATATCAAATAATATTATAGTAATTTTGTCTATTTGGAAAGTGGGTGACGTATACCAAAGAGCAACTATTATTTATAAATGGTGAATTACCACAAAAGTATATACTCATTAGCACACCCATTAACCTGATCTTTCTTACAAAGAAACAAAAAGCAAAATAAAATATAACTTATTAAAATCAAGATAAAATGAGAGATAAAAAACAATAACATGAGATAGAGTTGTGAGAGTGTTTTATTATTGTGCTTGTACGTAAATTCTTTATACACAATCTGCTCATGGTACATGCAGTATATGTATATATCAATATTCTGTATAGATAACCCATTCCACTTCAGAATATTATCCTATTATTCAGTTATTGATCACACTTTAATTTGTATGAATAAATAGTGATCACACTATAACAAAAATTCACCATGTTATGATTAAATATATCAGGAAACTACATGTGTTATAACACTGTCAGTTCACTATCATTCAAAAAAATAATGTTATTCAACTCTAGAGTGTAACACCATATACATTAGTACTAAGAGGTCTAAATCATATAACACTTAAGTTTGTGTAAATCTAGTTCTAGTGGGAATTGACCACCGTATTGTACCAATGTAGTTAACTGTATTGTGATGAAATTCAGTGGTGTGAAATAATAAAAACGGCTAAATGGCGGCTAGCTATTGTCAGGTTGCCAAAAACGAGTTAGGGCCAGATGACAAGTGGAGCGCTAAATATCGCGTTCAAGAAAGCAATGTTAGCGATCCACTTTGTAATACCAGCTCACGCTTATGTGCACTGGTATTACAAGTTAACAGCAATGCAAAGGCAAGCTCGCATTCGCATTGCTGGAAAGCATTATACTCACGAGAGTGCGCTTCGATAGGATCCAATGGGAGCCTCATTTTGATGCCTTCAGAGACGTCATCAGAATATCTCGCAGCAAAAGGGGTACGTTGCGCAGCGATGGTCAGCAAATATAAATATATATGTATATGCTGATAAACATATATTTATGTGTTATTATGTGTATATACATTAATGACATGGAGGAAACTCAAATAATTACTAATGCAAATAGGAAAGGCTGCTAATAATAACATTGCTGTAATTATGGTAGATTTTTACTACCCTGACATAAACTGGGCCAATGAAACTAGTAATTCAGCTAAGGGAGATAGATGTTTCAATGTTCTCAGGGATAACTTATTGTCACAATTAATAGAGGAGCCAACTAGGAATAAAGCTATATTGAATTTAGTGCTATAAAGCAATTCAGATAACCCCAATTCCGAAAAAGTTGGGACAGTGTGGAAAATGCAAAATAACAAAAAACAAATAAAAGAGTCAGAAAATTCAGTTCACCCTGTACTATATTAAAAACACATTATTAAAACAGTATTTGATATTTTACTTTGTGAATTTAATGTATTTTTTGAAAATATACACTCATTATAAAACTGATGACTGCAACTTCAAAAAAGTTGGGACAGTTTACCACTGTGCATCATCACCTTTTCTTTTAATAACACTTATTAAGAGTTTGGGCACTGAAGACATCAGTTGGTTAAGTTTAGCAAGTATAATTTTCCCCCATTCATCCATAATGCATGTCTTCAGCTGCGCAACTGTATGGGGCCTTTGTTGCCTTATTTTGCGCTTCATAATGCATCACACATTTTTAAGTCAGGACTGCAGGCAGACCATGCAAGCACCTGCACTCTCTGCTTACGCAACCTTGCTCTTGTAATCTAGACAGAATGTGGTTTGGCGTTGTCAAATGCGGAAAAGACAACGTCTGGATGGTAGCATATGTTGCTCCAAAATGTATACATATCTTTCTGCATTAATGGTCCCCTCACAGATGTGCAAATTACCCATGCCATGGGCTCTGACGCTGATAACAGCTTGGATGGTCCTTTTCCTTTTTGACCCGGAGAACATGACGGCTGTTCTCCAAATACTATTTGAAATCTTGACTTGTCGCACCAGAAAGCATGATTCCACTGTGCTACTGTCCATCTCAGTTGTGACCAAGTCTAGAGCAGTCTGCGGCGCTTCTGGACAGGATTTATGCATGGCTTTTGCTTTTGCTTTGCAGAGTAAAGTCTTACCTTGCATCTGTGGATGCTGCAGGGAATGGTGTTGACTGACAAAGGTTTACAAACATATTCCTGAGCCCATGTCAGGATATTCATTACAGTTACGGTTTTTGAGACAGTGACACCTGAGGGATCAGAGGAATGTGGTTTTCAGCCTTGCCCTTTACGCATCGAGATTTAACCGGATTTGTTGAATCTTTTAATTTTATTGTTTAGAAGGTGAAATGCCCAAAATCCTACCGTTTTGTCTTTGCAAATGTTGTTCTCAAAGTCCTGGATTATTCACTGACACATCTGTTGGCAGATTAACGACCCTCAACCCATCCTTGCTCTTGAAGGACTAGACTTTTTCGGAGGCTCCTTATATACTATGATTACACGATTGCCTCACCTGTTTCACATCACCTTCTTACTTCACCTCACTTGTCACATCGCTATTAGTCCTTTTTTGGAATGTGTTGCAGCTATCAGATTTGAAATGAGTGAATATTTTCAAAAATACATTAAATTCACAAAGTAAAACATCAAATAATTAATACTGGCCTAGATTTGGAGTTTTGTCGGTAACGACCCGAAAAACTAACGCCGGCTTTTTTCTGGCCGCACCATAAAAATAACTCTGGTATCGAGAGTCCACATAAAGGCTGCGTTAGGCTCCAAAAAAGGAGCGTAGAGCATTTTTAACGCAGCTTCAACTCTCGATACCAGAGTTGCTTACGGACGCGGCCAGCCTCAAAAACGTGCTCGTGCACGATTCCCCCATAGGAAACAATGGGGCTGTTTGAGCTGAAAAAAACCCAAACACCTGCAAAAAAGCCGCGTTCAGCTCCTAACGCAGCCCCATTGTTTGCTATGCGGTAACCCTTCCTACGTCTGCACTTAACACTCTAACATGTACCCCGAGTCTAAACACCCCTAACCTTACACTTATTAACCCCTAATCTGCCGCCCCCGCTATCGCTGACCCCTGCATATTATTATTAACCCCTAATCTGCCGCTCCGTAAACCGCCGCTACTTACATTATCCCTATGTACCCCTAATCTGCTGCCCCTAACACCGCCGACCCCTATATTATATTTATTAACCCCTAATCTGCCCCCCACAACGTCGCCTCCACCTGCCTACACTTATTAACCCCTAATCTGCTGACCGGACCTGAGCGCTACTATAATAAAGTTATTAACCCCTAATCCGCCTCACTAACCCTATCATAAATAGTATTAACCCCTAATCTGCCCTCCCTAACATCGCCGACACCTAACTTCAATTATTAACCCCTAATCTGCCGACCGAATCTCGCCGCTATTCTAATAAATGTATTAACCCCTAAAGCTAAGTCTAACCCTAATACTAACACCCCCCTAAGTTAAATATAATTTAAATCTAACGAAATTAATTAACTCTTATTAAATAAATTATTCCAATTTAAAGCTAAATACTTACCTGTAAAATAAATCCTAATATAGCTACAATATAAATTATAATTATATTATAGCTATTTTAGGATTTATATTTATTTTACAGGTAACTTTGTAATTATTTTAACCAGGTACAATAGCTATAAAATAGTTAACAACTATTTAATAGCTAAAATAGTTAAAATAATTACAAATTTACCTGTAAAAGAAATCCTAACCTAAGTTACAAATAAACCTAACACTAGACTATCAATAAATTAATTAAATAAACTACCTACAATTACCTACAATTAACCTAACACTACACTATCAATAAATTAATTAAATACAATTGCTACAAATAAATACAATTAAATAAACTAGCTAAAGTACAAAAAATAAAAAAGAACTAAGTTACAAAAAATAAAAAAATATTTACAAACATAAGAAAAATATTACAACAATTTTAAACTAATTACACCTACTCTAAGCCCCCTAATAAAATAACAAAGCCCCTCAAAATAAAAAAATGCCCTACCCTATTCTAAATTACTAAAGTTCAAAGCTCTTTTACCTTACCAGCCCTGAACAGGGCCCTTTGCGGGGCATGCCCCAAGAAATACAGCTCTTTTGCCTGTAAAAAAAAACATACAATACCCAAGCCCCCCAACATTACAACCCACCACCCACATACCCCTAATCTAACCCAAACCCCCCTTAAATAAACCTAACACTAAGCCCCTGAAGATCATCCTACCTTGTCTTCACCATACCAGGTTCACCGATCGGTCCAGAAGAGCTCCTCCGATGTCCTGATCCAAGCCCAAGCGGGGGGCTGAAGAGGTCCATGATCCGGCTGAAGTCTTCATCCAAGCGGGCCAGAAGAGGTCTTCCATCCGATTGAAGTCTTCATCCAAGCGGCATCCATCCGGAGCGAAGCGGCAGCATCCTGAAGACCTCCACCGCGGAACATCCATCCTGGCCGACGACTGAACGACGAATGACGGTTCCTTTAAATGACGTCATCCAAGATGGCGTCCCTTGAATTCTGATTGGCTGATAGGATTCTATCAGCCAATCGGAATTAAGGTAGGAATATTCTGATTGGCTGATGGAATCAGCCAATCAGAATCAAGTTCAATCCGATTGGCTGATCCGATCAGCCAATCAGATTGAGCTTGCATTCTATTGGCTGTTCCGATCAGCCAATAGAATGCAAGCTCAATCTGATTGGCTGATTGGATCAGCCAATCGGATTGAACTTGATTCTGATTGGCTGATTCCATCAGCCAATCAGAATATTCCTACCTTAATTCCGATTGGCTGATAGAATCCTATCAGCCAATCGGAATTCGAGGGACGCCATCTTGGATGACGTCATTTAAAGGAACCGTCATTCGTCGTTCAGTCGTCGGCCAGGATGGATGTTCCGCGGTGGAGGTCTTCAGGATGCTGCTGCTTCGCTCCGGATGGATGCCGCTTGGATGAAGACTTCAATCGGATGGAAGACCTCTTCTGGCCCGCTTGGATGAAGACTTCAGCCGGATCATGGACCTCTTCAACCCCCCGCTTGGGCTTGGATCAGGACATCGGAGGAGCTCTTCTGGACCGATCGGTGAACCTGGTATGGTGAAGACAAGGTAGGATGATCTTCAGGGGCTTAGTGTTAGGTTTATTTAAGGGGGGTTTGGGTTAGATTAGGGGTATGTGGGTGGTGGGTTGTAATGTTGGGGGGCTTGGGTATTGTATGTTTTTTTTTACAGGCAAAAGAGCTGTATTTCTTGGGGCATGCCCCGCAAAGGGCCCTGTTCAGGGCTGGTAAGGTAAAAGAGCTTTGAACTTTAGTAATTTAGAATAGGGTAGGGCATTTTTTTATTTTGGGGGGCTTTGTTATTTTATTAGGGGGCTTAGAGTAGGTGTAATTAGTTTAAAATTGTTGTAATATTTTTCTTATGTTTGTAAATATTTTTTTATTTTTTGTAACTTAGTTCTTTTTTATTTTTTGTACTTTAGCTAGTTTATTTAATTGTATTTATTTGTAGCAATTGTATTTAATTAATTTATTGATAGTGTAGTGTTAGGTTAATTGTAGGTAATTGTAGGTAGTTTATTTAATTAATTTATTGATAGTCTAGTGTTAGGTTTATTTGTAACTTAGGTTAGGATTTCTTTTACAGGTAAATTTGTAATTATTTTAACTATTTTAGCTATTAAATAGTTCTTAACTATTTAATAGCTATTGTACCTGGTTAAAATAAATACAAAGTTACCTGTAAAATAAATATAAATCCTAAAATAGCTATAATATAATTATAATTTATATTGTAGCTATATTAGGATTTATTTTACAGGTAAGTATTTAGCTTTAAATTGGAATAATTTATTTAATAAGAGTTAATTAATTTCGTTAGATTTAAATTATATTTAACTTAGGGGGGTGTTAGTATTAGGGTTAGACTTAGCTTTAGGGGTTAATACATTTATTAGAATAGCGGCGAGATTCGGTCGGCAGATTAGGGGTTAATAATTGAAGTTAGGTGTCGGCGATGTTAGGGAGGGCAGATTAGGGGTTAATACTATTTATGATAGGGTTAGTGAGGCGGATTAGGGGTTAATAACTTTATTATAGTAGCGCTCAGGTCCGGTCGGCAGATTAGGGGTTAATAAGTGTAGGCAGGTGGAGGCGACGTTGTGGGGGGCAGATTAGGGTTTAATAAATATAATATAGGGGTTGGCGGTGTTAGGGGCAGCAGATTAGGGGTACATAGGGATAACGTAGGTGGCAGCGCTTTGCGGTCGGCAGATTAGGGGTTAATAAGTGTAGGCAGGTGGAGGCGACGTTGAGGGGGGCAGATTAGGGGTTAATAAATATAATACAGGGGTCGGCGGTGTTAGGGGCAGCAGATTAGGGGTACATAAGGATAACGTAGGTGGCGGTCGGCAGATTAGGGGTTAAAAAATTTTTTTCGAGTGTCGGCGATGTGGGGGGACCTCGGTTTAGGGGTACATAGGTAGTTTATGGGTGTTAGTGTACTTTAGGGTACAGTAGTTAAGAGCTTTAGAAACCGGCGTTAGCCCAGAAAGCTCTTAACTACTGACTTTTTTCCTGCGGCTGAAGTTTTGTCGTTAGATGTCTAACGCTCACTTCAGAAACGACTCTAAATACCGGAGTTAGAAAAATCCCATTGAAAAGATAGGATACGCAATTTACGTAAGGGGATCTGCGGTATGGAAAAGTCGCGGCTGGAAAGTGAGCGTTAGACCCTATTTTGAGTGACTCCAAATACCGGCAGTAGCCTAAAACCAGCGTTAGGAGCCTCTAACGCTGGTTTTCACGGCTAACGCCAAACTCTAAATCTAGGCCAATGTGTTTTCGATATAGTACAGGTTAAATTTAATTTTCAAAATTTTTGTTTGTTCTATTGCATTTTCCATACTTTCCCAACTTTTTCAGAATTGGGTTTCAATATCAAACATAGAAGTCACAGAACATTTGGGTAACAGTGATCATAACATGGTTACATTTGAAATCACTTTCCATAAGCAGTGTCTTGAAGTTTTAACTAAGACTTTTCATTTTAAGAAAACAAAATTAAATGATTTAAGGAAATCATTAAATAACATCAATTGGGACAAAGTATTATCCAATAAAAATGCAGAGGAAAAATGGATAATATTTAAAACTTTGCTAAATAAATATACATATTAACCTATACCATATGGTTATAAACGTAAAATAAATCCAAGCCAATGTTGCCAAATAAAAATATGTTTGTTATTTTGTTATTAAGAAAAATTGTAGGGCATTTAAATTATTCAAAGAAAATAGTGCAGACTCAACATACAAAATATATAAGGAATGTAACAAAGCTTCAAAAAAGCAATCCAATTAGCCAAAATTGAAAATGAAAGATTAATTGTAAAGGATTCGAAATCAAACCCTAAAAGGTTTTGTAAGTACATAAATGGCAAAAAGGGACACTATAGGTACATTAAAATGCGTGGAGGGTAGCATGATATTAACAGTGACAGGGAGAAGGCTGAGGTACTAAACCAATTCTTTTCTTCAGTATACACAAGAGAGGAACAAATTGAGGATACTTTGAAACAGATTAGAACATACAAGTCCATACCATTAACTGGTTTATGTCTAGAGGATGTCAGGAAAAACGGGACAATATTAAGGTAAATAAAACTCCAGGCCTAGATGGAATACACCCCAGGGTTTTATGGGAATTTAGCGCAGTTATAGACAAACCTCTACTCTTTATTTTTCAAGGCTCATTCTCAGGCATAGTACCCCAGGACTGGCATAAAACTGATGTGGTGCCACTCTTCAAAAAGGGAAGCAGTGCTTAGCCAGGAAGCTATAGATCAGTTAGTCTGACATCAATAGTGGGGAAGATACTTGAAGGGATTATAAAGGATTATATTGATGAGTATATTCTTGTAAACAAGATTATTAGTTTAAATCAGCATGGTTTTATGAGAAATATATTATGTCAAACTAATCTAATTAGATTCTACAAGGAACTATGTCAAAATATAGATAAAGGGGAATCAGTTGATGTGATATACTTGGATTTGCAAAGGCGTTTGATACAGTGCCACATGAGATATTAATGTACAAAATTAAGGGAATAGCTGGAAATGTTAGCTCATGGATAAATAACTTGATAAAAGACAGGGAGCAATGAGTAGTAGTAAATGGATACTACTCAGATTGGACAAAGGTAATCAGTGGAGTCCCCCAGGGATCAGTACTGGGCCCTGTTCTTTTTAATATTTTTATTAATGATTTGGAGTAAGGATTCAATAGCAACATCTCTAAATTTGCAGATGATACA
Source organism: Bombina bombina (assembly GCF_027579735.1). Classification (NCBI taxonomy): domain Eukaryota; kingdom Metazoa; phylum Chordata; class Amphibia; order Anura; family Bombinatoridae; genus Bombina; species Bombina bombina. The sequence continues at coordinate 268,370,984 of NC_069500.1, read as the reverse complement.
TATTATTGCAGATGTGTAAGGTGATTAGGTCAGAGCAGGATGAACTTGTATTAAGGTATCTGCAAAAATTAGACTCATGGGCAGGTAAATGGAAATGAGATTTATTATGGGAAAATGCAAGGCAATGTATTATTTAAATGGGACTAGACTTAGCCAGAGGAGGAAAGGGGTTTGGGAGTAGTAATAGATAACAAGCTAAAGATTGGCGCACAATGCAGGGCAGCAACTTCTAAGGCTGATAAGATACTAGCATGTATTTAAAGAGGCATTGATGCATGCAAGGGAGCAAAGCGTAATTCTGTCACTATATAAATCCCTGGTAAGACTTCACCTTGAGTATGGATGGCAGCTCTGGGGACCAATCTCAAAAGACCTAGAAAAAGTTCAGAGAAGTTCCACAAAGCTAATAAGGGGAATGGAGAATTTAAGCTATGATGAGGGTCTGTTTTCTAAAGAAAAAAGGCACTTGAGAGGTAACATGATTACTTTATATAAATATATTCAAGGCCCATATACAGAGATGACAGAAGATTCTGTTTATTCCAAGAACCTTTTTGTGACAAGAGGTCACAATTTAAGGCTGGAGGAAAGGAGATTTAATCTCTTGCAATGGAAAGGTTTTTCACTGTAAGAGCAATAAAATTGTTGAACTCATTAAAGGAGGAAGTGAATGCCCATACCTTAGATACATTTAAAAATGGGTTGGATACATTTCTGGTTATAAACAGAATTCAGGGATATTTTTGCTTGGGTTAAATGGGTCACCTTTTAATGGGATTAATTTAAGCTCAACTGGAGCTTTTTTGTAAGTATATTAGATTTGTATAGGTTGAACTCGATGGACTTCTGTCTTTTTTCATCCTCATCTACTATGTTACTTTACTGGGAACACACAGCTCCCACAGACCGCAATGTAAAGGCATTTTTCTAATACTCTGACTCCCACCAATTTTAGGCCCCAAAACTGCCTAGTGTGGGTGTTTTTTTATTTTAAAAAATGCAACTTCAACAACACAAACAAAACTAGATCAAGCCAGACCCCAACTTAATGAATACCTTGATATCAAAGCTAAAAACACTGCCTTTTTACTAAGACAAAAATTCCATACTTAAGGTAATCGACCAGGCAAATTGCTAGTGAGAGCACTCAAAAGTAAAACTAATGCATCTTACATACACTCGTCAACAAACAACAAATCAGAAAAAATCAGAGAAACCAAAATTATAGCAAAAATGTTTCAAGAATATTACGCTAAACTATAAAAAAAATTCCCTAACCACCCTGATAACACTCACACACAAAATTGCAACAATTATATTAACCCCTTAGAACTCCCCCAGATCCATTCTGAACATTGCCAATCTTTGAATGAGCCCATCACACCACAAGAGTTAGATAATCTCTAAAACAAGGGAAAAGCCCTGGTACGGATGGATTTAGCAACTTTTATTACAAGAACTTTAAATCCCTATTAATGCCATCACTCTTAAACCTCTACAATAAGACAGATTCGGAAAACCCATTCTCAGAAAATATGCTGGAAGCTTATATTACAGTCCTACCCAAACCAGGTAAAACACCTACTAATCCAGCCAACTTCCATCCCATATCACTACTCAATGTAGACCAGAAAATATATAAAAAAATCTTAGCCAACAGGTAAAATCCCATTCTCCCACACATCATCCATACCGACCAAACTGGCTTTGTTCAACAGAGGGAAGCCAAAGATTGCACAGTCAAAGTAGCCCATCTTCTTCATTACACTCAACATCAAACTTACAATCAATTTAGTGATATCAAAGATACTCCTAATACATATATTACCAAAGGAATTAGCAAACATAAAATACATTGCCCCTTTCACTATTAACTCCAGATCACTACAATACTTGGGAACTCACTTAACCTCTTAAATTAAATTAAATAATGATTCCCTCATTATAAATATAACAGCAAACACCTCACAATGGCACCCTAAACATATATCTTGGATGGGGAGAATTGGGGCTGCAAAAATTACACTATTACTAAACATTCTTTATATCCTGCAAGAGGTTCCAAGCCCTCTCCATTACCCCATTATACACAAACTACAATCTCTCATCAATTCATATGTATGGAAGCTAAATCCCCCGAGAATATCAAAATCGACTCTTTATAGGCACCCTGACCAGGGGGGACTAGAAGTACCAAATCTCCAAGAATATAGAAATGCAATATACCTCTCCAGAATCGTTGACTGGTGTTCCCATGAAAAACATCACCACAAACAATGGGTACAATTAGAACATGAATTGTGGGACTCCCCCCCCCCCCCAGCTGGGCTCTCTATGTTGGATGGAGAGACCACAAAACAAACAATCCAATAACAATATTAGCCCCATTATCTCAGATACTTTTAAAGTATGGCCTTCTACCCAAACATCTTATAGAACACTTAGGCGATGGGTTTCTTACTAAATGGTTTAGATATCATCAACTTAACCATTTTATACACTCCTTACAAAAGAGCAAAATGACCAGAACTCAGACTCATTTGAAAAGCTGTGTAGTTCATCTTCACCAATACATCACATAATTTCACTAACATATAAACTTCTAAACAAACCTAAAGCAGAGATTCTTCCCACTTTCACCAAATCAAGGGATAAGGAACTGCCATACTTGTTGTCAATTCAAGATTGTAATACTATTTTTGATAACATACATAAGTCACTAGGTGGTACCTAACTCCACAAAGATTGAAATAACTATTCCCAAACTCATCCAACCGATGTTGGAGACACTGCACACAAGAGGGAACATTATTTACTATATGGTGGTCATGCCCCAAATTACAACCCTCCTGGAAGGAGGTATTACAATACATAGAAGATACGATAGAAACCCCTATACCAGCAGATCCACTATTTTTCCTATTCCAGAAATACCCTAAATTACAATCCAAACCTCTCAAAAAACTTTTGGCTAGATTACGAGTTTTGTCGGTAAAGCTGTGCGTTGCTAATGCTCAGTTCCAGCTCACCGCTCACCTACAAATATTGCTGGTATTACAGGTTTTTTTCAACCCGGCATCTCACCTCAATACCAGCGCTGCTTACGGTAGCGGTGAGCTGGCTAAACGTGCTCATGCACGATTTCCCCATAGGAAACAATGGGGCCGATTTGGCTGAAAAAACCTGCAAAAAAGCAGCGTTCAGCTCCTAACGCAGCCCCATTGTTTCCTATGGGGAAATACATTTTATGTCTACACCTAACACCCTAACATGAACCCGAGTCTAAACACCCCTAATCTTACACTTATTAACAACTAATCTGCTGACCCCAACATCGTCGCCACCTGGATTGAACTTCAATTCTATTGGCTGATTGCATCAGCCAATAGGATTTTTCCTACTTTAATTCCAATTGGCTGATAGGATTCTATCAGCCAATCGGAATTGAAGGGACGCCATCTTGGATGACATCACTTAAAGGAACCTTCATTCTTCAGTCGCCGTCGGATGGAAGAGGATGCTCCACGTCGGATGTCTTCAAGATGGACCCGCTCCGCTCCGGATGGAAGAGGATAGAAGATGCCGTCTGGATGAAGACTTCTGGCCCTCTGGATGTCCTCTTCTACCCGGATCGGATGAAGACTTTGGCCCCTCTGGAGGACCACTTGTTCCCGGCTGGGTGAAGACGTCTCAAGGTAGGGTGATCTTCAAGGGGGTAGTGTTAGGTTTTATTAAGGGGGGATTGGGTGGGTTTTAGAGTAGGGTTGGGTGTGTGGGTGGTGGGTTTTAATGTTTGGGGGGTATTGTATTTTTTTTTACAGGTAAAAGAGCTGATTACTTTGGGGCAATGCCCCGCAAAAGGCCCTTTTAAGGGCTATTTGTAATTTAGTGAAGGGTAGGGAATTTTTTTATTTTGGGGGGCTTTTTTTATTTTATTAGGGGGATTAGATTAGGTGTAATTAGTTTAAAAAATTGTCATTTCTTTTTTATTTTCTGTAATTTAGAGTTTGTTTTTTTCGTAATTTAGTTTATTTAATTTTATTGTATTTAATTGTAGTTAGTTTAGGTAATTAATTTAATTATAGTGTAGTGTTAGGTGTAATTGTAACTTAGGTTAGGGGTTATTTTACAGGTAAATTTGTACTTATTTTAGCTAGGTAACTATTTAATAACTATTCTACCTAGTTAAAATAAATACAAAGCTGCCTGTAAAATAAAAATAAACCCTAAGATAGATACAAATGTAACTATTAGTTATATTGTAGCTATCTAAGGGTTTATTTTATAGGTATTTAGTTTTAAATAGGATTAATTTATTTAATTGTAGTAATTTTATTTTGTTTTATTTAAATTATATTTAAGTTAGGGGGTGTTAGGGTTTGACTTAGGTTTAGGGGTTAATAAATTTAGTATAGTGGCTGCGAAGTTGGGGGTGGCAGATTAGGGGTTAAAAAATGTAGGTAGTTGTCGGCGATGTTAGGGAGGGCAGATTAGGGATTAATAATATTTAACTAGTGTTTGCGAGGCGGGAGTGCAGCGGTTTAGGGGTTAATACATTTATTTAAGTGGCGGCGATGTCCGGTCGTCAGATTAGGGGTTAAAAACTTTATTTAAGTGTTTGCGATGTGTGCCTCAGTTTAGGGGTTAATAGGTAGTTTATGGGTGTTAGTGAACTTTTAAGCACTTTAGTTAAGAGTTTTGTGTTACGGCGTTAGCCCATAAAACTCTTAACTACTGACTTTTAAATGCGGTAGGAATCTTGACAGGAGAGGGTATATGGCTCACTTTTTCCAGCAATTGTAATACCGGCGTTAGGAAAATCCCATTGAAAAGATAGGATACGCAATTGTCGTAAGGGGATTTGCGGTATTCTTAAATCGCGGAAAAAAAGTGAGCGGTACACCTGTACCTGTCAGACTCGTAATAGCAGCGGGCGTTAAAAAGCAGCGTTGGGACCCCTCAATGCTGCTTTTTAAGGCTAACGCTAGACTCATAATCTAGTCGTTTGTTAATTTATGATAAACAGTGCAAAGCAATTAATCCCTTGAATGTGGAAAAAAGACATGATCCCCACTACCCGAATGTGGATAGAAGGTATCCATAATAACCTCAAATTAGAGAGATACCATTATTTAACAACCAATACCCTAGATGCTTACCACGACAACCTGTTTCTCTGGGAATCCTGTACTAATCTTTAAAAGCAAATCTAATCACTTAAAATTGACCACCCCCTTAAAACAGCAGCAAGAATTCCTCATACAGTTATCAAGGTATCCTTTCCACCATGGTTAATTTTCTTAAGACAACTCGCAGCATACTATTATTTCTCATGCAACATCTTAGCGACAAAATATGTATAATCACTCAAGCAAAAAAATATTTTTTTTAATTTTTATTCAAGTTTATTGTTAATTTGTTTAATATTGAATGAATTTGATGGACTCATTAATGAACCTCTATAAAACTGGCATATTATGGTATGATCAGGAATTAAGGACGATAAGGTTTATTGGACTTTCACTTAAACCTGGAAATCAGATATGGACACTCTAGACGCTCAACTTAATTTGGAAAGGACTTTGTAAAAAATGGTCTGTGTCTAGACTTACATTGTACCTTAAAGCAATGCCATGTATGCCGTGTATCCTTCATATTGTTATGTGTAAAACTAAATTAAAAATTATTATATATAAAAAAAAAAAAATTGCAACTTTAAAAAAAAAAAAAAAACTACAATGCCCTATATTTTGAGGGAATTCGGGCACTTTTTTCTACTGCTAATTGCTACAGCGAGCTTGTGGTAGCAATAACCAGTCACCTGTAATGGCTGTTTAATTATTGAACGATAATTAAGAGCTCCACTTGTAATCTAGCTCTTAATGTGCTAATCTAATACAACACCATCGTGCTTCCTCTGCTGCACTGTCACATGGGGGTCTCCACTTTAGACACACTCCTAGGTCTGACAGAAGACAAGGAGGTGGTGTTGGTATTTTACTTTCCTCTCATTGCACCTTTCAACAAATACATCCCTTCTCTTCCCTAACATTTTCTTCATTCAAAACACACATGATTCGCTTATTCTCTCCCCACTCTATACGCGTTGCAGTCATATACCACCTCCCTGGCTCCGCAACTCTATTTCTAGATCACTTTGCCGCCTGGCTACCTTACTTTCTTTGCTCAGATACCGCTGCCCTCATTCTCGGTGACTTCAACCTCCCTGTTGATAATCCCACTGCCTCCTCTGCAAAACAACTTCTGTAACTCACTTCCTCTTTCGGCCTGTCACAATAGACTGACTCTCCCACTCACAAAGATGGTTACTCAAAACAACAGGGTAGGTATAAGATACAACGCTCAAATCTCAAATGCTATTCCCAAAAGGTAAGTGAACCTCCTAACATCAAACCAAAATAGACAAAGAACAAGGGGATATGGGAACGCGCTGTAAAAAACAGCATATGAGAGGTAAAGAACTTTATAAGGAATGGAGATTACACAAGCTTATAATAAAAGTTTATAAATGTATTGCAAATATTTATATTACAATACGCGATGCCGTCATCTGATACAAAGTAAAATAGTACAATTAAAATAGGATAAGGATCAACATATAATGTAAAACATCAGTGTGTAATGATGTAAGTAGCTTACAAAATATATGTTGCAAAATAACACAATGTTAAAATTGAAACAGAGTCAATGTTACTGTCCTTAACACAATCAGGCCAGTGATTAGAGTGTTTAGTCCAGCTGTTTATATGAATGCAGGTATAGCTTGGGTGATTCCCTCTGCGTTGTTTATAAAACAGCGAAAAACTTGCAGAATCTTCTGGCTTGTATCCAATGACTGTGAGTTAAATTTCAAAGACACTTTCACAGCCGTATTTGCGGGATGTCCTGTGCTGTGGGCCTGTTCCAGTCAGGAGGTCAAATTGCAGGAGTAATGGTAGGCAACGACAAACTTCGTTTCTTTGAAGTTAAAATGAATCAGACTGCTTTTAACAAATGTGGGTCATGGGTGGGAATTACGCATATAGAGTCAATTCATATATTAAAGTGGCTCAATGCACCGCACCTACCGCATTTGTAAGTCAAGCAGATGTATTGCAAGTAAAGTTTGTAACAGCTTCCATATTTTTCAGATTCCAGTGCTGGACATAAGAAAGTAGATCTTGGGTATGATGGTATTTCCAGGAGAAAAACAACTCTGTAAATTAGAGTTGGTCTCAACCACCTTACCTACTACTTATTTTCACAAGTTATGAGCAAATTTCTACGTGTTTCAGCCTAGTCAGGCCTTTATCAAGATGTCTTCTTGATAAAGGCCTGACTAGGCTGAAACGCGTAGAAATTTGCTCATAACTTGTGAAAATAAGTAGTAGGTAAGGTGGTTGAGACCAACTCTAATTCACAGAGTTGTTTTTCTCTTGGAAATACCATCATACCCATGATCTACTTTCTTATGTCCAGCACTGGAATCTGAATAATATGGAAGCTGTTACAAACTTTACTTGCAATACATCTGCTTGACTTACATATGCGGTAGGTGCGGTGCATTGAGCCACTTTAATATATGAATTGACTCTATATGCGTAATTCCCACCCATGACCCACATTTGTTAAAAGCAGTCTGATTCATTTTAACTTCAAAGAAACGAAGTTTATCATTGACTACCATTACTCCTGCAATTTGACCTCCTGACTGGAACAGGCCCACAGCACAGGACATCCCGCAAATACGGCTGTGAAAGTGTCTTTGAAATTTAACTCACAGTCATTGGATACAAGCCAGAAGATTCTGCAAGTTTTTCGCTGTTTTATAAACAACGCAGAGGGAATCACCCAAGCTATACCTGCATTCATATAAACAGCTGGACCAAACACTCTAATCACTGGCCTGATTGTGTTAAGGACGGTAACATTGACTCTGTTTCAATTTTAACATTGTGTTATTTTGCAACATATATTTTTTAAGCTACTTACATCATTACACACTGATGTTTTACATTATATGTTGATCCTTATCCTATTTTAATTGTATTATTTTACTTTGTATCAGATGCAGGCATCGCTTATTTTAATATAAATATTTGCAATACATTTATAAACTTTTATTATATGCTTGTGTAATCTCCATTCCTTATAACGTTCTTTACCTCTCATATGCTGTTTTTTACAGCGCGTTCCCATATCCCCTTGTTCTTTGTCACAAAGATGGTTACTCCCTTGATCTGATTTTCAGTTATCGATGCACTATCTCAAACTTCACAAACTCACCTTTTCCTCTTTCTGACCACCACCTCCTCACTTGTACCATCATCTCCCTCCCTACAATCCTCCCTCCTTCCACCCCCCCACACTAAACTTCACAGAAGAATTAAGTCATTAGATCAGCAACAGCTCGCTAGCTCTCTCGAACCTCTTCTCTCTTCCATCCCCTCCTTTTCCTGTCCTGATGAATCCATCTTCCACTATAACTCCACCCTTACATCAGTCCTTGATAACCTGGCCCCACCTACCATAGATGTTCCCGTACTGCTGAGCGACACTGGAGGAAATCTCTGAGTTCTGCTGACTTTCTTCACTATAAGTTCATCTTGAACTTTTACTATTCTGCCCTTAATCCATATAAGCAACACTACTTCTCTACTCTTATTTCTACTCTTTCTTCAAACCCAAAACGTCTGTTCTCCATATTAAATACTCTTTTCTACCCACCCCCACCTCCCACCACAACTTCTCTCTCAGCCCAAGATTTTGCCAGCTACTTCAACAACAAAATCGACTCCATCAGAGCTGAAATCAGCTCTCAACATACTACCGGTCTCCCACCCCCTCAAAAGCTCACAATCAATCAAAACCCACAAAGCCATACATTTAGCTCTTTTGCCCCTGTTACAGCATTTGAAGTTTCTGCCCTTATACTATCCTCTCACCTCACTACCTGTCCCCTCGACCCTATCCCCTCACAACTACTCCCCTCCCTCTCTTTTACCCTTACCCTTATACTCACACACATCTTCAACCTCTCCCTCAGCACTGGTATAGCTCCCACATCTCTTAAACATGCATTAGTCACACCTATCCTCAAAAAACCTTCTCTCAATCCAACCTCCCCATTCAACTACTGCCTTATTTCCCTATTACCTCTTGCCTCAAAGCTTCTTCAAAATCTAGTATATGCACGTCTATCCAATTTCCTTACACTAAACTCCCTCCCTGACCCACTGCAATCTGGATTTCGCCCCTTCACTCAACAGAGACAGCAATTGTTAAGGTTACCAACCACCTACTTACAGCAAAATCAAAAGGCCACTTCTCTCTTATCCTCCTTGATCTGTCTGCAGCCTTTGATACTGTCAACCACCCTCTTTTGCTCAATACCTTCCAATCCTTCGGCTCTGTGACACAGCTCTCTCTTGGGTCTCTTCCTATCTGTCTAACTGTACCTTTAGTGTAGCCTTCTCTAGGGTATTCTCTGCCCCGTTACCTCTTTCTGTTGGGGTACCACAAGGCTCTGTCCTCTGTCCCCTTCTCTTCTCAATCTACACATCTTCACTACGTTTCTTAATAAAGTCCCACAGGTTTCATTATCATTTATATGCCTACAATACACAAATCTACCTCTCTGCACCAGAATTATCTCCTTCCTTGCTAACCCGTGTCACTAACTGTCTCTCTCATATCTCATCTTGGATGTCCTCTCACTACCTCAAGCTAAATCTCTCCAAAACTGAGCTCCTTATTTTCCCCCCTTCTTCAAAAATCTCCACCCCCCCCATGTCTCTATAACTGTTAACAACTACATAATTACCCCAACCTCACATGCCCGATGTCTTGGGGTCACACTTGACTCAGATCTTTCTTTCACTCCTCACTTTCAGTCCTTGGCTAATGCCTGCCGCTTCCACCTTAAAAACATTGCTAAAATTAGACATTTCCTTACACAAGACACAACTAAGATTTTAATCCACTCTCTCATCCTTTCCCACCTCGACTACTGCAACTCTATCCTCTCTGGTCTCCCTAGCTGCCACCTAGCTCCTTTACAATCCATAATGAATGCCTCTGCCAGGCTCATCTTCCTTGCATGTCGCTCTTCATCTGCCGCACCTCTCTGCCAATCCCTTCACTGGTTTCCTCTTGCCTCCAGGATTAAACACAAAATTCTCACTCTGACAATTGCATTGCTCCCCCCTACATCTCAGACCTTGTCTCCAGATATTCTCCCTCCCGTCCCCTTCGCTCCGCTCATGATCTCCTACTCTCCTCCTCTCTTGTTACCTCCTCACATTCCCGTCTACAAGATTTCTCAAGACTGGCTCCTATCTTATGGAACTCTCTGCCTCGCTCCACAAGAATCTCCCCTAGTTTTAAAAGCTTCAAGTGCTCCCTGAAGACTCTACTATTCAGGGATGCTTACAACCTACACTAACCTTCCCATCTCCACTGCTATCCCCTTAAACCCCATAGCATGTAAACCTATGAGCCCAGCTGTTTGTAGTCCACCTTCATAAGAGCCGACTACAACAGTGCAACTCTCGGCAGGACCCTTCACCCATTTGATCCCAGTAATCGTTTTTTATAAAAATCAAAAGGGTAAGAGAGAGTAGATAATATTGCTGAATAGATAATGCTGGTGCCACCCTTAAAAATAATTTTATATAATAGTCTATATAGGGAGATTAACAATCAGAGCATACATGGGTGTTCTGAAACAGCAAGGGTAAAATATAGGCACACAGACAAATAAATAGAAAAATTTCAATTCATTTATTAATTTCCCACAACACGTTAGTGGGACATTGTTTGAGCTTAGCCACACCATATAAAGTGAACAAGATATTTACATAAAACACCACAGTAAAAATGGTAAAGTGCAATGTTGTAGGACAGAACCTGCCTAAGCATATGTATGCTGCAAAGCCTTAATTATGTGGTCTGATTAAACAATGTGCATGGAAATACCTATAACAAGCTATGTTTAAAGAATGGCAACCATACATATAGAACATCAATGTAGATAGTAAGATGCCTAGGACAAAAAAAACATAGATGTGGAACAGGTCCAACATAAGTTCGTTATGCAATAGACGTTGTATAAAGGGCAAACAATTCCTGTTGCAGACTGGATCATAAATCATGATATGAAAGCAGATGTGTACTTATCTTTAGCGTGTTATTCCTGAACACTTCCAACACGCGTGTACTGTCCGTATAACGCTATCATAGCGTGTGACGTCACTGGAGGAGGGACGGTGAAACCGTCATTGATCTCTGATAGGTGATGAAGATGGGAGTGTCTCCACAGATCTCCGCTGTGTGTCTGCTCAGCCACCAATGAAAAAAACAGGCTTCCACAAGTTATGCAGGTGATATTAAGTAGCGATGAAAGAGCCAGGCTTCCACGCTCTTAGTGGACATTTATGTTACCAAGATGTACCACAACGTGTTGTCTTAGTTACACAGTGCTTGTCACAATGTATAAAACACAGTTCTAATTAGCATGAGCGATCCAGATTCCCTTATTTCAGGCAGGGTTTCACGTAGAAAAAGTGCACTCTTGTGTAGCAGCTCCAAGCTTAGCAATACGAAATGCAAATGTCCAGATATGTGGAAATATACCCACTAGAACACCATTGCTTTACCACATCAATCTTAGTGAAATCAGGAGCTTAGTCGACTTTACTCCTGAAGGTTAAAACACAGCATAGCCAACGACCATTTCACCCCCACAGCAAGTGTGTGTCACAGGGGTGCGTTTTTTATATACTACCCATGTTCATAGCGCTGCGGAACCTGTTGGCGCTCTACAAATTCCTGATGATAATAATAATAATAATAATAATAATAGTGGTGGCTAGATTGGCAGTTTACCAGCGTTTAAACAAAAAAATGTTTGCAATGCTAAAATCAATCTGTAAGTATTAATGGCAGACTGCCAGTCATCTCAAATAAATATTTTAACACTAAATATTATCATTCAGACATGACTACTTCACCTTAAGATTTATTTCTCAACAAAGCATATTAGTATACTGTAACTGCTTTAATAAAAAAGTTGTTGCAGCGACTAAAAGTCGTATGACTCACATAGGAGTAAGAATCATTTTAATAATCCCTGTAACCTTAGCATAATATATGTGTGCTCGCTGCATTCCGGAATTGCTTATTATAAAGAATAGTAATATAATTTTAAACAACTACATATTTTAGTTTAAAATAGAGGACCCCATGTATCCCCCAAAGAGCTCCTTAACAAGTTTCGCTCTAAAGCTTTGTCAAAGGTGGAGCTGCCACCTGAACTTCCTGTTTATGTTGGGAAGTTGATAGATAACAGGATTCATTCATTGGATAGAGGAGGTGTCAATCACTTCATGAATGGACAGAAATGGATACGTACATGGAATCCCAAAGAAAATTTAATCTGATAAAGGAACTGTCAGTCACTTAGAAACTGAGCAGGGATGAATATATTGAAAGATCCCAGTAAGGATTTCATTATGTATATGAAGAAAATATATAGTAAAGCATTTTTGGAAAAATAGAATATTTCATTAGTAGATCAATTTAAATGGGATAATATATATATATATATATATATATATATATATATATCCCCTAGTTTTAAAAGCTTCCAGTGCTCCCTGAAGACTCTACTATTCAGGGACGCTTACAACCTACACTAACCTTCCCATCTCCACTGCTATCCCCTTAAACCCCATAGCATGTAAGCCTATGAGCCCAGCTGTTTGTAGTACACCTTCATAAGAGCCGACTACAACAGTGCAACTCTCGGCAGGACCCTTCACCCTGAAATAAATAATAACAAAATGGATTTTTCAATATGGCACCCATCGACATCAATATAAGGTTATCCCATGAAGTGTCAGATATATTTAAATTCTTATTAAAGTATCAAATGAATGAATTAGTCATTGTGAACCCTAACAGTAAAATAATATAAACACTATAAAAGACAATATCATAGACATTGTTATGTCTCGTAAAATAATGTAATTAATAGTGAAAACGAATTAATGTCATTGACTATGTTACCTTTAATTTTGTTATTAGTGTCAATTGAGAATTGTGATGGAAAACAGTGAACTAATTAATCAATGTTAGATTGTGTCTATAAAATAATAAACTCAGAAATTGCTGAGATTATTTGTGAATAAAGAAATGTGTTTGCTGTGTAATTGTGTGACAAAAAGCATATTTTACGTCATTATATACCTGCCATTATATAAGTTTATAGTATAATTCCCAGTGTTCAGTACAATTATTCTAACCTGGGGTATACCATATTATTGTATTAATATTCCATCTCATAAATGGAGAAATATTTAGCTGATGTTAAAATAGTATTAATTATGTTCTTCTCATACATTATTATGAATACAATTTCAGATTAAAATAATTGTGTTGTGAATTGTTTCATATTCACAACACAGATAAATAATATTCCTTATTTATACTCACCGCAAGTTCTAACTATTAACCCCCTATGCTGCAATAAAAAAACTTTAAAAAATCTAACTTAAAAAACCCTAAACCAAAAAAACCCAAACAAAATGTAACCCTACTCTAACACCTTAACCCCCCTCTAAACTAAACCCCCCACTAAACTAACCGCACTAAGTTACACACAAAAAACTAAGTTACACAAAATAAAAAAAATCTAAATTTACAAAAATAATAAATTACAGTATCCAAAATAAAAAAACATTATACCTAACACTAAATTACATGCCCTTTAAAATAACTCCCCCCACAAAAAAACTAGCTCTAAAATAAATTACAATAGCCCTTAAAAGGGCTTTTTGGAGGGCATTGATGGTTACGATTTATTATGCCTTAATCAACTAACCACTCCTCATACTTGTATGGGGGTTGATTAGGTCATTATTGATGGTAAAATCTATGAGGCCTTAATCAACTAACCACCCCTCGTACCTGTTTGGGGGTTAATTAGGTAGGGTGACCATATTGCCGCTTTAAAAAAGGACACATATGAAAAATACATACAGTATGTCAGGGTTCTTATACAAAACATGTCTCTAAACAGCCCTGAAAACAGCCCTGCCATATGTATTTTTCATGTGTCCCTTTTTAAAGCGGCAATATGGTCACCCTATGATTAGGTGATTATTGATGGTTACCATTTATTATGTCTTAATCAACTAACCACTCCTCATACCTGTATGAGGGTTGATTAAGTGATTAATGATGGTTACCATTTATTAGACCTTAATCAACTAACCACCCCTCATACCTTTATGAGGGTTGATTGGGTGATTAATGTTGGTTACCATTTATCATGCCTTAATCAACTAACCACCCCTCATATCTGTATTGGGGTTGATTAGGTGATTAGGTTAGGGCAGCTTAAGGGTTAATCATGCATTTATCTACAATTTTTTTAAAAATATTTTGCATTCTTATGTCTGATGTATATTCTTTTAGCTATTGTATATAAATTAATATGTATTTATTTTTTCTTGTGTTTTTTTATTTTAAATATAAATATATATTTTAAAATTTATATTCATGTACATGTATATTTATGTTAAAAAAGGCACTAGTTTTACAATTGTTTTAATTCATAACAGGCATACAGTTATGTGATGCTATAATTATAATGCAACTCTCTTTCATGACAAATATCTATTTAATTTTTTTTTTATTTACAATAATAAATGAATCAAGCAAGAATATCTACATTTTAATTTTTTATATTCAATACTTGACCATACATATTATTTAAAAGATTGGAGATATAATGTAGTCAGGTCTTGCATTGATATTCAATATTTAAACAGTTTTACATATATATTGGATAACTATTGCATCTAAATTAAAATGTGTTAATGTAAGCTTGTGTTTATTAGGGATAACATTAGTATATATATATGTTAATATATTTATTTTATAGTAGTCAGTATAATTAAATTATATATTTATATAACAAGCATGCAGTTATGTAGTTCTATAATGTTAATTATACTGTCTTTAATTAGAAATAATAAATCACAGCAGGTAACATTAAAGGGAAAGTCTAGTCCAAAATACACTTTCATGATTCAGATAGGGCATGTAATTTTAAACAATTTTCCAATTTACTTTTATCACCAATTTTGCTTTGTTCTCTTGGTATTCTTAGTTGAAAGCTTAACCTAGGAGGTTCATATGCTAATTTCTTAGACCTTGAAGGCCACCTTTTTTCAGAATGCATTTTAACAGTTTTTCACCACTAGAGGGTGTTAGTTCATGTGTTTCATATAGATAACACTGTGCTCATGCACGTGAGTTATCTGGGAGCCAGCACTGATTGGCTAAACTGCAAGTCTTTCAAAAGAACTGAAATAAAGGGGCAGTTTGCAAAGGCTTAGATACAAGATAATCACAGAGGTAAAAAGTATATAAATATAACTGTGTTGGTTATGCAAAACTGGGGAATGGGTAATAAAGGGATTATCTATCTTTTAAAACAATAAAAATTCTGGTGTAGACTGTCCCTTTAATCACATTTTAATTTATATGGAAATATCAAAACATTATGCATTGTACATAATAATGAAGCATTTAAATATTGAATATTTATGTTTTGGGCATTAGCTCTATAAAGTTAGTCTTAAATTATGTCAGATTAGGGGTCAATGTTTAAATAATATGTTTTGTCATGAACAATACATATTCGGATAGATTACGAGTTGTGCAATGTGCATTACTGTTTTAACGCTGAAAAAATGTCCATTTCAGCGTAAAAAAAATAACGCAGCCATTCTGAGTCTTGTTGGTATAGCTATAACGCAAGCATTTTAGCCTGTAACGCAACGTCAATCCCACACTCAAAAGAATTATGTTTTTGCATGGGATTTCCATAACGCCGGTATTGCAGGTTGTGCGGTGAGGCTAAAATGCTTCCGTTCCAGCCTATACCGACACGATCCATTTTGCCATCTGAGAGCAGTAGTTATAAGTTTTGCGCCACAAAAATGTCTCACAAAACTCATAACTAAAGTGTTACAAAGTACACTAACACCCATAAACTACCTATTAACCCTTAAACTGCATCCCTACCTCATCACAAACACTATATTAAACTTATTAACCCCTAATCTGTGCCCACACACATTCTGGCCACTATAATAAGTATAATAAAGTTATTAACCCCTATTCTGCCGCTCCCTGACACCGCTGCCACTATAATAAAGTTGTTAACCCCTATTCCGCTGCTCTCCGACATTGCCTCTACTAATAAAAGTTATTAACCCCTAAACCACTGGCCTCCCACATCATTGCCACTAAATAAACCTATTAACCCCTAAATCGGCAGCCCCACATCGCAAAAAACTCAATTAAACTATTAACCCCTAAACCTAACAATCCCCTAACTTTATATTACAATTAAAATATCCATATCTTAAAATAAATAAAAACTTACCTGTGAAATTAAAAAAACTTAAGTTTAGACAAACAATTAACCTAACATAATTATTATGCTAAAATTAAAATGACTACCAATTAAAAAAACTAAATTACACATGAAAAAAGTCTAAAATTACAAAAAATTAAAAATACTAAATTACAAAATATAACAAAAGAAATTATCAAAAATAAAAACAATTACACCTAATCTAATAGCCATATAAAAATAAAAAAGCCCCCCCCCCAAATAAAAACACCCCCTAGCCTACAATAAACTTCCAATAGTCATTAAAAGAGCCTTTTGTAGGGCATTGCCCTAAAGAAATCAACTCTTTTACCTGTAAAAAAAAATACAAAGACCCCAACAGTAAAACCCACCACCCAATCAACCCCCCAAAATAAAAAACCTAACTCTAACAAAAACCTAAGCTACCCATTGCCCTGAAAAGAGCATTTGTATGGGCATTGCCCTTAAAAGGGCATTCAGCTCTTTTTCATCGCCCTTAAATGGGCATTCAGCTCTTTTAAAAAAGCCCAAACCCTAATCTAAAAAAAAACACCCCAAAAAAGTAAAAAAAAACCTAACACTAACTACCAATGATCCACTTACAGTTTTTGAAGTCCGGACATTCATCCTCATCCAGGCGGTGAGAAGTCTTCATCCAGGCGGCATCTTCTATCTTCATCCAGACGGCATCTTCTATCTTCATTCCGGCGGCGCGGAGTAGTTCCATCCTTGAAGATATCCGGCGCGGAGCGTCCGCTTCATACGGTCACTGCCGTACACTGGATCTTCAATACAAAGGGGCCTTTTTAAAATGGCGTCCCTTGCATTCCTATTGGCTGATTTGATTCTTGAAATTCAAATCAGTCAATAGGATGAGAGCTACTGAAATTCTATTGGCTATTCAAATCAGTTAATAGAATTTCAGTAGCTCTCATCCTATTGGCTGTTTTGAACAGCCAATTGGATTTCAGTAGCTCTCATCCTATTGGCTGATTTGAATTTCAATAATCAAATCAGCCAATAGGAATGCAAGGGACGCCATTTAAAAAAAGGCTCCCTTGCAATGAAGATCCAGTGTACGGCGGTGACCAAATGTCTTCAAGGATGAAGATAGAAGATGCTGCCTGGATGAATATAGAAAATGCCGTCTGGATGAAGACTTCTAACCGCCAGGATAAAGGCTTCTCGCTGCCTGGATGAGGATCGATTTCTGGACTTTAAAAACTTTAAGTGGATCGTCGGGGGTTAGTGTTTTTTAACTTTTTTTGGGTGGGTTTTTTTTTTAGATTAGGGTTTGGGCTTTTTTTTTTTAAAGAGCTGAATGCCCTTTTCAGGGCAATGAAAAAGAATGGAATGCAGGGCAATGGGTAGCTTAGGTTTTTGTTAGAGTTAGGTTTTTTATTTTGGGGGGTTGGTTGGGTGGTGGGTTTTACTGTTTTTTATTTTTTGTAATTTTACACTTAATTTTTTTAGTAGTGTTAGTTTTTTTAATGTGTAATTTAGTTTTTTTAATTAGTAGTTATTTTAATTTTATTATAATAGTTATGTTAGGTTAATTGTAAATTTAACCCCTTAAGGACAAGGCCATTTTTCAATTTCTTTTTGTGTTTAGCTGTAATTTTCCTCTTACTCATTTACAGTACCCACACATATTATATACCGTTTTTCTCGCCATTAAATGGACTTTCTAAAGACACCATTATTTTCATCATATTTTATAATTTACCATAAAATGTTTTATAAAATATGATGAAAAAATGGAAAAAAACACACGTTTTCTAACTTTGACCCCCAAAATCTGTTGCACATCTACAACCACCAAAAAACACTCATGCTAAATAGTTTCTAAATTTTGTCCCGAGTTTAGAAATACCCAATATTTACATGTTCTTTGCTTTTTTTGTAAGTTATAGGGCAATAAGTACAAATAGCACTTTGCTATTTCCAAAACATTTTTTTTCAAAATAAGTGATAGTTATATTGGAACACTGATATCTGTCTGGAATCCCTGAATATCCCTTGACATGTATATTTTTTTTAGTAGACATCCCAAAGTATTGATCTAGGCCCATTTTGGTATATTTCATGCCACCATTTCACCGCCAAATGCGATCAAATAAATAAAATTGTTCACTTTTTCACAAACTTTTTCACAAATATCAGGTTTCTCACTGAAATTGTTTACAAACAACTTGTGCAATTATGGCACAAATGGTTGTAAATGCTTCTCTGGGATCCCCTTTGTTTAGAAATAGCACACATATATGGCTTTGGCGTTGCTTTTTGGTAATTAGAAGGCCGCTAAATGCCGCTGCGCACCACATTTGTATTTGGCCCAGCAGTGAAGGGGTTAATTAGGTAGCTTGTATGGAGCTTGTAGGGTTAATTTTAGCTTTAGGGTAGTGTAGTAGACAACCCAAAGTATTGATCTAGGCCAATTTTGATATATTTCATGCCACCATTTCACCGCCGAATGCGATCAAATAAAAAAAATGTTCACTTTTTCACTAACTTTGGGTTTCTCACTGGAATTATTTACAAACAGCTTGTGCAATTATGGCACAAATGGTTGTAAATGCTTCTCTGGGATCCCCTTTGTTCAGAAATAGCAGACATATATGGCTTTGGCATTGCTTTTTGGTAATTAGAAGGCCGCTGCGCACCAAACTTGTATTATGCCCAACAGTGACAGGGTTAATTAGGTAGCTTGTAGGGAGCTTGAAGGGTTAATTTTAGCTTTAGTGTAGAAATCAGCCTCCCACCTGACACATCCCACCCCCTGATCCCTCTCAAACAGCTCTCTTCCCTCCCCCACCCCACAATTTTCCCCGCCATCTTAAGTTCTGGCAGAAAGTCTGCCAGTACTAAAATAAAAGTTTTAATTTTTTTTTTTTTTGTTATTTAAAAAAATAATAATCATATTCTGCTGTGTAGGATCCCCCCCTTAGCCCCCAACCTGCCTGATCCCCCCCAAAGAGCTCTCTAACTCTCCCCCCACTAACTATTAGTCACCATTTTGGGTACTGGCAGCTGTCTGCCAGTACCCACTTTGCAAAATAACTTTATTTTTATTTTTTAAACCTAACATTTTCTGTAGTGTAGCTGCCCCCCTCCATACCCTACACCCTCCCCCTCCCAGATCACCCCCAGATCACACCTTGATCACCCCTCCTCTGTACCCACCACCCTCTTCCAGCAAAAAAAATTCACAACACAATTGCCTTAGATCGCGATCGTGCACGCGCATGCGCACACACGATCGCGCACGCGCCCCTCACCTCTAGCGCGCGCACCCGGCATAGTAAACAGCCGGAAGGAAGTTCCCCAGTGATGGGCCACCCACCCACCTCCCGGCAAAGGCTCCCACCCACCAACGATCGGCACCATCACTGGCCGATGCAGAGAGGGCCACAGAGTGGCTCTCTCTGCATCGGTGTGCCTAAAAAGGTATTGCAGTGATGCCTCAATATCGAGGCATCACTGCAATACCTTGAAAGCGGCTGGAAGCGATCAGGATCGCTTCCAGTCGCTTGAAACCCTTAACGACGTACAGGGTACGTCGCTGGTCTTTAAAGACCAGCTTGTGTAAGACGTACCCTGTACGACATGCGTCGTTAAGGGGTTAAACTTGGTTTTTTTTAATTTCACAGGTAAATTTGTATTTATTTTAAGATAGGGATATTGTAATTTTAATATAAAGTTAGAGGGTTGTTAGGTTTAGGGGTTAATAGTTTAATTTATTTTTTTGCGATGTGGTGGCTGGTGTTTTAGGGGTTAATAAGTCTATTTAGTGGTGGATATGTGGGAGGTCAGAGGTTTAGGGGGTTAATAACTTTTATTAGTGGCGGAGATGTCAGGGAACAGCGGAATAGGGGTTAATAACTTTATTATAGTTGCAGCAATGTCGGGGAGCGGCAAGATGGGGTTAATAACTTTTATTAGTGGTAGCGATGTCTGGAGCGGCAGAATAGGGGTTAATAATTTTATTTAGGTGTCGGTAATGTCGGGGGCGGCAGATTAGGGGTGTTTAGACTTGGGGTTTATGTTAGGGTGTTTGGTTTAAACATAACGTTTTTTCCCTATAGACATCAATGGGGTTGCGTTACGGCGATCGCCATTCCGCACATCAGGTGTTAGTTTTTTTTCTATCACTCTCTCCGCATTGATGTCTATGGGGAAAGCGTACACAAGCACGTATTTTCAGCCCTTGGCTTTTGTGCGGTATGGAACTTATTGCCACCATATCTCACGCACAAGGCGTCTTTTCTGAAACTTGTAATGGCAGCGCTATGGAGGGTGAAATAACTCAACTTTTGTTGCTTTGGTTTCGCACCCTCTATAACGCAAAACTTGTAATCTAGGTGAATGTTTAAATGATTGTAGATATCTTAAATTGATTTAATGTTTGCTAAATATTATTTTAAACATAAATTTTCATATATATATTTCTCCAACATTGGTGTGTCCGGTCCACGGCGTCATCCATTACTTGTGGGATATTCTCCTCCCCCACAGGGAAAGGCAAGGAGAGCACACAGCAAGAGCTGTCCATATAGTCCCTCCCAGGCTCCGCCCCCCCCAGTCATTCTCCTTGCCGCTCTGAACAAGTAGCATCTCCTCGGGGATGGTGAGGAGTTTGTGGTTTTGCAAGCCGTGGTGCCTTCTGTTTAGGTAACCTGATTTGCTCGCTCCCTTCATCCGTGTCCTAAAGCTTTGGTATTGGTTCCCACAAGTGATGGATGACGCCGTGGACCGGACACACCAATGTTGGAGAAAACAGAATTTATGCTTACCTGATAAATTACTTTCTCCAACGGTGTGTCCGGTCCACGGCCCGCCCTGGTTTTTTAATCAGGTTTGAAAAATTTCTCTCTCTATACACTACAGTCACCACGGCACCTTATAGTTTCTCCTTTTTTTCTCCTAACCGTCGGTCGAATGACTGGGGGGGGCGGAGCCTGGGAGGGACTATATGGACAGCTCTTGCTGTGTGCTCTCCTTGCCTTTCCCTGTGGGGGAGGAGAATATCCCACAAGTAATGGATGACGCCGTGGACCGGACACACCGTTGGAGAAAGTAATTTATCAGGTAAGCATAAATTCTGTTTTTTGTTTGGAATAATAGCAAGCAACTACTAAATTTAATTTAGGATATCTTCAATACTTTAAATAATCTACATTTTACAGGACAATGCATATTTTGTCACAGTGATGCTCTAAAAATCTAGCGGCACCGGCAAAACCTGCTCAGCCTATCCAGGCTCCTGGAACTCAGTGCCGGACCGTAATTGAGCCACGGGCCGCCCGGCCAAGGAGGTTTTACCGGTCATCCGGCAGTAAGCAGCCGCCTGTGGTTGGGTGTTCAATTCCGGTCCAGCATTGAGTTCCAGGAGCCTGGATTGGCCAAGCAGGATTTGCTGGTCCTCCGGCAGTCAGGGGTTCAATTCTGGTCCGGCACTGAGTTCAAGCAGCCCGGATAGGCCAAGCAGGTTTTGTTGGTGCCACCAGCTTTAAGCGCATCTCTGTGACAAATGATTTAAAAATTAATTATAACTTTAGCGACATAGCTATATAGTTATAATTAGGTTTATTACTTATAGTATAGTTTATTATACTTATTTTTTTACATTAGGCAGTTAGAAGGACATTACAGGGGAGTGTTGTTTATACATTAAATCAGTGTAGGCGCTATTAGGGACTTAACTGGCCGTTCCGGGGGGTGGGTGTAAGTTAGGTTTGGCATAGGTGTAGGTGGTCAGGGGGAGTAAGCTGGGCGGTGCAGGTGGAGTTTAGGTTAGATGTGACATAGGTATAGGCTGTCAGTGAGAGGTAGCGAGGTGGAGAAGGGGCAGTGTAGCTTAGGTGTGACATATGTAGTTATAGGCTTCAGATTGATTTGAATGGGTAGTATATTAAATAATACATTTTTGTTATAAATTCTTTGAGGACAATGTTTATTATTCCATTTAAATTGATCTACTTATGAAATATTATATTTTTCCAAAAATGCTTTAATATATATTTTCTTTGTATACACAATGATATCCTTACTGGGATCTTTCTATATTTTCCTCCCTGCTCAGATTTGAAGAGATTGACAGTTCCTTTAGCCAATGACATTTTCTTTAGGATTTCATGTATGTATCCATTTCTGTCCAGTCATGAAGTGATTGACACATCCTCTATCCAATGACTGAATCCTGCCATCTATGAACTTCCCTACATAAACAGGAAGTTCAGACGGTGGATTTGCCTTGCAAATGGAAAAAATGTTGGCACTCCCAATTAGAACTTTGATCCTTTTATTGGCACATTAAAATGTAGCAGGTTAAAAATATGCATTTTTTTTTTAAATTGCCACTTCAAATGCAGTGCCAAGAGAAATGTACCCTTTTACAGGGTAAATACAGGAGGCTGCAGATCATTAAAAAAGGGTACAAATACAGGACAGCCCAGGAAAAATGGTAGGGTTTCCAATGCTAGTAACAGAGAACAATAACAACAGATATAGCGAGCTAAGCTTATCAGTGCACTAAGTGTACAACCTCTTTAATTTATACTAGAAGTACATATAGGTCCCCAAAGAACACAAGGTCACTCGTGGGCCTCAGAATAATAGTGTTTAAAATCTATATAATACTTAAATTAATATGGAGGCAGTGCAGGGATGGTGACGTAGCTACAGCCCAGGAGGTGTGTGTGCTGTGGTCCAATCCAAACCGATGGATTTCGGCAAACTGAAGCATGCACTTATGGCTGGGTGCCAGCCAGAAAAAGGGCTGAGCCAGCTCCACAATGCAAACGAGTAGAAAGGGCAGCGATCCAGCAATCATTGTAGGTAAAGATTAAAAGTACTTTATTCTGACAATTTAAAAACTTACAAAGCACAATGCAAACACATTACAAGTGGAGGAGGAGGCGGAGTCCTGACATGTTCGTGCCGTGCGGCACTTAATCATAGGATGACTCCACAACTGAGTAGCACACCTAGGTAACTATAGCCAATCCAAACACTGATTACACAGCGTTCCCTTGGAAACAGATTGTAAACAACAAAAATATATATGTGCTACTCAGGTGTAAAAAGTGAATATGCAACATAAACATATTAAAATCAAAATTTGTATAAAGCAAAAAAAGTTAGCCCCAATGTTTCCTGACACATTTATTATTGTTTTTTGTTTTTATTACCTTATCATAGTAACCCATAAATAATGGTATTTTCTGTGTGAAACAATGAAAAAATTGAAAATTTGAAAAATCCTTCACACAGAAATATCAATTCATATGTTCACTTAAATGCATAAAATTAAACATATTTATATGGATGCAATGATAATGATATGTAGTAGTTCAAGCAGAGACTAAACTGATAATTTCCCTTCTAGAAAAAGCACTAAGAAAAAATATCAATATATTCCCTCAAAGGCCCCTACTTATCAAGCCTTCAACCGCAAATACACTGGAATTCCGCAGCGTATTTGTGGCGAGCCTGATTTGCCTTAGTTATCAAAGACTACAGACCGGCAAAAGTAGAATTCAGTGACGTAACATACGATCCGCCGGTCTCAGTCCGACACAGATCGATGCTTTCGTCACTACAGATGTTCCGAACATAAGTTCGGCACAATCTGACTACTTTTGCTAGTTATCAAATAACTAGCAGGTACACTCGGCACTTTTCCGGCCCAGCGTACCTGGTTTTCAATACGCTGCCCTGAAGGTGGCGGATGCCATAGGAATCAATGGGAGTCATGTTCGCTGCTGCCCGATATCCCATTGATTCCTATGGTAGTGTCTACACCTAACACCCTAACATGTACCCCAAGTCTAAACACCCCTAATCTGCCCCCCATACACCGCCACCACCTATATTATACTTATTAACCCCTAAACCGCCGCTCCCGGAGCCCACCGCCACCCTAATAAACTGATTAACCCCTAAACTGCTGCTCCTGGACCCCGCCGCAACTAAATAAATTGTTTAACCCCTAAACCTAAGTCTAACCCTAACACCCCCTAACTTAAATATTATTTAAATAAATATAACTTTAATTACTATCATTAACTAAATTATTCCTATTTAAAACTAAATACTTACCTATAAAATAAACTCTAAACTAGCCACAATATAACTAATAATTACATTGTTGCTAGCTTAGGATTTATTTTTATTTTACAGGCAACTTTGTATTTATTTTAACTAGGTAGAATAGTTATTAAATAGTTATTAACTATTTAATTGCTACCTAGTTAAAATAACGACAGATTTACCTGTAAAATAAAACCTAACCTAAGTTACAATTACACCTAACACTACACTACAATTCATTTAATTAAATAAATTAACTACAATTAACTACAATTAAATAAAATTAAATAAAATTAACTAAAGTACAAAAACAAACAAACACTAAATTACAGAAAATAATAAAATAATTACAAGAATTTTAAACTAATTACACCTAATCTAATCCCCCTAATAAAATAAAAAAGCCCCCAAAATAAAAAAGCCCTACCCTACACTAAATTACAAATAGCCCTTAAAAGGGCGTTTTGCGGGGCATTGCCCCAAAGTAATCAGCTCTTTTACCTGTAAAAAAAATGGGTGGTGGGTTTTAATGTTGGGGGGGTATTGTAATTTTTTTTACAGGTAAAAGAGCTGATTACTTTGGGGCAATGCCCCGCAAAAGGTCCTTTTAAGGGCTATTTGTAATTTAGTATAGTGTAGGGCTTTTTTATTTTGGGGGGCTTTTTTATTTTATTAGGGGGATTAGATTAGGTGTAATTAGTTTAAAATTCTTGTAATTATTTTATTATTTTCTGTTTTTTTTGTACTTTAGTTAATTTTATTTAATTTAAATTTAATTGTAGTTAATTTATTTAATTAATTTAATTGTAGTGTAGTGTTAGGTGTTAGTGTAATTTAGGTTAGGTTTTATTTTACAGGTATATTTGTATATATTTTATCTAGGTAGTTATTAAATAGTTATTAACTATTTAATGACTATTGTACCTAGTTAAAATAAATACAAAGTTGCCTGTAAAATAAAAAGAAACCCTAAGCTAGCTACAATGTAACTATTAATAATTATATTGTAGCTATGTTAGGGTTTATTTTATAGGTAAGTATTTAGTTTTAAATAGGAATAATTTAGGTAATTATAGGAATTTTATTTATATCTATTTAAATTATATTGAAGTTAGGGGGTGTTAGGGTTAGAGTTAGACTTAGATTTAGGGGGTATAGGGGGGCAGATTAGGGGTTAATAAGTATAATGTAGGTGGCGTTGGGCTCCGGGAGCGTCGGTTTAGGGGTTAAACACTTTGTTTAGCTGCGACGGGGTCCGGGAGCGGCAGGATAGGGGTTAATAACTTTATGTAGGTGGCGGCGGTATAGGGGCAGCAGATCAGGGGTTAATATGTATAATGTAGGTGACGTGGGCTCCGGGAGCGGCGGTTTAGGGGTTAATAACTTTATTTAGTTGCGGGGGGCTCCGGGAGCAGCGGTTTAGGGGTTAATAACTTTATTTAGTTGCGGGGGGCTCCAGGAGCGGCGGTATAGGGGGTAAAACAGTATAGTATAGTGTGGGTGCTTAGTGACAGGGTAGCAAGAAAGCTGTAAAAAAGCCAAAGAGCAGCGAGATTGATGACTGTTAGTTAACAACAGTCCGCTGCTCATCGCTTCGTACTTGGTGTGCGGCTTTTGACAGCTTTTTTGATCATTTTGGAGAGTGTATTCAGGTCAGCGGCAGCGAGGTTAGGCGAACTTAGGTGAGCGTATTGGGGCCATTAAATGCAGGTAAGTTGACGGCTTGATAACTGGAGGCCAAAGTATTCACTATGTAAAACCCCTGATAATAAGTGTAATAGTTTAGCGAGAAAGATACATTTGTATAATTTAGTTGAAACCAATAGCAAATAAGTATCATAATATGAACTAGATAGTACACAATACATTAGAAGTATATGTACATCCTAAATGAGAGGTTTAACTGGACAAAAAAAGTTGTACATAAATTATGACAATCATTGTCAAAATAAATTCTATCCTATTCCACAAAATAACTGATGTCCCATTCCTTGTTAAGTCCATGGGGTGCCCTTGTATCTAATTTCCAAATCCAGTATAGTTCCTTCCTAGAAAGGATGTTGTATATATTAGCGCCCCTAAGGGGCCGTTTAGCTAAATCAATTACTTTGACAGTGAATTTGGATTCATTAGTGAAATGAAAACAATTAAAGCGCCTGACTACACTAGAATCTTTATTATAATTTTTATGTCCCTCTTATGTTCGCCTATCCTTGATCTTAAGGCATGGGTAGTTTGACCTACATACTGCTCACAACACAATGTGCACTCAATGAGATAAATCACAAAGGTTGTACCACAGTTTGCATAGAGGTCAATTTTGAATCTCTGCTTAGAGTGACAAAACTGCAAAAATCAACACTGGATGAAATTGCTTGACAAGTGAGACAATTCCTGGACAAGCATTTGAAAGTACCTTTTTTAGACAGCCAATGAATTGCTGTCTCTCTCAAGTTACTATTAACCATACTAGGGGAAAGTCTATTAGCAAGTGTGGGTGCCTTTTTACAGACAAATTTAACTTTGTCTACTAAGTCTGATAAAATGTCACCACCCTTCAGTATGGGTAAATTAATTTTAATGATATTACACAATTTGTTATATTGTACAGAAAATTCAGTTGAACAAACTACTGTTTCTTTATTAAAACTAGTTCTCTTTGATGTATGACCAGTCTTATGTAGATTAATAGACCCTGACATTTTCCTAACATCATCTAATGATTGTTGTAATAGATTTGGATCATACCCTCTTGCAATTAATCTATCTTTGAGTTTGTCTGCCTGAAGATTTAATAACTCCTCCGAGTTGGTATTTCTTCGAAGCCTTAAAAATTGACTTTTAGGTATTGATTTTATCAAGTGCCTAGGATGACATGATCTTGCATATAAGATCGTATTACCTGATGTTGTTTTTCTGTATGTATCAGTGATGATCTTATTGTGTTCAATCGAGCCAACCAACATGAGATCTAAAAAATTAATCTCCTTATTTTGGATTTCTCCCATGAACCTCAGCTGTAAGTCATTCATGTTCACAAAAGTGAGAAAATCTTCAAAAACAAATTCACCCTTGACCACAAAAATGAGATCATCAATAAATCTCATATACATATAGATGTTCTCCAAAAATGGGTTGCTGTTATTGTAAAGACTGTTGAGCTCCCACCACCCCACAAATAAGTTGGCGAATGAGGGCGCAAATTTCGCCCCCATCGCTGTACCACAAATATGCAAAAAATATTCACCATTAAACATGAAATAGTTGTGGGATAGAAGGAACTCAACAGTCTCACACAAAAATAATTTAAACTCCTCTGAGTAATTTGTATAGTTGTTTAAGAAGAATATGATTGCCTGTAAACCCAAATTATGAGGTATGCATGAGTATAACGACACTGCATCAATCACCACCCACATATTATCCTCATGCCATTTCATTTTTTCAAGAATCAATAAAAGATGACTTGAATCTCTCAGATAACTACTGAGACTTTAGACTAGAGGTTGTAAAACTGAGTCAACCCATTCGGATAATGGTTCAAATAGTGAGAAAATCCCGGAAATAATCGGGCGCCCTGGTGGGTTGATTGAGCTTTTGTGCATTTTAAGTAGGTGGGGAAAGACTGGCGTCATAGGATATTGAGGAATTAAAGACAATACTTCCTTCTTTGTTATAAAACCTAATGATACTGCATCATCAAGTAACCTGTCTAATTTCCGGGCAAATTCCTTTTCAGGATTGTGTGAAAGCTTCCTATATGTAACTCCATCGTTTAATTGTCTATAGGCTTCCTTAATATAATCAGTCTTATTCATTACCACAACATTCCCACCTTTATCCGATTTTCTAATTACCATGTCATGATTATTTTTTAACTTGTTAATGGCTACTGTTTGCCTATTTGTTAAATTACTTCATTGATTTGTCATTACGGTTCTACTGCCCAATTCTATAACTTCCTTCTCAACTTGTTTTTGAAATAGGTTGAGGTATGTACCCCTGGACTGAGTGGGATAGAAATCAGATTTAATTTTTTTCGGCTTAGGAATGCTGAAATCATTTGGTCTATCAATGCCTGGTTCTAAAACCTTAAGTTGTTCTAATGTACAAATATCTCTAAAATGAAAATTCAGATCTACATTTAAGTTAATTTGTGGACTTATAGAATTCAGATCACAGGTGGATTGATCGTCATTGGCATCTACAACATTCCTCAATACACCTTTGTCTAGTTCAATTACTTCATCTTCTGTGGAAAAATACCTTTGTAAGGTTAACTTTCTTACAAATTTATTAACGTCTAACAAAGTATTAAAGGTTTTACATAGTGAATACTTTGAGGGAATATATTGATATTTTTTCTTAGTGCTTTTTCTATAAGGGAAATGATCAGTTTAGTCTCTGCTTGAACTACTACATATCATTATCATCGCATCCATATAAATATGTTCAATTTTATGCATTTAAGTGAACATATGAATTGATTTTTCTGTGTGAAGGATTTTTAAAATTTCCATTTTTCATTGTTTCACACAGAAAATACCATTATTTATGGGTTGCTATGATAAGGTAATTAAAACAAAAAACAATAATAAATGTGTCAGGAAACATTGGGGCTAACTTTCAAATTGTGTAGCAACATAATTATTTGTAAAAATTATTTTTTTCTTTATACAAATTTTGATTTTAATATGTTTATGTTGCATATTCACTTTTTACACCTGCGTAGTGCATATATATTTTTGTTGTTTACAATATGTTTCCAAGGGAACGCTGTGTAATCAGTGTTTGGATTGGCTATAGTTACCTTTAAAAGGTGTGCTACTCAGTTGTGGAGTCATCCTATGATTAAGTGCCGCACGGCACGAACATGTCAGGACTCCGCCTCCTCCTCCACTTGTAATGTTTGCATTGTGCTTTGTAAGTTTTTAAATTGCCAGAATAAAGTACTTTTAATCTTTACCTACAACAATTGCTGGAGTGCTGCCCTTTCTACTCGCTTAAATTAATATGCATTATATAGGAAAATTCTTAAAATAAGCACAGGTTATATGTATATACACACACGCATAGCCACTAGGGACGCTCTCAAGTCCACTTAAGGATAAATATAAACTGTTGGTAAACAAATAAAATTCAAGATAGACAAAAGGAGAAAAAGTATCTAGTCCTCAAATACTGTAGGTAATCCGGGCAGCTCTTTGTCAAGAGATGGTCAATCTCCCAGGAAATGAATAATCTACTAAATAAAATAAAACACAAAGGCACCAAATAGCCTTTTACAGTTTTTTTTTTTTTTTTTTTTTTTATGTTTGATCACTTAAATATTTATTTATAACAACACACACTGACACTAATGCAATAGCTAAACATGGTTTAAGCTAAAAATGTGACCGGTCACACATAAACTACAATATTCAAAATATATAAAAAAGAGGTGTACTTGTCAATGTCCGCATATAAGTTTTTTTTTTTTTTTTTTTAAATAATATTTTTATTGAGGAAGAAGAAAATGAAAGCACTACAATGTTGCTGCTTAAACAGCCAATATAAAACAAATAATAAAAATACAAATGGTCATTAGGATTGTAGCATTGTAAGATGTTCAAATTATAGTAGTGCACATATAACAAAATATTGCTAAACAGCCTCAATTTTTCTTAATTATAACAAATAAATTTAACCATCCATAAAGCTAAGGAAATAAGAATACCAGATATAATATGCAGTGTAGGATGTAATGAATTCTGTGTAATATAGTAGGATAAGATATGAACTCCCCTAGTGAAAGGTGGGATCCATAGTATAGCCTTCAAACTAACAAATAGAGGCACATACAGGCTTTGCTCTCTTCTCTGTGATCTTAAAGGAGGCCCCTGAAAAATGATTTAGTAATGGGAGCTTAGATGGTAAGTACTGTTGATCAGACCAGCTAATCCGAGTAAGAAGGATGGATCCCAGACTGTGGCGTTATGTAAAAAAAGATTAAGTACTAAGGGAGTAGTGAAAGTTGCGGTATGGGCAAGAGAAACCGCATATTTAGTTCTCCTATTGCTAGGGGACTCATTACTTTGGGGGGAGGAGGGGCTTTATATTAGTTGTGGTAATTTGTAGGGATAAAAGGAAGCATGGGCTAATTTTGCAGCTAGGATAGGATAAGACTTACTTGAGATTGAACTTATCAATGTACTGGTGGATTTGTTGTATTATATCTGAATACAGATTAATAAGATCATAATATGTATAATATCAGGAATTAATATAGGGCTAGAGTTTCCTTAGAACAAGGTTGTGTTGCCTCAATATGAAAAAACTTTGGTAGTCATCCCTACGACAGCCAATTTTTATTTTCTATTTTAAAATAAGAGGGTGGGTTTGTTGTGCCATATCTGCGTGCAGATTGATAAAATCAAAGTATGTGTAATTTCGAGATGTAATATAGGACTAAAGCTCCTTCAAAACAGGGTAGTATTGTCTCATTATGAATTTATTGGACCTGCTGTCAGGGTACGGGCCCTATACCCCACAACAGGTGCCTGTTCTAAACAGTGAGGGAGTGTTATTATGAGGGGCAACACTTAGAACACTTAGCCGAATAGCAATCCTCTAGTTAAACCATAACTCCTATAGTTGTGTTTATAACGTTAGGTAAATAGTTAAGAGTCCTAGGTATGCATAAGTAAATAAAATATAGGAGAACATAATATAGATCTATATTCTCTGTAATATAGCTAACTTAATATCCAAGGCAAGAAATGCTGCATGCAATTAGCACTCCAAAGCTCTCACATAAAACCTTAATAATGCATTAGGCAAAAGGTAGCATTAATATAGTAAAGCTGTGTATAGCTTGGTCTAGTTAAAACTAACAATATAGGTGGTATAAAAGGATGTTCAGCAAACATTCAATAGTGAGAGCCTAGGTATAATGTAACGATGACAAATAATGTGCAGAACATGCAACCTCAAGAAGTAGTAATATAACATTATGTGAACAACCGGGACATGTAAAACTGTGCAACAGGAGGCTATAGGTTTGCCACTAAACTAGGAGCGTGTAAACATAGGCAGTTCTATAATTGTTAAAACAGGCGTTCTGCTCAATAAATGATTAAAAGTGTGTAGATCCGCGGTAGCTTGATGGCTGTTCACCCTCATAGTTGTATTCACTAGTCAGGCAAGCCTCCAGCAACCTCACATCTCAGTGTCTCTATCCCACACCGGATGACCAGATTAGGGAAAGTCTATCGCGCAGTTCATGGGCTATTTCCAAGGTGCTTTTCAAATACAGTCTACTCACGCTGGTAAGGGGAGACATGCTCATCGCTTTATGGTGTGCAGGACTGTCAGCCAGCTCTTCTGCTGGAAGCGTAGCATACAGCGCCAATCTCTGAGTCGGAAACCACATGGCCGTCTGTACGGTTTGGGGTAAAGCTGCTACTGCTACTTGGTGGAAATTAGTAGTGGCGGGCAGATAGTTTTCCGCTGTTATAGGAGTATCTGTTTCTCGAGTTGTCTGGGCTGCAGGTATGAAACCAGGACTAGGCTCAGCAGACCATAACCCCCAAGCACCTCCACCAACACATTCTGCAGGGGAAGCCGTAGTAAAGGTTGTCTGTGTGGCAGCTAGCGTAACAGTAGAACTAAACGCTGCGTGCAGCTCATCTTCTATAGCGCCATGATGATCCTGAAGTAGCCTCCGAAGCTCATTAAAGAAATCAATAGTCCCTTCCATGTTAGCGCCACTCAGTGTAGATGTCACCTAGCTAGAGAGGATCCACAGTCCAACAGGTGCACCTCAGATAGATTAGGTTATTAAGCTGCTGCAAGAGGATTGTGGTGTCTTTTTAGCCCTGTACAGCAATAAAGAGTTTAAAGTTGTTTTAACTGCGTCAAATGAGCAAGATGGCCACCGGCACTTCTCTTACGCTGCTCCGTCTCTTCATGTCTCAAACTCCTGAAAGGCTTGTAGCATCTCCCTGTCTTGAGAGCTAAATGCACAGGGCAAGATCAGCAGATAGATTCAGGAGTTACAAGCTGTCTTTTATGGGAGGTGAGCAGTATTAAATGAAAATTTGGTCGGAGCTCCCAAGATGTGCGACCGCTCACCTACCCAGCTGGCTCCGCCCCCGCCTTTTACAGTTTGACATGGAGATAGATAAAGACAAAATATACTACTCACAAGGATATAGCACCAGATAGGTGCTTAAAAGGCAGGCTGGCACATCACACTAATCCAGCTAACTGTCTGGAATACATCCACATCTAACAAGGCAACAGGAACAGTTCCAACGGTGAAGGGAATTTTTATAGACTGGAAATACAACACTGCATAACCCAGCACATTTTAACTAAAAAGCAGTCAGTGTGAATTAAAAACACTTACATTGCAAATGCACAGTAATGTGCTAATTACACAGGCTGGGACTTCTCAGCATCCCATCTGACTGCACTCCGATAGTCACAGCAGTGGAATCCATGAAGCAAAGAATATATCCAGAATAGCGCAAGTGTATAAAAAGCTTACATTTATTAAAAACATCAACACGTTTCTCAGCTAACACTGGGCTGTTTCTTTGGGCTACCCATGAAAAATGGGAGGGTTGGCAACCATAGTAACAGAGAACAATGACAACAGACATAGGGAGCTTAGCTGATCAGTGCACTAAGCATATATTCTCTTTAAGTTATACTAGAAGTACATATAGGTCCCCAAAGAACACAATGGGGCCTATCTATCAAGCTCCATACGGAGCTTGAGGGGCCGTGTTTCTGGCGAGCCTCCAGTCTCACCAGAAACACCAGTTATGAAGCAGCGGTCTAAAGGCCGCTGCTCCATAACCCTGTCCGCCTGCTCTGATGAAGTGGACAGGAATCGAAACAATTCAACCTAATCGAGTACAATTGCGTTGATTTACACCCCCCTGCTGGCGGCCCATTGGCCGCGAGTCTGCAGGGGGCGGCGTTGCACCAGCAGCTCTTGTGAACTGCTGGTGCAATGCTGAATACGGAGAGCGTATTTCTCTCCGCATTCAGCGATGTCTGTCGGACCTGGACCGACAGACATTTGTTAAATAGGCCTCAATGTCACTCGTGGGCCTCAGAATAATAGTGTTTAAAATCTATACAATACTTAAATTAATATGCATTATACAGGAAAATGCATATAATTTAAACATTGTATATACATGCATCGACATAGCACCTATATTTATAATAGGGAGGGTTTTTTGTCTTTATTAGTCAGGTAACAAAGTCATAATGTAGATTTAAGTGTTCTGCAGCAGTTAACTGGGCGTTCCAGGGGAGTAACCTGCATTTTGAATGGAATACATTGCCAGTGGTGAAATATTTTCCAATCTCTGAAGTATATATTACGTGCATGGTTTCAGCTATGTTTGTCTCGCCACCTTTTCAGCGGCGAGACTTTACAGTGGGAAGCAGGTAGTGTCGGTGTAGTAACAGTTGGGTTACATAGGCATTTTTGAAGTATTCCCACACAGACATTGTTTGGTGTCAGTGAGCGCATTGGCCCCTATTTATCAACCTGTCAACTTACTTGCATTCGCCGACACCAATACGCTCGCCTAAGATCGCCTAACATCGCTGCCACGGACCTGAATACGCTCTCCAAAGTTACCAAAAAAGCTGTCAAAAAAGCCGCGCACCAAGTACTGGGCGATGAGCAGCGGACTGTTGATAACTAACAGTCATCGATCTCGCTGCTCTTCGGCTTTTTCCCAGCTTTATTGGTATACTGTCACTAAACACCCACACTATATTAAACTGATTAACCCCTATACCGCCGCTCCCGGACTCCGCCGCAACTAAATAAAGTTATTAACCCCTAAACTGCGGCTCCCAGAGCCCACCGCCACTCTAATAAACTTATTAACCCCTATACCGCCGCTCCCGGAGCCCACCGCCACTCTAATAAACTTATTAACCCCTATCCTGCAGCTCACGAAGCCCACCGCCACCTACATTATGTTATTAACCCCTAATCTGCCGCCCCCTACACCGCCACCACCTACATTATACTTATTAACCCCTAATCTGCCGTCCCCAATGTTGCGCCACTATATTAAATTTATTAACCCCTAATCCTAAGTCTAACCCTAACACCCACTAACTTAAATATAATTTAAATAAATCTAAATAAAATTACTATCATTAACTAAATTATTCCTATTTAAAACTAAATACTTACCTATAAAATAAACCCTAAGCTAGCTACAATATAAATAATAGTTACATTGTAGCTAGCTTAGGGTTTATTTTTATTTTACAGGCAAATTTGTATTTATTTTAACTAGGTAGAATGGTTACTAAATAGTTATTAACTATTTAATAAACTACCTAGCTAAATAAATACAAATTGACCTGTAAAATAAACCTAACCTAAGTTACACTAACACCTAACACTACACTATAATTAAATAAATTACAAAAATTAAATACAATTAAATAAATTATATACAATTATCTAAAGAACAAAAAAACAAACACTAAATTACAGAAAATAAAAAACAAATTATCAGATCTTTAAACTAATTACACCTAATCTAATAGCCCTATCAAAATAAAAAAGCCCCCCAAAATAAAAAAAAAACCCTAGCCTAAACTAAACTACCAATAGCCCTTAAAAGGGCCTTGAATGGGGCATTGCCCCAAAGTAATCAGCTCTTTTATCTTTTAAAAAAAATGCAAACAAACCCCCCAACAGTAAAACCCACCACCCACACAACCAACCCCCCAAATAAAACCCTAACTAGAAAAACCTAAGCTCCCCATTGTCCTGAAAAAGGCATTTGAATGGGCATTGCCCTTAAAAGGGCAGTGAGCTCTTTTGGGGCCCAAAGCCCTAACCTAAAAATAAAACCCACCCAATACACCCTTAAAAAAATCTTAACACTAACCCCCTGAAGATCGACTTACCGGAAGACGTCTTCATCCAAGCCGGGCGAAGTTCAGAAACAAACATCCTTTTATCCTTGTATGGATAAAAGGATGGCCATTATCTCTCCGTATAATTCTGGCTGATATGTCCACTACTATTAATACTCATAGTCATACTTTTCTTTGTTTATAAAAAACAAGAGTACTCTATTTTTTCATTTAGGCCAGTGGGACTCGAGGTATTTAGTCTATAAATCCACCTTGATTCATGTTGCAGTATTATTTTATCTAAATTTCCTCCACGTCTACTGGTAGATGTTCAATACCCATTATTTGAAGCCTACTATAGTCTGAATTATGACAGGATTTAAAATGTCTTGCTACTGGGCTGTCTTTATACTCATTTTTTATGTCATCTCTGTGCTCACATACTCTATTTTTCAATTCCCTTGTCATTTTACCGACATAATATATGGGGTACGGGCAATTTAACAGATAGATTACATTTTTTGAGGTACATGATATCCTATCTTTGACATAGTGTGGCCTGCTTCTAGTTGGTGTATAGAAAGTGGTGGATCTTTTGACACAGTACACACAGTACACACAATGTCCACAAGGTACACTGCCTATTTCATTACATACAGCAGTTAACCAGTTGGTTCTGTGTTCTCTTTTAAATTAACTATGTACAAGTTTTTCTTTAATACTAGGAGCTCTTTTGGCTGTGAGTAACGGATAATCTGATATACATCCTGACAGAGAAGTATCATTCGACAAAATATTCCAATGAGTATTAAGTCTCCTTCGCAATTTCTTCCAATGCGAGTTATACCTTGTAATTAGTCTTGCATTATTGTCGTCATTTTAATAAACTCTTTTACTGTATAGGAGATCATTCCTGGGAGTTTAACGAGCTCTAAACCAGGCCTTTTTTACTTGTCTTTTAGAGTATCCCCTTGACAGAAATCTCTCAGTCATTTGTTTTGCCTGTTCCTCAATAGACTCGATTGAGGAACAACATCTCTTTAGTCTCAGAAATTGTCCCACAGGGACATAATTTTTCTGAGAGTCAGGGTGATGACTCATCGCATGCAACAAACTATTTCTTGCTGTTTTATTCCGATGAACAGTAGTGTAAATTTCATTTCCTATTTTAAGGATATTTAGGTCCAAAAAAGTAGCCTCTTTATTACTTACACTATATGTTAGAAACAAATTCAAATCGTTTTTGTTCAATATATTTACAAAGTCAGATACTGATTTTTCATCACCTTTCCATAGAATTAGAACATTGTCCACAAACCTCAGCCATAGAACAACATGTTTTTCCACCCATTCGGAAAGCTCATTGAATACAATTTTGGTTTCCCAATAGCCTAGGTGTAGACATGCATATGTCGGTGCACATGTTTCTCCCATGGCTGTGCCGCAGACTTGCCTGTACAATTTGCCATTGAAACAAAAGATATTGTTGGTTAAGACCAATTCTAGGAATTTTAGTACCAAAGATGTGTTGCCACTGTAGTCCTGCCCTCTCAACTCAAGAAAATATTTTGCTGCCTGTAGTCCAGCACGATGAGGGACGCAGAAACCAATCAACATATTTGCTTATACCCTCAGGTGGTCCACCGATGCCCGAGATTATCGAGCGTCCAAGAGGGGCTTAAGGTTTTTGTGCACCTTTGGGATGCAGTAAAAAGTAGGAAGCACAGGAAAGGGATAATACAAAGCTTCATGCTTTTTTATGGTGATTAGACCATCATCTCTGGCTTTATTTAAAATGAACAAAAGTTCATTGCATGATCACTCATAGTCTAAATGGGTTACCACCTCATATTGTTCTATAATCAAGAGTTTTTCTCTTAACCTCTTTAATACATGCATTTTGGTCTTGGATGGCAATATTGCCACCCTTGCAACCCCGATATTGCTTTCAATGAGGGATTATTTATGGGACTTCATCTCATATCCATATAACTGTAGATCTCTATGTGAGTAAAAAGTGAATACCCAAAAGAAGTTTTTGCTAACTGATCTTTATTGGGAAAACAAGCGGTCACTGTGACTGAAAGAGATCTACAGTTATATATCCATATAACTGTAGATCTCTATGGGGGTAAAAAGTGAATACCCAAAAGAAGTTTTTGCTAACTGATCTTTCTTGGGAAACCAAGCGGTCACTGTGACTGAAATTTAAGAGAGTTTACAAGCATATACCAGAGTGTGTTGATTAACACTTGACTGCCTGGTTTCTATATATGATTATGGACTCTCAACATCAACAGTCTTTTTTCTAAATAATTTTTTGGGGCCCCACAACTACCCATATAAACACATGTGTTTGCACTGGACTTGCTGTACAATACACAGCTGTTATTATCAGCCAAAGGGCTGTAAGTATACAGTATAAAGTACTAAGTATTAGGTGTTAAGTCCTATTTAGTGCTAATCATTTTAACATCTATATTTTCCAGGATTTGTGAATGAAACCCTAGCGTATCCACATAGCTTGTTTTTGTTGCTTTTTAATTTTGTGTATGTGTGTTTTTCATATGAAATACGGGTGGAAGATAGACTTCCCACTTGTGTTTATCCGACCACATTTGTTATAGTAAGAAAAGCGCAGTTTAACCTTCAGTACAGCCTTATGTCGTCCTTTGACAGATACTTATTTGGGTTTTAGTCCTTCCTCCTATTTATGCTACAACTTTCTAATTTACTCCTATTATTAAATTTTCTTCATTCTCTTGGTATCTTTATTTCAAATGCAAGAATATAAGTTTAGATGCCGGCCCATTTTTGGTGAACAACCTGGGTTGTTCTTGCTAATTGATGGATACATATATCCACCATTAAAAAAAGTGCTGTCCAGAGTACTGAACCAAAATAAAAAAAACTTAGATGCCTTCTTTTTCAAATAAAGATAACAAGAGATCGAAGAAAAATTGATAATAGGAGTAAATTAGAACGTTGCTTAAAATTGCATGCTCTATCTGAATCCCAAAAGAAAAAAATTTGGTTCAGTGTCCCTTTAAGGTGCCTTTCACTTCAAAAGTCATTTGGTTAAAAATAAATCCAGAACAGTTATAAAATAAAACCAATACAGGTTAAGCAGGATATTTCCTGAAGTAAGTTGCCACTAGAACGTATCAGCTTCTCAAATAGCACATATGCATCATGTATCATTTAAAGGGACAGTCAACCTAAAAAATATTCGCTAGATTACGAGTTTTGCGGTAACAGGGGTTTGGTCCTAACGAGCAGTCTCTGCTCACCGCTCACCTACAGACAACGCTGGTATTACAGATTTTTACAAACCCGGCAGAAAAGTGAGCGGAGAGCAAAATTTTGCTCAACATCTCACTCTAATACAGCGCTGCTTACGTTAGCGGTGAGCTGGCTGAACGTGCTCGTGCACGATTTCCCCATAGGAATCAATGGGGGAGAGCTGGCTGAAAAAAAGCAGCGTTCAGCTCCTAACGCAGCCCCATTGATTCCTAGGGGGGAAATAAAAGTTATGTCTACACCTAACACCCTAACATGAACCCCGAGTCTAAACACCACTAATATTACACTTATTAACCCCTAATCTGCCGCCCCCAACGTCGCCGACACCTACATTATATTATTAACCCCTAATCTGCCACCCCCAACGTCGCCGCCACTATATTAAAGTTCTTAACCCCTAAACCTAAGTCTAACCCTAACCCTAACACCCCCTAACTTAAATATAATTTAAATAAATATAAATAAATATTCCTATCATTAACTAAATTATTCCTATTTAAAACTAAATACTTACCTATAAAATAAACCCTAAGCTAGCTACAATATAAATAATAGTTACATTGTAGCTCGCTTAGAGTTTATTTTTATTTTACAGGCAAGTTTGTATTTATTTTAACTAGGTACAATAGTTATTAAATAGTTATTAACTATTTAATAACTACCTAGCTAAAATAAATTCAAAAGTACCTGTAAAATAAAACCTAACCTAAGTTACAATTACACCTAACACTACACTATCATTAAATAAATTAAATAAATTACCTACAATTAGTTAAATTAAAATACAATAAAATAAACTATTCTATAATACAAAAGAACAAACACTAAATTACAAAAAATAGAAAAGAATTACAAGAAGTTTAAACTAATTACACCTAATCTAAGCCCCTAATAAAATAAAAAAGCCCCCCAAAATAAAAAATTCCCTACCCTATTCTAAACTACCAAAGTAATCTGCTCTTTTACCAGCCCTTAAAAGGGCTTTTTGCGGGGCATTGCCCCAAAGTAATCAGCTCTTTTACCTGAAAATAAAAATACAATACCCCCCCCCCAACAATTAAATAAATTCCCTAAATGAACTACAATTAAATACAATTAAATACAATTATCTAAAGTACGGAAAAAAAACCCCCACTAAATTACAGAAAATAATAAAATAATTACAAGATTTTTAAACTAATTACACCTAATCTAATCAACCTAATAATAGGGTTTATTTTATAGGTAAGTATTTAGTTTTAAACAGGGACGTGCACTCATAGGAGGCAGGGGAGGCAGTGCCTACCCTGCCATATGTGGCCAAAGCTTAATTACATTTTAATTAAAACAAAAACAAAAAGTCCCCCCAAAAATAATTTTCCCCCCATGTAATGCTATGGAGAGGCAGGTACAGGAACGCTTCTCTCCATTGCAGTACATGGGTCAAAGGAAAAGCTGTGCTGCAGCGCCACCTGTCTTCTTTCAATATATTAGCAGCAACAATTGGGACTAATAGGAGGCCCCCCTCTTGATGCCTCCTAGCAAGTGAAGATAGATTAATCAGAAGGAGGATACAGTGAGCAGGGTCATGTGACACAACTGGAAGCTGAGGTAACTTAAGAACAGATGACACCAAGCAGAAGAGTAAAGTAGTATTCTACATCTCTTGTGATTCACAAATTGTGTTCAGATACAGCTCATTAACAGGGGGGGGGCAGTAAGTGAGCATAACCCAAGCAGAAGAGTAAAGTAGTATTCTACATCTCTTGTGATTCACAAATTGTGTTCAGATGCAGCTCATTAACAGGGGGGACAGTAAGTGAGCATAACCCAAGCAGAAGAGTAAAGTAGCATTCTACATCTCTTGTGATTCACAAATTGTGTTCAGATACAGCTCATTAACAGGGGGGGCAGTAAGGGAGCATAACCCAAGCAGAAGAGTAAAGTAGTATTCTACATCTCTTGTGATTCACAAATTGTGATCAGAGACAGCTCATTAACAGGGGGGGGGGGGCAGTAAGTGAGCAAAACCCAATACTGACTGGAAGTCAAAGGGTCAATTCAAATTTAAATCCATAATTTAAAACCCAGAGTTTGAAGCTAAGTGTGCAGTGTCCACATTATTTAAATACGTTTTTGACATTGAATATTGCTAAGCCTCCCTTTTTTCATGGTTATTTGATTTAATTAGGTACAAACCCCATATAAGTTATGTCTGTTCAGTATCTATTTTTATTTTTCTCTGTGTCTCCATTTATTTAAAGACTGCTGTTAACTTGTAATTCACAAATCAATTGAAAGCTGTTGCATTGTGTTTTTAATATGTGCTGCTTTTATACAAGTTTATATTAATAAAAAGGAGATAATGAGTCATTTAAAAAATATATGTAATTATTGCAGTTAAATGTTTTTAGAAATAATGCCACTGTAAAGTAACTGGTTAAACACATAGTCAAAGGGAGACATTTAAAATTAAACTTTCATGATTGAGGTAGAGCATGCTATTTTAAAAGACTTTTCTAGTTATTTATATTTTGAGAATTAGCATCAACTGTTACTGGCCGCATGTCATCAAATCAAATTAATTTTTGAAAGGAACATGAAAGTCAGAATTACATTTCCATCTTTCAGAAATTGCACAAAAAAAAAACAACCTTTCTATTTTACTTTTATTATTATGTACTTCATTCTTTTGGTATCCTTTGGTGTCCTTTGTTGAAGAGCTTACCTAAGTGGGATGTGCACGTGCATTTCTTGAACACCATATTGCAGCAGCTGTGTTGGCAGTATTGATAACTTGTCCTTTGTGTAAAACTTGTATGGTAAATTATTTCTATTTTTACAATACAGTAGTGAGTAGAGAAGAGATTGTGTATCATTCTAATTGCTTAGTAACTGGCACTGTGCCACAGATTTTTGTGAGTGTGTATGTGAGCAGAGTGTGTGGGTGTCAGTCAGCAGAGTATGTGTGCTTTATTCTCCAGGTAATCAATACATTTCCGATGAGCTGGTGCTTTAGTGCATTGTTTCTCAACAATGGTCCTCAAGTACCCCCAACAGGCCAGGTTTTCATTATAGCCGAATCAGTGCACAGGTGAAGTAATCAGCTGATCAGTAACTCAGTGGTTACTAACGTGCTCTCACCCATCACCTGATTATGTCACCTGTGCACTGGTTCAGCTATCATTTAAACCTACCCTGTTGG
Organism: Bombina bombina; assembly: GCF_027579735.1. Taxonomy (NCBI): domain Eukaryota; kingdom Metazoa; phylum Chordata; class Amphibia; order Anura; family Bombinatoridae; genus Bombina; species Bombina bombina. The sequence goes on along the minus strand of NC_069500.1, from coordinate 268,329,066 downwards.
GGGTACTTGCGGCCCTCTGTACATGTGTTTCTCTGGCGTATCATATCTAGTGCCTCACCAGTCTCTGACCTCACTGCACGTCACTGGTTTTAAATAGGAATAATTTAGTTAATTAAAGTAATTATTATTTAGATTTATTTAAATTATATTTAAGTTAGGGTTAATAAATTTAGAATAGTGGCGGCGACGTTGCGGGCGGCAGATTAGGGGTTAATAAATATAATGTAGGTGGCAGCGATGTTGGGTGCAGCAGATTAGGGGTTAATCACTTTATGTAGGTGTCGGCAGTGTCGGGGCGGTGTCCGGAGCGGCAGATTAGGTGTTAATAATTATAATGTAGGTGACAGCAATGTCTGGGGTGGCAGATAAGGGGTTAATAAGTGTAAGATTAGGGGTGTTTAGACTTGGGGTTCATGTTAGGGTGTTAGGTGTAGACATACATTTTATTTCCCTATAGGAATCAATGGGGCTGTGTTAGGAGCTAAACGCTGCTTTTTTGCAGGTGTTAGACTTTTTTTCAGCCGGCTCTCCCCATTGATTCCTATGGGGAAATCGTGCACGAGCACATTACACCAGCTCGCCGCTGACTTAAGCAGCGCTGGTATTAGAGTGAGATTTGGAGCAAAATTTTGTCTTTTAACGACGGATTTGTAAAAACCTGTAATACTAGAGCTGTCTGTAAGTGAGCGGTGAGCATAAACTACTCGTTAGCACCGCATAGCCTCTAATGCAAAACTCGTAATCTAACCAAATGTTTTTTCATAATCTTTTTAAGGAGGTAATTATCACAGTTGAATTTGGTTATTAATGGTATATCACTTTGGTCAAACCCCATTCTTCTGTCTAGTTTATTTTTATAGACCAAAAGATTATTTCTATCTTTACATTCTGAGGCCGATTAAAGAAAGTGTTAGCGGACATGATACAATGTAGCGTATCATGTCCGCCGCACATTGATAACTGCCGAAAACATACGCTGTTGGCATTTATCATTGCACAAGCAGTTCTTTTGAACTTTTTGTGCAATGCGGCCCCCTGCAGAGCAGGGGGTGTCAATCAGCCCAATCGTATAGGATCAGGTGGATTGATGTCCGCAGCCTCAGAGCAGGCAGACAAGTTATGGAGCAGCAATCTAAAGACCACTGCTTCATAACTGCTGTTTCCAGTGAGCCTGAAGGCTCGCATGGAAACAGGGGAATTAAGCTCCATTCGGAGCTTTACAATTTGGCCCCTCTGCCTCTTCTTATGATGCTTTTACAATAGATGGATTATATCCCCTCTCTAAAAAAATTCTTCTAGGATCTGTACTTGTTTCTCGTAATCTATAATTCTGGATTTTTTTTTCTAATTCTTAAACATTGTCCTTTAGGGATGTAGTCCTTCCACCTCCCCAAGTGACAACTATAATAATGGATTAAATTGTAGGCATCTACTTGAAATGTGTTTTAGTTACTATATTACCCTCTATTGCCTCAATATTTAAATCTATGAACTAAAAGCATGGGTGAAATGTATCCCCATATTATTGGCATTCATTTTTATTAGAAATTCATTTAAATCCTCAATACTTCCATTCCAAATAAAAAATATATCTTTTATATAGCACAAGGTTTGCATCGAGCTTATGGACAGCTATTAAATCTTGCCTGTGCATGGGTGGAGGTGGTGAATAATGTAACAGGGAGACTAAACTCAACACTTAACTGAGACTGCATGGTTACTAATGATCTTCTTTCTGCTAAAAACAACAACCACTACTCAATACTTATCTTACTTGACTTCTCTGCTGCCTTTGAAACCGTTGACCATCCCCTTCTCATACAGACTCTCAGCTCGCTTGGACTCTCTGACACTGCCCTCTCCTGAATCCACTCTTATCTCTCTAATAGGTCCTTTTCTGGCTCCTTTGCTGGCGACTCCTCCTCTCCATTGCCTCTGTCTGTTGGAGTACCTCAAGGCTCTGTTCTGGATCCTCTACTCTTCTCTATTTATACTTCCTCACTGGATAAACTTATCAGTAGCTATGGCTTCAACTATCACCTCTATGCTGATGATACTCAGTTCTACACTCTCTTCTTCTGTCCTTTCTCACATTAGTGTCTGCTTATCTGGCATTTCTTCTTTGATGGCCTCTCATCACCTAAAAATCAACATGTCCAAGACCGAGCTCCTTCTAATCCTCCCCTCTAATTCTACCCCCTCTTTTTAATCACTGTTGGTGACACCACTACCTCCCCATAACCCCAAGTCCGTTGCCTAGGAGTTACACTTGACTCCAATCTGTCCTTAATACCCTACATCTATTTGTTCTCTTCCTCCTGTCACAACCACCAATATCTCCAGTCAGTTTCTGAGTGCTGAAACTACTAAACAGCTAATTTACTCCCTGGTAATTTCCAGACATGACTACTGTAATAACCTACTAACTGGCCTCCCTCTCTTCCACCTATACCCTCTTCAATCCATCCTAAATGTCTCTGCTAGGCTAATCCATCTCTCCTGATGCTCTGTATCTGCTGCACCTCTCTGCGAGTCCCTTCACTGGCTCCCCATTAACAGCAGAATTACATTCAAAATTCTCACCTTGATGTACAAAACGCTTACCAACGCAGTCCCCCCCCTACCTATCCTTACTCATCAACAAATATACTCCAGCCCTTGCATCTTCTACCATCACCTCCTACCATGCTAGACTACAGGACTTCTCTCGTACCGCACCAACCATCTGGAATGCACTTCCTCGAGCTGTTACACTTTCCCCTAACCTTTCCTCCTTTAAACCCTCCCTTAAGACCTTTTTGTTCAGGGAAGCCTATCTCCAAATCAGTAACAAGTTATTTCCACTTGTTTCTCACCCTCCTACCCATCTAGATTGTGTTTCCACACAGCACCATTAATTCCCCCTATATTTGTTTGTTAAACTTTGTTAAACTTTGTCTGGTGTCTTTTATATTGCATTGTACTGTACTTTTATCTTTTTATCTATGGACAGCGCTGCAGAATCTGTTTGGCGCTTTATAAATAAATAATAATAATAAAGTCTCTATTAAATACCAGCTGTGTGAGGTTACAAGAGTTTGCTTACAAGTTACAAGAGGATGAGATCAGTGCAAGCACACTGTTGAAATCTGATATAAGTACAACCCCCCCCCCCACTAAATTACAGAAAATAATAAACAAATTACAAGATTTTTAAACTAATTACACAAATTAACAAAATAAAAAAGCTCCCCCAAAATAAAAAAAGCCCTACCCTACTCTAAATTATAAATAGCCCTTAAAAGGGCATTTTGCGAGGCATTGCCCCAAAGTAAAAGAAAAAGAAGCACAGAGGCGCCAACATGGCCTAGTAACTTCAGGACAGTCAGATACAACACATCAGCAGGATAGGAAATATACTCACAAACGAGGCGCACCCAAATGGTGCTATTGTGGCAGTCTGGAACTTCAAACAGTGGTCCAGCTCACTGGTGTCTCCAGCCAGAAAGAGATGATCCTTAGTGAGGGCCTATCATATGATGCCTAGAGGGACAGAAAAGGCACACACATAGCCCAGTAACGTTTGTACACCGGATATAAAGAATTCAAGGTTGTACTTACAGGAAACAAAGCACCACCAGGTGCAGTATCAGCAGTACTGGGACCTCTCAGCCGCCCAGTGGACTGTGGAATCCAATAGCCAGGATGCAGAGAATCACCACTTGGGAAAATAGGACCAGCAGAAAAAATATATATATACACTCTGCCCCCTTTTTTATACTTTCTCGCCACGTAATTGAATTAGTGTTAGAGATTTGATCAGTGTTGGGCAGATTTTCATTTGCCAATTCTTCTAGATCCCCAAAGTAGTCTAGCTGCAGACAGCTCCACTCTAGACAGGAAACATGTGACCTGTCTAGAGTGGAGCTGTCTGCAGCTAGACTACTGCCCCGCAAAATGCCCTTTTAAGGGCTATTTGTAATTTAGTGTAGGGTAGGGCTTTTTATTATTTTGGGGGCTTTTTATTTTTTTAGGGGGATTAGATTAGGTGTAATTAGTTTAAAAATCTTGTAATTTGTTTATTATTTTCTGTAATTTAGTGTTTTTGTTTTTTTTGTACTTTAGCTAATTTTCTTTAATTGTATTTAATTGTATTTAATTTAGGCAATTAATTTAATTATAGAGTAGTGTTAGGTGTTAGTGTAACTTAGGTTAGGATTTATTTTAAAGGTAGAATTCATTTTAGCTAGGTAGTTTATTAAATAGTTAATAACTATTCAATAACTATTCTACCGACTTAAAATAAATACAAACTTGCCGGTAAAATTAAAATAAACCCTAAGATAGCTACAATGTAACTATTAGTTATATTGTAGCTAGCTTAGGGTTTATTTTATAGGTAAGTATTTAGTTTTAAATAGGAATAATTTAGTTAATGATAGGAATATTTATTTAGATTTATTTTAATTATATTTAAGTTAGGGGGGTTAGGGTTAGGGTTAGACTTAGGTTTAGGGGTTAATAAATTTAATATAGTGGTGGCGACATTAGGGACAGCAGATTAGGGGTTAATAAATGTAGGTAGGTGTCGGCGATGTTAGAGACCGCAGATTAGGGGTTAATAATATTTAACTAATGTTTGCGAGGCGGGAGTGCGGCGGTTTAGGGGTTAATATATTTATTATAGTGGCGGCGATGTCCAGTTTGGCAGATTAGGGGTTACATTTTTTATTTTAGTGTTTGCTATGCGGGAGGGCCTCGGTTTAGGGGTTAATAGGTAGTTTATGGGTGTTAGTGTACTTTTTAGCACTTTAGTTAAGAGTTTTATGCTACGGCGTTGTACCATAAAACTCTTAACTACTGCCTTTAAAATGTGGTACCAGTCTTGACAGGAGAGGGTCTACCGCTCACTTTTTGTCAGACTCGTAATACCAGCGCTATGCAAGTCCCATTGAAAAAATAGGATACGCAATTTACGTAAGTGGATTTGTGGTATTTCCAAGTCTGGCCAAAAAAGTGAGTGGTACAACTGTACCTGCAATACTCGTAATACCAGCGGGCGTTAAAAGGCAGCGTTAGGACCGGCCAACGCTGTTTTTTAAGCCTAACGCACAACTTGTAATCTAGCCGATTGTTATCTTATCTAAACAGACCCAGTAATAGGTGATAAAGTGACTAATAAATACAAGGGTAATATATACAAAGGCTAGGAACCTTAAATCCATTTTGGCCTCAAGTGAGTTAAGACAGAAGCAAAATAGAAAGATGTAGAGAAAAATCTACAGGGGATTTTTTTGAGTGGTTTCTTCCTCTGTTTTGGTTTCAGAGCATGCAACTATATCAACAAAAGGAAATCTGTAAAATATAACCAAACAGGACAAGAGTTTCCAATAAAAGAGATTATAAGATGTCAGGATAGGGGAGAGGTCTACCCAATTGAATGTACATGTATCAAACAATACATAGGGGAGACAACAAGGACTCTAAGAGAACAGATTAGGGAACATCTGTCTTGTATAGAGAGAGGACATTTAGATACTTACATAAGCACTTTCGAGAAGTGCATAAGAATAATGTGAAAGATTTAAAATTTTGGGGAATTTTAAAGATTAAACTCAATTAGAGAGGTGGACATTTTGAACAACTACTGCTGCACAAAGAAGCAGAATTAATATATAAGATAAACATACTTTTCCCTAGGGGTTTGATTTCTGAATTAAATATGTCCCCTTTTTGTGAAGAATTAGATGCATTAGTTAATATACAACAAATACATTTCTAAACAATTATATTGTATACATAAAAATATACAATAGTCCACTCTGTGTATTACGTAGTCCCATTTAAAAAAATGGGGAATAGAGATGTGTAGACCCATAATTTGAGGGGTTATAGAGTGTTGAGCTTTTATAGAAATTTTAGAGCTCTATAGATTTTATTTTTATTTGTTTGTTATTTATCTGTCTTATTAATACTTTTATAATGTGATTCTGTTGTTGTATTTAAGGTGTCAATGGAGATTGGTACAACAGGTTATATTTAAGAACCATTTTAATTTTTCTTTTTTCTTGAATATGTTTGTAATATTCAGGACCTCTTAATAATTTATTAGACACTTAGCCCTATTTAGCACTTGTTAGAGTGTCTAAAAAAGGTTTTAGGATTATAAGGAGCATGACTGGACTGATAATGAATATGGGATTATACTAAACCACCTTTAAGAAAAGGAACTTTAATTCTACAAGTAAGAAACAATTTAATACCACCTTAACGGACAATTAAATTTTGGACCAATGAAAAGAAAGAAAGGCCTGTAAATATAATAGAGGGGATTTTGGAAAACAGAAGTCTTGACAAAGCCCTGGAAACTTTCCAGATACTGTGCATGATCCAAGTTCCAAAAGTAGAAATGATAGATGCTCCAATGTGCAGTGATCTTTTTGTCTAGCCTATGCTTTTCCTCCATTTGTCCTCCTTCTTGTGGCTCGGATCAAGCAATAAAGGGCATCAGTCTTTCTCATTACTCCAGCCTGTCCACCCAGGTCCTGGTATGCAGATTTAACTCAGATGTTCAGCTCTGCTCCATGGCTTTCTTCCGTAATGCAAGAATCTAATGTCCCAGGGTTGTCTATTTTACCATTATATTCCATCTCTAAATTTGACGAAGTGGAGGTTGAACACCTAATTTTGAGGGGATTTGTCTCTGCAGTTGTAGTTTATTCTCTTCTGCTGGCTGCGAAACCTATGACTAGGAAATTTTATCACAAGGTCTGGAAAATTTATTTTTCTTGGTGCAAGGATTAAAGTTTTTACTTGGCATTCCTTTGCAATTCCCAGAATCTTTAAGTTTTTTCAGGATGGGTTGAATATCGTTTTTTCAGCTAGCTCTTTAAAAGGCCAGTTTCTGCATTTTCTGTTTTATTCAACAAAGAGATTGCCAGGTCACTCAGTGTTCAAACCTTTGTATATGACTCTTTTCTCCACCTTGGCTTTTTAAGTCTTGGTCCTTTCTGTTTTACAGCATCATCCTTTTTGAGCCAATGCATGATATTGACATTCAATTTTTCTTTTGTTTTCTTAGCAGTTTCTTTAGCTTGGAGAATTCCTGAGTTGTCTGATTTATCTTGTTAATCCTATTTTGTTATTTTCCACAAGACAAGGAGGTTTTACAAACTCAATGTAAGGTTTTGCCGAAGGTTGTTTCTTATGAAAACATAAATCAGAAAATTGTGGTTCCTTCTTTGTGTCATAATCCTATGAATTCCAAGTAGAGACTCCTTCACAATCTAAATGTGGTTAGGGCCCTAAAATACTATTTATAGGTGACTTAGGATTTCAGACAAAGTCCAAGGGGCATATTTTTTAAAGCGTCATTATATGCTTTTATCTTTTTTTTTGTTTTTATAAATGATTATTAATGCTAGAATTTGATTTGTACATATATCTTTGCACATACTTGTGTGTGTGTGTGTATATATATATATATATATATATATATATATGTGTGTGTGTGTGTGTGTGTGTTTGTTATGTCTGAAATCTTTTGCAAACATATTTACATGTTCCTAAGTTCCTTTTTTTGTTCTAAACAATGTTGTCTGTCATATAACTGTGTTTATTTATACCACTATATGTATATATTGTAAATTTGCGAACATAGCAGGTAATCAGGGTATCATATGTATTTATTTGCAATCAATGGATATTTTAAGAGCTGGACCAGATTTCTCTCTGTACCTGTGTAGCCCCTCCTGATTGCAATCTAGTTTTAAAAACCACCTCTACACAGGTGTTATAAAATGGGCTGGCATATAAGATGACATTTCTTACTGAAAAAGAAATTTAAGAGAATGAAGATATACACTGAAAATAGCATGATAATAAAGAGGTGATTTTAATTTCTGCTGTATCTGAATCATGACAGTTTAATGTTAGGTGGACTATCCCTTTGAGCGATCAGTTTAAGATTATATTAAATCAAACATCAATTCGAATTTTAAAATCATTGTCTAAAATATTACACTGTGTGTCCTAATGTCAGCATCAATGTTCATCTTTAATAATAATTTCACATATACATACTTTCAAAGTATAATACACAATGTAACAAATGGCACTTACAAGTTCTGATGAGTGATCAATGACACAAGTATCGAGCAATTTGATTCATTAGTGATAGTTTAAAATGTATATTTGAATCAGATTGGCTGATGTCTTAAATCATGTGATTATGCATATTTCAATCAAAAGTGGTTGAAAAATTCACTAGTGTGTGGTTTTTTAGGAGTTTGCATCATAATTGGTGCGAAAGTGTTGCGTCAAATTTATCTCTATATCTATTAGTGCAAAAAGTTTGGGGCAAAACTTTGCAAACATTTGGAGAAATAATGTCCCCTTGTTTTATAATGAGAGACAAAGTTGTAACATAATCATTAAGTAGTTATGTATTTTTTATTTTTATCCCTATATCTACTAGTGCACCAAATGTGGAGCAATAATATTGTTTGATTTAGAAAGGGTATACAATTTTAATAAAGTTTCTAATTTACTTTTATTATGTAATTGTCAGGGTTGGGAGCTATACCTTTAATTTCACCTTACCTAAACCTGCTCCTCCCCCTTCCACCTGCCGATTAATGTTTAGTTACACTGAATCTCCGTGTGAGAGGAAGCTTTATCTGAACCTCCTGGCTTAATCCATACTAATAAAAATTAAAAATAAAAGTGATAGGCGCCTAATAAATATATAGTACACTCGAATAAAAATGTGATATATTATCGTTCCACAGTGTGAAAACAAAGAGGGGCACTACATGCCAAATATGGGGCACTATATGCCAAATAACGTTAAATGTAAGACTGCTGGTAGTGATACAATGTGTGATTTGTCAAAATAAAATAACACATATGCTCAAAATACAAAACAAAACAGGTGATATCGAACCACACACCATCTGGGGTCCAATCCAGATTAAAGTTCATATAATCAGGAGTAATGTGGCGGCTGTACTCCTTCCGGACTGATGGGCAGCCAGCAGAGATCTGTAGATAATAGGGAAACAACAAAAGGAGGCGCCACAATAGTGTGAATACGTCAGGTATCAATGCCCATGCACATATCAAGATATCACTTACTAGATGTAAAGCACTTGAGAAGTGCCACAGGTGCGAGCTGGACCATTAATAGCTGCCCAGTGAGCTATCCTCACAAAATGTGAACCAGCACAATCGATACTTGTGACAGGATCCCAGTCGAATAGATAGGACAACCAGCTCTTTTTGGAACAGTGTATCTGCAAACACTCAGGAAATGTCCATATAGAGATATAGCTGAATAAAGCTGAATAAAAACTTTGTGATGTCAAAGGGTAAAATCAAATAAGGTCATTTATTTAGTATCCAATCACTACGCGTTTCTCTGTATAGCAACCGTTTCATCAGGTGTATACTTCACATAAAAATATCACTACTTATAAAACAAGACTTGGCCTCTGAGGCCGGTCAGTGCGCATGCGCGCTAGAACCATGAACCAATAGCAGCCTTAGACTGAGCCGGCTAGATGTTGATACGTTGGAGATGGAGGTGTGTGCAGACCCAACCCTTACATTCATTTGTATCCGGCCAATCAATGTGATGTGATACTAAGAGACATAAAAGTGAAATAAGTATAATCAGAATAACAAATGCCACATAGGTGGCAAAAAGATGTATACATAAAAACCTCCAAAAATTGAAGGGGAGGTGGCCTAAATATGTTAGCGTTATGAATAACAAACAAATACAAACAAAAATATATAAAATAGTATAAAAAAGATATATACAAAAACCGTGTATAAAAATAGCACGGATCCCGTTAGCACCATAAAATGACATCAGGGGATAATGACAAAAATATCAGTGGCAAACCAGATGCGCGAGCACACAAACACACTATTAACTGTCAACAAAAGAAACTAATCAATTGATAACAGTGATACATATCAGTAGATATGAAAAAAGACTAATATATATATAATTCTATTGTAAAAACCTATACAGGCAAACAAAATGTAAAAACCTATACAGGCAAACAAAATGATATACAAGATATAAATAAACTTGCAGTATATCATATAGAACAATATCAAGGTGTGTGAACATCATATGATATGGAGTGGACTCATAAAGGGTAAAAAGATGATTATCAAAATCAGCATGTAATAGAGTTTATGATACCCCAAAAACCTACAATAAAGCTGTCTCAGAGGATTGCTATTCATGCACAGTCCTTTACAAAAAAACCACCAAGAAATGCATACATAAATAACCTAATATAAATATAATAGCCTGATGAATAACATAGTATAAATATAATAGTCTGTTGATGTGGTTTAACTTCAGAAACAACCCTAGGTCAATAAAGATAATTGTATCATGCATCCAGGAAACCTAATTGAAAGCTGCCATATCTAAGTTTTCATTAAGACCATAAGGTTTAAGTGTTTTAAGCTTCCATATCCAATAGGTCTCTCTCTGCCTTAGGTGAATGAACCTATTTCTACCCCATTTGGGTGCCACAGACTCTATTGGAAAAATTCTAAAAATATCTTCTCCTATAGGAAATCTTTATTTATGGCGGGGGACACTATGGTTAACAGATATTTTTTTTGAATTCTTTACATTTCTCATATGTTCCCCCATCTCTTTTTTATGGGTCTTGACGTTCTTCCAATATACTGTACCCCACATTTGCACTGTAATAAATAAACAACAAATGCAGAGTCACAGGTAAAACGAGATGTAATATTGAATTTCTCCTTAGAGGAGTGGGACATAAATTCAGTTTTATTTCCAGCAGTGTAACTACACAAACCACAATTAGCTTTTCTGCATTTGTAGAAGCCATTTTTGCTTTCTAAAAAGGTATGAGTGTTCTGCCTATTAAAAATTTTATTTAAAGGTTTTTTCATTAGAATCTTACTGGGTGCCAGTTTGTTTTTTAGGGTCTGAGCTCTCCTAAAAGTACAAATGGGGATATCTTCAAGTAGTTCTTTTAATATCGGATCACCCTTCAAGATATACCAATGTTTCTGTAGAATAGTTTTAATCAGGTTATGATTGTTATTATATCTGGTAATAAAGCAAGGATTATTCTTAGTTTTATTTTTTCCTAATATTTTATCTTGTTGACATATTTCTTTGGAAGTGAAAAATTCCATTCTTTCTTTGTGCCTGGCCCTTAAATAGCTGTCTTCTACTAGTTTTGGTAGATAGTTCCTTTCTAAAAATCTTTCTTTAAGAATGTTTAATTGTTCATTAAATATTGAAATATCTGTACAGTTTCTGCGTATTCTGCAGAACTGATTATAAGGAATATTGTCCTTCCATGGTCTATAGTGGTTGCTCCTGTAGTTTAAATAACTATTTGTATCTACAGTTTTGAAAAAGGTTTTAGTCAAAACACATCCCTTATGATCCCAATACAATATAAGATCCAGAAATTCAATTTGTTGTTTTGATGTATTTGGATCAATGAATAATAAAAATAAGGCCTCTAATCTGAATATTTTTTTTTTTAAAGCTCTATCAAATTTGGCAAAAAAGGACTCTGGTGATTAGACAGGCAGATAAGGGAGGTGGGTGGTATTGCAAGACTGGGGTGACTATTTAAATGAAGCAAATTGTATTCTACTAGACACTGAATATTATAGGAGACTTTCCTATATTCCCACAAAGGAATACTTAACTAGTCTTGTCAAATTAATAGATGATGGTTATTTTAAAGGTATCCTTACTAAGAAAGAAAAAGAATATCTTTGCCCAAGTACCCCCAGTCTTGCATATTACTATCACCTTCCTAAAATTCATAAATGCAAAACCAATCCCCCAGGTCACCCGATTATTTCGGGGATCAGTAATCTCACATGCAATTTATCTGAATACATAGATTTGTTTTTAAAAAAAGAAGTTAAATGTCTACCATTGTATATAAAAGATACACCAGATCTTATTAATTAATTATCTAAATTGAATAATCTGGATACTAAAAATTTACTGTGGCTGACATGCAATGTATCAGCCCTATATTCTAATATAGCGCACGATTTAGGTGTACAAGCTATTGAGGAATTTTTAAATAGAGATATTTATTTGCCTGAACAACAGAGAATATTTTTACTGGATGTTATCTCATCTGTGTTAAAGCACAATTATTTTGTGTTTCAAGAACAGTTTTTTTTGCAGACTAAAGGAACGGCCATGGGGACTAGGTTCGCCCCCAGCTTTGCCAATCTTTTCATGGGAATCTTTGAGGAAAGATACATTTATAATTCCCCAGCTGGGGCGAACCTAGTCTTCTATGGCCGTTCCATAGATGATTTGCTTTTCATTTGGAGTGGAACAGAATCTGCTGTTGTAGAATTTGTAGAGTCGCTCAATATGAATAATATGGGATTGACATTTACATATAATATATCAAAAGAACAAATTGAATTTCTGGATCTTATATTGTATTGGGATCATAAGGGATGTATTTTGACTAAAACCTTTTTCAAAACTGTAGATACAAATAGTTATTTAAACTACACGAGCAACCACTATAGACCATGGAAGGACAATATTCCTTATAATCAGTTCTGCAGAATACGCAGAAACTGTACAGATATTTCAATATTTGATGAACAATCAAACATTCTTAAAGAAAGATTTTTAGAAAGGAACTATCCACTAAAATTAGTAGAAGACAGCTATTTAAGGGCCAGGAACAAAGAAAGAATGGAATTTTTCACTTCCAAAGAAATATGTCAACAAGATAAAATATTAGGAAAAAATAAAACTAAGAATAATCCTCGCTTTATTACCAGATATAATAACAATCATAACCTGATTAAAACTATTCTACAGAAACATTGGTATATCTTGAAGGGTGATCCGATATTAAAAGAACTAGTCGAAGATATCCCCATTTGTACTTTTAGGAGAGCTCAGACCCTAAAAAACAAACTGGCACCCAGTAAGATTCTAATGAAAAAAACCTTTAAATAAAATTGTTAATAGGCAGAACACTAATACCTTTTTAGAAAGCAAAAATGGCTTCTTCAAATGCAGAAAAGCTAATTGTGGTTTGTGTAGTTACACTGCTGGAAATAAAACTGAATTTATGTCCCACTCCACTAAGGAGAAATTCAATATTATTATTGTTTTACCTGTGACTCTGCATTTGTTGTTTATTTATTACAGTGCAAATGTGGGGTACAGTATATTGGAAGACCCATAAAAAAGAGATGGGGGGAACATATGAGAAATGTAAAGAATTCAAAGAAAATATCTGTTAACCATAGTTTCCCCCGCCATAAAGAGCGATTTCATATAGGAGAAGATGATATTTTTAGAATTTTTCCAATAGTCTGTGGCACCCAAATGGGGTAGAAATAGGATCATTCACCTAAGGCAGAGAGAGACCTATTGGATATGGAAGCTTAAAACACTTAAACCTTATGGTCTTAATGAAAACTTAGATATGGCAGCTTTCAATTAGGTTTCCTGGATGCATGATACAAGTATCTATATTGACCTAGGGTTGTTTCTGTAGTTGCACCACATCACCAGACTATTATATTTATACTATGTTATTCACCAGACTATTATATTTATACTAGGTTATTTATGCCTGCATTTCTTGGTGTTTTATTTGTAAAGGACTGTGCATGAATAGCAATCCTCTGAGCCGGCTTTATTGTAGGTTTATGGGGTATCAAAAACTCTATTACATGCTGATTTTGATAAACGTCTTTTTACCCTTTATGAGTCCACTCCATATCATATGATCACACACCTTGATATTGTTCTATATGATATACTGCAAGTTTATTTATATCTTGTATAGTGATGTCGCAAACTGAAAATTTTCCGTTCGCGAACGGCGGAATCAAACTTCCGCAACTGTTCACGAACGGGCGAACCGGGCGAACCGCCATTGACTTCAATAGGCAGGCGAATTTTAAAACCCACAGGGACTCTTTCTGGCCACAATAGTGATGGAAAAGTTATTTCAAGGGGACTAACACCTGGACTGTGGCATGCCGGAGGGGGATCCATGGCAAAACTCCCACGGAAAATTACATAGTTGATGCAGAGTCTGGTTTTAATCCATAAAGGGCATAAATCACCTAACATTCCTAAATTGTTTGGAATAACGTGCTTTAAAACATCAGGTATGTACACTACTGTTACACCAGATATGAGTGGTGGCACTGGGCAAGTGGGCCTGGCACACACGCTGGCAGGCAGGCAACTGCAATTAGATTACACTAGCAGACTGATGTTTCACAGTCAAAAAAGTTTTTATTTTTTTTAATTATTTACACTACTGTTACACCAGATATGAGTGGTGGCACCTGGCAAGTGGGCCTGGCACACACGCTAGCAGGCAGGCAACTGCAATTAAATTACACTAGCAGACTGATGTTTCACAGTCAAAAAAGTTTTTTTTTTTTAAATTATTTATACTACTATTACACCAGATATGAGTGGTGGCACTGGGCAAGTGGGCCGGGCACACACGTTGGCAAGCAGGCAACTGCAATTAGAATTACACTAGCAGACTGATGTTTCACAGTCAAAAAAGTTTTTTTTTTTAAATTATTTACACTACTGTTACACCAGATATGAGTGGTGGCACTGGGCAAGTGGGCCGGGCACACACGTTGGCAGGCAGGCAACTGCAATCAGAATTACACTAGCAGACTGATGTTTCACAGTCAAAAAAGTTATTTTTTTAAATTATTTACACTACTGTTACACCAGATATGAGTGGTGGCACTGGGCAAGTGGGCCTGACACACACGCTAGCAGGCAGGCAACTACAATTAGATTACACTAGCAGACTGATGTTTCACAGTGAAAAAAGTTCTTTTTAAAAAATTATTTACACTACTGTTACACCAGATATGAGTGGTGGCACTGGGCAAGTGGGCCTGGCACACACGCTGGCAGGCAGGCAACTGCAATTAGATTACACTAGCAGACTGATGTTTCACAGTCAAAAAAGTTTTTTTTTTAATTATTTACACTACTGTTACACCAGATATGAGTGGTGGCACTGGGCAAGTGGGCCTGGCTGGCACACACGCTAGCAGGCAGGCAACTGCAATTAGATTACACTAGCAGACTGATGTTTCACAGTCAAAAAAGTTTTTTTTTTTTAATTATTTACACTACTGTTACACCAGATATGAGTGGTGGCACCTGGCAAGTGGGCCTGGCACACACGCTAGCAGGCAGGCAACTGCAATTAAATTACACTAGCAGACTGATGTTTCACAGTCAAAAAAGTTGTTTTTTTTTAAAATTATTTATACTACTGTTACACCAGATATGAGTGGTGGCACTGGGCAAGTGGGCCGGACACACACGTTGGCAGGCAGGCAACTGCAATTAGAATTACACTAGCAGACTGATGTTTTACAGTCAAAAAAGTTTTTTTTTTAAAATTATTTACACTACTGTTACACCAGATATGAGTGGTGGCACTGGGCAAGTGGGCCTGGCACACATGCTAGCAGGCAGGCAACTGCAATTAGATTACACTAGCAGACTGATGTTTCACAGTCAAAAAAGTTTTTTTTTTAAAATTATTTACACTACTGTTACACCAGATATGAGTGGTGGCACTGGGCAAGTGGGCCGGGCACACACGTTGGCAGGCAGGCAACTGCAATCAGAATTACACTAGCAGACTGATGTTTCACAGTCAAAAAAGTTATTTTTTTAAATTATTTACACTACTGTTACACCAGATATGAGTGGTGGCACTGGGCAAGTGGGCCTGGCACACACGCTAGCAGGCAGGCAACTGCAATTAGATTACACTAGCAGACTGATGTTTCACAGTCAAAAAAGTTTTTTTTTTTAATTATTTACACTACTGTTACACCAGATATGAGTGGTGGCACTGGGCAAGTGGGCCTGGCACACACGCTAGCAGGCAGGCAACTGCAATTAGATTACACTAGCAGACTGATGTTTCACAGTCAAAAAAGTTTTTTTTTTTAAATTATTTACACTACTGTTACACCAGATATGAGTGGTGGCACTGGGCAAGTGGGCCTGGCTGGCACACACGCTAGCAGGCAGGCAACTGCAATTAGATTACACTAGCAGACTGATGTTTCACAGTCAAAAAAGTTTTTTTTTTAATTATTTACACTACTGTTACACCAGATATGAGTGGTGGCACCTGGCAAGTGGGCCTGGCACACACACTAGCAGGCAGGCAACTGCAATTAAATTACACTAGCAGACTGATGTTTCACAGTCAAAAAAGTTTTTTTTTTTTAAATTATTTATACTACTCTTACACCAGATATGAGTGGTGGCACTGGGCAAGTGGGCCGGGCACACACGTTGGCAGGCAGGCAACTGCAATTAGAATTACACTAGCAGACTGATGTTTCACAGTCAAAAAAGTTTTTTTTTTTTTAATTATTTACACTACTGTTACACCAGATATGAGTGGTGGCACTGGGCAAGTGGGCCTGGCACACATGCTAGCAGGCAGGCAACTGCAATTAGATTACACTAGCAGACTGATGTTTCACAGTCAAAAAAGTTTTTTTTTTAAAATTATTTACACTACTGTTACACCAGATATGAGTGGTGGCACTGGGCAAGTGGGCCGGGCACACACGTTGGCAGGCAGGCAACTGCAATCAGAATTACACTAGCAGACTGATGTTTCACAGTCAAAAAAGTTATTTTTTTAAATTATTTACACTACTATTACACCAGATATGAGTGGTGGCACTGGGCAAGTGGGCCTGGCACACACGCTAGCAGGCAGGCAACTACAATTAGATTATACTAGCAGACTGATGTTTCACAGTCAAAAAAGTTTTTTTTTAAAAATTATTTACACTACTGTTACACCAGATATGAGTGGTGGCACTGGGAAAGTGGGCCTGGCACACACGCTGGCAGGCAGGCAACTGCAATTAGATTACACTAGCAGACTGATGTTTCACAGTCAAAAAAGTTTTTTTTTTTAAATTATTTACACTACTGTTACACCAGATATGAGTGGTGGCACTGGGCAAGTGGGCCTGGCTGGCACACACGCTAGCAGGCAGGCAACTGCAATTAGATTACACTAGCAGACTGATGTTTCACAGTCAAAAAAGTTTTTTTTTTTAATTATTTACACTACTGTTACACCAGATATGAGTGGTGGCACTGGGAAAGTGGGCCTGGCACACACGCTGGCAGGCAGGCAACTGCAATTAGATTACACTAGCAGACTGATGTTTCACAGTCAAAAAAGTTTTTTTTTTTAATTATTTACACTACTGTTACATCAGATATGAGTGGTGGCACTGGGTAAGTGGGCCTGGCTGGCACACACGCTAGCAGGCAGGCAACTGCAATTAGATTACACTAGCAGACTGATGTTTCACAGTCAAAAAAGTTATTTTTTTAAAATTATTTACACTACTGTTACACCAGATATGAGTGGTGGCACTGGGCAAGTGGGCCTGGCACACACGCTGGCAGGCAGGCAACTGCAATTAGATTACACTAGCAGACTGATGTTTCACAGTCAAAAAAGTTTTTTTTTTTTATTATTTACACTACTGTTACACCAGATATGATTGGTGGCACTGGGCAAGTGGGCCTGGCACGCACGCTGGCAGGCAGGCAACTGCAATTAGATTACACTAGCAGACTGATGTTTCACAGTCAAAAAGTTTTTTTTTTAAATTATTTACACTACTGTTACACCAGATATGAGTGGTGGCACTGGGCAAGTGGGCACAGTATACGCTGTGAGCCTGACACACACGCTGGCAGGCAGGCAACTGCAATTAGGTTACACAGGGAAAAAAAGCAGCCCTAAAAAGGGCTTTTTGGGGTGCTGTCCTTACAGCAGAGATCAGATGAGTCCTTCAGGACTGTAGTGGACACTGAATACACTAGCCTAGCTATCAATTTCCCTATTAAATCAGCAGCAGCTACACTGTCCCTCCTCTCACTTAGAAAGCAGCTTCCGAATGAATCTAAAATGGCTGCTGTACAGGAGCTGGGAGGGTCTGGGAGGGAGTGTCTGCTGCTGATTGGCTGGAATGTGTCTGCAGACTGTGAGATACAAGGTCAAAGTTTACTCAATGATGCCGAATAGGGGGCGGATCGAACATCGCATATGTTCGCCCACCGCGGCGAACGAGAACAAGCTATGTTCGCCAGGAACTATTTGTCGGCGAACAATTCGCGACATCACTAATCTTGTATATCATTTCGTGGTGTTTTGTTATTCTGATTATACTTATTTCACTTTTATGTCTCTTAGTATCACATCACATTGATTGGCCGAATACAAATGAATGTAGGGGTTGGGTCCGCACACACCTCCATCTCCAATGTTTCTTCATCTAGCCGGCTCAGTCTAAGGCTGCTATTGGTTCATGGTTCTAGCGCGCATGCGCACTGACTGGCCTCAGACATCACAAAGTTTTTATTCAGCTTTATTCAGCTATATCTCTATATGGACATTTCCTGAGTGTTTGCAGATTCACTGTTCCAAAAAGAGCTGGTTGTCCTATCTATTCGACTGGGATCCTGTCACAAGTATCGATTGTGCCAGTTCACATTTTGTGAGGATAGCTCGCTGGGCAGCTATTAATGGTCCAGCTTGTACCTGTGGCACTTCTCAAGTGCTTTACATCTAGTAAGTGATATCTTGATATGTGCATGGGCATTGATACCTGACGTATTCACGCTATTGTGGCGCCTCCTTTTGTTGTTTCCCTATTAATCCATACTAAGACTTACTCCTAAGAACTATCTGGATAACTGTATTAGCAGTGATATTGCAGTGACTCCTGCAAACATACAGCCTTGACCACAGCTTATCACGTTGCCGTTACCTGGCTAATTACCAAAGAACTTCCCGGTCTCAAACTGGCTCTCGTATCCACTCACCGGTACTCTATACCGAATCAAAGAGAAGCACCACCTGCTTCCCAGAGATCTGACTCACTCTGTTACCGGAACCATCCCGGGTAATCCCCGCTTGCAGCATACACAGCCTAAGGTCATCCTGTGCTCACACGCTCTGCCTGTCAGCAGATCCGCTTTCCTGATTGGCACACAGCAACACACCCACCGAGACACAGCACAGCCGCTGCTGCAGAACCATCTCTCCCTCAACAGAGCAGTTACTCTCCGATTGCAATACATAGGAACTCACTCTCCTACTCTGGTGTCAAGTTAACTTACGTTCCTATACAAACTTAATCACAGTTTACCGCAGTCTCCATACTAAGTTATATTGAAAGGCTGCATATACAGATATAACCACTCTTACTACTAACCTTCCTCAAGTGCTGTCAAACTAACTTTCTACCAGGCAATACAGGATTGTTTACCACTCTCCTGTAACAAAGATACAAGGACATATTACAGGATTGTTTATATCCTAGGAAGATGACATATACCTAGTGTCTGCAGTTTTGATCCACCAAACAATTATAGGTGTTTTCTGATGAAGTCAATCACTATATACAGATAAGTCCTGAGACAGCGCTCATTTAGCCAGACACAAACGTAAAATGTCAAAAGCCTACAATGGGGGTATCACAGTATAAACATCCTGAATGCTGATGTAACACAGTACCTTGGGGGCTCCAGTCGCCAACCGCAACTTCTCTCTGTACCCTCCTGGTCTCAATCAGTTCCCAAGTGAGTGTGACAATCTCCTCCCCTTGGCTTCTTCGTCACTACCAAAGTGACCAATGTAACGGCTCCAAACACAGCAACCACAGAGGTGCTCCCCGCAAACCGCCTGCAGACCTTCGCAAGTCTGCAAAATCACCAGCAGCCACAAGAGAAAAAAAGGCGAGTCGGGGCCACAGGTAAAAAAGATAATACTTAGCTTTTATTGCCATATAAAATATAAAAACACTCTCAGTGCATAAAAACAAAAGAGCTAGGACAGCAGCGGTCTGACATGTTTCAGCTTCTCTGCCTTACTCATATACCGCCTATGAGTAAGGCAGAGAAGCTGAAACATGTCAGACCGCTGCTGTCCTAGCTCTTTTGTTTTTATGCACTGAGAGTGTTTTTATATTTTGTATGGCAATAAAAGCTAAGTATTATCTTTTTACCTGTGGCCCCGACTCGCCTTTTTTTCTCTTGTGGCTGCTGTTTTCTGATGAACCTAACAGTAATATACTTCATCCTCTTGCTGCATCGAACATAAGCTTTCTGTGTTTTCAGACTCCCATTGATTTCTATGGCATCCGCGGCCTCAAGGGTGGCGGATTGAAAACTAGGTATGCTGAGTCAGAATAGACACAAGCGTACCTGTTATATTTTTGATAAATTGGGAAAAGGTTCAAATAGAGTTGAATATGAATTCAAAACATTTGTAATGAAGTATGCATCGATCTGCATCAGATTGAGATTGTGGGAGCGTATATTACGTCACATTTCAACATTTGCCAATCTTGACGCTTTGATTACTACAGCGGATCAATCTATCGACAAATACGATACGGGAGTCAAGCGTATTTTCAGTTGATGCTTTGATAAATATCCCCCCAAGTGTGTTTTTTCATTTCTCTGGTCCTTGTAAAGGACAAAAGACTACTGCTGTTGCATTAGCTTTTGGTTAAAACAGTTGTCAAACAAACAGTTGTCAAACAAAGTTGTCAAACCCAGCAGTTATACCCGACCGACGCCTCAAATATAGCCCTGCATTAGAGGAGACAGCCCCCTGAGCCTGGATCACCACTCCAACAGCCGCAAACCTCTCTTACCAACTCCGGGCCCGCTCACAACACCGGGCAACGCCCAGACCTGGGGGTAAAGACGACACGCGCCCAGACCTCAGCGGCACCAGAGTTGAGAATTACCCGGGGAGATACAGCGCAGCAACCCAGCGGCTGCCGCCACCCGCCAACAGCTGCACACACCAAAGCACATAACAGCTCTGCGGGCGCGGCCCTCTCTTAAGGCGCAAGTTACATACTGGGGCAGCAAGGTAAGAAGGCTCGCACATCAGGCCCCAGGCGGCAACGGACCTAATCACCCACAGCACCGCGGTACATCAACCCTCCATCACACAGGGGAACTCAGGGACAAATCACCCCACAAATTCACTAGAGCCCTCAGTGGGGAGGGAGTACACCCTCTGCATTCAAATAGACGCTGAAACAAGGGGCATACCTACTCAGCCCTCAGCGGTCACTGTAAAACATATACCCTGCGCACTTCTTGAGGTGATTTACTTCATTTTCACTCCTGCTGCTGCACTTCACTGAACTGCCTTCAAAAACACAGTCACTAGAGACAGTACGCCCGCACAGTTCCCCCTAAGCAGCATCTACATGCAGGTGACCCTTGAGTTACATTGCTTGAAAGGTAACCCACAAGACAGCAGCCCCTCATAGTGTGCAAGAGAAATAGCACAAAAGCCAGCACCAATTTGTTTGCCTTATAAACCTTCTCTCTGGTTCTCTGTATTTAAAAAAACAAAAAACAAAAGCGGACAGTCCTCACTCACCCTAAGCCTCAACATACCAAATACAAAGCAGAAAAGCAGGACAGCAACACCCTTAAAGTGAGCAGGGAGATAAAGCACAAGCGCCAGCACCTGTACTTGATTTATAAACTTTATTTTTGGCCTACAATAACCCTAAAGGAGCAGCTAGCTACCACCCACGCTAGCCCTCATCATATCACACTAGCATGCCAGCGAAAAAAACAACTAGGCTGGACAACATATCACACCCCAGGACCATGCAGCAGTTCTTAAAACAACCTGAATCCACGCCAAAGACACTACAACAAGCTACAGACAGCATCGTGCCCGCAACAAGTCCACAGTCCAGTGCTCAGACAGTGAGCCCTGCCCTTAGTGCTGCTCAACAAATCACTAGAGAAGACCTCAAATCTTTATGTTCCAAAGAAGATTTTAAAGAAATGCTCACTGAAGTAAAGGGCTGGTATGGTGACCTCAAAAGGGATTTATCAAGGGTGACCAATCTAGAAGAAAATCACAACACAACCAGTAATGATATCAACCATATGTCCCGCCTTCTCTACGACCAAGAAGAAACCATATACAACCTACTAGAGAAGGTTGAGGACCTAGACAACAGAGGCAGGAGGAATAATTTGAGAGTCCAAGGGATCCCAGAATCCATCCACCCAGGAGCCTTGGAGGGTTGCCTACAGGCCTTGTTCCGTACGTTAAAAGGTGACGAGAATGCCCCTGAGGTAATTATCGAGAGAGCACACAGGGCCCTCAGGGCGAAACCCCCACCTAAAGCACCCCCAAGGGACGTTATCCTGAAGCTGCTGCACTTCAAGGATAAGGAGGACATCTTAAAACACTCAAGGCAAAAACAGGACTTCACACATGCAGGCTGCCGTATCCAGATATTTACAGACCTGAGCCCCACGACACTCCAAAAAAGAAGGGATCTGAACCACATAACCACAGTGCTCCAAGAGCAGAAGATCGCCTACCGCTGGGGGTTCCCGGTCAGCATCATTGCCAATAACGGCAACACCACAGCTATCTACAAAAACCAAGATGACTTACCTCGCTTCTGCGAGGCACTTCAGATACACATCCAGATAGAGGACCAACCAAAGGACGGCTCTACACCAAGGCCCCCTTCGGGGATCCGGGTGCGACCCGCACCCACACCCAACAATGAACGGGGTTTCCACAAACACCCCTCACTAGTGACTGTCGCTGATGATGCGGAGGAAACGCATCAACACCAGGACTGTTCGCCCCCACGGCCTAGGTTAGGGGCCAGTTCCTGATTCAAGGCAACAGGTCGTATATAATATAATGTTATCTTTAAATTTACTTTTTCAAATTCTGGGTTTGATGACGGGGATATTACCCTATTTTGCTAGTTACCTATTTTGCTAGTTATTTGTTATCATTGATTGCTGCTTTTATAGTTTTCTAGAGTTAACCTTTTTACACAATATCGGCTTCCAAAGTGAGGCAGCCGTACTGTTAGTACACCATACCTACTTGCAAACTCACCCTTCCTCTTCTTACCCTCTCTATCATCCCCCCTCCTCCTTTCTTTCCCCAACTCCTCCTTTCCCTTCCCACCTTTCCCTCACTACCACACACAGGACCTGAGAGACCTAGACACCATCCACTCCACAGACTTACAGAAGAAGTAGGGCCTACAGATTAGACAGACACTGCCCAGCCCCCAGCACGCCCGCACCCTAACAAGCAGATTAAATGCAACCGAAGTACTCTGGAGCTGCTTAACCAATCTTATCACACTCCAGAAATATGCAGCCACGTCCCATTAAACTCATAACCATTAACGCCAAAGGACTTAACAGTCCTGAAAAGAGATCAATTGCTTTCACGCAGTTACACAAAGCAAGAGGGGATATTATCTGTATACAAGAGACACACTTCAAGAGAGGGAGGGAACCTAGGTACATCACTCACAGGTATAACACCTACTATCTAGCATCGGGCGGTTCTAAGAAAGGTGGGGTGGGTATCTTCATCAGGAACTCGATTCCCTTCCAACCAACCAAGGTTTTCAAGGATCCCAATGGATCTTACCTATTAGTGGTGGGGATCCTGTTTAACTCTCATATCACAATAGCCAATGCTTACCTGCCAAATCAAGGGCAACATATCGTATTCAAACAACTGACACAACTGATCTTGGAACACACAAGAGGTATTTTATTTTTGGCGGGCGACCTTAATCTACCCCTGGACCCCTCCCTGGACACCTCATCAGGGAAAACCTCTACACCGCACAGAATAATCAGAACTGTCAACTCACAACTCCGCTCACTAAAACTACATGACATATGGAGATCTTTACACCCAGACACACGGGACTACACCTTCTTCTCACATCCACACCACGTCTACACTAGAATTGACTACCTCATAACGGACCAATTAGGCCTCTCACTGATTGATAATGCCAACATATTGCCTATCACCTGGTCAGACCACGCCCCCGTACAATGCACATTAGACTGGCCAGATATACCCATAAAACCTTACATCTGGAGACTCGACGACCATACACTAGACAACCCCTTACACAAACTGGCCATTGACTCCACCTTACGGCACTACTTCATTGAAAACCCACTAGATGCTCTGCCTACCTCCATGACATGGGAAGCACACAAATGTGTAGCAAGGGGGGAATTCATACGACTCAAAGTCACAGAAACCAAACAAAATAGACAATTTCTGAACTCATCTTTGTCTCAGATTCGATACTGGGAGTCTGAGCTAAAGAGGAACACATCATCTACCACAATACTTAAGTCCCTAAACACGGTTAAGACTGAACTGAATAACCACCTCATCAAAGAATATCAGAGTAAGGCCTCAATGCTACAGCAAAAATACTTTGAAATGAATGATAAAATAGGCCCATCACTAGCCAAGGCGTTGAAGCGCAAACAGTTAAGCACGCATATACATTCTCTTACTGATGCATTAGGGCACCCACAGAAAGACAGTGTGAACATAGCTGAGACATTCCGACGATACTATGAAGCACTTTACAATATCACCAACAAAAGCCCACAACCACATATAGACACATATATAGGGGACATCCAGTTACCCACACTATCTCAAGAGGACTCATATCAATTAGATAGACCGATAACAACTGACGAAATTAAATTAGCCATCAAGAGTATGCCAAATGGTAAGAGCCCCAGTCCTGATGGTTTGGGGGTGAAATATTACAAAGACTTTGCACATCACTTGCTAGCACCCCTTACACTTCTATTTAACTCACGGTTGACAGAGGGGGGATTCACAGATCAGATGCTGGAGGCAAACATCACTGTCCTCCCTAAGCAGGGTAAAACACCAGATAGGCCAGAAAATTTCCGCCCGATCTCGCTCCTCAATGTGGACGTAAAGATCTATGCCAAGGTATTAGCCAACAGAATCAATAAGATTCTACCTGCACTGATACATCCTGATCAAGTGGGTTTCATGCCAGGGAGAGAGGCGCGCGATAACACGCTGAAAGTATTACAGCTTGTTTCGCTCGCGCAGCATCAGAACACACCTCTCATACTGGTCTCGACAGACGCTGAAAAGGCGTTTGACCGTGTGCACTGGCCCTTTCTGAAGGCAGTACTAGCCAGAATGAAGTTTAGCGACACCTTTATCAGACAGATATTTGCCCTCTATGAAAACCCTTCGGCTAGAGTAAAAGTCAATGGCCTACTGTCAGATAGATTCCACATCAGAAACGGGACCAGGCAGGGCTGCCCGCTCTCGCCGATCTTATTTGCTATTTCAATAGAGGCTTTAGCGCAGAAAATTAGAGTGGACCCTCTGATCTCAGGTATTAAAACCAATTCAAACACACACAAATTGGCACTATATGCCGACGATATCTTACTGACGCTTTCCGACATAGAGACCTCCCTCCCCAGAGTCCTAAGCGCCTTCAGTGAATACGGCCGATTCTCTAACTTTCACCTCAATGTAGCTAAATCAGAGATATTGAACATCACATACCACACAGAGGCATTGACCACAACATTAGGCACTTGTCCCTTGAGATTACAACAAGATAAGCTCAAATACTTAGGGATATACATCTCCCCAGACATCCAAACTGTTTTCCAAGAAAATTACAAATGTCTAGAAACCACGCTGATAGCGGACCTGTCTAGATGGAAGAACAAATCTATTTCCTGGCTAGGACGAATAAATGTCGTCAAGATGAACGTGCTACCCAGACTGCTTTACATTCTCCAAACAACACCGATTCCCCTCCCAAGGAACTACCTACAAAAAATACAGAACCTAATTGAACAATACATCTGGGGAGGGATCAGACCAAGGGTAGCCAGGAGAACTTTGTATCTGCCCAGGGACAGAGGGGGCCTGGGGGTCCCAAACATACTAACATACAAACAGGCAATCACACTGAGCAGATTACTGGACTGGTGCTCTAACGACCCCAACAAAGAATGGGTAAGACTGGACTGTGATATCTTAGAAACAAACAACGCAGGCTTAGGTGCCTGGACGCTAGAGAAGGACAGACACCCAGCCACAACAAAGTACCCTCTGCTGATAGACTTTTACTCCACATGGGACAAGATAATAAATACTACATCTCATATATCAACCAGATATTCCCCACTAACCCCAATCTATCGGAACGCTGCACTGCCCTGGAATTTATCCGATAACAGAACCAATACCGACACACCTCTGAAAGACTATGTCCTCAGGTCTCTGACCGACGGACATAGGCTCAAGACACTGACTGACATCTCAGAGGAATATCCTCACTTGATGTTGAGCTGGTACTCATACATGCGGTTGAATCATTACCTCGTGACACATAAACACAGGCCCTGCTTAATCAGAACACCCACCACCTTTGAGACTTTATGTTTAAAGGGCACGCCAACAGCCCATGCAGTCTCCCTGATCTATAAACTGTTATTGACAGATGACGCCCAGACACTCCCCTCCTACACGAAGATGTGGGAAAAGGAGTGGCAGACTGAGATAGGTTATGAGGACTGGCAGAACGCCTTCTCAGTGACCAAGTCAGCTTCAATCTCTATGAGAGTGCAGGAATCCAGCTTCAAATGCCTGGCAAGGTGGTATCTTGCACCCAGCAGGCTGCAGAGGATTTACAAACAGGCCTCAGGCAAATGCTGGAGGGACTGCGGTGCAGTCGGCACTCCAACACACATCTGGTGGGAATGTCCTATGCTGGATGAATACTGGGTCAGCGTTTTCAACCACATAGAACTAGTCCTGGGGAAATCCCTGCAGAGCAACCCAAGAACATTACTGTACCTTTCATTACCCAAATTAACCTGCAAAGCAAATAGGGCACTCCTGTTAGTTATGCTAAATGGAGCCAAACTACTGATTCCAAAGCACTGGAAGTCCAGAACCACACCGACCTTTCAGGAGTGGCAAGAACAAGTAGACACACTGCTACGCTTAGAAAGATACCACCACATCCGGCAAGGGACGGTAGACACACACGAGATGATGCTGGAGGGCTGGGCAGCACATAGACAACAGATAGTATAAGACAAGACAGGCCACATTCTGGACTTATAACTCTTCTACTGACATTCCCCTCTCCCCTCCTTCTCTACCCCCTCTCTCAATTTCTCCCATCATCTCCACCTATCCCCCACGAGACATGCACAAGCGATCTGTAAATAACCTAGATAATGGGAACACAGGAAAGGGATTGTCTGCACAAGCACTCCCAAACAGCTCAATGGAGACAGACATCCCCCTCCCACCCCTCTTCCCCCACCCTTTCCTCATCCCCCTTACCTCCTTTGGCTTCCTGCCCCCTGGTAACCCCAGCATATGATGGTATAACTTTGTGGGAATGGACATAGAGCACCAGGGACAATGCGCTAATGGACTCTTGGACTCTCATCAGCTAAGTGCTTCTTGAACTCTGAAATTTGTCCTAATCCCATGGGAATTAAACTCTACCTGCACTATGAACGGTTAATAATTTACCTTGCTGAGGGGCACCAGGGGTAGAATGATTTGCATGTGTTAACATTTTTTAGTTACACTTTGTAAAGCTATGTTTGAATAACCTTGTATCCACATTTATCTTGGAAAAACTGAAAAGCTTGTAATTATTTGAATTTCCTTTAATAAAGCTTTTTTGAAAACAAAAAAAAAAACAAAAAAAAAACAAAAAACAGGTGATTCACAAATCTTACATGGCGGCGTGGAAAACTCCCCCTCAGCTTAATACAGCCCATTCAATTAGATCAGTTTCTACTTCTTGGGCCTTCTGCAAAACAGATTTGCACAGCTGTGGTATTGGTCTTCATTTTATACATGCTCTTAATTTTTTTTTTTTTTTTTGCCTCTTTGAACTTCCCTTTATTTCTTCTGTCTCACCCATTATTTTGTAGACTCTAAAGCTTGGGTATTAGATCCAACATGTCAAGACTTGTGGACTCTCATTGCTGTTTAAAAGAAAAACATAATTTATGCTTACTTGATAAATTCCTTTCTTTCATGGTAGTGAGAGTCTATGAAACCCCACCATGTTCAATTGGATTTTTTTGGTGTCAGTATTTATTTGCATCTCTTCTTACCCTGCTTTGCCTTTCCTACCTTTCTATTCACCTTTTACTCTCTTGGCTATATGATAAGCTAAGCTACACAGATAGGTGGGAAGATTTCAAAATTGGAATCCACATGGGTGCATTTTAGTTTTGAATAGAGGCATTTTTGTAATATACATATAATAGCAAAAATGCTTCTAATAAAAGTTATATGTTTCAAAAGTGTATTTAAAGGGACATAATACTCATATGCTAAATCACTTGAAACTGATGCAGTATAACTGTAAAAAGCTGACAGGAAAATATCACCTGAGCATCTCTATGTAAAAAAGGAAGATATTTTATCTCACAATTTCCTCAGCTCAGCAGAATAAGTTTTGTGTAAAAAGTTATACTCAGCTGCAGCCCAGCTGTAGGTAAAAAAAAAAATAATAATTAAGAAATGAACAGCAGCCTATCAGCATCAACAGTGCTGAGGTCATGAACTCTTTTACTGTGATCTCATGAGATTTCACTTAACTCTCATGAGATTTCATTGTAAACTTCCTTCCACTGAATAGGGAAATACGATGAGTGTGCACAAAAGCTCACTCCTTCCGCTGTCCCGGGACAGACATACTGATTTGCTGCTTAGAAGTCCTTTACAATGGGATGTGGCTACTGAGAAACTTTTGAGGTAAAATATATTTCTTTTTAACATAGAGATGTATAGGTGATATTTTCTAGTCTGCTTTTTACAGCTATAATGCATCACTTTCAAGTGTTTAAACATTTGGGTATTATGGCCCTTTAAGTATGCACCATGCACCAGCATTTTAAACACAGCACTTGCACAGAGAGCCTAAGGTAACTCAAACAACAAATGAAAGCTGCACACTTTCCAAGGTGAAAAAGCTTTATTAGAAAATGACAACAATGTTTTAAGGCACCTGCCCCTTTGTCAAGCTAAAATCATAGTGCAAACAACACTGATATACCATAATCAATTAAAACAAGGGCCAATTAAAAAATACATCACATATATACCAAACTTTAACCCTTATTATTCCACCCAGGCTAATGAAAAGACCCAAGGATAAAAACAACTGACAACTGGCAGCTTTATAGTTTGAAAACCTGACATTGAAGGGAGGATTATATTCAAAAAGCGGGGTTGAGATCAAATTCTCTGTTCATTACTTTGGGGTACATAATATTAAGCATCCATATTTATTTAGCTTCCTTATGTTATAGCTCTCTTAGTCTATCTCCCCCTCTTTTTTCTCAGCTCTATCCAAAACCATATACCTGAGTTGGCTGACTTGATGACCCATAGTTTGAAAATGGTTGGGTACTGGTAGATGATTTAAAACCCACGGATAAGAATACTTTGTTACATCCCCCTCCCAATTTTAAAGGGTTCAGAGAATTTTGACTGAAACTATACAGAGAGAATTAAGAATCAATGAGATGCTGCATGCAATTTTAGAACACTTTCCAATTTACTCTTAGGGGGGTAGTTATCAAGCCGTCAACCTCAAATACGCTGGAATTCCGCAGCGTATTTGTGGCGAGGCTGATTGGCCTTAGTTATCAGAGGATACAGACCGGCAAAAGTAGAATTTTGTGACGTAAACTTCGATCCGCCGGACTCCGTCCGACACAGATCGATTCTTACGTCACTCCAGATGTTCCGCACACAAGTACGGCACAATCTGACTACTTTTGCTAGTTATCAAAAAACTAGCAGGTACGCTCGGCACTTTTACGGCCCAGCGTACCTGGTTTTCAATCCGCCACCCTGGAGGCGGCGGATCCCATAGGAATCAATGGGAGTCTGACCATAGCAAAAGTACAAGGTCGCTGCTGACAGACATCCCATTGATTTCTATGGGAGCTGTCTACACCTAAAACCCTAACATGTACCCCGAGTCTAAACACCTCTAATCTGTCCCCCCTACACCACCGCAACTAAATAAAATGATTAACCCCTAAACCGCCGCTCCCGGAGCCCACCGCAAGCTACTCTATACCTATTAACCCCTAAACCGCCGCTCCCTGACCCTGCTGCAACTATAATAAGTGTATTAACCCCTAAACCACCGCTCCCTGACCCTGCCTCAACCTATATTAAATTTATTAACCCCTATCCTGCCCCCCCTACACCGTCGCCACCTTTAATAAATTTATTAACCCCTATCCTGCCCCCCACTACACCGCCGCCACTGTAATAAAATTATTAACCCCTAAACCTAAGTCTAACCCTAACCCTAACACCCCCCTAACTTAAATATTAATTAAATAAATCTAAATAATATTTCTATTATTAACTAAGTTAATCCTATTTAAAACTAAATACTTACCTTTAAAATAAACCCTAATATAGCTACAATATAAATAATAATTATATTGTAGCTATCTTAGGATTTATTTTTATTTTACAGGAAACTTTCAATTTATTTTAACTAGGTACAATAGCTATTAAATAGTTATTAACTATTTAATAGCTTACCTAGCTAAAATAAAGAGAAATTTACCTGTAAAATAAAAACTAACCTAAGTTACAATTACACCTAACACTACACTACACTTAAATAAATTATTCCTATTTAAAACTAAATACTTACCTGTAAAATAAACCCTAAGATAGCTACAATATAATTAATAATTACATTATAGCTATCTTAGGATTTATATTTATTTTACAGGTAACTTTGTATTTATTTTAGCTAGTTAGAATAGTTATTAAATAGTTATTAACTATTTAATAACTACCTAGCTAAAATAAATACAAAATTACCTGTAAAATAAATCCTAACCTAAGTTACAATTAAACCTAACACTACACTATCATTAAATAAATTAAATAAACTACCTACAAATAACTACAATTAAATACAATTACATAAACTAACTAAATTACAAAAAATAAAAAAAGCTAAGTTACAAAAATAAAAAAATAAGTTACAAACATTTAATATTACAACAATTTTAAGCTACTTACACCTAATTTAAGCCCCCTAATAAAATAACAAACCCCCCCAAAATAAAAAAATGCCCTACCCTATTCTACATTAAAAAAGTTCAAAGCTCTTTTACCTTACCAGCCCTTAAAAGGGCCTTTTGTGGGGGCATGCCCCAAAGAGTTCAGCTCTTTTGCCTGTAAAAGAAAAATACAACCCGCCCAACATTAAAACCCAGCACCCACATACCCCTAATCTAACCCAAACCCCCCTTAAATTAACCTAACACTAATCCCCTGAAGATCATCCTACCTTTAGTTGTCTTCACTCAGCCGAGCCACCGATGGAACTGAAGAGGACATCCGGACCGGCAGAAGTGATCATAGAATTGGCGCTGAAGAAATCTTCCATCCGATGAAGTGATCCTCCAAGCGGCGCTGAAGAAATCTTAAATCCGGGCGAGGTCATCTTCCAAGAGGCGCTGAAGAAGTCTTCTATCCGGGCGAAGTCATCTTCAAAGCCGGGTCCTGAATCTTCATCCCGCCGATGCGGAACATCCTTCTTTCCCGACGGACTACCGACGAATGAAGGCTCCTTTAAGGGACGTCATCCAAGATGGCGTCCCTTCAATTCCGATTGGCTGATAGGATTCTATCAGCCAATCGGAATTAAGGTAAGAAAAATCTGATTGGCTGATGGAATCAGCCAATCAGATTCAATTTCAATCCAATTGGCTGATCCAATCAGCCAATCAGATTGAGCTTGCATTCTATTGGCTGATCGGAACAGCCAATAGAATGCGAGCTCAATCTGATTGACTGATTGGATCAGCTAATCGGATTGAACTTGAATCTGATTGAACTTGAATCTGATTGGCTGATTCCATCAGCCAATCAGATTTTTCCTACCTTAATTCCGATTGGCTGATAGAATCCTATCAGCCAATCGGAATTGAAGGGACGCCATCTTGGATGACGTCCCTTAAAGGAGCCTTCATTCGTCGATGATCTTCAGGGGATTAGGGTAGGTTATTTTAAGGGGGGTTTGGGTTAGATTAGTGGTATGTGGGTGATGGGTTTTAATGTTGGGGGGGGTTGTATTTTTCTTTTACAGGCAAAAGAGCTGAACTCTTTGGGGCATGCCCCCACAAAAGGCCCTTTTAAGGGCTGGTAAGGTAAAAGAGCTTTGAACTTTTTTAATGTAGAATAGGTTAGGGCATTTTTTTATTTTGGGGGGTTTGTTATTTTATTAGGGGGCTTAGATTAGGTGTAAGTAGCTTAAAATTGTTGTAATATTTTTTTAAATGTTTGTAACTTATTTTTTTTATTTTTTGTAACTTAGCTTTTTTTATTTTTTGTACTTTAAGTTAGTTTATGTAATTGTATTTAATTGTAGTTATTTGTAGGTAGTTTATTTAATTTATTTAATGATAGTGTAGTGTTAGGTTTAATTGTAACTTAGGTTAGGATTTATTTTACAGGTAATTTTGTATTTATTTTAGCTAGGTAGTTATTAAATAGTTAATAACTATTTAATAACTATTCTAACTAGCTAAAATAAATACAAAGTTACCTGTAAAATAAATATAAATCCTAAGATAGCTATAATGTAATTATTAATTATATTGTAGCTATCTTAGGGTTTATTTTACAGGTAAGTATTTAGTTTTAAATAGGAATAATTTATTTAAGTGTAGTGTAGTGTTAGGTGTAATTGTAACTTAGGTTAGTTTTTATTTTACAGGTACATTTATTTTAGCTAGGTAAGCTATTAAATAGTTAATAACTATTTAATAGCTATTGTACCTAGTTAAAATAAATTGAAAGGTACCTGTAAAATAAAAATAAATCCTAAAATAGCTACAATATAATTATTATTTATATTGTAGCTATATTAGGGTTTATTTTAAAGGTAAGTATTTAGTTTTAAATAGGATTAACTTAGTTAATAATAGAAATATTATTTAGATTTATTTAATTAATATTTAAGTTAGGGGGGTGTTAGGGTTAGGGTTAGACTTAGGTTTAGGGGTTAATAATTTTATCACAGTGGCGGCGGTGTAGTGGGGGGCAGGATAGGGGTTAATAAATTTATTATAGGTGGCAACGGTGTAGGGGGGGCAGGATAGGGGTTAATAAATTTAATATAGGTTGCGGCGGGTTCAGGGAGCGGCGGTTTAGGGGTTAATACATTTATAAGACTTGCGGCGGGGTCTAGGAGCGGCGGTTTAGGGGTTAATACATTTATAAGACTTGCGGCAGGGTCTAGGAGCGGCGGTTTAGGGGTTAGTAACTTTATTTAGTTGCGGGGGGCTCCGGGGGCGCCGGTATAGGGGGTAGAACAGTGTAGTTTAGTGTGGTTGCTTAGTGACAGGCTAGCAATAAAGCTGTCAAACAGCCGAAGAGCAGCGAGATCGGATGTGTGATAACTCTCACAGTCCGCTGCTCATCGCCCCGCGGCTTTTTGACAGCTTTATTTGATAACTAAGGCGTATTTTTTCAGGTCTGCGGCGGCGAAGGTAGGCGAGCTTAGGCGGGCGTATTGGGCCGGCGAAGGCAGGAAAGTTGACACGTTGATAACTACCCCCCTTAGCATCAATTTTGCTTTGTTCTCTTGGCATTCTTAGTTGAAAGCTAAACCTAGGTAGTCTCATATGCTAATTTCTTAGACCTTGTGAATTCATTTTGACAGTTTTTCACTACTAGAGGGTGTTAGTTCATGTGTGTCATATAGATAACATTGAGCTCACGCTTGTGAAGTTACCTAGAAGTAAGCACTGATTGGCTAAAATGCATGTCTGTCAAAAGAACTAAAATAAGGCGACAGCTTGCAGAGGCTTAGATACAGGTAATGACAGAGGTAAAAAGTGTATTATTATAACTGTGTTGGTTATGCAAAACTGGGGAATGTGTAATTAAGGGATTATCTATCTTTCTAAACAACAAAAATTCTGGTGTTGACTGTTCTTTTAATAAAAGGATTTCCAAGCCGTTTAGTTGTTTAGTTATTGGTCAAGCTGTAGCACTTTGTGCCTCTACTTTATCTGCTAAACTAATTAACATTATACACATTTTTTGCTTATCTCTTTTTGCTGTTTCCTCATACCTGGAATTCATTCTAAAGTGGCAGTGAGTGACCTTCGTTCCTTGCTGAGTGACACCGGATTCCTTGCCAGCAAGTCTCTCAGATACCTGTAGTGTAATTGTTTATGCTGCACTTTGTTTTCAGCTAAGCTTGCCACGCCACCTTAAATGTAGGAACTGTTATTATCCAGCTGCTCCTTTGTACCTTATATTTAAGGGGCATATTAACCCTTTATTTTCAGCAGCAGAGGAAATCTTGTGCTGGTATTCCTTTTACTAACTACTACCTTTTCTCTGCAACATAAAATCAGCTCATTATAACCAATATTATTTGCTACACAGTAGCTACAAACCCAAAATAGTTACAAAGTGTAATTGCCCACTCTTATGATTTAAAGAGACAGTACCACAATATTCATTGTTTTCATTTTACCCAACATAATAGCTACAAAGTTGAATTACTTATTACTAAGAATTAAAGAGACAGTACCACAATATTCTTTTGTGTCAGTACCTATTCTTAAAGATTTAAAGAGACAGTACCAGAATATTCATCTTCTTGCAATTGAGGTCCTTTTATGCAAAGAAGTTGTCAGAGTTTGGCGACTGTGACGGGTGTATGGTTTTGGATCAATCATACATGGCAGAAAACCTAGCACAGCGAAGGGGGTAAGTCATGGAGCGATGGGCAGCAAATTTTTAATATATGTTTATATGTGTATATACACATAATAACACATAAATATGTATGTATATAAGCATATACATATATATTTCAAGTGAAATCACAGTCCCAATAGACTGCAATGTAAAGGCACTTTTCAGTGCTGTTTATTTCTAACACCCCACATCTGCGCACTTTAAGCCCATAAAACTACTTAGTGCAGTTCTTTTTTTAAAAAAATAAAGATGCTACAATTTTTTTATTTTAAACACCAACACTAGACTTTATTTTGGGGACAATTGGGGAATATTTTTAAAATTAACCAGAGGCTTGACCTCTGGTTAACTTCCGGAGTGCTAATTGCTACTGCGAGCTCGCAGTAGCATTAACCAGCAACTTGTAATGGCTGTTTATTTAACGTGCACCATAAATGGACAAATCTACCATTTACAGGTGCACGTTAAATTAGCTCACCACTTGTAATCTGGCCCTTTATTTGAAAGGAAAGCAAGGAGGATGGTGTGCATACTTTTATGTGAACTATTAAACAGAGAGCATAAGATGCTTGTACCGTCTGGTAATGACTCCATTTGTTAATTGCTGACATAACACAAGCTCATCTGGCGCTCTGAGCAGCTGCAGTATTTAAAATGCTGGTGCACTGAGAATATCTCGCTATGCTCCACATGCACGTGCATAGAAAAATGTTAACACTAAAACAGTAATATTTTTTACTACATGCATTTTTGCGAATACATTTATATTGCAAATTTGTTTCCATTCAATCATGTAATTCATCTATGTGCACTTAAATTTTGACCAGAATGTCCATTTAATTATGTAGCACTATATGGCAGTAGTTTGGCAAGAATGTATTTATTTGCACGAGCACTAGATGGCAGCACTATTTCCTGCCATATAGTGCTTCAGATGCCTACCTAGGTATCTCTTCAGCACAGAATATCATGGGAACAAAGGGAATTTTACACTAGGAGGCCTATTTATCAAGCTGTCAACCGAAAATACGCCGAAATTCTGCATCGTAATTGTTGCGAGATTGATCCAACCTAGTTATCAAAGCCTCAAGACCGGCAAATGTTGAAATTTGTGACGTAACATATGAACCGGCGATCTCAATCTGACGCTGATCGATACTTACGTCATTGCAGATGTTCCGAATACACATTTGGCTCTATTTGATACTTTTTGCCATTTATCAAATAGTTAACAGGTTTGCTCGCGTCTTTTCCGACACAGCATACCTGGTTTTCAATCCGCCACCCTTGAGGCCGTAGATGACATAGAAATCAATGGGAGCCTGAAAGCACCGAAAGCTTATGTTCGATGCTGCCAGAGAATGAAGCATATCGCATTGATTTCTATGGTAGAAAACAAGTTACGTTTGCACCTAACACCCTAACATAAACCGCAAGTCTAAACACCCCTAATCTGCCGCCCCTGACCCCGCCGCAAAATAAATAAAATGTATTAACCCCTATTCCGCCGCTCCTCGACACCACCCCCACTAAATAAACTTATTAACCCCTAAACCTCTGGCCTCCCACATCACCACAACTAACTAAACCTATTAACCCCTAAACTGTCAGCCCCCACATCGCAAAAACCTAAATTAAGATGTTAACCCCTAAACCTAACAACCCCTTAACTTTAAATTAAAATTACAAGATCCCTATCTTAATATAAATTAAAACTTACCTGTAGAATTAAAATAAACTATTTTTAAACTATTAATTAACCTACCCTAACTATTATACTACGATTTAATTAAACTACCAATTAAATAAACTAAATTACATATTAAAAATACCTAAACCTACTAAAATTATTTAAATATACTATTAAACATTATTAAAAGTACTAAATTACAAAAAAAAACCCCCACTAAGTTACAAAAACAAACAAAGGAAAAAACACCAAATTATCAAAAATAATTTTTTTTCGAATTAGCCAATAGAATGAGAGCTGCTTAAATCCTATTGGCTGATTTGAATAGCCAATAGGATTTTAGCAGCCGTAAATCCTATTGGCTGAATCAAATTTTTCAGCCAATAGGAATGCAAGGGACGGAATCTTTGATTGCGTCACTTTCATTCAAGTTCCAGTGTACGGCGGCAACCATATGGAGAGGATGCTCCGCACCCAATGTCTTCAGGATGGACCCGCTCCGTGCTGGAAGGATGAAGACTTCTTGCCGCCTGGATGAGGACTTCGTCGGCTGGATGAAGATAGAAGATGCCGTCTGGATGAAGACTTCTTGCTGTAAGGATGAGGACTTCGCTGGCTGGATGAATCCTTCAAGCGGGACTTCAAGAACTGTAAGTGGATCGTCGGGGGTTAATGTTAGGCTTTTTCAAGGGTTTTTTGGGTGGGTTTTATTTTTAGATTAGGGTCTGGGCAGTAAAAGAGCTAAATTCCCTTTTGAAGGGGAATGCCCATGCAAATGCCCTAAGCATGTAGCTTAGGTTATTTTAGATAGTTTTTTTATTTGGGGGGGTTAGTTGGGTGGTAGGTTTTACTGTTGGGGGGTGTTTTTATTTTTTTAAAGGTAAAAGAGCTGATATCTTTGGAGCAATGCCCCACAAAAGGCCCTTTTAAGGGCCATTGGTAGTAAATTGTAGGCTAGGGTTTTTTTATTTTGGGGGGGGCTTTTTTATTTTGATAGGGCTATTAGATTAGGTGTAAAAAAAATTATTTTTGATAAAAAAAAAACAAAAATCCGTAATTTAGTGTTTGTTTTTTTGTAACTTAGTGTTTGTTTTTTTTTGTAATGTAGTACTTTTAATAATGTTTAATAGTATATTTAAATAATTTTAGTAGGATTAGGTTTTTTAATATGTAATTTAGTTTATTTAATTGGTAGTTTAATGTAATTGTAGTATAATAGTTAGGGTAGGTTAATTCATAGTTTATTTTAATTCTACAGTTAAAGGGACAGTCAAGTCCAAAAAATACTTTCATTTTTCAAATAGGGCATGTAATTTTAAACAACTTTCCAATTTACTTTTATCAACAATTTTGCTTTGTTCTCTTGGTATTCTAGTTAAAAGCAAACCTAGGAAGGCACATATGATAATTTCTAAGCCCTTGAAGGCCGCCTCTATTTTATTTACTTTTCACAGCAGGGGAGAGCAAGCTCATGTAGGCCATATAGATAGCATTGTGATCACGCTTGTGGCTAGTGGCAGACACTGCACTAATTGGCTACAATGCAAGTCAATAGATAATAACTAAAAGTCATGTGATTAGGGGCGGTCAGAAGATGCTTAGATACAAGTTAGTCACAGAAGTAAAAAGTGTATTAATATAACAGTTTTGGTTTTGCAAAACTGGGGAATGGGTAATAAAGGGATTATCTATCTTTTTAAACAACAAAAATTCTGGTGTTGACTGTCCCTTTAAGTTTTAATTTATATTAAGATAGGGATCTTGTAATTGTAATTTAAAGTTAAAGGGTTGTTAGGTTTAGGGGTTAATAGCTTCATTTAGTTTTTTGCGATGTGGGGAGCTGACAGTTTAGGGGTTAATAGGTTTAGTTAGTGGTGGTGATGTGGGAGACCAGAGGTTTAGGGGATAATAGGTTTATTTAGTGGCAGCGATGTCGGGGAGCGGCGGGATAGGGGTTAATACATTTATTTAGGTTGTGCCAATGTTGGGGAGCAGCAGGATAGGGGTTAATAACTTTAGGTTACGGCGATGACGGGAAGCGACGGGATAGGGGTTAAATAGTTTAGTATAGTGGCGGCGTTTAGTGACATGTTATAAATAAAGTTGGGAAAAACACGAATAGCAGCGTCATCAATGACTGTTAGTTAACAACAGTCCGATGCTCATCGCCCCGTACTTGGTGCACGTGTTTTTGACGGCTTTTTTTTATAAATATGGAGATCGTATTGACATCTGTGGCCGCAATGTTTGGCAATGTTAGGTGAGCGTATTGATGCCGGCAAATGCAACATAGTTGACAGCATGATAAATATCCCCCTAGAAGTAAATTGGAAACTTTAAAAAAATGGTATGCTCTGGCTCAAACACAAAATATTTTTTGGGGATTTATATCGCTTTAATTGATACCTAGAAGAAATGTTGTAATTGGTTAATCATTTTTGTTTTGGTTTGTGCTTGTCCTTTCCAAATAATATTCATCACTATATTTGTATAAAGTCTGTTTTGGTATAATAATATGGGTTACACCTAATATACAGTACATAATACTAGTATAATACACAGCACATCACAACTAACACATACTGAACTTACAAATTTACTAATCGAATCCGAACCGAATACATCCGAATACATCCAAATTTATTCAAATCTGAATGAATCCAAAATGAATACATTTGAATGTATCCAAATTCAAATCGATACGAAAACAAAATTCTAAAAAATCCAAATCGGTCCGAAACTAACCAAAACAATTTTTTTTCCGAATAATATAACATATACAGTACTATTATGCTATTATTGTTTTATATTGTTGTTCCCTCCTATTTATGTATTTTTTATGATAGCCATCATATTCTGATTGGGTATTACTCTTATGTTAATCCCTTACACTCAAGACTCCCTCACATTAGTCAGTGTTCCCCTTCTAAATTAACCCTAACCATGACTCCCTCTCTATTTCCTCTCATCCAAGGCATACCTTTTAATACCACTGGGCACCATGCATGATCATTATTAATACCAGTACAAATTAACAAGATGTATTTTCCTGCAGCATCTAAGAGACCCCCTTCACAACCCAACAACACCTGATGTACTCGCCTAGAGTGAACTGATCTACTTTACCATAATTCATAAAGTTATAATTATGTTCTTGATACCGATGAAAATTCCAACACATTCATATTCAGATCATAATCTAGACTAGGTCCTAATTCCCACCATTTTGATTTTTGGTAAACTTCTTAATGATTAAATGAAAGTGGAAGAGGTTTGAATTTCAGAATTAAGCCATCACAATCATCTGATTAATAGTGTTATTAGTGGACCAGAGCTATGACTAGCTCTGTGTAATGTGCAAGCCTTTCTTTATACTGATAGGCAAACAGTAGAAAAAGACAATGCAATAGCACTAACTTTGAATTAGTAGACTAGAAGTAAATGGGCTTTTTTATTGCAAATTCTAAAGTTAATTCCATTTACCTTTCATCTGCATCATGTGACAGCCACCAGCCAATCAAAAAATACACATATGTACAGTATATACTTTTTAAAAAAAAAAAATTTTTTATTTGTGTTCCAACATTTTATTTTAAATCTCACCTTGTATTCAGTATTCATTGCTATATAAATGTCAAGTAGTAATATAATCTTTGCACATGGGGATGTTTACATAAAAATGTGCATAATCATTAACAAATACAGCAGTACATGATCCAATAAACAGAGGATTATATTTGACATAAAATAAATGAACAAGTGGAATCCGATTCTCTAAAGCTGTCTGGCCTGATAAGATTCTGTCAGATACCTCATCAGTATTACAAGACCCATGAAGGTTTGTTTCAGAGACAATTTTTACCTTGGAACTGTGTATCTCATTAAGTTCACATTTATGAACTAATATACTTTATGTTAACTGGAGAAACTTACTTTACAGTATAGTTTCAACAAAATAAACTTATGATTTCTCTGCGTACTGAAGAGGTTTAAGAATCAATCCCTATGTGAGGAACAAGTGGTCTAATAGAGGAGACACCCTTGGCTGGTGCCATCACATACATCAAACTACTTAAACTAAGCACTGTCCATTTCATATTGAACACATTCTCTTTGATAAAAAAAATTTTGAAGAGCTTTATTTAGAATAAACATTTTACATAGCATTCAAAAGAAAAAAGATGTATAGCATAAGACTTGGTCACAAGTAAACATATCACCAATTGGTTACAATCAAGTAGAATAATGTCCATTTCTTGATTTCCAGCATTGCTTATATCCATCTCAGCACAAAAAGGAAGAAAACAATGGAAAAGTTCAGATGTCTCCAACAGTTTGTGGAGAGAAGTCCAGGAAGATAAAGTGACTAGTGACAAAACTATGTGCTATGCTTAAATCAACTAGCTCTTGATTTTTTATAAATAAGTCTTTGTTATACAGCTCTATGTAACTGTCAAATAATTTATATATTAAAACAACTATTAGCAAACCAACATTATCTCAGATATTCATTGACAACTATATCATAACAAAAAGACATAATGTCAAAAGTAAAAACATAACCCATAAACATATAAATATGAGTCATATAAGATATATATTATGAATCATTTAGGTCCAATCGTATTCAAATAAGTGTGTACTCATTTCTCAGGAGGAAAATAAACAGAAGAGAAGAAAGAGAGATAAAAAAGAAGGGGAGGGGTGGGAGGTTAGGAAGAGTGTGGTCATCTTTTTCACCCAAGGGATAGTGTCTGGGAATGGGCTCACCATACTAACCCGAACATAATAATTTACTCTATGAAGCCACGTATCCCAAATTTGCCAGTATGAGTCTAGCTTGTCTCTCTGTTGGTAAAAACCTCTCTCAATTTTGGCAAATGAGTCAACGTTCTTGATTTGCCAGTATGAGTCTAGCTTGTCTCTCTGTTGGTAAAAACCTCTCTCCATTTTGGCAAATGAGTCAACGGTCTTGATCACCCCTTAAAAAGAAGGGGGTTCAGCTTGAGTCCATGTTATCACAATGTTTATTTTCACCGCCGCAAATATAAAGATAGCCAGTTGTTTCTAGTGTTTAGGTAGTTTAGGGGGAATTTTTTTTTAAATAATGTAGTTTTGGATTCTGGTCTTAGGTCAATGTCCAAGTCATTACATAATTGAAGTGCGTCTTCCCACAGCTTAGTCAGTTTTGGACAGCTCCACCAAATATGTAGATCTGATCCAGTGTCTCCACAGCCTCTCCAGCATTTAGACAAGTCGATAGGGGTCATTTGTGAAAGGCTTAAGTGAGTGTAATGCCATCTCAACAGTATTTTCATATAGAATTCAAGGAAGTTAGCACAGTGTAGTATGGTTTTTGTAAGTAAAATGGCTCTAGACCATATCTTATATGGGCATATACAGTCAAAACCCCTTTCCCAGGCTTTCAACTGCCAGATTCTATCTGCTGTTATATCTCTCAAAATTATTTGGTAATGTAGAGACAGAGGTTTAATAGGCTTGGCCTTAGAGATCCATCTTGATTCCCAAATAGTCAACTCTCTAAACTCGCCCCTTGGAAATCCCCAGGCGGCCATGAAACTATGGAGTCTATGAAATTCAAACCTCAGTAAATTTGGTGGGGTCAGTGTCTAGAGGGGAAGAGTACTTAAGGAAAGCAAGGAATTGTTAGTGTATAATTGTGATACCACAGTAAGTTTCTGGGATCTCCAGAAGGAGATATAAGATTCTGGGAGACCTCTCAGCAATCCTGGAATAGAACTGATTGGTGAAGGATGAGGGGCCACTTGGGGATGATGTCGGAGTGTTTTCCAGATTTCTAAATTTTGGAGAATAATGGCATTATGAATGTCTGACTTTTTAATTTGACAATCTGGTATCCAAGGGAGATCTTCTATAAAGAACTCCTGGGGTAAGGAAGACTGTTCAATCCTTTTCCAGCCAACCTCATCTCCAGCCAGTAATGTGAGTATGACGAGCCGCTTCAAAGTATGTAAATATGTCTGGTAAGAGGACACCCCCAGACCAATGTGGCTTTTGAAGTATTTTTTTGGCTATTCTCGGTTTCTTATTTTGTCATATAAATCTCATGAGCAGGGCATTGAACCTGTCAAGTAGTTCTTTGGGGAGATTAATG
This sequence comes from Bombina bombina, assembly GCF_027579735.1. NCBI lineage: Eukaryota > Metazoa > Chordata > Amphibia > Anura > Bombinatoridae > Bombina > Bombina bombina. Next base: position 268,286,468 of record NC_069500.1, on the reverse strand, counting down.
GGGAAGCATCGAAATATATAAAGAATCTTAGGTAAAATTGTCATCTTGACAGAGGCTATGCTACCCAGCCAAGAGACCTCACGGAAAGTTCATGAGTTTAGTAGATTATGAATGTCTTTTAGTAAGAGCTCTTAGTTTTTGGTTCTAACAATATGGGGGTCTGGGCCTAAATGCGTTCCCAGATGCTTAAGGGTGTCTTTTGACCATTTGAATTGGTATGTAGATTGTAGTATTTCAAGTTCCAATTTGGGAATGGGAACTGGGAGGGCCTCAGTTTTAGTAAAATTGATTTTGTAGTAGCTAAGTTCACCAAATTGGGTGATAAGGTCAAATAAAGCTGGAAGGGAACCTATCAGATTAGAAAGAAATAGTGTGATGTTTACAGCAAATAAAGCTATTTTACCTTGCTGTTGGTTTATTTGCACACCTTTAATTAGATCTGAAATTCTAATGGCCTGGGCCAGAGGTTCTATGGCAAAGGTGAAAATTACTGGGGTCAATGGACACCCCTGTCTGGTTCCATTTGAGATTTTAATCTCATCAGAACAGAATCCCAACCCTGCTACTCTCGTGTGGGGGCTGGAATAGAGGGCCTGTATAGCTTTAATTATATCTTCTGGGAAAGCAAACTGGGTAAGAGTTTCCCACAAGTAAATCCAGTTGACCCTGTCAAACAGCTTTTCGGCATTGAGCGTCAGGGCCAACATGGAGGAATGTAACCTGCCTGCTTCTGAGAATATATTTCTTTGAGTATTATCTGGTCCCTCTCTCTCCCACGTAAAACCCACTTGATCTGGATGCAAACGATTAGGAAGAATAGTGCGTAGTCTGTTGGCCCATAACTTTGCATATAGTTTCACATCAGTGTTGATAAGAGATATTGGGCAATAGCTTTCGCACTGGGTAGGGTCCTTATCTGTTTTCGGAATTGTAAGGATTGTTGCTTCTAGTAATTCTCTACAAAAGCGTCCTAGTTGCCTTGCCTCTGAGAACACATTTAGGAGCAGGGGGGAAATAAGAAAAAAAGATTGGGAAAGGATTTATAATAAAAGTGGGGTAAAGCCGCTTTATTATTTTTTAATTGCTGTGTGAAGTTCAATAGTTGTAAAGGGGTCCAATAAATTATCTTTATTTTCAGGGGTAAATTGAGGTAGATTTAGATTCTGCAAAAAAGAGCGAATAGTGTCAGCCATAGGTTTCTTGATCTGTTCTGCCTTTTGCAGATTGTATAGCCTGGTATAGTATTGTGCTGGGGGCCGTAACTAAGTTGCCTTGTTTTTTAATAGTTTGTATGCGTGTTGCTGCTCTTTGACCTTGGAGTTTATGTGCTAAAAGGGTTGACGCTTTTAGCACATAAATGTTCCCATGGTAATAAAGCAACTGCTTAAATCTGGTAAGCGCATTTTGTACTCGTTCTATTTATTTTTCTTTGATCTGTTTTCGCAGGGATTCTATTTCAGAGGCTAGAGTCGGGGAGGGATTAGCTTTATTTAATTTTTCTTTGTCCCTGAGTTTAGCCATTAGGAGTCCCAAAGGGGTTCCCATATGTTTCTTCATGGCCGCCTGTTTCTGGATGCATATTTCTCTATGATTTGCCTTCAGAGCAGCCCATAGAGTTTGGTCAGACAATTGAGGGTCATTGTTTAGGATTAAGTAGTCAATAATTCTATTGCGTTAGGTGAGTTTAAAATCGGGATCAGACCAGAGAAAACCCGGCAGTTTCCAGCGTGGAATAGAACCACACTTCACTGTAGTATCTAAGGTGCAAGTAATTGCATCGTAATCAGACCACGAAAAAGTATTAATTTTTGAGTCTTTAATTTGATTTAAAGTCCAACGCCTAGATTTAGAGTTTTGCGTTTGAAGGGGTGAGTTAGCTACGCGTGTTTTTTCCCCCCCGCACCTTTTAAACAACGCTGGTATTTAGAGTTCTCTGAAGGGCTGCGTTAGGCTCCAAAAAAGGAGCGTAGAGCATAATTTACCGCCACTTCAACTCTCCCAGCGTTGCTTACGGACGCGGCCAGCTTCAAAAACGTGCTCGTGCATGATGCCCCCATAGGAAACAATGGGGCAGTTTGAGCTGAAAAAAAAACCTAACACCTGCAAAAAAGCAGCGTTCAGCAGCCCCATTGTTTCCTATGGGGAAACACTTCCTATGTCTGCACCTAACACCCTAACATGTACCCCGAGTCTAAACACCCCTAACCTTACACTTATTAACCCCTAATCTGCTGCTCCCGCTATCGCTGACTCCTGCATATTATTATTAACCCCTAATCTGCCGCTCCGGACACCGTTGCAACCTACATTATAGCTATGTACCCCTAATCTGCTGCCCCTAACATCGCCGACCCCTATATTATATTTATTAACACCTAATCTGCCCCCCCCAATGTCGCCGCTACCTACCTACACTTATTAACCCATAATCTGCCGACCGGACCTCACCACTACTATAATAAATGTATTAACCCCTAAAGCTAAGTCTAACCCTAACCCTAACACCCCCCTAACTTAAATATAATTTAAATCTAACTAAATAAAATAAATCTTATTAAATAAATTATTCCTATTTAAACCTAAATACTTACCTGTAAAATAAACCCTAATATAGCTACAATATAAATAATAATTACATTGTAGTTATTGTAGGATTTATATTTATTTTACAGGCAACTTTGTATTTATTTTAACTAGGTACAATAGCTATTAAATAGTTAATAACTATTTAATAGCTACCTATTTAAAATAATTACAAAATTACCTGTAAAATAAATCCTAACCTAAGTTACAATTAAACCTAACACTACACTATCAATAAATTAATTAAATAAACTACCTACTATTACCTACAATTAAATCAACTAAACTAAATTACAAAAAAAAAAAACACTTAATTACAAAAAACAAACACTAAATTACAAAAAATAAAAAAAGATTACAAGAATTTTAAACTAATTACACCTACTCTAAGCCCCCTAAAAAAATATCAAAGCCCCCCAAAATAAAAAAATGCCCTACCCTATTCTAAAATAAAAAGTTTACAGCTCTTTTACATTACCAGCCCTTAAAAGGGCCTTTTGCAGGGCATGCCCCAAAGAATTCAGCTCTTTTGCCTGAAAAAAACATACAATACCCCCCCAACATTACAACCCACCACCCACATACCCCTAATCTAACCCAAACACCCCTTAAAAAACCTAACACTAAGCCCCTGAAGATCTCCCTACCTTATCTTCACCACGCCGGGTATCACCGATCTGTCCAGAAGAGGGTCCGAAGTCTAAATCCTATCCGGCAAGAAGAGGTCCAGAAGAGGCTCCGAAGTCTTCCTCCTATCCGGCAAGAAGATGACATCCGGACCGGCAAACATCTTCATCCAAGTGGCATCTTCTATATTCATCCATCCGATGAGGAGCGGCTCCATCTTCAAGACCTCCGGCACGGAACATCCTCTTCTCCCGATGACTAGACGACGAATGAAGGTTCCTTTAAGGGACGTCATCCAAGATGGCGTCCCTCGAATTCCGATTGGCTGATAGGATTCTATCAGCCAATCGGAATTAAGGTAGGAAAAATCTGATTCGTTGATTGAATCAGCCAATCAGATTCAAGTTCAATCCGATTGTATGATCCAATCAGCCAATCAGATTGAGCTCGCATTCTATTGGCTGTTCCGAACAGCCAATAGAATGCGAGCTCAATCTGATTGGCTGATTGGATCAGCCAATCCGATTGAACTTGAATCTGATGTTTGCCGGTCCGGATGTCATTTTCTTGCCGGATAGGAGGAAGACTTCGGAGCCTCTTCTGGACCTCTTCTTGCCGGATAGGATGAAGACTTCGGATCCTCTTCTGGACGGATCGGTGATACCCGGTGTGGTGAAGATAAGGTAGGGAGATCTTCAGGGGCTTAGTGTTAGGTTTTTTAAGGGGGATTTGGGTTAGATTAGGGGTATGTGGGTGGTGGGTTGTAATGTTGGGGGGGGTATTGTATGTTTTTTTTCAGGCAAAAGAGCTGAATTCTTTGGGGCATGCCCCGCAAAAGGCCCTTTTAAGGGCTGGTAAGGTAAAAGAGCTGTAAACTTTTTATTTTAGAATAGGGTAGGGCATTTTTTTATTTTGGGGGCTTTGTTATTTTTTTAGGGGGCTTACAGTAGGTGTAATTAGTTTAAAATTCTTGTAATCTTTTTTTATTTTTTGTAATTTAGTGTTTGTTTTTTTTATGTAATTTAGTGTTTGTTTGTTTTTTTGTAATTTAGTTTAGTTGATTTAATTGTAGGTAATTATAGGTAGTTTATTTAATTAATTTATTGATAGTGTAGTGTTCGGTTTAATTGTAACTTAGGTTAGAATTTATTTTACAGGTAATTTTGTAATTATTTTAACTAGGTAGCTATTAAATAGTTATTAACTATTTAATAGCTATTGTACCTAGCTAAAATAAATACAAAGATGCCTGTAAAATAAATATAAATCCTACAATAGCTACAATGTAATTATTATTTTGATATTGTAGCTATATTAGGGTTTATTTTACAGGTAAGTATTTAGCTTTAAATAGGAATAATTTATTTATTAAGATTTATTTTATTTTGTTAGATTTAAATTATATTTAAGTTAGGGGGGTGTTAGGGTTAGGGTTAAACTTTACTTTAGGGGTTAATACATTTATTATAGTAGCGGTGAGGTCCGGTCGGTAGATTAGGGGTTAATACTTGAAGTTAGGTGTCAGCGATCTTAGGGAGGGCAGATTAGGGGTTAATACTATTTATTATAGGGTTTCTGAGGCGGGAGTGAGGCGGTTTAGGGGTTAATACATTTATTATAGTGGAGACGAGGTCCGGTCGGCAGATTATGGGTTAATAAGTGTAGGTAGGTAGCGGCAACGTTGGGGGGGGGGCAGATTAGGGGTTAATAAATATAATATAGGGGTCGGCGATGTTAGGGGCAGCAGATTAGGGGTACATAGGGATAATGTAGGTTGCGGCGTTGTGCGATCAGCAGATTAGGGGTTAAAAAATTTTATTAGAGTGGCGGCGATGTGGGGGGACCTCGGTTTAGGGGTACATAGGTAGTTTATGGGTGTTAGTGTACTTTAGAGCACAGTAGTTAAGAGCTTTATGAACCGGCGTTAGCCTAGAAAGCTCTTAACTCCTGGCTTTTTTCTGCGGCTGCAGTCTTGTCGTTAGAGTTCTAACGCTCACTTCAGCCAAGACTCTAAATACCGGCGTTAGAAAGATCCCATTTAAAAGATTGGATACGCAATTGACGTAAGGGGATTTGCGGTATGGAAAAGTCACGGCTGGAAAGTGAGCGTTAGACCCTTTCCTGACTGACTCTAAATACCAGCGGGCGGCCAAAATCAGCGTTTGGACGGCTAACGCAGAACTCTAAATCTAGGCGCAAGAGTCTGTAAGGAAGTAATCTAGATGGGAAAATGTATTATGCAGTTTCAAGAAAAATGTGTAGTCTGCAGTTTGGATGACAAGCTCTCCATACATCAAATAAACTATATTGCAAGATAAGATCTCTAAATTTTTTAGTGTAATTGGTAATTTAGTGTAATTGGTGTAGGAGTCTATTGTTTTATTTGATTGCACTTTTTTATCTAGTTTCGGGTCCCGTAACATATTAAAGTCACCCCCTATAAGAAGTGTACCCGTTTTAAGATTTTATATTTTGTGCAGAATGAACTTCAGAAATTTAGGTTGTTGCATATTTGGGGCACATAGGTTGACTAGGGTGTAGTTATGACCACTACTTTTGCAAAGGAGGATAATGTATCTGCCTTCTACATCTGATTCTAAATATAGTATGGCTGTACCTCTGGACTTGTCGGCAAAAGAGGCTGACACGTAGTGAGTGTAATACTGGGAATGGAAAAATATAGGTTTGGAATGTATCCAATGAGTCTCCTGAACAAATATAACAGATGCATGTATCAAGTGCATATAATTGCTTAGCATACTCAGTTTCATGGGGGAGTTGAGACCTTTACAATTTAAGGAAGCAAAGGTGAGAGATTCTGATATACTCTGCATAGTAGTAACGTCAGGGGAATGTTCTGGGTTCTAATATTTTGGAACTGTATTCTCCTTTGTTGAACATAATTATATTTAACTATTAGGCAAAGCAAGATATTGCAGTGGTAATGGACAAAGGACTGGGAGAGATAATAAAGTTAAAAACACATTTTATTCCATACTTGTGTTAAAATAAATTGAACAGGCACAGCAAACAAATGTACATCACAGCTGACGTGTTTCCCGCCTCACAGGCAGTTCGTCAGAGCTGGAAAATGAATGTTACTATCAGCTGTTATATACTGAGTTAGCTACTTGTTGCAATATGTGCTTTCGACTTTATAATATCCTTTCGGCTTTTGATGATCTAAGCAAAATATCGTAATATCGGGTTCCTGTTAGTCCTAGCTTTTATTATTATTTTCTAATTTTGTATTAATGTTTTTATAGCATGTAATTGTAATGAGTGTTTTTTCTATTTTGGAGATATCAGTATAGGTTGAATTGTTATTTTGAGGGTGCAGAGGTTAATGGGTTAAAATCTTCTGTCAGCTGTTAAGCAGTGATAGGCTAGATTCTCTGTTCTTAACAGCTTATAGTAACACTCATTTTTCAGCTCTGATAAACTGCCTGTGAGGCGGGAAACGCGTCAGCTGTGATGTACATTTGTTTGCTGTGCCTGTTCAATTTATTTTAACACAAGTATGGAATAAAATGTGTTTTTAACATTATTATCTCTCCCAGTCCTTTGTCCATTACCACTGCAATATCTTGCTTTTGCTTATTATTATCGAGGAAATAAGGGTTTGGAGAGCCCTAGCAGTTGGAATGGTAACGCAGCTACACTGGCCACTTACCGGTGTTTCTTAAGGCTACACGTCTGTAGTATCTGTTAGCAAACAATTGCTCTGTTCAGAGGGGAGGACGTCGGAGTACTAAGTTACTGAGACTGCACTTCGTGGATGAATTACCCCCTCTACACTGGGATTTCTACGCCGTGGTGAGTCCTTAGGATAATTATTAAAATACTTGGATTGTAATATGAACTTTGCTGACTTGGTGACATCTGCAATAGTGGGACTCAATCACCCCTGATGAAGGGGTGATTGATCCTGAAACGTCACTGATTTTTTGATGTGCAAAAAAAGCACAATTTTTCACAAATCCAGTGAGTGCAAGCCTTTTTCGGTCTCCTATTTTAAATTTTTGCCTGCACCCTGGTGGTTGCCAGTTAAGCGCGAGTGCGCTCTCTGTTATTTATATATATATATATATATATATATATATATATAAACAAATTAATTAGAGAAGAGCTCTAACATATCAAAAGAGCTAAAGCGGATACCTGGCCGCACCAACACACCCCTACAGTATACTAAGGAATGACATCCTAAACAGGTGTGCTGAACATATGCATTTTAATAAAAACAAAGCCAAAAGAGGTACATGCTGAGAATGATGGCAACAACAAGATTACAGCACACAAACATATACCAAGCGTAGTACACTACTGACAACTGTGAGCTAGCATATGCAGGGTTATTGTTAACTCATGAGAAAGTCCGTCCTTAATGCCGGGCACTTGAGTATAAAAAACACGCTCCGGTTTTTAGATTTAGACAGAATACCGTCCTTGATATCTCATTATTGTATATTCGATCCGGTACCGGATTAAAAGATGTAATATGAGAGTCCAAAGAATGGTACTAGTACTATTGCAAACTTGATCCCATGTGCAAATGACAACTCCAACTTTAAACTTTCAGTGTGCAAGACTTATTACTGCATGGCTTACCTCCGCTCTTTTTCACACACTCTACGGTATTACCTGACAGGATCTCATCCGTGGTGTGGCTTACAGCGATGTATTCCGCCTATGCAGCTCTTCACTTGCTTGATTGTGTTCACTTGATATCGTCAGATTCACAGCATATCCACCATGCTGGCGTCCTCCACACTGTGTCTTGTTCTACACATTAAGCGTTTCGCCCCTCCCCCTTTCCGGGCTGAACTCAGGGCTTCATCAGATGTGTCTAATTAGACACCACAGCAGACTTTATAACACTTGTGCAGATACAAAGTTACACCTCCTTCATATATGTTAAAGGGAAGTGTATAGTGCATGTACATTTCAATAGCTACAATTAAGTTACACTAAACATTTAATATACAACTAATCTATACAAATATGGCATTTTGCAATTTCCACATTTTGGAAGCTGCTTATTATATACTGATAAAATACAGTATTGGGTTTAAATTGTACACTGACAAACACTTATGTGAACATGTCAACATGCTCATTACTAAGCAAACGTATATTATTTCATACACATTTTCTAACAGTGTTTTTTAATAAGGAATATTTATAGAAAACAAGAAAATTCGATTTTTTCGTTAAGACCAAAGGGAGAGAGGGTATTGAGTCTGTACATCCAGCGTGACTCGTGCTGGAGCAATAGTTGGTCAATATTACCTCCTCTCCTCCTTGGTTTTATGTGTTCAATACCCAATACTCTTAGGAGAGAGAAATCAGAGTCATGCATTTTTTGGAAGTGTCTGGCCACTGGACTGTCTGACTCCTTATCCTTAATGCTATCTCTGTGTTCCCTCACCCTTTCTTTTAATTCACGTGTCGTTTTTCCAATGTAAAATTTGGGACACGAACAGTGTAACATATAAATGACATTTGAGGTATTGCAGACTATTCTTTCATTGATGTGGTAAGACCTATCAGAATATTCAGTGCAAAAATTTGTGGCTTTAACGATGTACTTGCAGTACACACATCTGCCACAAGGTTCGCAACCTTTCCTAGTTTGAGCCTGTGTTAGCCAATTTTTTGGGGTATCTCTCTGGAACTCACTACGAACCAATTTATCCTTAATACTGGGAGCTCTTTTGGCATCACACACCCACCAGGACGTCCCATAGTGTCTGGGATTGGGGGACCAACAGAGGGGATAAGTAGATATGTAGATTTTTTTCTACGTCCCTTCTTAACTGAACTATCCTCCTTTGTGCAAGACACGGGGGACGTTTTAAGAAAATTGGATAAAATTAAAATGGAACCAGACATGCTTCTACTCACTCTTGATGTGGAGTCACTGTACTCTTCTATCCCACATAAAGTAGGTCTGGAAGCAGCAGAATACTTCCTTAAACTACGTGGAGAGTAGTACAGTGACAACACTACCTTGGTACTCAAATTGTTGGAATTTGTGTTAACCAATAACATATTTATGTTTGATGGCAAATTTTTTAGACAGTTAAGAGGCACAGCCATGGGTTCGGCGTGCGCCCCCACCTATGCCTGTCTCCATCTAGGTGTCTGGGAGGCAGTTGATGTCTTCCAGGAATTAGATATATGGGTGGAGGCTCACGTCGCCCTATGGCTGCGCTATGTGGATGACATCCTAGTTTTGTGGAAAGGGGATGAAACTTCAGCCAATAAATTTGTTGAGATTTTGAACAAAAACAACAGGAATTTGTTCTTAACTCACCAGATTAGTAATAAGGAAACTACCTTTTTGGATCTCAAACTTACCATTGAAGATGGATTATTAAAAAGCAAAGTGTTTCGAAAAGAAACAGCAACTAATAATCTGTTATATGGTTCCAGCCATCACCCGGAGGCTTTAAAAAATGGCATTCCAGTGGGTCAGTTCTTGAGGCTCAAGAGGTGCTGTTCCACTGAACAAGATTTTGAAAGGCAGGCCGGAGAGATGGCTCAGAGGTTCCTTCAGAGAGGTTACTCTAAGAATCAAGTTAAGAAAGGATGGCTTAGAGCTAGGCAGAAACCCAGAAATGAATTACTATATAGAACAAATGAAAAGCCTAAGGAAGAGAATAATATTCGTCTAATAACGAAATATAATTCCCATTGGAATAAATTGCGAAATATCCTTAACAAACACTGGCACATTTTATTAAATGATAGTTCAGTTGCTAAATATATTTCTGAGTACCCACTGCTTACAGCCAAAAGAGCTCCCAGTATTAAGGATAAATTGGTTCGTAGTGAGTTCCAGAGAGATACCCCAAAAAATTGGCTAACACAGGCTCAAACTAGGAAAGGTTGCGAACCTTGTGGCAGATGTGTGTACTGCAAGTACATCGTTAAAGCCACAAATTTTTGCACTGAATATTCTGATAGGTCTTACCACATCAATGAAAGAATAGTCTGCAATACCTCAAATGTCATTTATATGTTACACTGTTCGTGTCCCAAATTTTACATTGGAAAAACGACACGTGAATTAAAAGAAAGGGTGAGGGAACACAGAGATAGCATTAAGGATAAGGAGTCAGACAGTCCAGTGGCCAGACACTTCCAAAAAATGCATGACTCTGATTTCTCTCTCCTAAGAGTATTGGGTATTGAACACATAAAACCAAGGAGGAGAGGAGGTAATATTGACCAACTATTGCTCCAGCACGAGTCACGCTGGATGTACAGACTCAATACCCTCTCTCCCTTTGGTCTTAACGAAAAAATCGAATTTTCTTGTTTTCTATAAATATTCCTTATTAAAAAACACTGTTAGAAAATGTGTATGAAATAATATACGTTTGCTTAGTAATGAGCATGTTGACATGTTCACATAAGTGTTTGTCAGTGTACAATTTAAATCCAATACTGTATTTTATCAGTATATAATAAGCAGCTTCCAAAATGTGGAAATTGCAAAATGCCATATTTGTATAGATTAGTTGTATATTAAATGTTTAGTGTAACTTAATTGTAGCCATTGAAATGTACATGCACTATACACTTCCCTTTAACATATATGAAGGAGGTGTAACTTTGTATCTGCACAAGTGTTATAAAGTCTGCTGTGGTGTCTAATTAGACACATCTGATGAAGCCCTGAGTTCAGCCCGGAAAGGGGGAGGGGCGAAACGCTTAATGTGTAGAACAAGACACAGTGTGGAGGACGCCAGCATGGTGGATATGCTGTGAATCTGACGATATCAAGTGAACACAATCAAGCAAGTGAAGAGCTGCATAGGCGGAATACATCGCTGTAAGCCACACCACGGATGAGATCCTGTCAGGTAATACCGTAGAGTGTGTGAAAAAGAGCGGAGGTAAGCCATGCAGTAATAAGTCTTGCACACTGAAAGTTTAAAGTTGGAGTTGTCATTTGCACATGGGATCAAGTTTGCAATAGTACTAGTACCATTCTTTGGACTCTCATATTACATCTTTTAATCCGGTACCGGATCGAATATACAATAATGAGATATCAAGGACGGTATTCTGTCTAAATATAAAAACAAACGGGAGCGTGTTCTTTACACTCAAGTGCCCGGCATTAAGGACGGACTTTCTCATGAGTTAACAATAACCCTGCATATGCTAGCTCACAGTTGTCAGTAGTGCACTACGCTTGGTATATGCTTGTGTGCTGTAATCTTGTTGTTGCCATCATTCTCAGCATGTACCTCTTTTGGCTTTGTTTTTATTAAAATGCATATGTTCAGCACACCTGTTTAGGATGTCATTCCTTAGTATACTGTAGGGGTGTGTTGGTGCGGCCAGGTATCCGCTTTAGCTCTTTTGATATGTTAGAGCTCTTCTCTAATTAATTTGTTTATATTCATTTAGGATTGCCAGCACAATACGCTTTACCCTTTTATTCTATCTGTGTGCACCCTATCCCTTGTATCAATATATATATATATATATATATATATATATATATATATATATATATATATATACAAAAGAGAGAAACTCACAGCACCAACTGTTAATAAAGATACAATCAACTTTAATCTGCTGTATATATATAGCCGGTGGACCAGCACTCCATCCACACAGGTGTAGCCACAGCCTGGGTGCTATCCTCAAATTAGTATGTAAGGTAATATTGTTGTTGGAGGGCACTCACCGGACTTTATACAACTTTATTTTCAAATTAGTTTCACATTAGTAAAATGTTGACGTTTCGACCCATTTAGCGGCCTTCCTCAAGACAATTATCATCTGAAAAAAATACAGAATATACAGATATGATCTAAGTTGACAATATACTGTACCAAACACAAACTATAAATAACCATCAAATTACAACAGTGACAACAATCCATCATAGAAAGCAGCTACAAAAAACAAAAGAATGATAGACTAGCTCAATGCTGAGCTCACCACAATAAAAGCCAGGGAAAAGAAAAAGAAAAAGATAAGGTTGCTCTCACATAGTAATCACACAACCACCTATTGCTCACTATGAACAAGAATATATGAGCCACAGCTACCAAAAAAATGAGTCAGAAACTGTAATAGGATATATGACTACCCAACTACACGGAAACCAATATACCACATACTGAGGGGATCATGACCATTTAACCAGAAAATCAGTAGTAACAGCACTGATCTGCGCAGCAGACATCCTAACGCTATGTAATCAGCTATGAACATATAACATAAGACAATGGTGGGTACCGTTAATAACCCAAAACATAATATACAGCCAACTCCCAATATAATTATCCAACAAATAGACCCAGCACTAGCACTTCAAAAACATACTTAAACCCATAAAAAGTACATATTCATGAATACCCCTATACGGCTATAGACCCACACGTAGCCAATAAAGAATGTTACCGAAATCATGAACGCCTAGCACATTATCACATGCTACAACCAAATATTCAATTTAAAGATACTGGCAAAAATGAGTAGAAAGCATAGCCATAGCAGTAAACCACTTACCGTTTTTAGTGCAAACAGCACTTTATGCACCAGCGTTCAATGCCGGACTCTTACTATGTGAGAGCAACCTTATCTTTTTCTTTTCCCTGACTTTTATTGTGGTGAGCTCAGCATTGAGCTAGTCTATCAGTATACAGTATATTGTCAACTTAGATCATATCTGTATATTCTGTATTTTTTTCAGATGATAATTGTCTTAAAGAAGGCCCCTAAATGGGTCGAAACGTCGACATTTTACTAATGTGAAACTAATTTAAAAATAAAGTTGTATATTCATTTTATAATAAGTCCTGTGAGTGCCCTCCAACAACAATATTACTATATATATATATATATATATATATATATATATATATATATATATATATATATATATATATATATATATATACAAACACACATACAATATATACTAGGATGGGCTGCTCTGGAGGCATAAAATGCAAGGGCCTATTTTTGGTCCCAGTCTGGCCCTGCATACACAGCACTATCACTGCACACACAATACCCTCATAGTCACTGCATACACAGCACCCTCATTGTCACTACACATACACAGTACACTAAGTGCACACACAGCACCATCACTGCACACACAATACCCACATTGTCACTGCATACACAGCACCCTCATACTCCACTACAAACATTCTCCATCTTCTTGCCCGCAAATTCCATGGTAAGCCACAGGGCAATTTTGGCCAGGACAGCTGCACACCAACCGATAAAATGATCTACAATAGTTTTATGACAATGATTCTTTATTTGAGCACCCTGCAACAACAATTACATATAACTGAGGCATCAAAGTGACTAAATCCACATAAGTTTAAACATATTTTATAACAAATTTAATTAAATGACAAAATACAAACTTGTATATGTATAAGGTAATTAAACTATTACCTGGTTTGATAACTGAAACCACCAAAGCAGGAGATGTGTTGTAGGCTCTGAACTGGGTTAGACTAGAAACAACTCTGAGTGGGCTGTAGTATTCAAAGGAAGACTTCAGAACTCTGGGGCAATAGTCGATGAATAAACTAGGGGTCAATACCAGGTAGTCAAAAAGCCAAACGCCATAAAAAAAGGAAAGTTCAATTTCATATACCAGATACAGTTCCAAGGGCCTTTTGCCAGTAAGTCAGTCAACAAGTTCAGGTACAGATAGGGATCAAACAGGAGACATAAGCCGAAGTATTTGCCAGTGTGAAAACCAGAAGGGAAGGCTGGAAATAAGATTGCCAGTCCATATGAATATCCAAGCACTGAACAGGTTTAGTCATAGTTATCAGAGGGTTAGGAACAAAAAACAGAAAATAAAGTTTATTTATTTATGGAGCTTGATTTATCCTAAGGTACCTTGTCAAGGATATATATTAATTTATAGGTCTCCTTAAGGAGCAGTGCTTAAGCATAAAAATAATTACTACTGAATGGGCATAAATCACTGGTATGTGAATTATGTCACAAAAGTATGCTTCTCTGCACTGATTTTAATTATAAGTTGCAGTATGGTTCTGTTAGCAGAAAGAAATATAAAATGTAACTTTTCAGTGTGGTTTCTTTTGACCTTATATGTGGCTTGTTTTAAAAGTACAAACTAGTTAATAGTATATGTTGTCATTCAGGGTTATACCACTTTTAGTATTACTTATGATCTCTATTTTTCTATATTTCTTTATGATATTCTGGTGGCAAGCAAAGAATATAGTTTATTGGCTAACTAGATGAATTTCTATTACCTTTTTTAACCAACATTAAATAATATTGTAAGTTTAAATATTGTTAATCAACATAGAGGAAAGCTATTTAAAATGGAGAACCCCTGATGTGGCGTTTCACATACGCTTCCTCAATAATGTTGGTTAAAAAAGGTAATAGAAATTAATCTAGTGGTATATTCACTCGAGGTTCTGGCCAAACAGCTGACATCATACCATTACAACAAACAATTTAATTACAGCGGTACAGCTGTTGGTTCACGGCTACTTAGTTTAACTCCTATGTGACAATATGCACTAATCTTATAATCGCTCACTGTTTCTTGTAATAAGGTCAACTAGAACAGCAAAAGTAATACAAATTACAAAGGATCCATCCTAGTTATACATAACTGTGCTATAGCCATAGCAACCGAACTTAAAGACATACAAACGGAATAGCTTTCTGTCTACAGTGTAACTTTTGTTGCAATAGTAAATAAATGTTAACTTGCTCTAAAGATAATTACCCATGCTAAGACTATAACGCTTGTGAAGCACAGAGCAAAGGATTAAACTGAGAGAGTGCAACAAAGTTACAACGGTGTGACTTATCACAGCACATTAGCAGTACAATAAATTAAAGTGTCTTACTCGCACAATAGAATTGATTTGTATCGTCTCAGCACTTTAGGCAAACAAAGTTTGCACGGCTTAAAAATAACACAAAGCTGTACAAAAACAATATGTATTAAAGAGACAGTCAGAATATAAAAGTACTACATAGATAGTGCACAATTATGATTTAACCTGAACATCTTCAACTGCTGTTAAAGTAAAACAACAGAATAATACAGCCTACAATTTAATTGCTCTGTTAGCCAATAACCTATATTCTTTGCTTGCCACCAGAATATCATAAAGAAATATAGAAAAATAGAGATCATAAGTAATACTAAAAGTGGTATAACCCTGAATGACAACATATACTATTAACTAGTTTGTACTTTTAAAACAAGCCACATATAAGGCCAAAAGAAACCACACTGAAAAGTACAACATTAATATACAAGCCAATATAAATTAAATCTCATAGATCCTATCTTGATACCAACAAAAGTACATTCAATAATTATAATCAACCCAAAGGAGAAGTGTTCTTAATATTCATGAGGGCAGCAGATCACCACAAAATATAAGCTGTATTTTTAATAAATATTAATAAAAGTTACATTTTATATTTCTTTCTGCTAACAGCACCATACTGCAACTTATAATTAAAATCAGTGCAGAGAACCATACGGCTAGATTACGAGTTTTTGTCGGTAAGGCTTGCGGCTCTAACGCTCCTTTTTTTCCCACCGCTCCCTTAAGCCAACGCTGGTATTACAGGTTGTTTTAAACCTGGCGTTAGCCGCAAAAGGTGAGCGTTGAGCAAAATTTAGCTCCACATCTCACCTCAATACCAGCGTTGCTTACGGTAGCGGTAAGCTGGCTAAATGTGCTCGTACACGATTTCCCCATAGGAAACAATGGGGCTGAGCTGGCTGAAAAAAAACCTAACACCAGCAAAAAAAGCAGCGTTCAGCTCCTAACAAAGCCCCATTGTTTCCTATGGGGAAAGAAAATTTACGTCTGCACCTAACACCCTAACATGAACCCCGAGTCTAACACCCCTAATCTTACACTTATTAACCCCTAATCTGCCGCCCCCGACATCGTCGCCACCTGCATTATACTATTAACCCCTAATCTGCCGCTCCGGACACCGCCGTCACCTACATTATACTTATAAACCCCTAATCTGCTGCCCCCAACATCGCTGACACCTACATTATAGTTATTAACCCCTAATCTGCCCCCCCAACGTCGCCGCAACTATATTAAATTAATGAACCCCTAATCTGCCGCCGCCAACGTCGCCGCCACTATAATAAAGTTATTAAATAAAATAACTACAACTAAATAAATTATTCCTATTTAAAACTAAATACTTACCTATAAAATAAACCATAAGATAACTACAATATAACTAATAATTACATTGTAGCTAGCTTATGATTTTTTTTTATTTTACAGGCAACTTTGTATTTATTTTAACTATTTAATAACCACCTAGCTAAAATAAGTACAAAATTACCTGTAAAATAAATCCTAACCTAAGTTACAATTACACCTAACACTACACTATCATTAAACTAATTACCTAAACTACCTACAATTAATTACAATTAAATTCAATAAACTAAATTACGAAAAAACCAAACACTAAATTACAGAAAATAAAAAAAGAATTACAAGAATTTTAAACTAATTACACCTAATCTAATCCCCCTAATAAAATAAAAAAGCCCCCCAAAATAATAAAATTTCCCTACCCTATATTAAATTACAAATAGCCCTTAAAAGGGCCTTTTGCGGGGCATTGCCCTAAAGTAATCAGCTCTTTTACCTGTAAAAAAAAATTACAATACCCCCCCAACATTACAACCCACCACCCACATACCACTACTCTAAAACCCACCCAATACCCCCTTAAAAAAACCTAACAGGGGGGGCAGAGCTAGCAGCCATTAGGAGCAGTCGTGTTTTTGCATAGCTCTGGGCCTGATACCAATATAGTTTAATTTAAAAGCCTTAAATGGTTGCTAAACAAAAGAAAAGTGATTGATACACAGCAGTGACAATCCAGCCTTAATTTAAAGATTGACAGAGGAGCCATAATTAACGACTGCAAGACTGTAAGCCCGGATTGGAGCGGAGGATAAACTGGTACCGGATAATAGCAAGCACTCCAGACAGATGCTCCGGAGGGTCGGGGCTCCGCTCCGGAGCAGTAATCTATACCGCACTGCTCAAAATCCGGTAAAGAGAGGATAGAGGGGCTGGAGCAGGAATCACCGCAAGCGCGCCCTGTCATAAATGGCGGAGGCTGGGGCCTAACAGAACTAACGTACCATCTATCGGCTGCAACCCTAGAGAGGGTTGGGGAGGCTGTTGTGGCCACTGCCAGACATCTTGAGGAGAGGCTGCACGATTCTAATAGAGCGACCCCAGTGGAGCTGATAAAAGGAACCATCCGACATCTTCTTCAGCAAGCACCACGTGGGTCATGTAAGTGCGCAACAAGCACTAACACGATCAGGGCATACAGATCCTCAATACAAAGTGAGACATTAGTCACCTAATGGTGCAGCCACTTAGAAACCACAGGGGACATTCATAGTTGGTGCACATATAGTACTGTAGTGGCGACAGTTTAACAGGAACATCTACTGTGGCAAATAACTATTGCTGGACTGCTCTCTCTCCCCTCCATTTCCTGCTGAACGGTGTGTCAGCAGGTCATATCCCAATATCCCTACCCATCTTCGTCCAGTGAGGACATTTGCCCTGGGGAGAAGAGAGCGTTTATACAATCTAATTATCCACTAACACTTATATTAGATCTACCTTTGTATATTCAGGTGGAGGAAAGGTGCTGATCTATAAAATGGAATGACTACCTAGAGATGTATGTCTAAGCAGCCTGACATAGATGCAATGATATAGCTCACAAAATACTCCTTTATTAGCAACAACACAGAGGACTTTTATTCAAGTTAATCTCTAACTATGTTCCTGCAAATATGTTCCAAAATTTGAAGGGGGCAATGTAATGAGAATGAGTGAAGACTCCAGATGATTGAAAAGAGATAATTGGTCAATAGATATGGTGAGACATACCTAACTATCTATCAGAGGTCTTGAAAGCTACAGGTCCTTTGGAGTGAAAGGTGGGGGAGACTGGAGCTATATTGTTACGCAAAAAAGTCATTAGTCCAGAAATAATATAGTGTTGCTCCGCTACTACAGCATTCACTATGGCCACCAGGAAGGGGACCAAGGGGGACAAGGGGATGAAGCCCTTGTCGGTAGATACATTTTTCAAAACATCTAGAGTGCCTAAATCGCAAGATCAAGTCTTGGCGGAAGCAGAGGAGGATATGGAATCTGAAAATGAGGAAAGCTCTGAAGATTTGACCCCTGCAACTAAAGCAGATCTCCAAACCCTGGTGTCTAAGCAAGACATAACTTCCAATTTAGAAAAATTGTGGGAGAAAATGGATAGCTTCCAAGCTACGGTCACCAGCAGTTGGGGAACCATGAAGATTAATTGGAAACAACCACAGAGGAAATGGGTGAAGAGGTTACAGTAGTCTCACAGTCCCTGGCATCCCAACATCAAACAATAATGGAATTAGAGGAGAAAATAGAAGATATGGAGAATAGGAGCAGGCGGTCTAACATCAGACTTAAAGGAATTCCTGAAACAATAAGAGCTGAAGACCTTCATAGCTACCTACAGCAGTTATTTCATGCCATCCTAGGAGGGTCAACGGACTCTGAGTATCCAATAGAAAGAGCTCATAGGGCCCTTAGGGCTAAACCTAAACCAGACCAACCCCCGAGAGACCTGATTATCAAGCTTTTACGGTTCCCTGATAGAGAAAAGATACTGCTGGCTGCGAGACAAAATCCCACATTCAAGTTCCAAGGAAATATAATCCAATTTTTCCAAGACCTCTGCGTTAAAACATTACAGAGACGGTATGCACTGCGACCTCTCACTCTCCTCTTAAGGAAGAATCACATACCTTACAGATGGGGCTTTCCTTTTGCACTATATGTAGTGCAAAATGGTAGAACGGCTACTATCAAGACCATTGAGGAGATTCCAGACATCTGTAAATTTCTGGATTTAGAACCACCTGATGCCTTGGCTGAAGAGACACCATCTCACTCATCTGGTCTATCTCAACCTTGTGCAAAACCCCAAAGACCAAAATGGAAGAAAATAACTAATAAGAAAACCAAGACCTGAAATACCCAGACAGAAGATAATTGTCATATGCGAGAGTATCTTTACTCTCTAGCGCAAAATCTGTGATTTCCATAACCCTGATGGCTCCAAAGATGACAGAGGGGTTAACCAGGTACTGGACCTAAAGGACCGCTGTGAGTTCTTCACTCATTAAGAGTTGTATTATGTTGGCAATTTATGTTTGGATTGCATGTTAAACATATCTTGTGTTTGTTCTGACATATGTGTATTCAAAAATTAAGTCACTGTCAATTGTTGTTGTTTTTGTTATCATTTATATTTTTATTATATAGATGCACGAAATACTGTACAAAGATTTTATGCTCATCAGCAAAAGCTGTGTTACAGAGATGCTGGAATTTTAGAATGAAACAAGGGTTCTTAGAGCAGGGGAGGGAGAGCGTTACCCTTATACTTATTGGAGACAGCGAACGGCCACCCTGCCTTGGGATAACTCATTCATCCGGGGTCCCTGCTTCCAAAGGTAGGATTAGAATGTATTATAGGTACACCTACTACAATGACACTACCTAAAATTGTTTTGATCTCGCATAATGCGAGAGGTTTAAACACCGACATAAAGAGGAGGACAGCCATGTCAAACTACAGATGGTTGAGGGCTACTATTATTTACCTTCAGGAAACTCATTTTCTTATTACTACTATTCCCAAATACTGGGCAAGAGATTATCCAATGCAATTTTATTCTGCACTAGACTCAAAAAAGAGAGGAGTCTCTATCTTAATACATTCCTCAATACCATTTACACATAAAGTAACCATATCAGACAAAGAAGGTAGATACCTTTTGGTATTTGGGGAAATAGGGAAGGTAGAGGTGTTTTTGTGCAATGTATATGCTCCTAATGAGCAACAAGATAAAAATTTTAGCACAATTTCCAACTTGTTGACTGGCTGGTCCAGAATGCGGATAATTTTGGTGGGAGATTTTAATATTGACCTCCAGTCATTGACCAAACAAACCCCTACTCCACAGCCAAAGAAAAAACAGCGACAAAAAGTAGTGGCTAAAAACATCCTGGGACTATTAGACCAACACACATTACACAACAACTGGCAGATGTTGAATGGGGGGAAATGGGGGCACTACTTACTATTCATCAGCTCATGGTAGCTACTCAAAGATAGATTATATGTTCACCAGCCAGATTTTACAACCAGCAATGCAATCTATAGATATACACCCCTGTGTATGGTCAGACCATTCAATGACATTACTTAGCTTTGGTGACCTATCGGACCCAAAGAGGACAAAAACGTGGACATATGACCCATCCTGTATTAAAAATCCACTTATCAAAAATAAGATTCTAAATAACTTAAGAGAATACTAGCAGATTAATGTAGACTCCACAGAAAATCCCATCACGCCCTGGGCGGCGCATAAAGCAGTGATTAGGGGAATACTAATTAAAGAAAAAGTGTTATATAAGAAACAGAATGATAATCTCATAAAACAATTAAATACCGAAATTGCCTCTCTGGAACAGACACATAAATAAACTAACTCAAAGACCACGCTAACCAAGCTTATTAATAGGAAGCAAAACCTACAATCCATACTAAACGAGCAATCTATAAAAGCTGCACATAGACTGAAAACAAATTACTTTATTTTTGCTAATAAGCCTGATAAATATCTTGCAAAGTAGATTAGGGATAATTATCAAACCCTTTCCATACCATGCATTCAGACCTCTACTGGCCAAATGACTTCCCATCCTCAGGAAATTGTTAATAAATTTGCCCAATTCTATAGTGAATTATATGACGGCACAAAGGTGCAACATAACCCCGCGACGCAGGAAATTTTTGACTCTTTTTTGCAAAAAGCAAATATGAAACCAATAACTGACGAGGATAGGGTAATCTTGAATGCTAAAATCACACGTGCAGAGGTGGTGGCAGCTATCAAGGATCTTAAACCAGGTAAGGCCCCGGGACCTGATGGGTTCCCAGGGGAATACTATAAGGCGTTTAGGGATATCCTGATTCCCCACTTGGTAGTGTTTGCAAATCATATTATGGAGGAAAGATACCTGCGGATCTTCTCCGGGCTAAGATAGTGGTAATACCGAAACAGGGGAAAACCCCTAATATTTGCACTAGCTATAGGCCAATTTCTCTTATCAACCAAGATCTTAAGATTGTAACGAAAATTTTAGCCAATAGATTGAAACATATTTTACCCACTATTATACACTCTGATCAGGTCGGATTTATTAAGGAGAGGGAAGCCCCGGATAATATCCGCAAGATGGTGTCGGTGATAGATTTTCTACACGATGGAAGAGTGCCTTCTCTGGTCCTATCACTGGATGCGGAGAAGGCATTCGATAGGGTCGATTGGAGATATATGTTAGCATTATTGACAGCATTGGGATTTGAAGATAGGTTTCTAAAGGCCATTAAAGGGTTATACTCGACACCTTCAGCACACGTCAGAGCAATAGGACATCAGTCAGAAAATATAAACATCCTCAATGGAACAAGGCAGGGCTGCCCGCTCTCACCTTTGATTTTTGCTTTGTGTATTGAGCCATTGGCTGCTTATATACGCAACTGCCCAGATATAACTGGTCTGGAGATGGGGAAAATACATCATAAAATTACTATCTCGAGACCACTGCAGTCGCTACCCCGTGTATACCAAGCAATACATTTATTCTCTCAGATATCTGGCTATAAAATTAACGCGGACAAATGCGAGGCGCTTCCTCTATCTATACCAAAACACACCATCAAATTAATTGAGGCAAACTTTGATTTTAGATGGGTATCAGAAGGGCTAAAATACCTAGGCATACAATTAACGACACATTCTTCAAAACTGTATGCGGCAAAATATATTCCCATGTTCAAGACAATTATATGACAATCCTGCCCAGAATTCTATATTTGTTCAGAGTGCTCCCAATTAAAATTAATGTTTCAGATATAGCTAATCTCCAGAGAGATATACATAGCTTCTTAAGAGATAACAAACATCCGAGAATCCCACACCACATCTTAAACAGACATAGACAATTAGGGGGGGGGTTGGTGCCCCCAATTTACTTGATTACTATAAAGCAGCAAGATTAGCCCAGGACTCTATACTAGGCAGAAGACACAGAGATGTTCTTTGGCCTGCCTTGGAGGAAGAAATGGCGGGACAGGAGACTCCGGATGGTATTCTTTGGCAGGATGAGTTGCCCCCAATTTACTTGATTACTATAAAGCAGCGAGATTGGCCCAGGACTCTATACTTGGCAGAAGACACAGAGATGTTCTTTGGCCTGCCTTGGAGGCAGAAATGGCGAGACAGGAGACTCCGGATGGTATTCTTTGGCAGGATGAGTTGTACAATGACCATAATATTTACCAAAATAAAATTACGCAAGTTACTAGACAGCAATGGACATCATCACGACAGTCAGGGAAAATGTTATCTTTACACTCAATGATAATGCCCTTAAAATACATCATAAATAAAGAATTTAAACACCATATTAAGAAATGGGAAAACAAAGGGTTATATAGGGTGGCAGACATTCAATCCCAGGGTAAGCTACTGACATTCATCCAGCTTCAACAGAGGTTGGAACCCCTCCCACTGCACTGGTTTTTATACCTCCAGATAACCTCAGCCATACGTACATATATAGTAAAGAACAAGACACATAGTCGACAGACAACTTTAGAACAATTATGTACATCATTTACCAGACCCAAAAGAGCAATTTCCAGACTATACATCTCTATTCAAGAAGCTAGAATCTATTCTAAAACTGCACTAATGTTAAAATGGGAAGCAGATATAAATAAGGAGTTGAGCTTGACAAATGGAGTGAAACATTACACCAGGCCAGTAAAGGCCTTATCAGTGCTGACTTGAGAGAGAATGTTTTAAAAATGTCCTTTAGATGGTACTTGACACCGACAAAGACAGCCCATATGGAAAAGGAGAGTTCCAACTTTTGTTATAGAGGATGTAGGGTGATAGGGTCATATGTCCACATGTGGTGGGAGTGTCCTAAGGTCAAAAAAATTTGGCAAGAGTTATCTTCACTATTGAGTACAGTATTACTGCTCAAGCATTGCTACATGAAAGTATCCCTAGGCTGAACAAATATATCAATACCTTTATTAGAATTCTATGTACTACAATGAGAATAACAATAGCTAAATATTGGAAGACGGAAATACCGTCGTGGTCAGAAGTATTGGCTAGAGTTCAGTTGGTGTACCTGATGTATGAGTCGGCCACATTTATACAAGATACAGAGTCTCAGTTTCAGAGGGTCTGGTTTTATTGGATAGTAGAGAGTAATAATAAATCGAGACACAGTGCAAATGAAGGTGCTGAAGGGTTGAGGTAGGATGACGGTATCTCACTGAGAAGAGAAGAGGGGAATGGGAGGGATGACTGGCAATCTCAATTACAGTATACAAGAGTAAAGCTAGATGAGTAAGTAATTTTTAGATGCGACAAGGATAAAATGTACAGTGACGAATTGTTAATTCATACTTCTGTTTTGTGCACTCTTTTATTTTATTTTTATTTTTTATTTTCTTTTAGTTCGGTTTCTTTATTTTTATAATGTTGTTGTTGAGGTTAAAGATATGTAGAATTATCACCCCCCACACTAAGATGTTCCCTATTGAGAATATTATACTGATAGAGATATAAGAAGAATGTTAAAGGGACCATATATTGAAAACAAATAACTCCTCCACATATTGTGAAGAAGACTGCAATAACTGCATTGGTTTAAGTTTTCGAAAGAAATAATGTGGAAGTCTTCATGACGATACTTAGGAAATTCCATGCATGGACTTTTGAGAAAATTCTTTAATTTTGAGAAAATTCTCGAATTGGGCTATTTCTTGCCTTGAAAGAGTTATTTTATTACTAAGTCTCTCAAAAGTCCATGCATGGAATTCTTCGAGTAGTCGTCGTGCTGGAAGGATGCTACGCGCCGGATCTCTTCAAGATGGAGTCGCTCCTCGTCGGATGGAAGAAGATAGAAGATGCCGCTTGGATGAAGCCTTCTCCCGGTCCGGATGTCCTCTTCTGTCCGGATAGGATTAAGAATTCTGCCGGTCTGGATGTCCTCTTCTGCCCCATCGGATGAAGACTTCTGGCCGGATCGGATGACCACTCATGCCCGACTGGGTGAAGACGGCTCAAGGTAGGGTGATCTTCAATGTGGTAGTGTTAGGTTTTTTTAAGGGGTATTGGGTGGGTTTTAGAGTAGGGGTGTGTGGGTGGTGGGTTGTAATGTTGGGGGGGTATTGTAATTTTTTTTACAGGTAAAAGAGCTGATTACTTTAGGGCAATGCCCCGCAAAAGGCCCTTTTAAGGGCTATTTGTAATTTAGTATAGGGTAGGGCATTTTATTATTTTGGGGGGCTTTTTTATTTTATTAGGGGGCTTAGATTAGGTGTAATTAGTTTAAACTTCTTGTAATTTTTTTTCTGTAATTTAGTGTTTTGTTTTTTTTTGTACTTTAGTTTATTGAATTTAATTGTAATTAATTGTAGGTAGTTTAGGTAATTAGTTTAATGATAGTGTAGTGTTAGATGTAATTGTAACTTAGGTTAGGATTTATTTTACAGGTAATTTTGTACTTATTTTAGCTAGGTAGTTATTAAATAGTTAATAACTATTTAATAACTATTGTACCTAGTTAAAATAAATACAAAGTTGCCTGTGAAATAAATATAAATCCTAAGCTAACTACAATGTAACTATTAGTTATATTGTAGCTAGTTTAGGGTTTATTTTATCGGTAAGTATTAAGTTTTAAATAGGAATAATTTATTTAATTTTGTTAAATTTATTTAGTTTAATTTAAATTATATTTAAGTTAGGGGGGTTTAGGGTTAGGATAAGATTTAGGTTTAGGGGTTAATACATTTATTAAAGTGGCGGCGATGTCCGGTCGGCAGATTAGGGGTTAATAATTGTAGGTAGGTGGCAGCGACATTGGGGGCGGCAGATTAGAGGTTAATAAATATAATATAGGTGTCGGCGATGTTAGGGGCAGCAGATTAGGGGTTCATAGGTATAATGTATGTGGCAGCGATGTCCGGTCGGCAGATTAGGGGTTAAAAAAAATTATTATAGTGTTTGCGATGTGGGGGGGCCTCGGTTTAGGGGTAATAGGTCGTTTATGGGTGTTAGTGTACTTTTTAGCACTTTAGTTAAGAGTTTTATGTTCCGGCGTTAGCCCATAAAACTCTTAACTACTGACTTTTAAATGCGGTAGAAGTCTTGACAGGAGAGGGTCTACCGCTCACTTCTTCCAAGACTCGTAATACTGGCGCTAAGCAAATCCCATTAAAAAGATAGCATACGCAATTGACGTAAGGGGATTTGCGGTAGCCGCGAGTCGCGGAAGAAAAGTGAGCGGTACACCTGTACCTGTCAGACTCGTAATACGAGCGAGCGTAAAAAAGCAGCGTTGGGACCTCTCAACGCTGCTTTTAAAGGCTAACACCAAACTCGTAATCTAGGCGATAGTTTTTTGACATAATTCCCATACCAGTGATTTATGCCCATTCAGTAGGTTTAGTCATAGACCTTTTAACATCTCCCATTCAGTCTTGGGAATAGGGATGGGCGAATGGGGTGAAAATGCTATTTGCTTCATAGAACGAATAGTCCTGTGGACGTTTTGTACAATCGAATGTTGATATGAACGAAAATCCATTAGAATTAATTAACTGAATATTATTTCCGTTTTTTTCGAATGTTCATAATTAGATTGAATATTCACATTCAAAATTTCGAATGTAACATACAATTTTGCAAATACTATTAAGAAGTTCAATAATTAGTGATGTCGCGAACCTAAAATTTTGCGTTCGTGAACGGCGGACACGAACTTCCACAACTGTTTTCAAACGGGGGAACCGGGCGAACCGCCATAGACTTCAATAGGCAGGCGAATTTTAAAACCCACAGAGACTCTTTCTGGCCAGAATAGTGATAGAAAAGTTGTTTCAAGGGTACTAACACCTGGACTGTGGCATGCCGGAGGGGGATCCATGGCAAAACTCCCATGGAAAATTACATAGTTGATGCAGAGTCTGGTTTTAATCCATAAAGGGCATAAATCACCTAACATTGCTAAATTGTTTGGAACAACGTGCTTTAAAACATCAGGTATGATGTTGTAACGATCAGGTAGTGTAAGGGTTACGCCCGCTTCAGAGTGACAGACCAAACTCCCCGTTTAAAGGGACAGTCTACACCAGAATTTTTATTGTTTTAAAAGATAGATAATCCCTTTATTACCCATTTCCCAGTTTTGCATAACTAACACATTTATAATAATATACTTTTAACCTCTGTGATTATCTTGTATCTAAGCCTCTGCAAACTGCCCCTTTTTTCAGTTCTTTTGACAGACTTGCAGTGTAGCCAATCAGTGCCTGCTCCCAGATAACTTCTCGTGCACGAGCACAGTGTTATCTATATGAAATACGTGAACTAACACCCTCTAGTGGTGAAAAACTGTTAAAATGCAATCTGAAAGAGGTGGGCTTCAAGGTCTAAGAAATTAGCATATGAACCTCCTAGGTTAAGCTTTCAACTAAGAATACCAAGAGAACAAAGCAAAATTGGTGATAAAAGTAAATTGGAAAATTGTTTAAAATTACATGCTCTATCTGAATCATGAAAGTTTATTTTGGCCTAGACTGTCCCTTTAACGCACCGCAAACAACCGCAAACAGTCCATTTGCACAACCACAAACTCCCCATTTGCACAAGGTTGGATACCAAGCTAGCCATGTCCCGTTCCTTGTCCTCACTGATGTCATTGAAGGTCTCTTCCTACACCCAGCCACGTACAACACCAAGGGTCCCCGAAAGGTGACAACAAGCCCCCTGGGACGCCTGCTGTGTTTGGTCTGCCACCTCCTCAAAGCCACCTTCCTCCTCTGACTCCTCTTCTTCAGACTCCTCTCTCTGCGTTGCCTCTCTCTGCATTATTATAAGGTGTGTTAAGTAGTACTTTTCCTATCAGTTTAATCCCTGTTACGTCCCCTATCAGGGGACGTGTATATGGCATCGATTTTAGGAACCGGGAGATGGAAAATTATGCTTGGTCGGTCCTCCTACTTCAAATTTGGGGCACTGCACGTGCAATCTAATGTGCCACCATATAGGAGTGGTGTGTTAAGTAGTACTATTCTTATTAGTTTAATCCCTGTGTATATGGCATCGATTTTAGGAGCCGGGAGATGGAAAAAGATGCTTGGTCGGTCCTCCTACTTCAAATTTGGGGCACTGCGCGTGCAATCTAATGTGCCACCAGATAGGAGTGGTGTGTTAAGTAGTACTATTCTTATCAGTTTAATCCCTGTTACGTCCCCTATCAGGGGACGTGTATATGGCATCGATTTTAGGAACCGGGAGATGGAAAAAGATGCTTGGTCGGTCCTCCTACTTCAAATTTTGGGCACTGCGCGTGCAATCTAATGTGCCACCAGATAGGAGTGGTGTGTTAAGCAGTACTATTCTTATCAGTTTAATCCCTGTTACGTCCCCTATCAGGGGACGTGTATATGGCATCGATTTTAGGAACCGGGAGATGGAAAAAGATGCTTGGTCGGTCCTCCTACTTCAAATTTTGGGCACTGCGCGTGCAATCTAATGTGCCACCAGATAGGAGTGGTGTGTTAAGTAGTTCTATTCTTATCAGTTTAATCCCTGTTATGTCCCCTATCAGGGGACGTGTATATGGCATCTATTTTAGGAACCGGGAGATGGAAAAAGATGCTTGGTCGGACCTCCTACTTCAAATTTGGGGCACTGCGCGTGCAATCTAATGTGCCACCAGATAGGAGTGGTGTGTTAAGTAGTACTATTTCTATCAGTTTAATCCCTGTTATGTGCCTTTTTTTTGGTTTGGGTTGGTTTTTGAAGCCACAGTGCAGCACCAGAGGCCAGAAAAATTAGGCATGTACACATGCCTGAAAAATTAGGTATTGTTGCAGCCGCTGCTGTAGCAGCGAACAGAAAAATTGATGTTTGTTTCCCAGGCAGAAAGTGCCCTAAAACATTGCGGCTTGAACCCTAGTTGGTGGCGGATAAGTCACGCAAGTCATCCAGCATTCAGAGATAAAATACAGCAGAGTGTGGACCATTTTTAGCCCAAGGCAGCTCATCTCATCAGACCTTTTTTAGTCGAATGTATCGCCCACTGTCAGTCCCTTCGGGATCCATTCCTCATTCATCTTAATAAAGGTGAGGTAATCTAGACTTTTTTGACCTAGGCGACTTCTCTTCTCAGTGACAATACCTCCTGCTGCACTGAAGGTCCTTTCTGACAGGACACTTGAAGCGGGGCAGGCCAGAAGTTCTATCGCAAATTGGGATAGCTCAGGCCACAGGTCAAGCCTGCACACCCAGTAGTCAAGGGGATCATCGCTCCTCAGAGTGTCGATATCTGCAGGTAAGGCAAGGTAGTCTGCTACCTGTCGGTCGAGTCGTTCTCTGAGGGTGGACCCCGAAGGGCTGTGGCGATTAGTAGGACTTAAAAAGCTCTGCATGTCCTCCATCAACAACACGTCTGTACAGCGTCCTGTCCTTGCCGGCGTGGTCGTGGGAGGAGGAGGATTACTTTCACCTCTTACCCTGTTAGATTCCCGTTGTGCTGTGACATCACCCTTATACGTTGTGTAAAGCATACTTTTTAATTTATTTTGGAACTGCTGCATCCTTTCCGACTTGCGGGAATTCGGTAACATTTCAGGCACTTTATGCTTATACCGGTGGTCTAGTAGCATGGACACCCAGTACAGGTCGTTCTCCTTCAGCCTTTTTATACGAGGGTCCCTCAACAGGCACGACAGCATGAAAGACCCCATTTGCACAAGGTTGGATGCCGAGCTACTCATGTCCCGTTCCTCGTCCTCAGTGATCTCACTGAAGGTATCTTCTTCCCCCCAGCCACGTACAACACCACGGGTACCAGATATGTGACAACGAGCACCCTGGGATGCCTGTTGTGGTTGGTCTTCCTCCTCCTCCTCAAAGCCACATTCCTCCTCTGACTCCTCTTCCTCACAATCCTCTTCCAGCATTGCCGCAGGTCCAGCAAGCGATGCTGATAAGGCTGTTTCTGGTGGCGATGGTGACCACAACTCTTCCTCTTCCTCTTCACGCTCATCTATGGCCTGATCCAGCACTCTTTGCAGGGCACGCTCCAGGAAGAAAACAAATGGTATGATGTCGCTGATGGTGCCTTCGGTGCGACTGACTAGGTTTGTCACCTCCTCAAAAGGACGCATGAGCTTACAGGCATTGCGCATGAGTGTCCAGTAACGTGGCAAAAAAATTCCCAGCTCCGCAGAGGCTGTCCTAGCACCCCGGTCATACAAATAGTCAATAATGGCTTTTTCTTGTTGGATCAGGCGGTCGAACATTAGGAGTGTTGAATTCCAACGTGCCGGGCTGTCGCAAATCAAGCGCCTCACTGGCATGTTGTTTCGCCACTGGATATCTGAAAAGTGCGCCATGGCCGGGTAGGAACGCCTGAAATGGCCACACACCTTCCTGGCCTGCTTCAGGACATCCTGTAAGCCTGGGTACTTATGCACAAAGCATTGTACGATCAGATTACACACATGTGCCATGCACGGCACATGTGTCAACTTGCCCAATTTCAATGCCGCCAGCAAATTTCTTCCGTTGTCACTAACCACTTTGTCGATCTCCAGTTGGTGCGGAGTCAGCCACTGATCCACCTGTGCGTTCAGGGCGGACAGGAGTGCTGGTCCGGTGTGACTCTCTGCTTTCAGGCAAGTCAACCCCAAGACGGCTTGACACTGCCGTATCCGGGATGTGGAATAGTACCTGGGGAGCTGGGGGGGTGCCGTTGATGTGGAGCAAGATGCAGCAGAAGAGGACTCAGTCGAGGAGGTTATGGAAGAGGATGGAGTAGGAGGAGTAGAGGAGGTGGCAGCAGGCCTGCCTACAAGTCGTGGCGGTGTCACCAACTCCTCTGCAGAGCCACGCATTCCATGCTTGTCAGCCATCAGCAGGTTTACGTAATGCGCAGTGTAGGTGATATACCTGCCCTGACCATGCTTTGCAGACCAGGTATCAGTGGTCAGATGGACCCTTGCCCCAACACTGTGTGCCAGACATGCCATTACTTCCTTTTGCACAATCGAGTACAGGTTGGGGATTGCCTTTTGTGCAAAGAAATTTCAGCCGGGTACCTTCCACTGTGGTGTCCCAATAGCTACAAATTTTTGGAACGCCTCAGACTCCACCAGCTTGTATGGTAAAAGCTGGCGGGCTAAGAGTTCAGACAAGCCAGCTGTCAGATGCCGGGCAAGGGGGTGACTTTGTGACATTGGCTTCTTACGCTCAAACATGTCCTTGACAGACACCTGACTGTGGGCAGATGAGCAGGAACTGCTCAAGGCGAGACACGAAGTGGCGGATGGTTGAGAGGGGGCAAGGAGGCCAACAGTGGTTGACGTGGCTGAAGATGCTGCACCAGGAGGAGGAAGGCGGCTTTGAGTTTGTGTGCTGCTTGTACTCATGTGTTGATCCCATAGGCGTTTGTGATGTGCGATCATGTGCCTTCGCAAAGCAGTTGTACCTAGGTGGGTGTTGGACTTCCCACAACTCAGTTTCTTTTGGCACAGGTTGCAAATGACATCGCTGTTGTCAGAGGCAGACACACACAAAAAATGCCACACTGCTAAGCTCTGCAATGACGGCATTCTGGTGGTGGCAACAGCATGCGTTGATTGGCGTGCTGTCTGGCTGACCCCGGGTGCCGATGCATACTGTCTGACTGTGCCACTAGCTCCTTGCGACGACCTCCCCCTCCTTCCAACTCGTCTCCTCCTCTCTGTCTCCCCATCTGAACTTTATCCCTCTTCTTTTTCTCTTCTAGCGGGCACCCATGTGACATCCATGGACGCATCGTCATAATCAACCGCTTCACTTGTATCTGACAAGTCAACAAAGGAAGCAGCAGCTTGTACAACATCATCATCATCACACCGTACGTCCATGTGTGTAATGCTGCCTGACTGAGACATATCCCTGTTATCTACATCCTCTGGCAATAATGGTTGCACATCACTATCACTCATTTCTTCCAACTGATGTGTAAATAACTCCTCTGATCAAGTGAAGCGGCTGTGGTGCTAGTGTTAGTGGTGGTGGCAGGCGGGCGAGTGGTAACTTGAGAGGTGCCCGAAGCTAAGCTGGAGGAGGATGGTGTGTCAAGGTTCCGAGCGGAAGCTATAGAAGATTGAGTGTCCTGTGCTAGCCAGTCAACTATGTCCTCAGAGTCAGAAATGTTCGAGTTCGGGGTACGTGGCCTCTGAACACTGGGCATTATTCTAGGGCCAAAGGGAATCACAGCACCACAAACACGACGGCCCCTGTGGGGTGGCCTGCCTCTGCCTGTCATTTTTTTTCGATTAGTGGTACTATGCTTGCAAGCTACTGTGACAACAGATATTAGTGGCACTGTGCGCTGGCAGAAGTTGGCAGAGTAGACACTGTAGGCCTGACACACACGCTTGCAGACAACTAACTACTATTCAATCTATTACAGTCAAAAATGTACTGGGGTGACACTGTGCCCTGGCAGGCAGGCACTTAAACGCACACGTGTGAAGGAAACTGACTGCTATTATTTAACACAGTCAAAAAAGTGTTGTTTTTTTATAAATCTACACTACTGTTACACCAGATATGAGTTGCACTGGGGTGACACTGTGCCCTGGCAGGCAAGCACTTAAACGCACACGTGTGAAGGAAACTGACTGCTATTATTTAACACAGTCAAAAAAGTGTTGTTTTTTTTTAATCTACACTACTGTTGCACCAGATATGAGTGGTGGCACTGGGCAAGTGGGCACAGTATACGCTGTGAGCCTGACACACACGCTGGCAGGCAGGCAACTGCAATTAGATTACACAGGAAAAAAAAAAAAGCAGCCCTAAAAAGGGCTTTTTGGGGTGCTGTCCTTACAGCAGAGATCAGATGAGTCCTTCAGGACTGTAGTGGACACTGAATACACTAGCCTAGCTATAGATTTCCCTACTAAATAAGCAGCAGCTACACTGTCCATCCTCTCACTAACAATGCAGCTTCCGAATGAATCTAAAATGGATGCTGTCCAGGAGGTAGGAGGGTCTGGGAGGGAGGGTCTGCTGCTGATTGGCTGGAATGTGCCTGCTGACTGTGAGGTACATCACTATCGCGACATCACTATCAATAATTCATGTGGTAGGGAATTTAGTAAATTGATACATATTATATTTATTCAAATATATCTATTCTGAGTATCACACAATTCGATTTGAATTATGCAATATTCGAATTAGAAGAATTCTAATAGGATATTACATTTAAAGAAAGCATTAGAAATACTATTACATTAAGTGAATGTCAGAATGTTGTACAAACATTCTAAAGTTTAAACGAATGTTAAAATTAATATCATTTTTTTTTTATTTTGCAAAACATTTGCCCATCCCTACTTGGCAACCAGGAAACAGCAGGAGCACTTCTGTTGCAAAATATACAAATAGCGATATCCTTAGCGAACTTCACATCATGGGTCTTTATATAGAAAGCAAGTGCACCCCTGGCTGCCAACTGCTCTAAGCCGCATCTCCCCAGACTCCTCCAGAAGCAGCCCTCCTATACTTTCCCAGACCTTCGCACCAGATCTCAGGGCAATGGCAATGGGCGTTACAAGCAAAGATGCACACATTTACATGTTTTTTAATCATATATACAAGTTTTGCTTAATGTTTTTGTGTATAGTGCTGAGTTTCCTAATAGAGTGCAAAACACATCGAGTACGAGTAATTATGGGTTGTGCATTCTCTTGAATTTCTTTTTTAATTGGATTAAAATTATGCAAATGGATTGATACAATTGGACACACATTGTAAATTTATATTGTAATACTGTTTTAGTAGTATAAAAATGGATCAGCAATCCATTGTCATATATTCAGTATATATATATATATATATATATATATGTATATACAGTATATATATATACATACTATGGGCACCAAGCTGTTGGAGCGCCTTTGGTGCAGGCTCGCATGAGTGAACCTTCAGCCATTAGTTAAGAAGCAGCGGTCATCAGATTTCTGCTTCCTAACCTGTACACCAACTCTTAGGTGACGGATTAAAATCACCACGACACGTTCCCCTGGGGTGATTGACAACCCTATGTTCACACGCCATTGGCAGGTTAAATGCAAACAGTGTACTACTGCCCCAGCCTATGATCTCAATCGGACAGGTTCGTGGAAGTGAACCTTGTCCGTCTGGCATTGATAAATGGGACCCTATGTGTCCTTAAAGTTTAGGGTGGTTTTAGGACTAGGGATTGAGGTTAAATTTAGGGCTAGGGTTAATCTGTTAGATTGGGATTATGGCAATGGTTTAACTGTTGGATGCCAAGACTGCTGCACAGCACCATCGCCTAGATTACGAGTTTTGCACTATAGAGGGTGCGAAACGAACGCAACATTTACCCTCCATAACGCTGCCATTACAAGTTTCTGAAAAGCCTCCTTGTGCATGCGATATGGTGGCGTTAAGATCCATACCGCACAAAAGCCAAGGGCTGCTTTGATGTGCTCGTGCATGCTTTCCCCATAGACATCAATGTGGAGAAAGTGTTATTAAAAAAATCTAACACCTGACGTTCTGGAATGGCGATTGCCGTAAAGCAACCCCATTGATGTCTATGGGGAAAAAAATTTTACATTTAAACCTAACACCCTAACATAAACCCCAAGTCTAAACACCCCTATTCTGCCGCCCTATATATCCCTATCTTAAAAAAAAAAAAAACTTACCTGTGAAATTAAAAAAACCTAAGTTTAAACTATAAATTAACCTAACATAACTATTATATCAAATCAGCCAAAAGGATGAGAGCTAATGAAATTCTATTGGCTATTTAAATCAGTCAATATAATTTCAGTAGCTCCCATTGTAATGGCTGATTTGAATAGCCAATAGAATTTCAGTAGCTCTCATCCTATTGGCTGATTTGAATTTCAAGAATCAAATCAGCAAATAGGAATGCAAGGGACGCCATTTTGAAAAGACTCCCTTGCATTAAAGATTCGGTTTACGGCGGTGACCGTATGAAGAGGACGCTCCTCGCAGGATGTCTTGAAGGATAGACCCGCTCCACACCGCTGGGATGAAGATAGAAGAGGCTGTCTGGATGAAGACTTCTCGCCGCCTGGATGTCCGGACTTCAGAAACTGTGAGTGGATCTTTGGGGTTAGTATCATTTTTTTTTAAAAAAACTTTTTAGGTGAGGTTTTTTTTTAGATTAGGGTTTGGCTTTATGCAAAAGAGCTGAATGCCCTTTTCGGCAATGTAAAGGAGCTGAATGCCCTTTTAAGGGCAATGCCCATACAAATGCCCTTTCAATGGCAATGGGTAGCTTAGGTTTCTGTTAGAGTTAGGTTTTCTTATTTTGGGGGGTTGGTTGGGTGGTGGGTTTTACTGTTGGGGGGGTCTTTGTATTTTTTCAAGGTAAAAGAGCTGATTTCTTTAGGGCAATGCCCTACAAAAGGCCCTTTTAAGGGCTATTGTTAGTTTATTGTAGGCTGGGGGGGGGTTATAGGGCTATTAGATTAGGTGTAATTGGTTTTATTTTTGATCATTTCGTTTGTTATTTTTCGTAATTTAGTGTTTGTTATTTTTCGTAATTTAGTATTTTTTTTATTTATTTTTTATCTTAGACAAATTTTTTAATAGTGTTAGGTTTTTTTTAATGTGTAATTTAGTTTTTTAATTGTTAGTTATTTTAATTTTAGTATAATAGTTTAGTATAATAGTTATCTTAAGTTACTTTATATTTTAAACTTAGGTTTTTTATATTTCACAGGTAAGTTTTTATTTATTTTAAGATAGGGATATTTTAATTTGAATTTAAAGGTAGGGGGTAATAGGTTTAGGGGTTAATAGTTTAATTTATTAGTGGCGATATGGGGGGCTGACGGTTTAGGGGTTAATAGGTTTATTTAGTAGTGGCGATGTGGGGGGCTGGCAGTTTAGGTTTTAATAGGTTTAGTTAGTGGCGGCGGTGTAGGGGACCGGTTTGCGATGTGGGAGGTCCTCGGTTTAAGGGTTAATAGGTAGTTTATGGGCGTTAGTGTACTTTGTAACAGTTTAGTTATGAGTTTTGTGAAACATTTTTGTTACACAAAATCCAAAACTACTGCTTTCATTTGGTGGATTGGATTGTGTCGGTATAGGCTGTAACGCAAGCATTTTATCCTTACCGCACAATCTGTAATACCGGCGCTATAGAAATCCCACGCAAAAATTACATGGTGTTACAGGCTAAAATGCTTGCGGGATATAGCTATACCGACACAAGATAGAGAACAAAGATTGGATAAGAACAAAAAAGATATTGAGGAACTTATCCTTAAAATATATCAATTCATAGCTGATGAGAAGTGGATAAACAGAAACAAGAGTTTACAATTTAGAGTCAAGAAATTGGACTCTGAGTTACAGGCTAACAAACATAAGAAACTTATTAGGGACATTGAGGATTTAAACCCCTTAACGACACATGTCGTACAGGGTACGTCTTGCACAAACTGGTCTTTAAAGACCAGCGACCTACCCTGTACGACGTTAGGGGTTTAAAGCGTCTGGAAGGGATCCTGATCGCTTCCAGACGCTTTCCGGTTATTGCAGTGATGCCTCGATATCGAGGCATCCTGCAATAACCCTTCTTACCCCTCCGGTGCAGAGAGAGCCACTCTGTGGCCCACTCTGCACCGGACATCGATGGCCGCAATCGTTGGTGGGTGGGAGCAATTGTTGGTGGGTGGGAGCCGACGTGGGAGGCGGGTGGGCAACCATCGATGGCTTCTTGTCAGTAGAGGTGGGCAGGATCGTGGGCGGGGTAGCCGGGGGCACACACGGATGCGCGCTCGTGCACGGGGAGCGTCGGACGGGCGTGTGCACAGGGAGGCAGTGGGAGGGAACCATTACATTTATTTCTGTAAATTAAGTGGGAGAGAGGGGGAAATAAATGTATAAATTCACAATCTAAGTGATCTGGGAGGGAGTGGGGGGTTAGTCTTGGGGCTTAGTCTTGGGGGGGAAGCTACACTACAGAAAAGTGTAAAAAAAAAAAAATATATATATTTTTTGTAAACTGGGTATTGGCAGACAGCTGCCAGTACCCAAGAAGGCTCCCAATAATGTAGAGGGGGAGGGTTAGAGAGCTGTTTGGGGGGGGATCAGGGAGGTTTGGGGCTAAGGGGGGATCCTACACAGCAGCATATGTAAATATGCTGAAAAAAATTAAAATAAAATAAAAGATACCTTTTATTTTAGTACTGGAAGACTTTCTGCCGGTACTTAAGATGGTGGAGACAATTGTGTGGTGGAGGAGGGAAGAGAGCTGTTTCGGAGGGATCAGGGGGTCTGATGTGTCAGGTGGGAGGCGGATCTCTACACTAAAGCTAAAATTAACCCTGCAAGCTCCCTAATTAGCCCCTTCACTGCTAGACATAATACACGTGTGATGCACAGCGGCATTTAGCGGCCTTCTAATTACCAAAAAGTAATGCCAAAGCCATAAATGTCTGCTATTTCTGAACAAAGGGGATCCCAGAGAAGCATTTGCAACCATTTATGCCATAATTGCACAAGTTGTTTGTAAATCATTTCTGTGAGAAACCTAAAGTTTGTGGAAAAAAAAATGTTTTATTTGATCGCATTTGGCGGTGAAATGGTGGCATGAAATATACCAAAATGGGCCTAGATCAATACTTTGGGATGTCTTCTAAAAAAAATATATACATGTCAAGGAATATTTAGGGATTCCTGAAAGATATCAGTGTTCCAATGTAACTAGCACTAATTTTGAAAAAATGTGGTTTGGAAATAGCAAAGTGCTACTTGTATTTATTACCCTATAACTTGCAAAAAAAGCAAAGAACATTTTAACATTGGATATTTCTAAACTCAGGACAAAATTTAAAAACTATTAAGCATGGTTGTTTTTTGGTGGTTGTAGATGTGTAACAGATTTTGGGGATCAAAGTTAGAAAAAGTGTGTTTTTTTCCATTTTCTCCTCATATTTTATATTTTTTTTATAGTAAATTATAAGATATGATGAAAGTAATGGTATCTTTAGAAAGTCCATTTATTGGCGAGAAAAACGGTATATAATATGTGTGGGTACAGTAAATGAGTAAGAGGAAAATTACAGCTAAACACAAACACCGCAGAAATCTAAAAATAGCCCTGGTCCTTAAGGGAAGGAAATTGAAAAATGGCCTTGTCCTTAAGGAGTTAAACAAAATAAAGTGTATACATACAAACAAGAACCCAAACAAACTACACATACTAGAGAGTCCAGCAATCAAGGCATTCAGAGCAATCAAAATCAAAATAAAATTGAGAAGACTATAGAACATTCCGATTATAGTAATACCAACTACAAGAGATTTCAGACATTATATAACAGTCCCAGAACTGATGCATACAATAATGAGTTCAAATATAAGAGAAATTTTCAAACACGTGCCACTCAAAATCAATCTAGATACACATCGCCTTATCACCATAATTCCCAAAGATCAGATTGGAGGGAAACTGCTCCACAGTGGAGAAATCCCCACAATAACTATTACCATAGAAATAGTGTGAAACACTCTAGGGGTATGCCATCTTATCATAATTCCGATCAGTCTAGTTATCAGATTCAAACTTCTAATAGATATGAACCTCTTATTAATAATAGGGGGAGCAATAACAATAACACATGGGACATTATAGGAGCCAGACCTAAAAGAAATGATTCAGGTAGTAATCATTTTTTAGAACATTGAGTGGACCCAATAGAACCAGCGATAAATCATTCTCTAAATACTGCACAAGCTTAATCAAGGCCAGGAAAGAGGTCACTAGACTTAGACGAGGAACAAGAGCAGGGAGGAGAGTACAGGCAGCAAAAAAAGAAGAATGAGGAATTAGAAGCAGGTCACACTGATATCTTTAACCTAGCAGGTATAAAGTTAGACAACAATGATATTTGTCTCCTTAGTAAGGGCCTCAATTTTGCACCGAAGTAAAAACCAAACAAATTTGACACATTTGTGGATATACACAAGTACATAAGAAAGTAAACGTTAAAACGATACTTTCTTAAAAACCCTGAACTAAGATCCACCAATAAGGTAGAATACATGCAGGCATCACATCTAGATGCATTAAAGATTCCACACAGTTTGGAAGAAGAGGGAACTACAGGGGCCACACATGATAATACAGATTTAAGTAACCTAGAGAATATAGAACTTGAGGCCCTTTTTAATCTATCAATCCATGAATCTACACCAGAGATAGCGCATTCTAAATTCAAAGGAAAATCTTTCTTTTACCCTGTAGGAGACCAAGGAGACCAGATTCTGGTCTTTACTAAACTAGTCTTAAAAGATATAGAGACGGCTTTCAAGAATGGAGATAAAATCTTACAAAAATACAAATAATTTGACTATCCTTGAAAGGAAAGCCTTAAATAAACTTACTAATAATTATGATATTGTCATTCGCTCCACCGATAAAAGTGGAGGCATAGTTATCCAAAAAAGGGAACAGTATTTGGATGAAGCATTTAAACTCCTTAATGACACTCACACGTACAGGATTCTGAACCAAGATCCCATTATTAAATTCAATAAAGAATGCAGGAATATTGAACATTGATGAATATAGATTTGTTTCAAACCCCCATCCAGTATCACCTTTGTTTTACCACCTACCGAAGGTGCACAAGGATACAGCCAATCCCCTGGGGAGACCAATAGTCTCCGGGATTGGCTCCCTTTGTGATAACCTTTCCAAATATGTTGACTCATATTTACAACCTGCAGTTAAAAATACTCAAGCTTACCTAAAAGATACCCGGGAGGTGATAAAGCTTTTTGAAGGGATTACATGGAAACAAGATATGTTTTGGATCACCTGTGATGTTTCTGCGCTCTACACCTGCATTTCACATAATGCAGGTGTTAGGGCGGCTGAGACTGAACTAGCCAGAGGCAATACCAGGGCTATTTTTACATTTCTGCGGTGTTAAAACAAAGGTGATACTGGATGGGGTTTTGAAACAAATCTATATTCATCAATGTTCAATATTCCTGCATTCTTTATTGAAGAATGATTTAAATCTGAAATTTACAGGCACACATTCAAAGACCTCTATTGAGTTCCTGGATCTAGTTTTGTATAGTGATGATAATAGCTTGGTAGCTGTTACTAATTTCAGGAAACCCTCTGAGAGAAATAATTTCATCAATTATTCCAATGCTAACAAATGAAGTTGGATAAGAAATGTCCCCTATAGCCAGTATTTGAGGACACATGAAAATAATTTCTTAAAAGAGGCAGATATATTAGATGAGAAATTCAATAAGAAGGGTTACAATGTAAGTTTGCTCAAAGATTCGAAAGAAAAAGCTCTGTTTAGAAATAGAGCAGAACTCATATCATCAGATCTTAAACCTACTACAAAACAAGATAAATTAGGGACAACTTGTTAGCCCCTAGTAAGCTTAGAAGCCAGCATAAAAATATAGGTAATAACTCACAGGGCACTAAATGGTTAGCAGGGGATAAGGGCACCATGAAATGTGGAAAGACCAAATGTGGCATGTGTAAACATATTAGCAAATCTCCCAGTTTTCACAATTCTAATTATTCAGAGGAATTCAATATCAAAATTCGAAGCAACTGCAATTCCACTTTTGTAGTGTACCTTTTAGAGTGTGGGTGTGGCCTATTTTACGTGGGCCACCCTAAGAGGAAAATAAAAAGAAGGTTCTATGAAAATGTGTATAACATAAAAGAGAAATTCACCAGTGTTCTTAGACATTATTTAGAATGTCACAACTGTAATCCAAGCAGCTTGAAAATACAAATTATTGATTGGGTTCCCCCTAAGAAAAGGGATAGACTATTAAAATTACGCAAATTATAAACTGTGTGGATATATAAAATTAAATGTCTATACCTTTTAGATGTTGCAGCCCATATGTAAGATAGTAGCATACTCCCATATTATGAGAGCTGATAGGTCTGTTGTTTCACATTATTACTCCCTACTCCCCATGGCGGGTTAGCATGGAAAGTCCATGATTTTCATGATAATGTTTTTATTTTCGTTTTTCTTTTTAGTTTTTTTATAAACCTGCTGGGTGTTCTACCTTTATGCATTTCTTGGCAGGTTGGTGTATAATAAGAATGGAAGAGAATATAACCTCCTTTAACTGAAGATCTGTGTGATAATATTTTATAATATCAGCTAGTCTATCTTTATGAGAATCCAGCTTGCATTTTTATGACTTTTTCGATGTTTTTAATGGGTAGAATAGGTGAAGTGTATCTATCACTCTTTTTATAGCTATCTTTATAAATTGTGTTTATCATGCATGGTATTTTAATGTTTTCTATGTGTCAAACATGTCTGATTAAGCGCACCTCATTTACTCAGATACTGTATATAATTCTATAGGCCAATCAGTATGTAAGAAGGCTGTCACTTGTGAGGTGTGTTCACCTGTACACCCCCCCTCAAATGATTGGTTGCTTAAACCTTTAATAAGGGGTTTGTCACCTGTGATATTATATGCAACTTCTCCTCTTGATAAAGCCCGTCCGTAGATTGGGTGAAACACGTTAAGGTCGTGCTGTTTTATACTTATCTAAGTATTGTTTTAACATATCATTGCTATTACACACTACTAT
This sequence comes from Bombina bombina, assembly GCF_027579735.1. Taxonomy (NCBI): domain Eukaryota; kingdom Metazoa; phylum Chordata; class Amphibia; order Anura; family Bombinatoridae; genus Bombina; species Bombina bombina. The sequence continues at coordinate 268,245,327 of NC_069500.1, read as the reverse complement.
TAAGTGGATTCCTGAATTCTGAAATCGGAGATTACCCTTTGGGAAACACAGTGGTTTTATGTGTTTGGTAATTGACTGTCATCCTCAAGGACCAGATTCTGTGAACTGCTTACCTGCTTGCCTGTATTGACTACATGCCGTTTTACCTTGCACATCTTGTAAGTGTGATTCTTTGTTTACGTTATATATCCTTGTTAAATAAAACTCACTTAAATCGAGTTTTGCGCTCCTTTTGTCTCCCTGTTTTTCTGCATATTTCTGTTTGCTGAGAGGATCGAGCTCAGCATCGTTGGAGCAGCACCTTGGACACTGTACCCACTACTGGGTGATGTTACCACCTGGCAGTACCTAGAAGCCACCATCACAAGCTGCAATTACGAACTGGGCCGCTTGGAAGGATCATCCTAGCGTAGTTTGGGCGATTCTACTTGTGCTTTTTCCACGACCAAAGACACCTTTGTTGCCGCACTAGCAGTTTAAACATAGTAAGGTACTGTGGTTATTTTCACAATAAGTTATCAGTTTGACATTGTCATATGATCACCACTGGGACACACTAGCTTGCAAATACATTGGAAGCACTCAACATCAGAGACATTCTGTTGGACACTGTATGTTCAGTTATATTTACAATTTTCATCTGCATTTGCATAGCTATTACATAGCATTTGTATCGCAATATTACTACTTCCATTTTTAGTTTTGTTGGTATATCAGGGTCCATATTCTTCTGTTCATCTCAGATCAGAGACTTATGTACATATAATTATTGGGAATTAGTGCAGATAGTTCTCTTGTGTTTGTTTAATTCCTGCACAGATGACATATTGCAATATTTATAAAAAAATAAGTATTTATCCTGTTTTATACTAATTAAAGTTAACAAGAGTTTATTTTTATAATGTCTTGACTTGTTTATCAGATTAATCTTATTATTTGTATGCAGCGTTGTACACTGATACAGGCATATAACTATTACTATCAGAATCCCTAACACTATCAATTCAAAATTCACAATTACAAACATATGACTCACTATAGAATCTGAGCTTATTCAGCAAAATTATTAGCCCAAGAATATGTTAATACTGTGCTGAAAGGTCAATATCCGAGCAATAGAAAGAAATAAAACATAAGATCTGTATAATACGCACTAACTTCCATGCCAAGCCTAAATATTGCAGATGATAAATCAAGGCCTCTAAACATAAAAAAACAGTCATTACCTACAATTATATAATTATATGTTATAAAATAATTTGAAGCATTTGAATTTAAGTGATATGAAACCCAAATTCTTTCATGATTCAGATTGAGCATGCAATTTTAAGCAACTTTCTAATTTACTCCTATGATCAAATGTTCTTCGTTCTCTTTGTATCTTTATTTGAAAAGCAGGAATGTAAACTTTGTAGCCACCAATAAGCAAGCAATACCCAGGTGCTGAACCAAAAATGTGGAGGCAAAAATTATGCATCTTTTTTAAAGATTTCTTAATTTTAATACTTAGCAAATTAGAAGAATTTACCAGCACAATCAGGTCTCATCCTAATAATTACATTCTCTGGAGTGGGAAACTTGTTTTTTGGCATTTCCATAATTTTTAACATTTGACTGAGAACTTAAACTCTGGAGTTGCTGGGTTATAAAGGTTTAAAACTGCATTTTGAACATGCTGAGTAGAAGCAAACAGCTGAAAAAAATTAGTAAAGACGTGATTTGACAGCTAAGGTTTGTTTCGGTTGTTGTTATAGATATTTTGATCTGCAGGATGTTGTAGCCTGGAGAACAGCATCAGTTTTATTTAGCATGTATTTATATAAATGATAGTCAGGCCACACATACACATGCACATATACTACACAAACTCTACATATATAGCACACAAACACTACACACTGCACATACACATTCCACCCAAACACTACACACTGCACATACACATTCCACAAAAACACTACACACTGTGCATACACATTCCACACAAACAATACACACTGCACATACACATTCCACACAAGCACTATACACTGCACATACACATTCCACACAAACAATACACACTGCACATACACATTCCACACAAGCACTATACACTGCACATACACATTCCACACAAACAATACACACTGCACATACACATTCCACACAAGCACTATACACTGCACATACACATTCCACACAAACAATACACACTGCACATACACATTCCACACAAACACTACACACTGCACATACACATTAAACACAAACAATACACACTGCACATACACATTCCACACAAGCACTATACACTGCACATACACATTCCACACAAACAATACACACTGCACATTCCACACAAGCACTATACACTGCACATACACATTCCACACAAACAATACACACTGCACATACACATTCCACACAAACACTACACACACACGCTACTTAAAGGCATACTAAACCCACATTTTTTCTTTCATGATTCAGATAAAGCATTGATTTTACCATTATGTGTTTAATAGAGAAAAATGTTATTTAGCTAGACTTACAGGTAATAATATATCAGATTGTAGATCATAATAATACCTTAAATGAGTGCACATAAAAAACAGGAATGTAAAGCTTAGGAGCCAGCCCATTTTTGGTTCAGAACCTGGGTTATACTTGCTTATTGATGGCTAAATGTAGCCATCAATAAGCAAGCACTATCCAGGGTGCTGAACCTAAAATGGGCCAGCTTCTAAGTTTACATTCCTGCTTTTTAAATAAAGATTAAATATAAAAAAAAATGGGTTTAGTATCCCTTTAAATAACAAATATTACACAAAATACCACACACACAAATACACACAATAGCAAACGCATACACAGCACAAAAATTACTCATTGCACAACTATACGGACACCTTATACCTGCACATCACACACTTACACAGGTTTTAAAAAACACAAAAAAAAATTAGTTCAATGGGGAATAATTTGCATTAATTCCAGAGTTTAAGATCACAATCAAATGTTAAAATGCATGGAAATTGTGAAATTTGAACTTCCCCACCAGAGAGAATTTAATAATAATATAATATACTGAATATTCTTTGATATGGGTATTTTAGAGTTTAGCATCTACATGGCTTTTATATTTATTGGGAACAACATATCCAAATCCATCGTTCAAAGCAAGTTTGAATCTGTGCTGTCACCTACTAAAAAGACTGAGTTCCCCATAATGCTTTGCAATTGAAACTTGATTTGCATGAGGTATCTGAGCATTAGCATTACATTACATGGTCCATTGGCTTCACACTCACAGAACACAATGATATTAACATTATGTGGTGTTTAATAGAACAAAAAGTTATTTAGCTATACTTACATGTAATAAAATATCAGATTGTAGATAATAAGAATGCCTGAAATGAGTGCACATAAATTATCATGAGAATTGTATTGTTTGAGTATGTTGTAATAGTATGATTACTTAGCGTTGTATTTCTGCTTAAATTGTCAATCTAAAAATAATCTTTAATACCAAATATACTAATAAGTCATCCCAACTGGTAAATTGTACTGAGATTTTTGCTGGCAATAGTTCATAGGAAGTGAAACTTTCTTTATGGCCAGTCTATGTTTAGTCAGACTTTTTACACCTCAATACACTCCCAGACTGTATTCCTTATATGCCCGTCCTACCTTTGTCCTGCCATTTCACAAACCCAAGGTCTATTATACATACCAGTGTATTTCATTACACACTTTCTCTAGTTTACATTCTTAACCTTTATTTAAAGTTCCCAGCTTCTCTATGTGGCATACTTTGCAGTAAACTTACCATGACTGATCTGTCATTATCTTTGTAATGCTGCCATGTAAAATGCCTCGTCAATAATAATTATAATCAGAATGCTTATTTAGAGATTGCAATGAAATGGCTTGATATTTAAAATGCTTATTATAAAATTATTAAATTCAAACATGAATTGGGCTTAGTTATAGGGACATAAAACAAGTTGGGATAGAGACAAAAAATAATAATATGTACTTTAATTACTTTGCCTGCAAATTTATACTGCAGTGCCTCACCTTTCTTTTTAGTTTCAGAATTGTATATAATTAGCTGCAAAGTTTTTAAATATATTTTTCATGTGATAACTAGATTGGCGGTTATATAATTTAGGTATTGAATCCTCAGAAGAAAAAGGTAGAGGCTGTGATTATGATAAATTAAAAAAGACTCACTAACCTAAATGAATTAAGATCATTCTTAGTAATGATAAACTATTCTAGTTTGTTCCTTGACCATTATACTGATTTAGCTATGCCATGCCTTCGTCTTTTAAAAAAGATGTCCCCTGAAAATAGGATAAGTGATGTCGCGAATTGTTTGCCGGCGAATAGTTCCTGGCGAACATAGCTTGTTCGCGTTCGCAGCGGCGGGCGAACATATGCGATGTTCGATCCGCCCCCTATTCGTCATCATTGAGTAAACTTTGACCCTGTATCTCACAGTCTGCAGACACATTTCAGCCAATCAGCAGCAGACACTCCCTCCCAGACCCTCCCAGCTCCTGGACAGCAGCCATTTTAGATTCATTCGGAAGCTGCATTGTTAGTGAGAGGAGGGACAGTGTAGCTGCTGCTGATTTCATAGGGAAATTGATAGCTAGGCTAGTGTATTCAGTGTCCACTACAGTCCTGAAGGACTCATCTGATCTCTGCTGTAAGGACAGCACCCCAAAAAGCCCTTTTTAGGGCTAGAACATCAGTCTTTTTTTTTTTGCCTGTGTAATTTTGACTGTGAAACATCAGACTGCTAGTGTAATCTAATTGCAGTTGCCTGCCTGCAGTGCCACCACTCATATCTGTTGTAACAGTAGTGTAAATTTAAAAAAAAAAACTTTTTTGACTGTGAAACATCAGTCTGCTAGTGTAATCTAATAGCAGTTGCCTGCCTGCCAGCGTGTGTGCCAGGCCCACTTGCCAACTAGTGCCACCACTCATATCTGTTGTAACAGTAGTGTAAATTTAAAAAAAAAAACTTTTTTGACTGTGAAACATCAGTCTGCTAGTGTAATCTAATTGCAGTTGCCTGCCTGCAGTGCCACCACTCATATCTGTTGTAACAGTAGTGTAAATTTAAAAAAAAAAACTTTTTTGACTGTGAAACATCAGTCTGCTAGTGTAATCTAATTGCAGTTGCCTGCCTGCCAGCGTGTGTGCCAGGCCCACTTGCCAACTAGTACCACCACTCATATCTGTTGTAACAGTAGTGTAAATTTAAAAAAAACAAACTTTTTGACTGTGAAACATCAGTCTGCTAGTGTAATCTAATAGCAGTTGCCTGCCTGCCAGCGTGTGTGCCAGGTCCACTTGCCAACTAGTGCCACCACTCATATCTGTTGTAACAGTAGTGTAAATTTTTTAAAAAAAACTTTTTTGACTGTGAAACATCAGTCTGCTAGTGTAATCTAATTGCAGTTGCCTGTCTGCCTGCCAACGTGTGTCCCAGGCCCACTTGCTAAGTGCCACCACTCATATCTGTTGTAACAGTAGTGTAAATTTAAAAAAAAAAAACTTTTTTGACTGTGAAACATCAGTCTGCTATTGTAATCTAATTGCAGTTGCCTGCCTGCCAGCGTGTGTCCTAGGCCCACTTGCTAAGTGCCACCACTCATATCTGTTGTAACAGTAGTGTAAATTAAAAAAAAAAAAACTTTTTTGACTGTGAAACATCAGTCTGCTAGTGTAATCTAATTGCAGTTGCCTGCCTGCCAGCGTGTGTCCCAGGCCCACTTGCTAAGTGCCACCACTCATATCTGTTGTAACAGTAGTGTAAATTTTTTTAAAAAAAACTTTTTTGACTGTGAAACATCAGTCTGCTAGTGTAATCTAATAGCAGTTGCCTGCCTGCCAGCGTGTGTGCCAGGCCCACTTGCCAACTAGTGCCACCACTCATATCTGTTGTAGCAGTAGTGTAAATTTAAAAAAAAAAAAAAAATTTTTGACTGTGAAACATCAGTCTGCGAGTGTAATCTAATTGCAGTTGCCTGCCTGCCAGCGTGTGTGCCAGGCCCACTTGCCAACTAGTACCACCACTCATATCTGTTGTAACAGTAGTGTAAATTTAAAAAAAAAACTTTTTTGACTGTGAAACATCAGTCTGCTAGTGTAATCTAATTGCAGTTGCCTGCCTGCCAGCGTGTGTGCCAGGCCCACTTGCCAACTAGTACCACCACTCATATCTGTTGTAACAGTAGTGTAAATTTAAAAAAAAGAACTTTTTTGACTGTGAAACATCAGTCTGCTAGTGTAATCTAATTGCAGTTGTCTGCCTGCCAGCGTGTGTGCCAGGCCCACTTGCCAACTAGTGCCACCACTCATATATATGTTGTAACAGTAGTGTAAATTTAAAAAAGAAAAACTTTTTTGACTTTGAAACATCAGAGGATGTTAGTTCACGGATTTCATATAGATAACACTGTGCTCGTGCACGAGAAGTTATCTGGGAGCAGGCACTGATTGGCTAGACTGCAAGTCTGTCAAAAGAACTGAAAAAGGGGCAGTTTGCAGAGGCTTAGATACAAGATAATCACAGAGGTTAAAAGTATATTATTATAAATGTGTTAGTTATGCAAAACTGGGAAATGGGTAATAAAGGGATTATCTATCTTTTAAAACAATAAAAATTCTGGTGTAGACTGTCCCTTTAAACAGGGAGTTTGGTCTGTCACTGTGAAGTGGGCGTAACCCTTACACTACCTGATCGATACAACTTCATACCTGATGTTTTAAAGCACGTTATTCCAAACTATTTAGGAATGTTAGGCGATTTATGCACTTTATGGATTAAAACCAGACTCTGCATCAACTATGTAATTTTCCATGGGAGTTTTGCCATGTATCCCCCTCCGGCATGCCACAGTCCAGGTGTTAGTCCCCTTGAAACAACTTTTCCATCACTATTGTGGCCAGAAAGAGTCCCTGTTGGTTTTAAAGTTCGCCTGCCTATTAAAGTCAATGGCGGTTCGCCCGTTCGCGAACAGTTGCGGAAGTTCGAGTCCGCCGTTCGCGAACCGAAATTTTTAGGTTCGAGACATCACTAAATAGGATCAGGTGCAGGAAGAGGTTATGAGAGAGCTTAAAAAGAGACGCACAAAGGTATCCTGTTTAGACTACCTTGAAAGTGGCATGCCATTCTACTTGAATAGCAGGTTACACTAACTTATGTGTCAGCATGGTCTTGTCCTAGAAACATGATGACTTGAGTAAAGTGACTGCTTGTGCAAGCAAAACAATGTTCCACGTAAAAGGTTAAAGGGACAGTCTACACCAAAATTTTTCTTATTTAAAAAGATCGATAATTTATTACCCATTCCCCGTTTTTGCATAACCAACACAGTTATATTAATATACTTTTTACCTCTGTGATTACCTTGTATCTAAGCCTCTGCAGACAGCTTCTTTATCTAAGTGCTTTTGACAGACATGCAGTGTAGTCAATCAGTGAAGACTCCTAAATAACTTCACGGGAGTGAGCACAATGTTATCTATATGACACACATGAACTAACAATGTCTAACTGTGAAAAACTTTCAAAATGCTCTGAGCTAAGTGGCGGTTTTCAACGGTTTAGAAATCAGTTTGAGCCTAGCTAGGTTTAGCTTTTCAAAAATACCACCAAGGGAACAAAGCAAATTTGATGATAAAAGTAAATTGGAAAGTTGTTTACAATTACATGCCCTATCTGAATCATTAAAGTTTAGTTTTGACTTTACTGTCCCTTTAATAAGGACTTTTCTTTTGCCAGAAATGCTACGCGTTATGTTAGGGCATGTCTTTTAACCAAAAACAAAGAGGCGTGTCAGGACTTATCTTTTATCAGAAAATGCTACACAGCATGTTAGGACATGTCTTTTACTCAAAACAGACTAATACCTCACAATGTTTTATGACTCAGTCTCAGTCAGACAGTCATAACTCCCTTTATTTAAATAAATAAATATATATTACAATAGAACAGTGAACTGGCTCACTTACTTACTTCTGGTTTATTTTTATTATTTTTTTTCTCTTTGCAGGGGTTAAAGTAAACTGTAAACATAATCAAATGGAACTTAGTATTTGTAAGAGAATACAATGCACTTTGTTATTGTATTGTTATGTATGACTGTCCAGGTGCAAAATCAGAATTATTGTGTACCTGCGGACTCCTGATAATAAATCAACCATTACAAGAGGCTGGTTATTGCTACCACGAGCTCGCAGTAGCAATTAGTGCTTATAAAATTAACCAGAGATCCGATCTCTGGTTAATTTTATCATTCTGCCCCAAATGCCCCCCAAATACTGTCTAGTATATTATATTAAAAAATAAAGATTGGAGCATCTTTATGTTTTAATAAAATTACTGCACTAGTGGTAATGGGGTAAAAAGTGCTTTTACATTGCGGTCTATGGGAACTGTGTGTTCCCTGTAAATATATATGTATATGCTTATTTGAATTGGGTGGGGTGTCAAAATGCAGCTTCGCCTGTGTAGACAAAAATCCTTGCACCGGCCCTGAACTCGCTGTATACTGTCTAAAGTCTGCTACCGGCGATCGTGGATTTGTATTAAGAGAATTATATCATAATCCTACAAACCCCGGATCATTAGGTGATGTTGAAAATCTGTACAAAGCATCTAAAAAATATGGATTCAACAGAAAAAAAATTGTAAATTTTTTAAATCAGCAAGATGTTTACACGCTACATAAACCGGCCAGACGTATTTTTGAAAGAAATAAAATATATTCACCTTCTTTAGATATATAATGGCAAGCTGACCTGGTATCCATGATAGATTACCATAAATATAATGACGATCTAAAGTATATTCTAACCGTTATAGATTGTTTTTCTAAATACGCTTGGGGCATTGGATTACATAATAAAACTGGTCCAAGCATCGCAAAAGGTTTTGAAACAATATTTAAAGATGGTTGTGTTCCTATGAAAATACAGACTGATAAAGGCAAAGAATTTTTAAATGGAACCGTACAGAAGTTATTGAAAAAAAAATAAAATTCAACATTTTGTCGCAAATAACTGTGTAAAAGCAGCAATTGTAGAACAATTTAACCGTACATTAAAGACTAGAATGTGGCGCTATTTTACACATCACAGCAGATATATAAACATATTGAACAAATTAATTCATAGTTATAATAAGACATACAGCAGAACAGAACCATATGTTGTAAACCATTAGAAGTGACGCAAGAAAATTCACTCGTCGTCTGGAAAATTATTTACGGATCTTCCAAAAACTAAAAAGGTTGTTTTAAAAATCGTTGACCACGTCAGGATTTTGAAACTTAAGGGTCCGTTCACAAAAGGTTTTGAGCAAAATTTCACATCTGAAATATTTATAATTGAAGGTCTGAATACAAAAGGATTTAAACATATATTAAGATTTTATATCCCTTTTAATAGAATACAATATCAAAGTATAATTTATACCTTTTAATTAAATAACATTAAACTTTATAGTCTTTTATAAATCCCCTAATCAACATTATCAAAATAATTAAGCTTAATACCCTCTTATAACCTTTTTAATCCAAATCCTAATAAAAAGAATTATATCAATTTTATATCAAATTCGTATTAAAAACACTTTTTTAATATCAATTTTATATCAAATTTGTATCAAAATCCCTTTTTATATAAATTTTATATCAAATTCATATCAAAAAGGGGCGTAAAAGTGGAAGAAGAAAGGTGCAGGGTTACGGGTGTTGAAAGGAGCATGTCCACCTGTCAAATAGGTGTTTGACATAACCTCCATACCATAATATTACTACTGACAAGGAAAGAATCCATTAAATTTTTTACCAAATAATTCCATCTGTTTATTATTTTTAGTAATAGTTGGTAATCTGCTTGGTGCCAAAATGTTTTTCAAATTCATTGTTTTCCTAAAAATGGAATCAGGATTCTCACACAAATTGTCTCCTAAAATTATGTAATTTTCTAAAAAGTGCTATTGCGAAATGACCGTCTTAATATGAACGTTGTTAGTACCATATTCCATAATAAACAAAATATCAATCTTACTCCTAGATTATGAGTTGTGCGGTACCAGGGGTGCGTTGCTAACTTGCAGTTTATTGTCACTGCTCACTTACCTGCAGCGCTGGTATTACGGGTTTTTATCAACCCGGCGTTAACAGGCAATAAGTGAGCATAGAGCAAAATTGCGCTCCACACTGCACTCCAATACCAGCGCTGCTTAAGTGAGCGGAGCTGGTTATACGTGCTCGTGCACGATTTCCCCATAGACATCAATGGGGAGAGCCAGCTGAAAAAAAGTCTAACACCTGCCAAAAAGCAGCGTAAAGCTCAGTAACGCAGCCCCATTGATTCCTATGGGGAAACAAATTTTATGTTTACACCTAACACCCTAACATGAACCCCCGAGTCTAAACACCCCTAATCTTACACTTATTAACCCCTAATCTGCCGCCCCCTACATTGCCGACACCTACATTATATTTATTAACCCCTAATCTGCTGCCCCGACATCGTCGCCACCTGCATTATACTTATTAACCCCTAATCTGCTGCCCCCAACATCGACGACACCTACATTATATTTATTAACCCCTAATCTTCTGCCCCCTACATCGCCAATACCTACAAAATGTTATTAACCCCTAATATGTCACCCCAACGTCGCCGCCACTATAATAAATATATTAACCCCTAAACTGCTGTACTCCCGCATCCCAAACACTAGATAAATATTAATTACCCTTATCTGCCGCCCCTAACATCGCCACCACCTACATACATTTATTAACCACTAATCTGCCGCCCCCAACGTCGCCACCACTATATTATATTTATTAACCCCTAAATCTAAGTCTAACCCTAACACCCCCTAACTTAAATATAATTTAAATAAATCTAAATACAAATTACTATCATTACCTAAATTATTCCTATTTATTTTTTAAACTAAATACTTACCTATAAAATAAACCCTAAGATAGCTACAATATAACTAATAGTTACATTGTATCTAGCTTAGGGTTTATTTTTATTTTACAGGCAAGTTTTATTTATTTTAACTAGGTAGAATAGTTATTAAATAGTTATTAACTATTTACTAACTACCTAGCTAAAATAAATACAAATTGATCTGCAAAATAAAACCTAACCTAAGTTACACTAACACCTAGCACTACACTACAATTAAATAAATTACCTACATTACCTCTCCGACATCGCCACCACCTACATTATACTTATTAACCCCTAATCTGCTGCCCCCAACATTGCCGGCACCTCCATTATATTTATTAACCCCTAATCTTCCGTCCCCTACATCACCGACACCTACATAATGTTATTAACCCCTAATCTGCCGCCCCCAACGTTGCCGCCACTATAATAAACATATTAACCCCTAAACCGCCGTACTCCTGCATCGCAATCACTAGTTAAATATTAACTTCTAATCTGCCGCCCCTAACATCGCCGCCACCTACCTACATTTATTAACCCCTAATCTGCCTCCCCCAATGTCGCCGCCACTATATTATATTTATTAACCCCTAAATCTAAGTCTAACCCTAACCCTAACACCCCTAACTTAAATATAATTAAAATAAATATAAAGTAAAATTCCTATCATTAACTAAATAATTCCCATTTAAAACTAAATACTTATCCATAAAATAAACCCTAAGCTAGCTACAATATAACTAATAGTTACATTGTATCTAGCTTAGGGTTTATTTTTATTTTACAGGCAAGTTTGTATTTATTTTAACTAGGTAGAATAGTTACTAAATAGTTATTAACTATTTAATAACTACCTAGCTAAAATAAATACAAATGTACCTGTAAAATAAAACCTAACCTAAGTTACACTAACACCTAACACTACAATACAATTAAATAAATTCCCTACATTAAATATAATTAAATAAATTTTAAAAAATTAGCTAAATTACCAAAAAAATAACACTAAATTACAGAAAATAAAAAACATATTACAAGATCTTTAAACTAATTACACCTAATCTAATAGACATATCAAAATAAAAAAGCCCACCCAAAATTAAAAAAAACTCTAGCCTAAACTAAACTACCAATAGCCCTTAAAAGGGCCTTTTGCATGGCATTGCCCCAAAGAAATCAGCTCTTTTACCTGTAAAAAAAAAATACAAACAACCCCCCCAACAGTAAAACCCATCACCCACACAACCAACCCCCTAAATAAAACCCTAACTAAAAAACCTAAGCTCCCCATTGCCCTGAAAAGGACATTTAGATGGGCATTGCTCTTAAAAGGGCATTTAGCTCTATTGCAGTCCAAAGCCCTAACCTAAAAAATAAATCCACCCAATTCACCCTTAAAAATCCTAACACTAACCCCCGAAGATTCACTTACCGGGAGAAGTCTTCACCCAAGTGGCAAGATGTCCTCAACGAAGCCGGCAGAAGTGGTCCTCCAGATGGGCAGAAGTGGTCCTCCAGATGGGCAGAAGTCTTCATCCAGACGGCATCTTCTATCTACATCCTTCCGACACGGAGTGACTCCATCTTCAAGACATACGGCGCGGGGCATCCTCTTCTTTTGATGGCTAACGACGAATGAAGGTTCCCTTAAATGACGTCATCCAAGATGGCGTCCCTTAGATTCCGATTGGCTGATAGAATTCTATCAGGCAATCGGAATTAAGGTTGCATAAATTTGTATTTATTTTAGCTAAGTAGTTATTAACTAGTTAATAACTGTTTAGTAACTATTCTACCTAGTTAAAATAAATACAAACTTGCCTGTAAAATAAAAACAAACCCTAAGCTAGATACAATGTAACTATTAGTTATATTGTAGCTAGCTTAGGGTTTATTTTATAGGTAAGTATTTAGTTTTAAATAGGAATAATTTAGGTAATGAGAGTAATTTGTATTTAGATTTATTTAAATTATATTTAAGTTAGGGGGTGTTAGGGTTAGGGTTAGACTTAGGTTTAAAGGGTTAATAAATTTAGAATAGTGATGGCGACGTTGGGGACGGCAGATTAGGGGTTAATAAATGTAGGTAGGTGGTGGCGATGTTGGGGTCAGCAGCTTAGCGGTTAATAAGTATAATGTAGGTAACGGCGATGTTGGGGGCAGCAGATTAGGGGTTAATAATATTTAACTAGTGTTTGCGAGGCGGGAGTGCTGTGGTTTTGGGGTTAATATGTTTATTCTAGTGGCAGCGATGTGCGGAGTGGCAGATTAGGGGTTAATAATTTTCTTTTAGTGTTTGCGATGCAGGAGGGCCTAGGTTTAGGGGTTAATAGGTAGTTTATGGGTGTTAGTGTACTTTTTAGCACTTTAGTTATGAGTTTTATGCTACAGCTTTGCAACGTAAAACTCATAACTACTGACTTTAAAATGCGTTAGGAATCTTGGCGGTAGAAGCTGTACCGCTCACTTTTTGGTCTCCCAGGACAAACTCGTAATACCGGCGCTATCGAAGTCCCATAGAAAAAAGCCTTTACGAAATTTACATAAATCGTTTTGCGGTAAGGCCAAAAAAGTGTGCAGTACACCTATACCTGCAAGACTCGTAATACCAGTGGGCGTAAAAAAGCAGCATTAGGACCTGTTAACACTGCTTTTATACCTTAACGCACAACTCGTAATCTAGCCGTTAGTTTCCCCCTCAAATGGATCACTTCTTTTTTCAGACTTGTTCCTATATCTAATAAGGGAGTTTCTATCTAACTTTCCCACATCTTCCATGGTCTTGTCTATAAGGGATTCATTATATAAATAACTAGTCAAAGGCCTTTAACATAGATATACATGTCTGAAAATGTGTATATATACTGTATATATATATTTTATATATATATATATATATATATATATATATCCATATGTATTTATATGTGTATATAATTACAGACATATGTACACATATAAACACATACATATATATGTATACATATACATATGTAGATATATGTGTGTGTACATATTTATTTACAGACATATTTACAGACATATATACACATATAAACGCATACCGATAGATTAAACAGATTAAAAGTACACATCGGTTGTATACAACCATGAAGCTTGCTTCAGCGTCTAATGGATCCGCTTTGTTCAGTGTGGTCAGGGCTGATAATTATATTCAGCTGTGTGTTTCTCACATAGTTCATACAGGAAACCACAACCCAATGTTACAACCAGTAAGGATACAATATAGCACGCTATATAGCAAGTTATTAATACACTTTAAACACGAAGATTAAGATCTCTCAGCTCACCAGTACACTCAATGTCGTGAACCTGGTAGCCTCCCTGAGACCTCCAGTGTTTAGCTCACTCAAAGTACGTTTCGTTTCTGTGCTCAAGAGTGACATGCCTACTGGGAAGTACTCCTTAAATAGGCTGTTTAATTTAACAGGTGATAGATTAACCCATTCCTCTAAACAACTTATACCTGCTGACTCATATTACATAGATATGCGTTAGTATATGCAATCTGTAATTTATAATATATCATGAATAAACATAATAAATATATTTAAAATATATATATATAAAATTCATATAGCACATATTTTTGACACAATGTTAAAAAAGTTCATATTTCTAGCACCTTATTAGCTAAAAAAAACAATGTATTACCCCTATTATATATTAAGTCCAATAAAAATATACTTATAAAATTTTTGCTTATAAAATCATACCAATGCTTTAAAATACTTAACTTTAAAATAGGATAATCCCTATTAAAATTAAACTAAAAATGATTGGACATCTAAATCAACATTTAACCCTTTTGGTTGGAGACAGTCTAACTCCTTTATCCAATAGGTCTCCCTTTGTCTGAGTTTCAGGAGTCTGTTGGTATCCCAGATGTTAGGGGGAACCCACTCTATAACTTTAATTTCTAAGTCCTTAATGTCATTATTGTGTACAATTTTAAAATGTACAGGTACACTATGTGTGTCAAGGCCATTCTCTATATTAGTCAAGTGTTCCCTAAATCTGTTTTTGACTTTTCTTTTAGTGCGCCCTATATAGATAAGGTTACACTTGCATTTCAACTGATATACTACATAGGTACTCATACACGTGCATCTACTTTTGACCTTAAACTCCTTTGAGCCATCTGAACTATAAAAATTATTGTTCCCCTTACTTAGATGGGGGCACATAACACAGTCTCTAGTTTTGCACTTAAATGTACCAGTACTCGCTCCCCCCACCCCCATTGTACTAGGTTTGTACTGGATTTTTCATGACCTTTCAGTTTAGTTTGTGCAAGCATACTTTTAAGGTCCCCTGTTCTTCCTAAAGAGAACCTCTGGTTTTTCATCTATACAATGTTTCAATACGGGGTCTAACTTCAAAACTTGCCAATGTTTTCTCATTATATTTTTAATTTTAAGGTGCTCACTATTAAATTTGGTTATAAATTTAGGATTACTATTCTGGTTATTTTGGCACAAAACTTTACTATTTTGATTTTTTGGTTGCTCTATCAGGGATTTCGTATCCAGTTGATCCACTCTCAGTTTGGTGGATCTTAATAAATATTTATTATAGCCTTTTTCTTCAAATTTAGAGGTCAGAATCCCTGCCTCTACAGTGTAATCCTCTGTTTTAGTGCAATTACGTTTAATTCGCTGATATTGTCCTATGGGAATATTGTTCTTCCATTTCTTAAGATGTCCACTATAAGCATTTAGCAAGCCGTTTCTGTCTGTGCTTTTTCTAAAGTTTCTTACTGCTACCTGATTGTATTCCCTATCATTAAATAGAGTAAGATCTAGAAAGTCAATTTTATCCTGTGAACATTGATGCGTGAATCTAAGGTTGTAGACATTGTTGTTCATGTGTTCCATTAATTTATCAATATCACTAGGGACTCCCTGCCAAATCATTATGATATTGTTGATGAAATGATGGTAATATACTATATTTGAAACAAAAGGATTATTCGTCCAGATTTTATTATTCTCAAAATTGGACATAAACAAATTGGCATAGGATGGGGCAAATGTTGTCCCCATCGCTGTGCCCCGAATTTGTTTATAGAATTTACCTTCAAATAAAAAATAATTATGAGTGAGAATAAAATCAATACAATTCGCAATAAACTCTATGTGTGCAGAATCTAAATCACCTTTGGAGCATTCTTCTCTTATTACAGAGACTCCTTTATCATGTGAGATGCTGGTGTACAATGCGGATACATCGCATGTAACCCAATAATAGTCAATTCTCCACTCTATTCCTTCGTACTTCTTTATAACATCTAAAGTATCTCTCAAGTAGGCCCTAGTGTTTTTAACAAGTGGTTGGAGGAAGTAGTCTATGTACTTTGATAAATTATCACAGAGGGACCCAATGCCAGACACAATGGGGGTTCGATTTGATTTTTGATTTGATGTATCTTGGGGAGGTGATAGAAACAGGCAATCTTAGGATGGATTTCCTGTACAAATTTAAATTCAGGTGTTTGTATCATTTAGCAAATTAAGCGCTTCTTTTAAGTAATCCTGTTTATTTTGGACCACTATACCTGCACCTTTGTCTGCAGATCTATACACAACCTCCGTATCTCCCATGAGGTTTTTCAACGATTTCCTTTCTGGATGGGATAGATTATCAATATACTAATTCTTATTTTGAAACAATTTTTCAAGGTCTTCGCACACTAATAAAGGATTTGATATACTCACTCAGCATTTTGAGGGAAGAAGACCAACCTCCGTTTTAGAGGACAATGTCGAGATGTATATACAGATTCATCATGTAAGGATAAGTCTAATAACTCCTCCCATGCTATTTCATGAGGACTTCCTTCAATATTAGTGTCTACATGATTCGTTAGATCTAAGATTTGAAAGTCATTGTTTTCTAAATGCTCCCCTTTGCAATTATTTCTCTCATAGTATCTTTTTAAAGTGATTTTTCTAATGAATTTTTGTAAATCTATAAATAATTCAAACTGGTTCGGTGAGGATACAGGGGCAAAATTTAGACCTTTTGAAAGTAATCTTCGTCCGTATATATTTTGTCTAAAAAATTAAAGATACATTTCAACCAATTATTTAATTCCAGCTGTTTCTGTTTCTTTTTTTCTCTGTTTCCTTCCTCCCCTTGTCCCTCTGTAGTGTCTAAAATTCTTTTTGGTTTCCTCGGGTTTACAATTTGGTTTAAATGGTTTTCCTTTAACTGTCTTTTTTGTTGCTGGCGCCACGGGGGTGTCCCTAAAAAATGCCCCTTATTAACATTGCCTTGTTTTTGGATATGAGGATTATATGTTTTATTCTGCCAAATATTCCTAAATTTAGGTTTTGCTCCCTCTTGATCCCACCTAGAGGAATTAGAATGCTGTTCTCTAAACACCTCATATCTATTAGGCGTTTCATATATGTGAGCTTTACCATTCTCCTCATAATAATCTCTATTATTAATATTCATATACTTTTTCTTTTGATTTGATTTGTATATGGGAGTATTCCATTGTTGATTATCCCTTATATGTTTACCCTTCATAGTATCGGGTTTATTGGACCCCTTACCCTTATAATCATATTTTGTACTAGTATTTTCTTTATTCCCCACATTCATTAGTGGCCGAGAGACTGGTTTATTGCTTATTTCTTGTGTCTCATTTTGATCTTTATCTTTATGTTCTTTATAAGAGTATATTCTATTCAGTTTAAAATCCTCTAAATCTATTCTCAATTTTTTCAGTTTATTCATTTCTAATTCTTTTGAATAATTGTTTATTCTATTTTGTATGTTTTCATTAAAATCCCTCCATTTTTCAACAGTTTGATACGGTTGTATTTTATCCACAATTTTATCAATTTCTACCTTTAAATTGTCTAATTTAGATTCTCTATATTTAATGAGAATCTTTATTAGGGTCATAGAGCATTTATGTAAAGCCTGCTCCCATTCTGTATGAGACTCTATTTCATCTAATTCAAAGGCAGGACAGTTGAATATCCTTAAACCCCTAGGTATTACATCATGGAGCACGTAATTATCAAGTAATATTAGATCTTGCCATTCCTTCGCATCCTTTTCCAATAGTTTTTCTAAATTTCTAAACAAACTAATGGGGTTATCTATTTCTATAAACAAAGAATTTTCAATTAATTAATTTGATGCATGTTGTCTTGTGCTTCTTCTATTATTTTCCCCAAATGTATTGCTTTCTAAAGGTGTGTCTGTCATATTGTCAATCACTGGTGAAGCCATTCTCAATTAACAACAGTGTTCTTTTTCCCCCCAAAGAATAATTCAGAAAGTTATTTATTAAGAAAATAAATATAAAGATATATCAATATACAAATAAAAATATTTCAGCAGGAATTGTCAGGTCTCTATTGTAGCACCTAAATCCTCTGACTCAAAAAGTCGCTACACATGTAAGGCATGAGACCCGGAGTACAACTATTCAAATATGTTAGAACCTAACTAGAGAGTATTCAACATAACAATACAATATAAAATACTTAATGGTTTCAAATACTTAATGGTTTCAAATAAACCCGTGATTTCAGCAATTGCCGCACATATGAAACAGAGTAATGGTTACAAGACAGAGCAAATGTTAAAAATAAATGTGCGCTAAAGCCATAAACCGTTCAAACAAATATAATGTCCATAAGGCTTATATAAACACAGCCTCAAATTTAGTCACTGCGGTACCTCTTTGTAAATCTCAGGGTCCTTAAACAATACTTCCTGTATGAACTATGTAAGAAACACACAGCTGAATATAATTATCAGCCCTGACCACACTGAACAAAGCGGATCCATTAGACGCTGAAGCAAGCTTGATGGTTGTATACAAACGATGTGTACTTTTAATCTGATTATTCTGTGAGTAGCACTCTGGGCAAGGGGCTATCAAATAAATTTGTTTGAATCATCTACACTTAGGGCTCCATGTACTAAAGCGTCAATTTTCTCGCCGACAACGTGTCTTCTCAACTCGCTTGAACTCGCAGCTAGCGAGATGTTGCCCGCCCGCCATATGTTCTAAAAACTATCCCAAAAAAAGGTGCGTCTAATCCGCATCGAGCACTGGCGAATGATTCATACATATGACGCCTCGCTATTTGCGAATGTACTATTAATCGCTTACAACCTGTCAGTCATGTTTGTCCCACGTGACTGTAAGGTGTCAGAAACGTCAGCTTTGTTGCGGGAACATATTGCAGCACTATATAAAGTCGATTTTATAAATGTTTTCAGACTGCATATTTCAAGAACTTGAAGCTTTACTGACTGTTATTCTTATCGATAAATTAAGTATGGCTACTTCTCAATCTGATTCACAGTCCAAATCGAAGAATCCCCACTTTTCACATGAGCAGAACCTGGTTCTTGTCGATATGGTGCTAGACTCGTATGACTATTTATTTGGTTGTCGTGCGAAGCAAACTTCTAGTATCTGTAAAAAAAGTATATGGACCCGGATAAGCGATGCTGTCAGTGCTCAGGGACCTGGGAAAAAGGACGTTGACCAAATAAAAAAACGGTACAACGACATCAAAAGATTTGCAAAAGCCAAATTGGCAAAAGAAAAAAATTCAACTCGTGCTACCGGAGGTGGAACAGCTTATGTCGCTGATCTTAATGATTACGAGCAGAGACTGGTGCAGCGTCTAGGCCCAGAAGTAATCGTCGGGATCACAGATGATTGTGATAGCGACCTAAGAGGTAAAACATTAATCGAATTACTATTATTTAAATTGAATGATGATCATATTGTAATTATCCAGTAGAGTTGGTTTATCCAAATATCTATCTTGTAAAGATATTTTGTCAAATCAAGTTTTTGGTGCGTCAATTTTGATTACGTTAAATCAATGCAGATGTAGACATGAAGTGTCTCCATGGCTAACAGGATCAAAAGTGAGTAACCATTCAATTGTACACCTCTTTTTAATCAGTTGTAGGCGTTGATCTGATAGACCCTATTGTTTATTATAGTGCTCGCCACCTATTAGCTGGCAAGGGATTTTTAACGAGGTAGGTGCAGAGAAATTCACGAGCGTATAAATAGATAGTTTAGTAATTACTGTTTTGTGCGAGATTTATGTCGAGCGAGTATTTTCTAGCTACAAAAAAGACGAGAATTCAAGAGTTGCGGACAAGTTCGCTCGACGTTTGTTAATGTAAGGTTTTCAATGGATTTGTGGCATAGTACATACGGTTATTGATCCGCACGCAGAAATTTAGACGTAAATAGTCACGAAGACCTCGCAGACAGCTTAGTACATGGAGCCCTTAGAGGCGTGTTCCGTTTTCTACTTTTTCTTTTTTCTACAGCTAACGGTCCGATGAGTCTGTGATGGGACATTAACATTGAAGAGCTGCAGTGAGAACACGCTGATTTTTTTTGGGATCTCATGAACTCCCTCTGACGAAAGAAATTAACTCTGCCGGAAATCAATACAGGAAGTAATGTTTAAGGACCCTGAGATTTACAAAGAGGTACCGCAGTGACTAAATTTGAGGCTGTGTTTATATAAGCCTAATGGACATTATATTTGTTTAAACGGTTTACAGCTTCAGCGCACATTTATTTTTAACATTTGACATACCTATATATATATATATATATATATATATATATATAGAATCGTGTAGTAAGATGAAGGGCACTCTCAGGGTTATTTCTTTGAGGATTGCACCCAGGTTCAGAACTACTGACCAAAGTCGGAGTGCTGGAACTCCCGCTACTTTCATATATATATATATATATATATATATATATATATATATATATATATGTGTGTGTGTGTTTGTGTGTGAATTGTAGCCCTTTTCCATCAAGTAGATGAAAACATATAAAAACATATTTATGCAATATTCATTTTTAATAAAGTTTTTTTTTTTTTTTTTTTTTATTTATTGAGGAAAGTTGCAAGCAATCAACATTGACATTGTACTCAAAGTTGTGCAAGTGGTTATACAATTAGTTACATCCTGTCAATGATACAATGATAGGTATATACTGTATCTTCTGTCTCATCATTTTTCTTTTTTTAGTTAATAAAATAAATAAAACAAGTATTTTCAAACAATATCTATGTTCATTGAGATTAAATATCGTCAGTACCATTGTTCCGACCTGATTGTCTCTTCTCTATGCTAGGTGCTGAAGAGATCTTGATAATATTCTGAACTCGGTCATTTGTGCGCTATAACTGAAATTACAATCTCCAATATTACTAAATTGACTTCTCAAGATTACAGCTAAGGGGAGGAAGCAATCAATCCAGGAGAAGCTTAGAGAGCTAAGGATTTGGGTTAGGTAAAAGGGGAGGGGAAGGTAAGGGGAAAGGGTAGGTGTGGAAGGGGGAGGAAGGTTGGGAGGGAAAATAGAACGGCCAGGAGGAGGTAGGAGGAGGGAGACCAGAGACCATTCCAGCTGTGTCAGGGCGAGGTTTAATTAATTGTAAGTACTATATAGAATGTAGGGAATCCTCGAGGAAGTCTCTGAGAAGGATGTATTTAGGTTGTATTTCTTATAACTATATTCCTCTAAGTCTAGAAGTTCATCCACCCAATCTCTCCACATTGAGGTAGTGGGTATTGAGATTGTTTTCCAGCATCTTGCTATCAGTGATTTTGCCGCATTGAGGCCTATTTGGATGAGACAAAGTCTCAATTTATATCAGAGATTAGGGAGATTGTTAAGAAATGTGATTCTTGGTGTTAGTGTAATCTCTGTAGTGAGTAATTTATGGAAATAGGATTCTATTGACTGCCATGATGATGTTATTTAAGGACATTGCCACCAGATATGTAATAGAGAGCCCTGTTCTCCACAGCCTCTCCAACAAAGCTGTGACACTCCAGGGTAAATAGTATTTAAATGCATGGGGGTTAGCTACCTTCACATAAGCACTTTATAATTCAGTTCTAGTATTTGTGGTGTTGTGGAGGATTTACGTGTGTTTGCGGAATATTCTATTCCCTTCCGATTTACTCAGTTCTATGTTTAAGTCACGTTTCCATCTGTCAGTGTAATCTGGCAAAGTCAACGTATGTGTTGTTTCTAAATGTTTGTGTGCCAAGGATAGAGGATGTTGTACTGCTATGTTGTTTAGGCATAATGTCTCAAAGGGAGTCGGGGTTCGTAAGAGGTCTCATTTGTGTGGTGATGTGTAGATGTAGTAAGTTGAGCGTATTTCAGCCAATTCCCGAATTTCCCTCCACGCAACTCTTCAAGATTGACCCTGTCTATCAATTTCCCATTTTCTACGAATTTGGCTAGAGGTAAAGTATGGTCCCATTCTTGAAGTCTGCAAAAAAAAAAAAGAAATGTTTATGCATGTCTAAGTTTGAGCATTGTGGAGGTCTCAATTCCTTGGGAACCCAACATAGCACACACACATTTGGTGTCTGTAATAAGTGAAAGTCCATTGCAACCCACACCTTTGTGTCTGATGACCCATGCCAGTCTAGCACTCTTTGCAGAGTGACCGCAAGATGGTAATATTTTATGTTGGGTACTCCCAGTCCACCCGTCTCCGTTGATCAGCAGAGTGTGGTTTTTTTTATACGTGGTTTGTTTTTACCCCAGACAAAAGTGTTAATGGTAGTTTGTAAATGATGGATGTGCCAGTTTTGGAGTGATATTGGGATAGCTTGTAATATGTAGAGAATTTTTGGCAAATTTTAACAGACTGCATTCTACCCCACCAGGATTCTGTATTATATATTAATCATTTATAGTTTTTCTCAAAAAGGGTGGAAGGGCTAGAGGACAGAGTAATTCCTAAATATTTGACCGAGTCTTTTTGTAATTTGAAAGTGCTAATTCTGTTCAGGTTGTCAAACTCAGCCAGGGTCATAGATATGTTTAGATTTTCTTATTTCTGCTATTTAATTGAGAAATTAGAAAAGTTGCCAAATGTTTTAAGGTCATTTAGAATCTCTCGAATTGATGTATCTGGGGATGTGAGGGAAAGACGATATCATCAGCTTACAAAGCTATTTTAAACCCGTGAGAGCCAATTGGAATTCCATTAATGTTCTGGTTCACTCTAATGTATGAGGCCAGGACCTCCATGGATAATATAAATAGTGTTGGTGACAATGGGCAGCCCTGACGTGTGCCATTGGTAATTTGGAAGGGATTAGAGAGAACAGAGTTTACTTTGACCCTAGCGAATGGTAAGGAGTATAGACCAAGTATTATATTAATATTTTTCCCCCGAATCCTAAGAATTCCAAGGTAATTTTAAGGAAATGCCAATTAATGCAGTCAAAGGTTTTATAAGCATCTATTATGATGAAGACCAGGTTGTTTATCAGGTTTTTTTATCACTGTAATGTGTGCTTCTTGCATCAGCGAGAATAATTTATGATTTTCATCTAAGGTGTGAAAAAGGTTAAGCAGATGAGGGGCTAAAAGGGACATGTAGGTTTTGTAATATATATTAGTTAGGCCGTCTGGACCTGGGCTTTTCCCCTGTGGTAAGTCCTTAAAGGCTTTTAGAAGTTCTGTTAGGGTAATTGGTTCTTCTAGTTTATCTTTTTGTATGGGGGTTAATCTACTCAATTGTGCTCCAGATATGTATTCTTTCATTTGTGCAATGTGGGTTGGGGAAGAGTCTTATGGGAGGTTATAGAGTTCTTTATAGAAATTGCTAAATTGGTTTGCTATTTTTTTGCTGTCCTGTTATATTTTCCCATCTTTTGTCTTCAGATTATAGATGTGAATTTTGGTTGTTTTTTCCCTAAGGGATCTTGCCAACATTAACCCTGCACGATTTTCCTCATGAAAAAATATTTTTCTCAGTGAGACGGCTTTTCTCTGTGCTTCTTTTGTGAGAAGAGAGTTTAATTCTTTTCTAGCTTTAGTTAAGGCTAGTTGTATTTTTTGAGTCTTTAGGGTTTTGTTTATGTTGTAGTTCGAGAGTGTTAAGGCAAGATGTTCCATTCCTTATCGATTGATAAAAGGCTTTTTTTTAATCTAGCTTTTTGTTTAATGAATTCCCCTCTAATTACTGCTTTATGTGTGTCCCACAGTGTAAGAGGTGTGATTTCTGGGAGAATATTGTGTTGAAAATATTCTTGTAGAGTGTGAGATATTTTTGGTGAGTGGGTACGGGACTTATGAGTGTATTGTCTAATCTCCAGGAAAACTGAACTAAACATTCCATGGAGTGATCTGACCAGGCAGTTGTGCAAATATATGAATCCTTAACTAAGCTTAGCTGATCTATGAGTATATAGTCTATGCAAGTATAATGGGACCATGGGTTAGAGTAAAAGGAGTAATTATGTTGAGTTGGATGTTGGATTCTCCAGATGTTTACCACTCCTGTTTGTTTAAGGAATTTAAATGTTATGTTTGGAGGTCTGGAGGAAGGATTTGGCTTTGTGGATGTAGAATCTAATTTTGTGTCTAAGATAACATTGAAATCCCCTCCTATAATCAGGGATCCTTTCCTATGTTCCGCTTTTAGGTAGGTTAGTTTTTTTTTAAAAAAAAGGATACTCTCCTGGTATTTTGGTATTCTGGCCTTTGGAAGAGTAAGCCTGTTAAAATTAAGATCCTGCTTTTATTATCTATTATTTTATCAATCAGCTGAAACATTATATCTTTGTGAAACAATGTCCCAACTCCATTTTTTTAGTGGTTGTAGATTAAAAAATCTGATGGGATGGGGTGTGATTTAGATGTAAATTTAGGTTCAGCTGTGTTTAGAAAGTAGGTTTCTTGTATAAAAACTATATAACTTTTGTTTTTTTGAACCATTTAAGGGCTAGTGATCTCTTCATGGGGGAATTAAGTCCCTTGGTGTTTTGTCAGAGGAAATTTATTGTGTTAGGGGCCATACATAGATTGGAGGATGGTCCATGTGATATAATTGAGTCTCTTACCCTGTAGTCTTTGTTTATGGAGTCAAAGGCCCCCCATTATCATTGTGCGGACGGACATGATCCGCTATAGCGAACTATGTCCGCCGCACATCGATAAATGCCGACAGCATACGCTGTAGGCATTTATCATTGCACCAGCACTTTTTGTGAACTGTAAATTGTGAGAGAAAACAAGAGGGCGACCCCTAGTGCAGATCAATTGTGGACATGTAATGAATATCTGCTTATGCTGACGAAGGGATACTCACAGATGGTATTGCACACTGTAGTGCAAATGTAGCGTACTAGGTATATTATAGTGTCCTAGTGCACATAACAGCCCAAGCAGTACTGCTGCAGTTGGAGATCAACTTCGAATGTAAATGTATAGACGTCAGGATGATGAAAGAGAACTCCAGTATCGATGTATAAAAATATTTAATAAAAAAGATAAAAGAATATATACACAGATCTACAATGACATCTGTTGTACAATGCTACGCGTTTCTAAGCGCTCACCGCGCTTTTTCCTCAGGCAAATGAGGCCGTTATATAGATGACCTATTATTTGTTTGGAGGGGAACACCTCAATCTCTTTCCTCTTTTCAAAATGATCTCAATAATAACACCATGGGAATCCAATTTACTTGGAACATCCAAAGAGATAAAATTGATTTTCTGGATGTGACCCTTATGTGGGGAGAGGATAATTGCATTCAGTCATGTACTTTTTTCAAACAGGTAGATAGTAACAATTTTTTGGATTATTATAGTAACCATCACACTAGTTGGAAAACAAATATTCCATATAGCCAGTTTAGGAGGATTCGGCGTAACTGTACAGACATAACCACTTACGATACACAAAGCATACTTCTCAAAAATAAATTTAATTAGGTTTCCAAAAAGAACGCTCTCTGAATAGAGGGGAACTGTTAAAACCAAAAATTCCAAACAAACCCACAAAAGAAGATCCAAATTTTGAATCTTCATTCATCACTAGATATAATAATAACCATAAAGAGATCAAAAAAATTCTGTTTAAACATTGGCCATTACTCAAACGGGACCCTATTTTTAAATCAATATTACAAGATAAACCCAGATGTACATTTAAAAGAGCCCCCACAATCAAAGAAAAACTGGCACCTAGTAAGGTGGTTATGTGTAAACGTAAGTTCAAAACCCCTAATAATAGTTCTTATAGTTCTATGATGTCCAACATAGGAACCTATAGATGTAACAAAAATAGATGCCATATGTGCAAGTACATCACCAATGGCCTTAAAAATATTATATCTAACAGTACTGGAGAATCCTTCGCCATTACTCAAAGAATAACATGCAATTCCAACTATGTAGTCTATTGTATAACATGCTTGTGTGGCCTACAATACATAGGCCGCACCTGTAGGAAAATTAGACAGAGATGGTCAGAACACTTAAGATGTATCCTTAAGGGATCTGATAAATATAGCACCTCTAGGCACCATTTTTCCATTCATGGCAAAAATAATTGTGTCATGAATATTACCCCATTGGAAATTATCCCTGCCACAAGTTCCCAGAATAGAATGACTAAATTGCGCCAGAGGGAAACTTTTTGGATTTATCAATTTAAAACCCTATACCCAGAGGGCCTCAATGAAGTAATAGACTCTGTTGCCTTTTAACACATCTCTCTATATATATAACATCATTGCACATCACATGCATTTTTTATTTATTTATTCACATTATATATATAACACATTCATTCTGCACTCTATACATCATTATATCACATTTAACACATATCACCATAACAAAATGTATAGTTTTTATGTATCTTCCAACATTGCATCTTTTATCTAACATTTATTTTTAGATTTCATATATAGCACTATCCCTCACATATAATACACGAATTTCACGTATTACACATTCTTGTGTTAACATAAGTCCTATGTAGATATATTATCTCTCTACAACACACGAGTTTAACAATAGATATAACTATGTAATACACTCATATCCATGATTGTGAGTTCACCAACTCCTGCACACATCTAAATATATGGTATGCTTATTGTTTTATACATATTTAGTTATGTTCGTAGTTTATATATGCACCACTTGTAGTTCACTACACATTATTTTATCACGCCGAGCTATTAGCGAATAACACTTGTAGAACATTATTCTCTTTTGTATAGGCTGTACGAATACGTCATTCACACACATAGCAACATATAGCAATAGATTCCGTATCTATGGGAGTCAATACACGCATCCTTCACGTACTCCTAACGTCATCGGACACACACTCCTTGCTCCAATCATACGGAGTAACACATTAGACGATCGGGGAAGTATTGAATACAGCATCCTCATTAGTTTAGCGATACACACCCCTTCCTACGAAGCAATCATATTGGACATTTAATACAGCATCCTCATTAGTTTAGCGATACACACCCCTTTATGTTAAGAAATTCACTATTAATCTTTATGGCAGTTTATAATTGATTTACATCTTAGCTCACTTCTAAACATCATCAGAAAGGATAACTATTAAAATAGCGTAATTTGCAGAGATATTTCTATATATATTTACATGTGTTTTGACAAATATTTAGAATTTTCTACAACAAGGTTTTTTATATATTCGAGACAACTCAGAGTGCCTTTGTTTCAGGATGCATTTTATTCAAGTTCTTATATGTCGAGAATAATTAGCATATTATATTATATTAGAGATTTCCTCTTATGCACATTGTATTTTATTTTCTGCAATTTTTGTAACATCCTGTTAGAAAATCAATGGAGCTAATTTATGCAGCACCTGTTTTAATGAGATACAGCTGACCAACATTAAGCCTGCATAGGTATATATGTAAGAGACTCCAGTGTATTTAGTATCATTTGCCTGAGGAAAAAGCGCGGTGAGCGCTTAGAAACGCGTAGCATTGTACAACAGATGTCATTGTAGATCTGTGTATATATTCTTTTATCTTTTTTATTAAATATTTTTATACATCGATACTGGAGTTCTCTTTCATCATCCTGACGTCTATACATTTACATTCGAAGTTGATCTCCAACTGCAGAAGTACTGCTTGGGCTGTTATGTGCACTAGGACACTATAATATTCCTAGTACGCTACATTTGCACTACAGTGTGCAATACCATCTGTGAGTATCCCTTTGTCAGCACAAGCAGATATTCATTACATGGCCACAATTGATCTGCACTAGGGGTCGCCCTCTTGTTTTCTCTCACAATTTACAGATTACAGACACATTTTCTGCGTTTGGGAGGAGCAGCCCTCAGTCCAGTGCACAGTCTGCTGGGACACTGTGAAGTTCCCAGATCGTTCACCTAGGCATTATCTCTGCCTTTCCACACTGTGAGTATGTTTGCATTTGCATCATTTCTCTCATAAAAAATTGGCTACACTAGGAGGCGCCCTTCTCTTTCTGCTCTGTTTTTCTACAGTGATTTACTTCTATTGAAATCATCATCTGGAAGGAGCTGCCTTGAATCAAGTATCCTGGAATCAGCAACTAAGCTTGTTACATCTTGAACTTTTTTCCTAATTTTGGAATATTACCATCTGGACTTTGTATCAATAATCGGGTTTGAATATATCATTATTTATTTATTTTTATTGCATATATATTTTTCTTTTTATAACTATTGAATATCTATATTATTAGAAAAGTGTGTCATTGATTTTAGTATACTATTTGAGCCTATAAATTTGGTTTAGTTTTCAACACACATATATATTACTGATATATAGTGAACAATGTTGTCTATTACAGAAAGGGCAAATAAGAGGTCTGTACATCAGCCCGATTCCAATTCTTCAAGTTCAGATCCCACTGCTGTACTTTCTATTAAACAACTTTTTTCACAATTAGAAGAATATCTCAAAATAGAACACAGACATTGGTGGGACCTGGACTCACTAAAACAGTATAGACAGGGCCGGGCTGGGAATAAAAAGCAGCCCTGGAAAAATATGAAGACCAGCCCTATTTTCTGTTGAGTCGGTAGAATGCACATGCCCCATTTTTCTCAAAGTAGATTATTGGGACACTCCTTTCCCAATATTTTTTTCAAAATTAAATTATATTACTTTGTATTAAATACAAATGTCAGATTGATGTTATATAGCAACCCTTCAACCAAATTGAATCCATTAATAACTTTTTTAAATTGTAGCTTTCCAGCCCCAGCTGCTGCAGCCCACCGGGAAATCTCCTGGTATCCTGGTAGGCCAATCCGGCCCTGAGTATAGAGACAAAAAACAGATCCCACGGGGGCTTAGAATCCTAAAAAATTGTTCATTCAAGGAAGATGAAACACTATTGGCAAAATGGTTTGCAGCTTTAGACAACTGTTCATTTAACCTCATAGATATTCTAATCACTCATAGGGAAAAATTAGTTAATGACATAGCAGAAAAAATAGAAAACACACAAAAGTTATTAGAACAATACAAAGATCATTCTGAATATCAATCTCTCAATGAGAGAACTATTAAATCCACAGACGATTACCAAGATGAAATTATCCTGAGAAAAAATAAGAAAAAGGAAAGAGATGAGAGTGATTAGCTTAAAGGTACAGTTTACACATACAACAGAATTGATAATAATGAGTCTAAAGATTCCACTTGGACTAAAGTCACCTATAATAATAGAAATAAAAATCAGCACATAAACCAATTCAATAGACACAAATCGCAACAATCAGGACATAGATTTCATTCCACTCACCAGTCATCCAATACATATGGAGAGAATAGATTTCACTCTACCCACCAGTCATCCAATACATATGGAGAAAATAGAGATCATGAAAGATTCCATATTCCCACTCAGAATAGATTTTCCCCACTCATAGAACAAGATTACAGACATCAATTCAACCAACAAGATCAATATAGATCACATAGAAATACTAATTATAAAGATCAACCACAACAACAACATACTTCACATTCAAATTATAAAGACTCATCACAAAGACACACTCCTAAATCATCCTCCAGCTCACATCACCACAATCAGAACAATCAACATTTCCAGAAATCAAATAGAGAACAATTGCCTGGTCCTTCTGGTATACAGATTGACCAATCTAATCAGAATAGAGACACTACATCTTTCCAAGATTCACCCAATCCACACAATTCGGCTGCATTTTTAGAAGAACGTATACCACTAGCACCACTTTGGAGACGAGAAGGCCAAAATACCCCTTACCAACAACCGGGAAGAAACAAAAGAACACACACAAACGGGGACATAGGGGAAGGGGAGTTGCCACCAAGGAAAAGAAGTTACAACAACTAAGTAAAGGCATATTTAACTTATCAGATAGACCACTGTCCAATGATGAAATTAGAATTCTAGGAAAAGGTCTTAGTTTTTCCCCTTCTAACTCACACCAAATGTTTGAACTGTTTGTAGACCTAAATAAATACACTAGAAAACTAGCCTTGCAGCGCTATTTTGCTAATAAACATCTTAAGACCCAAAAAACTATAGGCCTTCCAGTCCTTACAGACAACATGACAGCAGAAAGAAATATGCCAGTCTTCTATATAGACCCAGAAGATCTCTCTGAACAATTGTTCGAAGGAGTGATCCATACGAACCTTTCCCTACCCTCAACTTTTTATCCCCATGGAGAGAATCTAGCTGATCTAGACATATTCCAAAATTTGGTATTAGAAGAATTTGAGAAACTTCCCCCTTACAACCAAAAATATAACAATATATGGCCCAATGAACAAAGGGCTTTACGTAACCTTTCAAAAGACAATACGATCATAATCCGCCAAGCTGACAAAGGCGGCGGTCTAGTAATACAAAATTACGAAGATTATATATGTGAGGCTAAGAGGATCCTGTTAGATAAAGATTATTACAAACAACTCTCACTAGATCCTACAGATACATTCACTAAAGAACTTAAAAAATTAATTACTTATGGCCATGAACATGGGATCTTGACAAAAAAAGAGAGAAAATTTCTTATACCCACCAATCCCAACACTCCATATTACTACCACTTACCAAAAATTCATAAACAAATCCATAATCCTCCCGGTAGACCAATCATTGCGGGTATGAATAGTCTCACTGATAACCTTTCATTATACATCGATTTTTACCTCCAAAGATACGTAACTCAGCTGAGGTCCTATATAAAAGACACCACCGATCTGCTGCAAAAATTATCTAAAATCAAAAAAGAACAACATCTTGTTTGGGTATCTTGTGATGTAAGCTCACTTTATTCCAACATTAAACACGATATAGGCATAGACTCTGTAGACAGTTATCTCAGTGATGACCCATATATGTCTGATATACAGAAGAATTACTTGCTTAAACTCATACATTTCATATTAACTCATAATTATTTCAAGTTTCTGGATAACTTTTTTCTTCAGACCAAGGGAACGGCCATGGGGACCAGATTTGCTCCCAGTTTTGCAAATTTATTTATGGGCACATTTGAATCCGAGTATATCTATAATGTAAAATGGGAGCAAAATCTGGTCTTCTATGGCCGTTGTATAGATGACCTATTATTTGTTTGGAGGGGAACACCTCAATCTCTTTCCTCTTTTCAAAATAATCTCAATAATAACACCATGGGAATCCAATTTACTTGGAACATCCAAAGAGATAAAATTGATTTTCTGGATGTGACCCTTATGTGGGAGAGGATAATTGCATTCAGTCATGTACTTTTTTCAAACAGGTAGATAGTAACAATTTTTTGGATTATTATAGTAACCATCACACTAGTTGGAAAACAAATATTCCATATAGCCAGTTTAGGAGGATTCGGCGTAACTGTACAGACATAACCACTTACGATACACAAAGCATACTTCTCAAAAATAAATTTAAGG
The DNA here is from genome assembly GCF_027579735.1 of Bombina bombina. NCBI lineage: Eukaryota > Metazoa > Chordata > Amphibia > Anura > Bombinatoridae > Bombina > Bombina bombina. Next base: position 268,213,510 of record NC_069500.1, on the reverse strand, counting down.
AAAAACACTATCCAGATGAACTAATAGAATTAGGTTTCCAAAAAGCACGCTCTCTGAATAGAGGGGAACTGTTAAAACCAAAAATTCCAAACAAACCCACAAAAGAAGATCCAAATTTTGAATCTTCATTCATCACTAGATATAATAATAACCATAAAGAGATCAAAAAAATTCTGTTTAAACATTGGCCATTACTCAAACGGGACCCTATTTTTAAATCAATATTACAAGATAAACCCAGATGTACATTTAAAAGAGCCCCCACAATCAAAGAAAAACTGGCACCTAGTAAGGTGGTTATGTGTAAACGTAAGTTCAAAACCCCTAATAATAGTTCTTATAGTTCTATGATGTCCAACATAGGAACCTATAGATGTAACAAAAATAGATGCCATATGTGCAAGTACATCACCAATGGCCTTAAAAATATTATATCTAACAGTACTGGAGAATCCTTCGCCATTACTCAAAGAATAACATGCAATTCCAACTATGTAGTCTATTGTATAACATGCTTGTGTGGCCTACAATACATAGGCCGCACCTGTAGGAAAATTAGACAGAGATGGTCAGAACACTTAAGATGTATCCTTAAGGGATCTGATAAATATAGCACCTCTAGGCACCATTTTTCCATTCATGGCAAAAATAATTGTGTCATGAACATTACCCCATTGGAAATTATCCCTGCCACAAGTTCCCAGAATAGAATGACTAAATTGCGCCAGAGGGAAACTTTTTGGATTTATCAATTTAAAACCCTATACCCAGAGGGCCTCAATGAAGTAATAGACTCTGTTGCCTTTTAACACATCTCTCTATATATATAACATCATTGCACATCACATGCATTTTTTATTTATTTATTCACATTATATATATAACACATTCATTCTGCACTCTATACATCATTATATCACATTTAACACATATCACCATAACAAAATGTATAGTTTTTATGTATATTCCAACATTGCATCTTTTATCTAACATTTATTTTTAGATTTCATATATAGCACTATCCCTCACATATAATACACGAATTTCACGTATTACACATTCTTGTGTTAACAAAAGTCCTATGTAGATATATTATCTCTCTACAACACACGAGTTTAACAATAGATATAACTATGTAATACACTCGTATCCATGATTGTGAGTTCACCAACTCCTGCACACATCTAAATATATGGTATGCTTATTGTTTTATACATATTTAGTTATGTTCGTAGTTTATATATGCACCACTTGTAGTTCACTACACATTATTTTATCACGCCGAGCTATTAGCGAATAACACTTGTAGAACATTATTCTCTTTTGTATAGGTTGTACGAATACGTCATTCACACACATAGCAACATATAGCAATAGATTCCGTATCTATGGGAGTCAATACACGCATCCTTCACGTACTCCTGACGTCATCGGACACACACTCCTTGCTCCAAACATACGGAGTAACACATTAGACGATCGGGGAAGTATTGAATACAGCATCCTCATTAGTTTAGCGATACACACCCCTTCCTACGAAGCAATCATATTGGACATTTAATACAGCATCCTCATTAGTTTAGCGATACACACCCCTTTATGTTAAGAAATTCACTATTAATCTTTATGGCAGTTTATAATTGATTTACATCTTAGCTCACTTCTAAACATCATCAGAAAGGATAACTATTAAAATAGCGTAATTTGCAGAGATATTTCTATATATATTTACATGTGTTTTGACAAATATTTAGAATTTTCTACAACAAGGTTTTTTATATATTCGAGACAACTCAGAGTGCCTTTGTTTCAGGATGCATTTTATTCAAGTTCTTATATGTCGAGAATAATTAGCATATTATATTATATTAGAGATTTCCTCTTATGCACATTTTATTTTATTTTCTGCAATTTTTGTAACATCCTGTTAGAAAATCAATGGAGCTAATTTATGCAGCACCTGTTTTAATGAGATACAGCTGACCAACATTAAGCCTGCATAGGTATATATGTAAGAGACTCCAGTGTATTTAGTATCATTTGCCTGAGGAAAAAGTGCGGTGAGCCCTTAGAAACGCGTAGCATTGTACAACAGATGTCATTGTAGATCTGTGTATATATTCTTTTATCTTTTTTATTAAATATTTTTATACATCGATACTGGAGTTCTCTTTCATCATCCTGACGTCTATACATTTACATTCGAAGTTGATCTCCAACTGCAGCAGTACTGCTTGCTCTGTTATGTGCACTAGGACACTATAATATTCCTAGTACGCTACATTTGCACTACAGTGTGCAATACCATCTGTGAGTATCCCTTCGTCAGCATAAGCAGATATTCATTACATGTCCACAATTGATCTGCACTAGGGGTCGCCCTCTTGTTTTCTCTCACAATTTACAGATTACAGACACATTTTCTGCGTTTGGGAGGAGCAGCCCTCAGTCCAGTGCACAGGCTGCTGGGACACTGTGAAGTTCCCAGATCGTTCACCTAGGCATTATCTCTGCCTTTCCACACTGTGAGTATGTTTGCATTTGCATCATTTCTCTCATAAAAAATTGGCTACACTAGGAGGCGCCCTTCTCTTTCTGCTCACTTTTTGTGAACTGCTGGTGCAATACTGCCCCCTGCAGATTTGCGGCCAATCGGCCGCTAGCAGGGCATGTCCGTTCGGAGCTTGATAAATAGACCCGTAAGTGTCCTCCCTCTTCATCGGAAAAGGGTATAGGGAAGGTCAGGCAGTAGAAGGGTCAGAAGTAGACATATTTTGGTACTCGATTTGTGTGAACAAAAAAACATTAATAAAACTATCAAAACCATAACATTTAAATATAACAAAAATGTAGATCCTAATAAGGATAACAAAAAGTTAATTGAGGAGTTGCACATCAATTGATGTTGCTACTCCTGGGAACTAAAGGCAAATGTTCAATTTAAGAGATATAAAAACTTAATAACATAAGAAGTATATTAACTGAGGATTATCAGTGCAGTATAGCACTGAGCATAGGACTTGGATACAGCAGTCCAATTTAAAAGATGGAAGGGTTGTGGTGTTTTGTGTTCTTGTCTGACAGTCTCAGAGAGGCTTATTTTTGTCTTGAGCTGATGTTCTCTTGGTTGGTGGTAGACCTTTCCATTTTCTCTAAACAGTGGTCCATTCAGGGTGTTGAGGTTTAGGTAGGGGTGGAACTCTGATCTTCTGATATTGCCGGAAGAGGGCATAGCTATATTTAGATTTGTATAGAAATCCTCCAAATCATCAGGGTCCCTGTAAGTGTAGGTTCTGTTGTTTTTGACAACTTTCAAGGAAAACCTATCGGTATGGGATACCTAAGTCTTTCAGAGGAAGTGTTAAGTATCTTGCCTCTTTCCTCTTGTACAGTGTCGTTATACTGAGATCATCAAAGATCTGTATTTCATTGTTTTAGAATGACAAAGAGATGGTTCTAACCACATCTCCAATCAACTTCGATTTGTGGAACTTTATTATTATGTCCCTTGGTGGTTCCTTTGGAAAAGGTTGAGGTGTAAGGGCCCTATGGGCTCTGTCCAATAAGATGGGGGTAGACTCTTTATCATTTACTATATGATTGAAGAGATTTTGGAGATAGGTATTTATCTGTTGCGGGGTAGTGGATTCAGGAACACCTCAAATCTTTAGATTTTGTCTTCTATTTCTGTTGTCGAGGGCCTCCATTTGGGTTTGTAATAGAAGGATAGTGGCATTTTGTTGTTCTATTTCATCACCATAGTGTTTGATTCTGTGGACAGTTCTTACATCTGTTCTTCAATCTGAAGTACTCTCTGCCCTAAGTCTGCTACGTCTCTTTTAACCTCAGTGAGGCTGTATTTTATAAGCTGGCTTACTTGGGTCATGAAGGATTTAAAGTCTTCTTTTGTTGGTAATAATAGTAATTCTGCTTTTGTGATAGGGCACTCTCTATTTTGTTGTGTAGTTGTTTCTGTGCATTCATCTGGGTTTGTGGATGCTGTAGAGTTGGGTGTGAAAGCAGCTGTCTCTATTGCTTTAAAGTAAGAGTCCATTATTACCGCTAGTGTACTTGACGTTTTAGTTATTTTGTCTGACTTAACTGGTCTTCTGGTTAAAGGAATATTTTTCTTGTATATGAATAGAGGTAGGTGTCCTTTGTAAAGGGAGAGCAAGTTTAATCACTATGTGACCGTTGTTTGTGTAGTTCAAATATATTTAGTGCATCACAACCAGGGAGCTTAAAGTGCAAGGTGAGAAAACTCTGCCGAGTGTAGGATGTTCTTTGTAACTCTCCCTAACTAGATATTATGAGCCCCCTGTATTTATTTCTTACTCCATCAAAGTAATCTATTTCTGAGCCTATTCCAGCTTCTGAGAATATATACTGGGCTGCATGGTTTCAGTAAACTTTGTTATAGATTATCAACTCTTTATGGCCTTTTTTATAGAGGGCTTGCGCCTCGTGTGTGTAACATGTGATCTTTAGGGAGCCTGGTCGTTTGTTTGCTGTACTGGGTAGTAATTTGTTATACTGGTGGTTACATGCTGATGGTTAGAGTATGTTTAGTACTCACGGATCTTCCGTTTTACATATATTGCCATCTGGACCTTTAGGCTCTGTTGAGATGTGTCACACTTGTAAGCCGCAGCCTGTGCAGGGTCTTGAAAGGCCTCAAAAGTGATAAAAAACACTCAATTAGAGCTGTAGTGAGGTCTCTAACGTGAAAATGCATGTATGCTCGAATTAGGGGGCCCTTCTCTCCTTTATAGTCCGTTTCTCAGGAGCTGGTATCAAAGCACTAACCTTTTGCGGCCATGTTCTTTCTCAGCCGGCTCTGCCCCCTTTAATAACGGTTTTAACTATGTATTTACTGTAGATATTTCACATTCCAATGTTCTCACATAGCAGAATATGTTCTAAGTATTTATAAATAGGTATTCTATATATATAATCCTTTGGAATAAATGTTTTTTGGATTATATCTTTACAAGTCCATTGAGTGCTTTCTTTACATGAGAATTATATATATACAGTATACCACAAAAGTGAGTACACCCTTCACATTTTTTTAAATATTTTATTACTTATTTTCATGTGACAACACTGAAGAAATGACACTTTGCTACAATGTAAAGTAGTGAGTGTACAGTCTGTATAACAGTGTACATTTGCTGTCCTCTCAAAATAACTCAACACACAGCCCTTAATGTCTAAACCGTTGGCAACAAAAATGAGTACACCCCTAAGTGGAAATGTCTAAATTGGGCCCAAAGTGTAAATATTTGTTGTGGCCACCATTTTCCAGCACTGCCTTAACCTTCTTGGGCATGGAGTTCTTCAGAGCTTTACAGGTTGCCACTGGAGTCCTCTTCCACTGCTCCATGACGACATCACAGAGCTGGTGGATGTTAGAGAACTTGCGCTCTCCCACCTTCTGTTTGAAGATGCCCCGCAGATGCTCAATAGGGTTTAGGTCTGGAGACATGCTTGGCCAGTCCATCATCTTTACCCTCAGCTTCTTTAGCAAGGCAGTGGTTGTCCTGGAGATGTGTTTGGGGTCGTTATCATGTTGGAATACTGCCTTGCGGTCCAGTCTCTGAAGGGAGGGGATCATGCTCTGCTTCAGTATGTCACAGTACATGTTGGCATTAATGGTTCCCTCAAGTAACTGTAGCTCTCCAGTGCCAGCAGCACTCATGCAGGCCCAGACCATGACACTCCCACCACCATCCTTGACTGTAGGCAAGACACACTTGTCACTTGACATGATCTGAACAAAATAAGTTTATCTTGGTCTCATTGGACCACAGGACATGGTTCCAGTAATCCATGTCCTTTAGTCTGCTTGTCTTCAGCAAACTGTTTGCAGGCTTTCTTGTGCATCATTTTTAGAAGAGGCTTTCTTCTGGGACAACAGTCATGCAGACCAATTTGATGCAGTGTGTGGCATATGGTCTGAGCACTGACCCCCACCCCTTCAACCTCTGCAGCAATGCTGGCAGCACTCATACATCTATTTCCCAAAGGCAACCTCTGTATATGTCGCTGAGCACGTGCACTCAACTTCTTTGGTCGACCATGGCGAGACCTGTTCTGAGTGGAACCTGTCCTGTGAAACTGTTGTATTATCTTGCCCACTGTGCTGCAGCTCAGTTTCAGGGTCTTGGCAATCTTCTTATAGCCTAGGCCATCTTTATGTAGAGCAACAATTCTTTTTTTCAGATCATCAGAGAGTTCTTTGCCATTAGGTACCATGTTGAACTTCCAGTGACCAGTATGAGAGAGTGTGAGAGCGATAACACCAAATTTAACACCTGCTCCCCATTCTCAGCTGAGACCTTGTAACACTAATGAGACACATGACACCAGGGAGGGAAAATGGCTAATTGGGCCCAATTTGGACATTTCTACTTAGGGGTGTACTCACTTTTGTTGCCAACGGTTTAGACATTAATGGCTGTGTGTTGAGTTATTTTGAGTAGACAGCAAATTTACACTGTTATACAGGCTGTACACTCACTACTTTACATTGTAGCAAAGTGTCATTTCTTCAGTGTTGTCACATGAAAAGATATAATAAAATATTTACAAAAATGTGAGGGGTGTACTCACTTTTGTGGGATACTGTTTATATATATATATATATATATATATATATATATATATATATATATATATATATATATATATATATACATACATATACAGTATATATATATATATATATATATATATTTATTTGTACCTCTATATAATTATTATTATATATAGGTATAAATATAAATTCTACCAAAAAAACATATGTAGAAATATTTAGTTATGAATAAGTAGAACATATTCAGTTATGTAAAGACCTCTGGAATATGAAATATTCATATATTTATGCCAGGTTAGCGCTAATGAGAATATGTGTTCGCGTTTGTGCGAGAGAGAGGTGTTAAGTTTTTTCCCCCACTTTTTTTTTTCTCCATGGGGGAATATGTGAATGCACACCCGATGTTCTAAGTTTGGATTTTTGCGCTAGTCGGGTTAACGCTAGAGAGAAAAAAGTTTACTTTCAACTTGTAATATGAGCGCAACCCGATTAGCACAAATATCTTCATTCTATCAGAGTTATTGCTCTAGCAGAAGCACACAATACAGCTAAACATTTAACCTAGCCCTTAGTATGTTGATATGCTCCTTTCTCAGTCGGGTCTTCAGTAATAACCTCATAAGTATGTCTAGCACCTAGAATCCTTTTATTATTATTATTATTATTATTATTATTATTTTTATTAAGGTTGTAGTCAATACAAAGAAGAAAACAGTGCAAAAACATTATAAGGCACTGCCAATGCATATACAAATAACTAATCAATACATGATAACAAGATTTGTTTGCATATTGCATACATATACAGTATAAATCCAACATATATATTTTACCATATTGTCTTCTTGGCTTATTTCATACAGCATAAAATTTCGACACATTCAGTCAGGAGAGGTTCTCCTCTGTCCCACCTCATCCTAGCTTATACGGGTCATTTCTTAACCATACCAAATTAACAGAGGGGAGACCTATTATCTTTACTCACAGGCCCATATTTATCAAGCTCCAAACGGAGCTTGAAGGGCCGTGTTTCTGGCGAGTCTTCAGACTCGCCAGAAACACCAGTTATGAAGCAGCGGTCTAAAGACCGCTGCTCCTTAACCTGTCCACCTGCTCTGAGCAAGCGGACAGACATCGCCGGAAATCAACCCGATCGAGTACGATCGGGTTGATTGACACCTCCCTTCTGGCGGCCAATTGGCCGCGAGTCAGCAGGGGGTGGCGTTGCACCAGTAGCTCTTATGAGCTGCTGGTGCATTTAGCGAGGTCTTGCTGACCTGATCCACACTGTCGGATCAGGTCCGCAAGACCTTTAATAAATAGGGGCCAGAATTAGGCCTTATATTGTCCTCCCGAACAGAAACCTATACGCACTTCAGCTTTACAGATATACAACCTCCAATCTAATTCCCCCTAATATATAAATGTAAAAAAAGATGTAATTTGACAATATTAAGAAACTCATTATTATCATATCACCTAACTCAAGAAGCAACAGAAAAGCAAAACAGAACAGCACGCATAAAAAAAAAGAAAAAACAGAGAGAAAAGAAAGAAAAAAAAAAGAAAAAAAAAGCAGCACGCTCCCTTCTCCTCCCTCACTCCCTTCTTTCAGTCTCCCCAAATTTGTGGGAAGCTATCAGATAATAAAGCTATACTAAAATAGTCAGATTTCCTAAAAGGATATATTATCTGCTTTTGAACCCTCTCTGGAAATATCAGTAATACCTTTAACCACTTCTGGAAAAAAGAGCTACTTTCTTCTCCTGTGTTATGTTTGTATTGAACTGTTCCATGTTCATCTGTACCAGAATTGTATTATTAAATTCTTTCATCGTTGGACTAGATTTGGATTTCCAGGAACTCAATATAACATTACACCCAATCAATATGGTCGTGTTAATTAATGCTACATTCTCTATATCTTTTGCATTTGGATGTAGAAAAAATATGTGTTGTGCCTCTAATTTACATTTCTTTTCTAGAAATCTATTCACCCAGTAATTAATCCTATTCCAGAATTTTTGGATCTTAGGGCATGTCCAGAAGCAGTGACAGATATCAGCGTTTGTAAAATTACATCTGGAACAGCCTGGCTTATCTTGCTTAGACCATCTTGCTATAGCTGCTGGTGTCATATAAGCCTTGTATAGAATTCTCACATGAGATTCTTCCAGCTAATTGAGTGAATAGCTTTATCCACTCTTTTGATACTTTGTGTAATTTCTGCTACTGACATCTCTCTAAACTCTTTACTCCAGGGGCGCGATCCGATATACGGCGTAGTTTTCGGCGCAAGTGAGGGAACCCGCGCCGGCCGTAATTTCACCTCGCAACTCGATCTATCCAATATACTGCGCCGTCAGATGCTAAACTGGCGTAAGTAGGAAAAACCGACCATCAGCTAAAATGTGCGCAAATACACATTTTAGTCGTCGCAAGTACTTACGCCAGTATTTTGTTCACGTAAACTCTCAATAAAGTGTAGTTTTATGCAAATTAGGCAACGAATCATAAAAACTAACCGCCAGTTCTAAAAGATGCGCCACGTAATTACGACATTCAAAAATCATACTTAAACCCCTGCGCAGCTGCCATTTTCTTTAGTGTGTTTGGTTGGTTCTTGGAGATACAGCACATTACAGTGAGTAGGAAAGTGGTTAGAGTAGAGAGAGAGAGGCGCATTGCATATATTTAGTTAGGTCGGATTTGGTGGATTTGTTAAGCTTGTACATTACTGTCACTTTTTTACATATTGCACACATTTTGCATACACGCATATACAAAATACACAACATTTTTTTTTATAACACCTTACACATTTTATTTATCTTTTACAGTGTGTGATTGAAGTGGGAGTGAGTGTGAGTGTGTGAGTGTGTGTAGTGTGAGGATGTCAGGGAGAGCTAGGGCGGGGGGGAGGAGGGAAGGGGAATTGCAGGGAGAGGATTATGGTCAGGAAGAGCAGCAGGGTCCCCGTCAGGGAGTCAGTGGGGTGGGGAGAGGGAGACTTAGAAGGGAGGATGGGAGTGGGGTTGCCCCAAGGCCAGGCACACTCAGTAGAAGAGGGATAGAGGGTGCACATGGGGATAGAAGGGGGGAGGAGGGAGAGGATAGGGAGGAACCCACACCAGGGACATCCCAGGGAGGGAGCCAGGCGGCCCAGGATGAGGAGCGTATGAGGTGCCCCAACTTCACCTTTGCTGAAAACCTCGCTCTAGTCCAGGCCGTCCTGGAGAACCATACCGCCCTCTTTGGCCAAGAGAAGGGCAAAGGAGTTGCCCGTAGGCGTAAAGATGCCTGGCTGAAGGTGGAGGAGGCAGTTAATGGTGTGTCCCAGCAGAGGAGGACTGTGGATGGCCTAAAGCAAAAGTGGAACGATTGCAAGAGGAGAGTCAAGGAGAAGATGGGCCAAGAAGCAATGTCCCAGAGGGCAACAGGAGGTGAGCCTCACCAGGAGGCAGAATATAACAAGTGGCAGGAGCTGATTCGTAGGTCCTGAGCATCACAGCAGTCCGTGGACTTCCAGGGGCTCGTGACTCAGGGATTGCAACATCAGCGCAGCATGCTGGTGAGTAGCATCCCACACACCAGTATTATATGTATTTGAGATATAACATCCTATAATGTCACACATTCATGTACACAATGAGGAGCATGGTATTTGGCCTACTAACAAAAACATCTACAATTAGATTTCACATTAAAGGGACATTAAAACAAATCTTTTTATTTCATTATTCAGATAGAGAATACAGTTTTAAACAACATCCCAGTTTACTTCTATTATCTAATTTCCTTAATTATTTTGTTATTCTTTGTTTATTAAATATCAATGCACATGGGTGAGGCAATCACACGAGGCATTGATGTGCAGCCACCAATCAGCAGCTTCTGAGCCTATCTAGATATGCTTTTCAGCTAAGAATATCAAGAGAATGAAGCAAATTAGGTAATGGAAGTAAATTACAAAGTTGTTTAAAATTGCATGCTCTAGCTGAATCATGAAAGAATAAAAATGGGTTTAATGTCCATTTAATGCTACTTAACACATTGAAATTCATGATATGAGGTGGAATAGTGAAATACTAACATGTCTCAGAGTAACACAGGCCACAAGCCACATGTAGAGTTTTCAGTAAATGGACACTATAGTCATCACAACCATAGTGTCACTTAAAGAACACATTTTCACCATCACTGACATGTACACAGAACTATTGTATGAAACACATACATGTATACTTTGCATATTAAAAACCCTCATATCACAAATCTCAATGTGCACATGCATGTTATAGAGTTTGACATGAGAATGTGTATAGGCCCTAGCATGTACATTGTATGCCCACATGGGCAAACGCCCATGTATCCACCTCCACCACCGCCACAAAGAATTTCTCCACCTCGACCACCGGTCCAGAGAGTCCAGCAAGAGTATGCTCCCAGGCATGAGCTGGGTTGGAGTGCCTCTATTGACAATCCAGATGTCATGCCGCGAGCATTGCAAGAGGATACCTGGCAGGAGCCCTGGCCGGAGGACTATTCCTTTGGCTTGGAGGGGGAGCCAAGTCAGCCCCGAAGGGTAGATGCCTTTACCCCCCCCCCCCCACCAATATCAGGCCAGTCAGGGATTATACCACCAGGCTTAGTGGGTGCACACCAGCCGGCAATGGGACTACCAGTCCATCCGGAGATCTCCACCATCTGCTTCGCTTGGAAGAGCTCCAGCATCTGAGGAGGAGCATAGAGCTGTCATCATCCCTCAGGCAGCACCGCCTGTGATCCCTCTGGCAGCACCAGCAGCTGTGATCCCTCCGGCAGCACCAGCAGCTGTGATCCCTCCGGCAGCACCAGCAGCTGTGATCCCTCCGGCAGCACCAGCAGCTGTGATCCCTCCGGCAGCACCAGCAGCTGTGATCCCTCCGGCAGCACCAGCAGCTGAGGATATTGAAGTCAAAACAGCAGATAGAGGTGAACCTGCGCCTAGAGTCCCTGCTGGGGAAGAGCCTATAGATCCTCTGACTTCCGCCATGGGCAACGAATACATTGCCCTCCAGAGGAGGCAAACATCAACCTGCGAGAGGCTCACATCAACCTGCGAGAGAATGCAGAGAGACCAACGCAGGTTTTACAGGAGCCAACAGACTTTACTACAGCGTTCCATTGAGCTGCAACAGGACATGGCAGCATCTTTAAGTGGTATCGTCCAGAACCAATCTCAGATGCTGAGAGTTATTTTGGACATGCAGATTCAGAGTGACAACAGATGGAGGGAACAAAACCAACTGTTGGGTGTGTTGGTGGAGCATTTCACACACCAGCAGGACATTGCCTCCAGCATCTCATCTGTGGCCAGCACTCCTGCAGGATCCTCTGAATCTACACAACCCAGGAGAGGCAGGAGACCCACTCCAGGCCCCTCAGCCCCCTCATCTAAGAAGCCTAAAAAAAAAAAAAATATTGTTATATTTCATCCTAAATCTTGTCCTCTGTTATTTACCATATAACTGTCATCCACATCCATGTGAGGGGTGTTTTAGTACACTAATATCTTTGAAAAATATAATAAGGCCTGTGTGGAAATGGCCCAGAAAAGGTAATATCATCATGTTTATGACATATTCATGTTCTCTAAACTACATCACATAGTTGTGTATGAAGGGTACATATAGTGATATTCACTTTTAAGATGTAAATCAAGGTTTCTCACATCCAATAGAAATTGACCCATGTGCAGGGATAGGCACGAGCCAAGGCTGTGGCGGACATTTTCTAAGGTAAAGAGTTTTAGTGAAGGACACCTTGCCTATCCCTGCACATGGGTATATATATCTAAATAATAATGTTTTTACAGAAGGTGTGAACATAAGGTATAAACATCCATTTTCATTCCTCGAAATGATAGTCAATAAATCATAGTGACCAAAACATGAATTGAACTAATGATATATTTTCAGTAATTAGGGTGGTTAAGGGAATGGGGGTGGGATGTAGTAGTTTCACTTACATGTAATTCGATGAAAAGCTGCAGCAGGGGCAGCACCATCACCATGGACCTCAGCAGCAACTATAGAATCAGCATGTGTAGACAGAACAACAGGGGATTGTAGGGCTTCCAGCACCCCTTGTGCCCCATGATGACTCCTTGTGCCCCATGATGACCCCTTGTGCCCCATGATGTCCCCTTGTGCCCCATGATGTCCCCTTGTGCCCCATGATGACCCCTTGTGCCCCATGATGTCCCCTTGTGCCCCATGATGACCCCTTGTGCCCCATGATGACCCCTTGTGCCCCATGATGCACCCCTTTGTGATTGGTTTGACAAACTTGCAGGGCCAGGAATAATAAATGCTTTGAAGAGGTTAACTATTTGTGGTCAAGCTGCTGATATGTATGTTGTTAAGCATGCACTTGTTAGGCCTTCAGAGAGTTACGTTGGTTTCTAAGTCAGTGCAAGGGTTCCTGCGGCTGAAATTTGTGGCGAGATGAGAATGGAGTAGATTTTCTGAAATCTGCGCGCGTAAGTACTTACGCCGTATATTGGATACCAAACTACGTGTGTTTTGTATGTCAGTCTATGGGCCAAAAATTGACGGGCGAAGGCAGAAATATACGCGCGTAACTTCTAAGTTACGCCGTATATAGGATACCAAACCCGCGCAAATATTGGCGTCGCCGGCTTTTGCGGGCGACGATTTATATCGGATCGGGCCCCAAGCAGTGTTTATTTTCTCTAGATTGTCCTGTCCAGTTTTCTGCATCATTAAAGGGCCATAATACCCAAATGTTTAAACACTTGAAAGTGATGCAGTATAGCTGTAAAAAGCTGACTAGAAAATATCACCTGAACATCACTATGTAAAAAAGAAAGATATTTTACCACAAAAAATCATCAGTAGCCACATCCCATTGTAAAGGACTTCTAAGCAACAAATCAGTATGTCTGTCCCGGGGCAGCGGAAGGAGCGAGCTTTCGTGCACACTCAACTTATTTCTCTATTCAGTGTAAGGAAGTTTACAATGAAATCTCATGAGAGTTAAGTGAAATCTTATGAGATCACAGTAAAAGAGTTCATGACCTTATCACTGCTAAGCTGCTGATTGGCTGCTGTTCATTTCTTCATTTTTTTTTTTTTTTTTACCTGCAGCTGGACTGCAGCTGAGTATAACTTTTTACACAGAACTTGCTGAGCTGAGGAGATTGTGAGGTAAAATATCTTCCTTTTTTACATAGAGATGCTCAGGTGATTGTCAGCTTTTTACAGTTATGCTGCATCAGTTTCAAGTGATTTAGCATATGAGTATTATGTCCCTTTAAGTTATACCAAATTGATATTGAGTTTAGCCCAGCTTGGTACATCTTTATGCTAGAATCTATTGCTCTCAGTGACCAATTGTTCCCATATTTTTCTATTAAGTTACAAAAGAGATGTCTGATCTATAAATACGCATACAAATCTTTGGGCGATAAAGCAAATTCCTGTGCTAATGCATAAAATAGTTTAATTGTCTGTAATTCTACGTCTTTAAGTTGAACTAGATAAGTTAAGCCCCTCTGCTCCCATTTTTTAAAAACCTTTTGCTCCATTCCAGGTATAAAATCTGGATTCCCTCGGATAGTAAGGTATTGAGATACTTGATTGTTGATATCTAAATCTTTATTATATTTAATCCAGGCAACCACTACATTGTATATTGTGTTCAGTTTAACCACCTCTTAGGGTATATACTTAAGATCAGAGTGGAGTAAACCTTTCAATGAAAATGGATATATCAGATTATGTTCTAGTTGTGAATAAGAGACTAAATCTTTTTCTATCAGCCATTCACAAGCAATCTTAATCATAAATACTCTATTGTACAATTTGATATTAGGAAAACCAATTCCTCCATTTTCTTTTTTCTGTATTAGTCTCTTCAGAGCCATGCGTGCTTTCCCTTCCTTCCAGAGAAATTTTAAGCAATTTGAGTGAAATTTTTTAAGATCTTTCTCTTGTATAAATACCGGTAAACTTTGATGCAAGAATAATATTTTAGGGAGGAGAATCATCTTGATCAGATGTATTTTGGCCGAAGCACCCAGAGGTAACACCTCCCATTTCTGTAAATCTCTCTCTAATGATTGCCATACTTTTTTATAATTTAGATCATACCATTTGGATGGGTTCCTGCTTAAAATAATGCCAAGATATTTAATTTGATCTTCTACCTCCTTAAATGGTGTATGGGAGACACGATTTACATTTTTGTGTAGCCAGAGAATTTCAGATTTGGTAAGGTTAATTTTATAGCCAGAAAATTTACTATATTGTTGAATAATATCTATTAAGATAGGGATATTTTTCTGAGAGTTTTCTATAAACACCAATAGATCATCCGCATAAAGTGATAATACTACTTTCCTTCCTCCCAAAAAATACCTTCTAAATCTTTTCTTAAGGTTGTCGCTAATGGCTCTATTGCCAGGTTAAAAAGTAAGGGGGATAAAGGGCATCCCTGACTTGTGCCTTTAGAAATATTTATTTTGGGAGAATATTGCCCATTTATTGACACTATCGAGGTTGGATCAGTATATATCAATGCCCTATCAGACCAAATTTCTCAATAGAGGTAAATAAGTGGTCCTGTAAGTATTTTTCCTGTAATTTGTGTGTTCTAATTCTCTAGCCTTGGAACCCTTTTTCCATTTAGACATTAGTGCCTTAATTTCCCCCCTAAAAAATGCCTTAGCAGTTTCCCAGAAAATTTAAATTTTATTTAGATATATCTTGTTGTTGTTAAAATATTCTCTCCATAGTTTTCTCAGCTCATTGAAATTTTATATTTTCTATCATATATTTGGGAACAAATAAATTATTATTCCCTTTACTTAAATTCCTATTATTAATCTGGAGTGAAATGCACTCCAGATTAGATAGATATTGTGTATCTTTGTTCCAATATCTAGCTTTAACATATTTTCATTAATTAAAAAGAAATCTATTTGTGAGACTGTTCTATGAGACTTTGATTCGCATGTAGATGCTTTGCAATCCAGATTATATATGCGCCATATATCCTTAAGTTTGAGACTTTAACAGAATGTTCCTAAAAATGTGGCTTCTTTATGAAACCGTTTAAGTGACAGTCCATTCAATCTGTCTAGTTTAGCGTGCATTGTCATGTTAAAGTCTCCAGCTATTATTAAATTGTTGTTAACATATGGTAGCACTCTTAAATATTATCTATCCCAAAATCCTGTATCTATTTGGTTGGGGCCATATACGTTACATAAAACATATTGTGTACCAGTTACTTCAAAGTGTATAATCATATATCGTCCCTCAGCATCTAGTTCTGTAGAAATAATCCTATAATCTAAAGCTTTATTGAATAGACATGCTACCTCTCTTTTCCTCCTATCGCCCGGGGTGGAAACAACCTCTCCGATCCATTTAGATTTAAGTTTTACTACTTCTATGGGAGACAGATGCGTTTCTTGAATAATCTCTATAGACGTGTAGACGTAGTAGATGGGTTATGACCCCACGTTCCATGATACAATATTTAAAACTTTTTTATCCATATTTCTTTGGTATCTTTAATCCTATTATATAAAATCCCTTTTTGCATATAGAGCATACAGCAAAATTAAAAGAGGGAGAGAGTATAGAGATAAGGAGCGGAAAAAGGGAGTGAGGAGAAGATGGGAGAGAAAAAAATAATAAATATATATATATATATATATATATATATATATATAAAGGGAAAGGAAGAGAGAAAAAAAAGAAAAATGGAAGGCCGGAGATCAAACCAACCTGCTTCGGCACTAAAATTATATCTTTTAGCACATATAACCTTGCTTCTAACATTTCTATCTTTATATACCAGTACTAAGACCTGCTTACAAGATTTCTACTTATTTGATTCCAGATTATCTGCAAACTCTTTCGCTTCCTTAATACTTATATGAGTTGAAAACTAAAATCTCAGAGTTGCTAATTACTTTAAGTTTAGCTGGGTGCAAAATTGTGGCCTGATAACACTTTTTTATTAGTTGAGAACATATCGGTGTAATTTGTCTCCTTCTATTAGAGGTCTCAGTTGAGAAATCTTGAAAAAGAAGGATTTTCTCTCCTCCAATTTGGAAGGGTATTCTTTTCCTATAATTTTGTAAAATATTTACTTTATCTTAGAAATTTAAGAATTTGATTAGTACTGTTCTTTTCCTGGTCTTGTCTCTCGCTTCTTCCCTAAAAGTACCTAGTCTATGTGCCCTTTTAACTTGTATGGGGTTATTCTGTGTCTGTATCCCTAATTCTGTAGGTAATATTACTGCAGCAAACTGTATCAGGTCTTTAAACTCAGTAGTCTCGGGCAGCCCTATAACCCTTAAATTGTTTTGTCTCGCTCTATCCTCCATTTCCTCTATTTTATTCTGTAGATAACAGATTTTACTTTTGTGGCTCTTAATACTCTGCTCCTGTACATTTGTGAGATCTTCTAGATCTGAGATTCTAACTTCTGCTTCTGAGATTCTGACTGAAAATTGCCTCACTTCTGTTGTAAGGTCTAAAAGATCTTTTCTAAATTGGTCAAACTGGGGCAATATTGCCTCCATTATTTGTCTCACTAGACTCTGAGAGTCAGATATAGTCTGGTTGGTAGGTATTTCAGTTATATTGTCTATTGAGGTGTCTATGTTGCCTCTAAGAGTCTTATCTTTGGTTTTAGGGGATGCCATCCCTAGTGATTTACTTTTGTTACTGTTTCAGATACTGTTTAGATTAGAGTGTAGATTAGTGGTAAAAGATAAGAGTCAATTTCTCTTCTTAGTGCTATAGTGTAAGTCAAATTAGTTAACCAATCAAGCTTTGTAGAATACAAGAAAAACAAGTGCATCAGCCCTTTCCCTTCCTTTAAGCTAAAATTGCACACTAGTACTTGGAAAAAAAGAGAGGTAAGAATATCAGAAAGGGATGACCCCCTTTTCATATGCTATTTTGTTCAGCTGCTTCACATAAATTCAGCTATTCAAATTCCTTTTCTCTCAAACCAATTTTGCTGTTACATTAGTAATAGTAATATATGGAACAATTTCACCCTTTTGAGGCAATACTACATCATAAATCAGCAGAGGAATTTTTTTAACACACATGACTTCTGATAAATAGATGTAACCGTCCTCCCTTTCTGACACAGTTTATTTCTATATCTATTGCCTTTTAGGATACTATATCTCTGTGTCTTCTTTAAAGGACTACAGGGGACTTACTTTGCCTTTCTTAAATTGGTCAAAAGGTTCAAAGAGTGTCAGGTTTGTACTTAACCCTAATCTTATGGGTATAAACAGCCTTCTTTAAAAAAAATGCTGTGTCTCTGTATCTCCTTAACTAAACTTTATAGAGAACTTGGTTTATTTTATTATCTTAAACAGGAAAAATGTATCAAGTTCTCGCTTATCCCAACAGATACCTTCTTTTACGGTTATAACATAGACAGCACTATTTTCAGTAAATCTCTGCACTAGACCTTTAGTAAAAAACCAACAAATGTTATTCCAGGGCCTATCCCCTGTATAATGTAATCAGTATCGGCTAGATTTGGAGTTTGGCGTTAGCCGTGAAAACCAGCGTTAGAGGCTCCTAACGCTGGTTTTAGGCTAACTCCGGTATTTGGAGTCACTCAAAAAAGGGTCTAACGCTCACTTTTCAGCCGTGACTTTTCCATACCGCAGATCCCCTTACGTCAATTGCGTATCCTATCTTTTCAATGGGATATTTCTAACTGCGGTATTTAGAGTCGTGTCTGAAGTGAGCGTTAGAAACAGCCAATAGAATGCGAGCTCAATCTGATTGGCTGATTGGATCAGCCAATCGGATTGAACTTGATTCTGATTGGCTGATTCCATCAGCCAATCAGAATATTCCTACCTTAATTCGGATTGGCTGATAGAATCCTATCAGCCAATCGGAATTCGAGGGACGCCATCTTGGATGACGTCCCTTAAAGGAACCATCATTCTTCAGTTGGACGTCGCCGGAAGAAGATGGGTCCGCGGTGGAGGTCTTCAGGATGGAGCCGGTCGTCATCGGATGAAGATAGAAGATGCCGCTTGGATCAAGATGGTTGCTGGTCCGGATCGCCTCTTCTTCCCGGATAGGATGAAGACTTTGGAGCCTCTTCTGGACCTCTTCAGCCACCGGATGATGGATCGCCAGCCCCCGCTTGGGTTGGATGAAGATTTTGGAGCCAGGACGGATCGGTGATACCTGGTGAGGTGAAGACAAGGTAGGGTGATCTTCAGGGGCTTAGTGTTAGGTTTATTTAAGGGGGGTTTGGGTTAGATTAAGGGTATGTGGGTGGTGGGTTGTAATGTTGGGGGGCTTGGGTATTGTATGTTTTTTTTTACAGGCAAAAGAGCTGAACTTCTTGGGGCATGCCCCGCAAAGGGCCCTGTTCAGGGCTGGTAAGGTAAAAGAGCTTTGAACTTTAGTAATTTAGAATAGGGTAGGGCATTTTTTATTTTGGGGGTCTTTGTTATTTTATTAGGGGGCTTAGAGTAGGTGTAATTAGTTTAAAATTGTTGTAATATTTTTCTTATGTTCGTAAATATTTTTTTATTTTTTGTAACTTAGTTCTTTTTTATTTTTTGTACTTTAGTTAGTTTATTTCATTGTAGTTATTTGTAGGAATTGTATTTAATTTATTTATTGATAGTGTAGTGTTAGGTTTAATTGTAGGTAATTGTAGGCATTTTATTTAATTAATTTAATGATAGTATAGTGTTAGGTTTAATTCTAACTTAGGTTAGGATTTATTTTACAGGTAATTTTGTAATTATTTTAACTAGGTAACTATTAAATAGTTCTTAACTATTTAATAGCTATTGTACATGGTTAAAATAATTACAAAGTTGCCTGTAAAATAAATATTAATCCTAAAATAGCTACAATGTAATTATAATTTATATTGTAGCTATATTAGGATTTATTTTACAGGTAAGTATTTAGCTTTAAATAGGAATAATTTATTTAATAAGAGATAATTAATTTTGTTAGATGTAAATTATATTTAACTTAGGGGGGTGTTAGTGTTAGGGTTAGACTTAGCTTTAGGGGTTAATACATTTATTAGAATACCGGTGAGCTCCAGTCGGCAGATTAGAGGTTAATAATTGAAGTTAGGTGTCGGCGATGTTAGGGAGGGCAGATTAGGGGTTAATACTATTTATTATAGGGTTAGTGAGGCGGATTAGGGGTTAATAACTTTATTATAGTAGTGCTCAGGTCCGCTCGGCAGATTAGGGGTTAATAAGTGTAGGCAGGTGGAGGCGACGTTGTGGGGGGCAGATTAGGGGTTAATAAATATAATATAGGGGTCGGCGATGTTAGGGCAGCAGATTAGGGATACATAGGGATAATGTAAGTAGCGGCGGTTTACGGAGCGGCAGATTAGGGGTTAATAATAATATGCAAGGGTCAGCGATAGCGGGGGCGGCAGATTAGGGGTTAATAAGTGTAAGGTTAGGGGTGTTTAGACTCGGGGTACATGTTAGAGTGTTAGGTGCAGACGTAGGAAGTGTTTCCGCATAGCAAACAATGGTGCTGCGTTAGGAGCTGAACGCTGCTTTTTTGCAGGTGTTAGGTTTTTTTTCAGCTCAAACAGCCCCATTGTTTCCTATGGGGGAATCGTGCACGAGCACGTTTATGAGGCTGGCCGCGTCCGTAAGCAACTCTGGTATCGAGAGTTGAAGCTGCGTTAACCAGACTTTATGTGGACTCTCAATACCAGAGTTATTTTTATGGTGCGGCCAGAAAAAAGCCGGCGTTAGCTTTTCGGGTCGTTACCGACAAAACTCCAAATCTAGCCGCTAATATGGTATCCAATTTTCTATGACTTTCAATATATATAACATAAAAAACAGAGAATAAAAAAGGAATCTTTGACTCCTAATAACAATATATCAAGAAGGATTTTCACACTTTGGGCTCTATTTAACAAGCTCCGTATGGAGCTTGATGGCCCCTTGATGGCCCCTGACTCGCCAGAAACAGCAGTTATAAAGCAGCGGTCACAAAGAGCAGGCGGACACACATTGCCACAATACAACCCGATCGAGTAAGATCAACCCGATTGACATCCCCCTGCTGGTGGCACATTGGCCGCGAGTCTGCAGGGGGCAGCGTTGCACCAGCAGCTCTTGTGAGCTGCTGGTGCAATGCTGAATACGGTGAACGTATTGCTCGCCGTATTCAGCGAGGTCTGGCGGACCTGATCCGCACTGTCGGATCAGGTCCGCCAGAACTTGATAAATATGCCCCTTTATGTCATATAACTCCTTTCCCGTTAATATTTAGATTTAAGGTAGTCTTTGCATTAATGCCAAGCCCCTGTTCATTGTTAGGTCTGCAGCTGGTTTTATTCCTTCACTGGAAAAAAAGAGGGAGTTATTGTCTCTTGCATAAGCATTATAGCTTCAGGTATAAAGAGATTTTTCCCCTGTAACCATACAATTAAATGCTGTAATATAATCCCTCAGTCCATTCAGTTACTCCAGATTGATACAAGTGAATACTGTGTCCTTATACCAGGAAGAAGAAAAAAAAGAAGACCTTGCTTTAGTGCCTTGTGACTGTCAGCAGTATCAGACCAAGTTTGGTATTAGCTTATATATTGGACCAGCAAAAAACAGATTTCTTTATTTGCCCCTTGCAGTTATGGACCTTATAGCAATCTTCGCCTTTGTATATTACCAAAAGAGTAGACATAAGTAGGCATAAAATTTATAAGCCCTCTTGCATATTTATTTTAAGCCACCTTTCCCCCCTTCTCCTTAGGGTTTATCACAGCAGATTATTGTTATTTTTTTAGAAGTACATAAGATACCACTTATCTTGTTTATCGAACAGCTTCAAAGTCTGTAATTTCAACATCTCTCCTGAAGCATGTCTCCTTTGTTTCTTAATATTGCAGGCATAGAGTATAGTGCTCCAGCTTTCCACCGTATAACATTTCTGTTTCTGGCTGGGTCCTTGCCGCTAAGCCCGGTATCTTTTACTCTGGAAATCGAGTAAGGTGAAGCACCAGGTATCCCTGGCTTCCTCACCTCTCATCTTGACCAGAGATCATGGAAGCATACTCTGAATAGCTGCGTATAAATCCAGCTCACCTCTGCTACAGTTTATGCTGTTCCAATGGACTATCTCACTTGCGCCTGTTCCAGTCCTCCTATCCTGTTCAGGCTTCAGAGGAATACGGCCTTTTGAAAAAGCCTGGTGTTGGCAATCTTGTGGTGGGACCGCTTTAGACTCAGATAGACTCGAGTCAGTCTCCAGGTGGAAGAAATGTCTGTATCTTTCGCCAAGGTTCCAGAATTAGCTTGAGACGGGCAGTAAACAGCGCTATCCCTCTTTCGCGCTCCTGCCCAGCACACTTTGGCCCCAATTTATCAAAGTCTGGCGGACCTTATCCGACAGTGCGGATCAGGTCCACCAGTCCTCGCTGAATACGGCGAGCAATACGCTCGCCGTATTCAGCATTGCACCAGCAGCTCACAAGGGCTGCTGGTGCAACGCCGCCCCCTGCAGACTTGCAGCCAATGGGCCGCCAGTAGGGGGTGTCAATCAACCCGATTGTACTTGATCGGGTTTATTACCGGCGATGTCTGTCCGTCTGCTCTGAGCAGGCGGACAGGTTATGGAGCAGCGGTCTTTGTGACCGCTGCTTCATAACTGCTGTTTCTGGCGAGTCTGCAGGCTCACCAGAAACACGGGGCATCAAGCTCCATTCGGAGCTTGATAGATATGCCCCCATAAGTGACTCCGCCCTCAGGTACCACAATCCATCTTCATATCAGCTAATTCTTTATCACCTAGAATCCTTATTTATTCTCTCACATAGACTTCTCTACTAAGAATGACTATACCCTTGCCCTTATCAGCATGTTTAACCACTATATTCTTATTCTTTTCAAGATCGCTCATTGCTCTTATTTGTTGAATAGACAAATTTTGTTTTGTACTTTTTTTATATTAAGTCTTTTTAGATCTTCACATACTGCTCATTCAAAAATTTAAACTACAGGACCCTTGCACCATGTGGTATATAAGTCTGACTTCTTTTTCAATGAGGTATAGGAAGTTATAGTATAGTTCTCCACTGTAAGTTCTTGTAGTGTGGAGCGGCTCCATCTTCAAGACATCCGACGCGGAGCATCCTCTTCATCCAACGGCTTCTTCAACAATAATGGGTCCTTTAAGTGACGTCATCCAAGATGGCGTCCCTTCAATTCCGATTGGCTGATAGAATTTTATCAGCCAATCGCAATTAAGGTAGGAAAAATCCTATTGGCTGATGTAATCAGCCAATAGGATTGAAGTTCAATCCTATTGGCTGATCCAATCAGCCAATAGGATTGAGCTTGCATTCTATTGGCTGATTGGAACAGGATTTTTCCTACATTCATTCCGATTGGCTGATAGAATTATATCAGCCAATCGGAATTGAAGGGACGCCATCTTGGATGACGTCACTTAAAGGACCCGTCATTGTTGAAGAAACCGTCGGATGAAGAGGATACTCCGCGTCGGATGTCTTGAAGATGGAGCCGCTCTGCGCCGGATGGATGAAGATAGAAGATGCCATCTGGATGAAGACTTCTGCCCGTCTGGAGGACCTCTTATTCCCGGCTTGGATGAAGACTTCTGCCCGTCTGGACGACCACTTCACCTGGCTTCATTGAGGACTTCGGCCCGGTTGGGTGAAGACTTCTCAAGGTAGGGTGAGCTTCAAGGGGTTAGTGTTAGGATTTGGATTGGGTGGGTTTTAAAGTAGTGTTGGGTGTGTGGGTGGTGGGTTTTAATGTTGGGGGGGTATTGTACTTTTTTTTACAGGTAAAAGAGCTGATTACTTTGGGGCAATGCCCAGCAAAAGGCCCTTTTAAGGGCTATTTGTAATTTAGTGTAGGATAGGGCTTTTTTTTATTTTGGTTTTTTTTTTTTATTTTATTAGGGGGATTAGATTAGGTGTAATTAGTTTAAAAAACTTGTAATTATTTTATTATTTTCTGTAATTTAGTGTTTGTTTTTTTCGTACTTTAGATAATTTTATTTAATTGTATTTAATTGTAGTTAATTTAGGGAATTAATTTAATTATAGTGTAGTGTTAGGTGTAATTGTAACTTAGGTTAGGTTTTATTTTACAGGTAAATTTGTATTTATTTTAACTAGGTAGCTATTAAATAGTTAATAACTATTTAATAACTATTGTACCTAGTTAAAATAAATACAAAGTTGCCTGTAAAATAAAAATAAACCCTAAGCTGGCTGCAATGTAACTATTAGTTATATTTTAGCTAGCTTAGGGTTTATTTTATAGGTAAGTATTTAGTTTTAAATAGGAATAATTTAGTTAATTGTAGTCATTTTATTTAGATTTATTTAAATTATATTTAAGTTAGGGGGGTTAGGGTTAGACTTAGTTTTAGGGGTTAATAACTTTAATATAGTGGCGGCGACATTGGGGGTGGCAGATTAGGGGTTAATAATTGTAGGAAGGTTGCAGCGACATTGGGGCGGCAGATTAGGGGTTAATAAATATAATGTAGGTGTCGGTGATGTTGGGGGCAGCAGATTAGGGGTTCATAAGTATAATGTAGGTGGCGGCGGTATCCGGAGCGGCAGATTAGGGGTTAATAATATAATGCAGGTGTTGGCGATGTCGGGAGCGGCAGATTAAGGATTAATAAGTGTAATATTAGGGGTGTTTAGACTCGGGGTTCATGTTAGGGTGTTAGGTGTAGACATAAAATGTATTTCCCCATAGGAATCAATGGTGCTGCGTTAGGAGCTTTACGTTGTTTTTTTGCAGGTGTTAGGTTTTTTTTAGCCGGCTCTCCCCCATTGATTCCTATAGGGAAATTGTGCACGAGCACGTTTTACCAGCTCACCGCTAACGTAGGCAGCGCTGGTATTGAGGTGAGATGTGGAGCAAAATTTTGCTCTCCGCTCACTTTTCTGCGGCTAACGCCGGGTTTGTAAAGACCCGTAATACCAGCGTTATCTTGTGAGTGCTGCTTCATAACTGCTGTTTTCGGCAAGCCTGAAGGCTCGTGCGGAAACAAGGACCTTTCGGCCCTTGTTAAATCTACCCCCATGAAAGAACATTATTAGTAAATTGAAAAATTCTGTATTCCGACATGTCAGTCATCATTGAGTAAATAAATTAGCCATCATATATTACTTCTATTTTTTTTTTTTTCTTTTGAGTAAATCTTTAAAAACCCTGCAAATAATAAATATAAAATAACAAAACATGTTAATAATAATTTAGTGTGTTTGCCTAATCGGAATGTACAAAATACAGATGTCCCAGAAATATCACATTTGAAACTGGACATTCAGTTACTGCAAATAGCAAGGTTTCTAGTGGACTGACATACCATTAAAACGACAAACCAAATTCCCTAGTGGGCAGCTAAATTATTAACGGGATATAAAATATAAATTAATGTATTTTCTGATTCAGACATAGAGTATACAATTTCAAAAAGTTTCCTTTTTACTTGTACAGTATTATCACATTTTCTTTGTTCCTGTGGTATTCTTTGTTGACAAGATACCTATGTACTGTAGGTACTGTAGTACTGTCATCTAATGCTCTTGCAAATGGATAACATTCCACCAAAAATGCTGCCATATAGTGCTCCCGACACAAGGACTCCCCTAAGCTTACATCCCTGCTTTTCAACTAAAGATACCAAGAGAATGTAGAAATGTGATAATAGATGTGAATTAGAAAGTTCTTTAAAATTGCAAGCTCTGATCTCAATCATGAAAGAAACTATTTGAGTTTTATATCCCTTTAAATAAACATGGTTGTGAACAAAGGTATCACAAAGCTGAATAGTAAGGGAGCAAGGTGATTCTAGTTGTGGGCCTGATAGTTTGGGGTGCAAGAGAAGGCAAGCTCATCCCTTGTAATTTTGCTCCAAAAACAGCCACTGGAGTCACTTGTTTGATGTAAGCCACAATTTTTACAACCAACTTCATCTCCTGCTGCACATGTTAACAATTGTATTATTTGGTACAGGCTCATTTTTTTGTCCCCCTCAGAACCAACAACATTTCTTTGGATTCCCGTGAAGGCAGATATCATCTTCTACCACTTATTTTTGCATTCATTTTTTTTTTTTTTTAGAATCAAAGTTTTTTATTGAGGGATACCAGATATACAAGGGTAACATATAATAAACATTATACATAGAATTGAAACACGTCACCTCTGTGGCACTGTCGTGCCATAAACCTCTAGCATAACATAGAGTAATCACATTCTGGCATTACCTCTTTTACGTTTTGTTTCCTATATTACAATACAGACAAAAGAAAAGAACCATTCACAATTTAAATATCCATAACAGCATGTACATCCTATAGTATGGTAGACTAAATATGACATAAAGAAGTATTCAAATTCTATATATATAAAAAGGGGATATGAGATAAATTTATAAACCGTTGCGGATAAACACCGCTTATTTGTTCACTTACAGTAAGGGTGAACGGTAGTTAAAGGAGAGGGCGGGGGTGGGGGTGGAGCCATAAGTAATATTGGAGCCAACAAGTTTCCCAAGTTGTTATCAGGCTGGCTGATCTTTATAGGTATACTTAAGTAAAAACCTGACAAAAATCCCTGAGCTTTTGTGTATAAAATGAATAAAATTACAGTCTAGAGCAGTTATCCTCAAAGAGGGGTATTAGAGTGTATGCACTATGAGATATAAGACAAATGATGGCATACATGGTATATAATGAGATATAGGGGGCTTCCAAATGAGTTCCTCTCCTGGGGAGATGCCGCTTACAGGCGATAAGGGAAAAGGGAATAGGGGTATGACCCACAGGCAACAAGTACCGGCGGGAAAGGGTGGAGAGGAGCCTAACAATAATAAGTGAAGTGCTCTAGTAATGAGGTGGTGCTGTGTCTGAAATAAACATCTCTCCTACTATATCCAGTTCTGGAAGTGCGCAGACATCTACAATTATTATGTAATGGTATAGACACATATAAAACAATAAATGCCAATGGTTCTTTGATAGCCCTGTAGCCTTCGATCTATAGTTAATCTACATGTTGGAACGGTAGATAATTAAGCAGGAAGGCTCAGACATCCCGGCCGCAGACGTCCAGGCCCCCACAGACGCATAAGACCAAAAGCATTATAAAAGTATATATCTGGTAGTGCTAGAGCATATGTTTTTATGCACTTCTGAATCAATTATTAACGTAGGCCTAGCTGAATGTAAATAGCGCATGGTAGACTGGTATATAAAGGAAAAATGGTATGTAGGCAATTATGAAATACAATCAGATAAATTCACATGCTAGGCTATAATTTCCTCTAGGAGAAACATTGATTATTGATAACTTTCATAGTAGGCATATATATTGGCAGACGTGAGTGACTTACATTTCAAATATATAAGAATGCTATTAACACTAAAATGGAACTGGAAGTTTGAGAGAAGGAATGTGGTAAGGTGTTGGACTATGCTTGCCTGTAATCAACATATTAGTAACCTCAGTATTATTTGGGAAAGAATCATTACAGGACATGTTAGTGGGCTTAAATGAGTGCTATTATTAGCTAAACACAAATGAGCAGATATATAAGTCCTAAGCTTTAACTGCATAAATTATAAGGCAGAGAATATCAAGCGCTGCCTGGATATTACCCAGATAAAACATATTATGACAAGAATTTTACCTATGGATCAGAGCTATAAGTAGGCTAAACCCCACTACTAAAGGTATTACAAACAAGCTGCTAGGTAACATCTGAATGTACAGGGTAGGGAATTCAAGCGGCTCATGGTTGATATCAACAACTATAGGTTATATACAAATACATAAGATAGACTAGAACTGGATAGGACGCTAAATTTGCTAAGTCCCATGAAATCTGCCTACATATGAGCACTATAAAGTGGGGACAAAAAACATTATAGGTCTTAGGGCTCCTGTTTTCAAGCCATATACTAAAACTTCTGTGCAGTAGACAAGTATGATAGTGTGTAAACGTCCTAACTGAACCGGTAAGAAAAAAAGGGGATGCAAGTAAACTAATAAACTGTGGAGAAAAAGATTAGTCTTTGTTAGCTGTATAGACATAGTCTAATAACTGGAGACTTGCTAGCTCACTTGTGCAGGCCCACTGTAACCTCAGCCTACTCCTACTGTACTCCTGAGTCTCAAGGCAGGTTGGGCTGCGTGACTCCGTTGCGATGCAGCTTCAGCTTGGGGAATTGTGAGTCCTTTTATCTCCCGAACCGGGTCTCGGCCCAGTTTAGATAGTTCAGGAGCGTTGTCTGACAGGAGAGGACTGGGAGCCTGCATCTTATCCGTATGTCGTATGGTTCCGTGTTGGCCTCAGATGGATCTGGGGGCTCTCTCTATGGCACCGGTGCCCAAGAGACTTCCAGGTAAGGCAGACTGGACAACACTGAAGGGAGCCCAAGCCACCGGCTGCAGATTGAAAACTCTAGGCAGGCTGCACTGCTGCAGACGTGACAGGTCCAGGCGTTTTGCGCTATGGGTCTCCGGCTCCGTGTGAACAAAGGAGGGTGGTGCTATATGGGTCTGCTCTTCAGTGTCTGCCTGATCTATATTCTCAGGACCAGGGCTCTTTGATTCTGACATATAGAACTTGACTAACTCTCGAGTCGGATCCTCTGACCACTGTGGCGGGACTGTTGTATGCTGATCGCATGTTGCCTGTAGATTGTCCACCCTCACTGCCTCCTTTGTCTGGATTGAAGTCCGTGGTGGGGCCATAGCCGTTCTCAGCTCCACCATGAGGACTTGCTGCTGGGAGTCCAGGGAGCACAAAAGACTTTGTAGCGCAGTGGATATAAGCTGCTCCATCATATCGTATATCTATTAACCAGGGTAGTGCGTAGGCCACCAAGAGTGTGTCGGTTTACTCCGTTATTATTTCAGTTATTTTCTCTCTTTGTCCCATAATCTGCAATCCATGATCTGGTATACTTTAAGAGCCAGGGATAGAGATAAATACATTTTTAACATGCCAATAATTGATAGTTTAATGATCAAGTACAGGGAGCTCAAAATTGGCACGTCTTGCTGCTTGGGCTGTTGGCTCCGCCCCCCCTGCATTAATTTTTATAATCCTCCTCCCTTATTTACCTCGCACCCTTGTCATGAAATGAACATTAGACTTTGAAAAAAAGGAACTTGATTGCAAATTCATAGTAGCAGGGCCGGTGCTAGGATTTTTGGCTACAAAGACACATTTTGCTGTCTCTATCGTGAAGAAATTATATACACTACCATTGCTGTTTCTTAACAAAATGTTCTAGTGTTGTGTCAGGTAGCTATAGATAACTATTTTATCTATAATGATAAATGAGTAAATAGATTTCCGTTATCACATCAAATTCTTGACTGTTAATCTGATTTATTATAATAGCTATAATAGGTTAATTTCTGCATAAAAAAGTGGTGACTCTGCAGAACATAGCAAATTAGTGGTGGTTCTGCATAATGAATCAAGCAGTGGTGACAATGGGTAAAACACTTGAACTCAGAGGCAGGATGACCTATTTTTATTTTCACCATTATACCTAGACTGATACTAGCATGTCTAACAGAAAAATATATCCAAAATATTTTTTATTATTGAGGCAAAACATTACATGACAGCACATAAGCTTTACGGCAATCCAAATAAACATGGAACATAGTGCATACAATCATGAGAAAACATCAAATCTTTAATTAATAGAATAATACTGGCAACATAAAGAAAAATAAAGTTCTCTTGTTCTCAGTGTTCTATAAGGTTGTTGGGTATAAGTTGCTAAAAGTCTTTGGAATACTCGCAGATGCCTCTGCTTTATTTTTATAGAATATCAACATATATATTAAACTAGATATAAACATATAACAATTTTAAAAAAGAAGGTTGTTTCATTACTAGGATTGAAACGTGTACACGTTTCAATCCTAGTATTGAATCAACCTTCTTTTTTAGAAACAAACAGTACACAGCACCTAACTCGAATATTACAGTCAGGTAAATTACCTGCCCCAACTATTATAGAGCATCTTAAGAATACCGGATAGTAGTGCCATTTAGTCTTTCTCTTTTTTCGTATATAACAATTTTAGTGAAAGATTTAGCTAAACAACATCATATATAGTATTTTCAAAACAAAACTGTATGAAAACAAGGAGTGTCCTCTTTGAGTGAAAGAGGGGGAGGAAGAGAAAGGAGGGCAAAAAAAGGAAATGGAATTTGTATGTGGGTAAGACCCACATTAAGTAAAAACATACTCATTCTTCACAGAGTAGTATTGTTGAACTTGACAAGTAATTTTTAGGGTGGGCCGTATTCCCAGACTTGATGTTGTAGTTCCACAGTGTTATTAATCTGTGAGAAGTAGGATTCCATAGGTTTTATGTAGTGGAGTATGGCTACAACTTGGTTGCAGGAAGGTAGGGATTGTTGCAGCCAGGTTTGGGCTAGGGCTAATTTTACTGCCAAAAAGAGGTAAATACAAAAGAAAGGTGCAATTGGAGTAAAATGGTGAGATATAGCTCATAGAGGGTAATACAATGGATAGCTTTCTTAGTCAGGCATATAGCTTAACTCCAGATCAGTGCATCAAAGTCAAAAGCCAAGGTATATTCCCATTGTTGGATAAGGATAGGTGGGGATTTTAAGAATGGTGGGGAGTTTAGAATGCTCTGATGAAAGTGAGTAAGTATTTTCTTTGAAGAGGAGTTAGTGTCCCATCTTATTTCCTATTTTATTTTATCTCTGAGAGTTGTATCAGTAAAACCCCAGGATCTCAGAAAACTCTGCAATCTCCAGAATTCGAAGTGTAAGGCAATTGGGGTGTAAATCATGTGATGAAGTTGTGGTAAGGAAGTAGGTTCTCTCCTTGGTATAGGTTGGTTACAGTGTTTACATTTATATCATGCCAGAGATCTATGTGAGTGTTGGGTAGCATTAGCAGGAGACCTTGAATTGTATGTAAGGGAGATGGGTGGTGGGCTATGCCTGGGAGATGACGAATCCTATCCCAAAACATTAGATTAGAAGCAATTATGTAGTTTAAGAAGAGTGTTTTTGGCCTCTTATGCTTGGGGATCCAAATAAGGTCCTGTAATGTAAACCCAGATGGCAAGTTAGCCTGTTCCAATTCCTTCCATTTGCTAGTAGAGGAGATCACCCCCACATAGTAATGTGGGAAAGTCTGGCTGCTTCAAAATAGTATAGGATATTTGGGGCTGCTGCACCACCTGCTGTTATAGGGTGTGGTAGTATTATAGTAGCTACTCTTGGGATCTTACAGAAAAAAATATATCAAGCTATAAGCAGACAAGTTCCCAGGCAGAGAACCTGTCCACCTGTAATCAAAACTTAATAAAATGTAATACTGGAGAAGAGCTATTTTGCTCAATCCAGCCCCCTGTTCTTGGGCAAACAGTTGCTTGAGACTAGGGCCTGCTAATCACGCCAAACATGTGAGTTTGAGGTGATGTATCTGTGGCACCTAGGATAAGAAGCTTCTTACATTTGTGGTTGCAACCTTACTCATGCAAGCCTGAACTGTAATTTATCAGAAGCTACTAATGCCTCTTGATAAATATTCCCATGAGTATACATTTTTCAAGTTCTACAATAGGTAACATTAACTTGCAGTGGAGTACTGGCAGGTTTTGGCAAGGGTACCAGTGGAAATCACACTTTTTTTGGACAAATGTCACTATATAGTGATAATGAAGATTTATACACTGACAACACTATATGCAAGGCATCTATATACTAATAAACACAACACCATGAACTGTATGGTAATAAAAGGCGTCTATAGACTAATAAACAAAAAACTCTGCACTGTATAATAAAACAACATAATTTATGTAAGAATTTACCTGATAAATTCATTTCTTTCATATTGGCAAGAGCCCATGAGCTAGTGACGTATGGAATATACAATCCTACCAGGAGGGGCAAAGTTTACCAAACCTCAAAATGCCTATAAATACACCCCTCACCACACCCACAATTCAGTTTAATGAATAGCCAAGAAGTGGGGTGATAAAGAAAGGAGCAAAAGCATAAACAAAGGAATTGGAATAATTGTGCTTTATACAAAAAAATCATAACCACCATAAAAAGAAGGGGCCTCATGCACTCTTGCCAATATGAAAGAAATGAATTTATCAGGTAAGTTCTTACATAAATTATGTTTTCTTTCATGTAATTGGCAAGAGTCCATGAGCTAGTGACGTATGGGATAGCAATACCCAACATGTGGAACTCCATGCAAGAGTCACTAGAGAGGGAGGGATAAAAAAATAAAGACAGCCAATTCAGCTGAAAAAATTAATCCACAACCCAAATCATAAGTTTAATCTTATAATGGAAAAGAAAAAAACCGAAAATATAAGCAGAAGAATCAAACTGAAACAGCTGCCTGAATAACAAAAACTGCTTTTGAAGAAGAGAAAACATCAAAATGGTAGAATTTAGTAAGTGTATGCAAAGAAGACCAAGTTGCTGCTTGGCAAATCTGATCAACTGAAGCTTCATTCTTAAAAGCCCAGGAAGTGGAAACTGACCTAGTAGAATGAGCTGTAATCCTCTGAGGCGGGGATTTACCCAACTCCAAATAAGCGCGATGAATCAAAAGCTTTAACCAAGATGCCAAAGAAATGGCAGAAGCCTTCTGACCTTTCCTAGAACCAGAAAAGATAACAAATAGACTAGAAGTCTTCCTGAAATTTTTATTAGCTTCAATATAATATTTCAAAGCTCTCACCACATCCAAAGAATGTAAAGATCTTTCCAATGAATTCTTAGGATGTGACACAAAGAAAGGACAACAATTTCCCTACTAATGTTGTTGGAATTCACAACTTTAGGTAAGAATTTAAATGAAGTCCGCAAAACTGCCTTTTCCTGATGAAAAAATCAGAAAAGGAGACTCACAAAAAAGAGCAGATAATTCAGAAACTCTTCTAGCAGAAGAGATGGCCAAAAGAAACAACACTTTCCAAGAAAGCAATTTAATGTCCAAAGAATGAATAGGCTCAAATGGAGGAGCCTATAAAGCCTTCAAAACCAAATTAAGACTCCAAGGAGGAGAGATTGATTTAATGACAGGCTTGATATGAACCAAAGCCTGTACAAAACAATGAATATCAGGGAGTTTAGCAATTCTTCTGTGGAATAAAACAGAAAGAGCAGAGTTTTGTCCTTTCAAAGAACTCGCAGACAAACCCTTATCCAAACCATCCTGAAGAAACTGTAAAATTCTAGGAATTCTAAAAGAATGCCAAGAGAATTTATGAAAAGAACACCATGAAATGTAAGTCTTCCAAACTCAATAATAAATCTTTCTCGAAACAGATTTACAAGCCTGCAACATAGTATTAATCACTGAGTCAGAGAAACCTCTATGACTAAGCAATAAGCGTTCAATTTCCATACCTTCAAATTTAATGATTTGAGATCCTGATGAAAAAACAGACCTTGAGATAGAAGGTCTGGCCTTAGTGGAAGTGGCCATGGTTGGCAACTGTACATCCGAACAAGATCCGCATACCAAAACCTGTGAGCCCATGCTGGAGCCACCAGCAGTACAAATGATTGCCCCATGATGATCTTGGAAATCATTCTTGGAAGAAGAACTAGAGGCGGAAAAATATAGGCAGGATGATAACTCCAAGGAAGTGTCAATGCATCCACTGCTTCCGCCTGAGGATCCCTGGACCTGGACAGGTACCTGGGAAGTTTCTTGTTTAGATGAGATGCCATCAGATCTATTTCTGGAAACCCCCACATCTGAACAATTTGAAAAAACACATCTGGGTGAGGAGACCACTCTCCTGGATGTAAAGCTTGACAACTGAGATAATCCGCTTCCCAATGGTCTATACCTGGTATATGGACCGCAGAAATTAGACAGGAGCTGGATTCTGCCCAAACAAGTATCCGGGATACTTCTTTCATAGCTTGAGGACTGTGAGTCCCACCCTGATGATTGACATATGCCACAGTTGTGACATTGTCTGTCTGAAAACAAATAAATGTCTCTCTCTTCAATAGAGGCCAAAACTGAAGAGCTCTGAGAATCGCACGGAGTTCCAAAATATTGATTGGTAATCTCGCCTCTTGAGATTTCCAAACCCCTTATGCTGTCAGAGATCCCCAGATAGCTCCCCAATCTGAAAGACTTGCATCTGTTTTGATCACAGTCCAGGTTGGATGAACAAAAGAGGCCCCTTGAACTATACGATGGTGATCTAACCACCAAGTCAGAGATAGTCGAACATTGGGATCTAAGGATATTAATTGTGATATCCTTGTATAATCCCTGCACCATTGGTTCAGCATACAAAGCTGAAGAGGTCTCATGTGAAAATGAGCAAAGGGGATAATTTCCGATGCTGCAGTCATGAGACCTAAAACCTCCATGCACATAGCTACTGAAGGGAATGATTGAGACTGAAGGTTCCGACAGGCTGCAACCAATTTCAAACGTCTCTTGTCTGTTAGAGACAAAGTCATGGATACTGAATCCATTTGGAAACCTAAAAAGGTTACCCTTGTCTGAGAAATCAAAGAACTCTTTGGTAAATTGATCCTCCAACCATGTCTTTGAAGAAACAACACTAGTTGATTCGTGTGAGATTCTGCAGAATGTAAAGACTGAGCTAGTACCAAGATATCGTCCAAAGAAGGAAACACCGCAATACCCCGCTCTCTGATTACAGAGAGTAGGGCACCGAGAACCTTTGAAAAGATCCTTGGAGCTGTCGCTAAGCCAAAAGGAAGAGCAACAAATTGGTAATGCTTGTCTAGAAAAGAGAATCTCAGGAACTGATAGTGATCTGGATGAATCGGAATATGAAGATATGCATCCTGTACGTCTATTGTGGACATATTACCTTACTGAACAAAAGGAAGAATAGTCCTTATAGTCACCATTTTGAATGTTGGTACTCTTACATAACGATTCAAGACCTTTAGATCCAGAACTGGTCTGAATGAATTTCTTTCTTTCTTTGGGACAATGAACAGATTTGAATAAAACCCCAGTCCCTGTTCCTGAAAAGGAACTGGCACGATTACCCCAGATAACTCCAGGTCTGTAACACACCAGGAAAGCTTGTGCTTTCTATGGGTTCACTGGAATGTGTGAGAGAAAGAAACTTCTCACAGGCGGTCTTACTCTGAAACCTATTCTGTACCCCTGAGAGACAGTGTTCTGAATCCAATGATTTTGGACTGAATTCATCCAAACATCATTGGAAAATTTTAATCTGCCCCCTACCAGCTGAGCTGGAATGAGGGCCGCACCTTCATGCAGACTTGGGGGCTGGTTTATCTCTTAAATGGCTTGGATTTATTCCAGATTGAGGAAGGCTTCCAATTGGACACAGATTCCTTAGGGGAAGGACTAGGTTTCTGTTCCATATTCTGTCGAAAGGAACAAAAACGGTTAGAAGCTTTAAACTTACCCTTAGATTTTTTACCCTGAGGCAAAAAAGCTCCCTTCCCCCCAGTGACAGTTGAAATTATAGAATCCAACTGAGAACCAAATAATTTATTACCTTGGAAAGAAAGAGATAGCAATGTTGATTTAGAAGTCATATCAGCATTCCAAGATTTAAGCCATAAAGCTCTTCTAGCTAAAATAGCTAAAGACATATATCTAACATCAATTCTGATGATATAAAAAATGGCATCACAAATGAAATTATTGGCATGTTGAATTAATTTAACAATGCTATACATATTATGATCTGATACTTGTTGCGCTAAAGTTTCCAACCAAAACGTTGAAGCAGCTGCAACATCAGCCAAAGAAATAGCAGGCTTAAGAAGATGGCCTGAACATAAATAAGCTTTCTTTAGATAAGATTCAAGCTTCATATCTAATGAATCCTTAAAAGAAGTACTATCTTCCGTAGGAATAGTTGTACATTTAGCAAGAGTAGAGATGGCCCCATAAACTTTGGGGATCTTTTCCCAAAACTCCAATCTATCAGCAGGCAAAGGATACAATTTTTTAAACCTTGAAGAAGGAGTAAAAGAAGTACCCAGTCTATTCCATTCCTTAGAAATCATATCTGAAATAACATCAGGGACTGGAAAAACCTCTGGAATAACTACATGAGGTTTATAAACCAAATTTAAACGTTTACTAGTTTTAATATCAAGAGGAATAGTCTCCTCCATATCTAATGCAATCAACACATTCATTTAATAAAGAATGAATATACTCCATTTTAAATAAATAAGAGGATTTGTCAGTGTCAATATCTGATGAGGATCCTCTGAATCAGACAGATCCTCATCAGAGATAGATAAATCAGTATGTTGTCGGTCAGAAAATTCATCAACTTTATGAGAAGTTTTAAAAGACCTTTTACGTTTATTAGAAGGCGGAATGGCAGACAAAGCCTTCTGAATGGAATTAGAAATAAATTCTCTTAAATTTACAGGAATATCCTGAGCATTAGATGTTGATGGACCAGCAACATGTAATGAACTACTACTGATGGAAACATTCTCTGCATGTAAAAGTTTATCATGACAACTATTACAAACTACAGCTGGAGGAACAGTTACCACAAGTTTACAATAGATGCACTTAGCTTTGGTAGAACCGATATCAGGCAGCAGGATTCCAGTAGTAGATTCTGAGACAGGATCAGATGGAGACATCTTGCAGTATGTAAAAGAAAAAAAACATATAAAGCAAAATTATCAATTTCCTTATATGACAGTACAAGGTATGGGAAAAAAACAAACAGAATAAGCCTCTGACATAGAAAAAAAGACCAGAGGCAAAAGGAATGAGGTCTTAAATAATGAAAAACAGAATAAAACTCGAGCGTCATAGATGACGCAACCTTGTGACTCGGCGCCAACTAAGACGCCGGAAATGACGAATTTGCGTCAACAAATGTAATTTTTTGCACCAAGAATGACGCAATAAATTATAGTATTTTGCACTCTCGCAAGCCTAATACATCCTGCAATTAGAAAAAGTCAATTTGAAAACCTCAGGTAAGAAATATTTTTTTTTTTTTCTTTAAAACATTTCCCAGATATGAAACTGACAGTCTGCAAAAAGGAAATATACTGATAAACCTGAATCATGGCAAATATAAGTACAAACATATATTTAGAACTTTATTTATAAAGAGCCAAACCATAGCTGAGAGTGTCTTAAATAAAGGAAACATACTTACCAAAAGACACCCATCCACATATAGCAGATAGCCAAACCAGTACTGAAACGAGAATCAGCAGAGGTAATGGTATATAAGAGTATATCGTCGATCTGAAAAGGGAGGTAGGAGATGAATCTCTACGACCGATAACAGAGAACCTATGAAATAGATCCCAGTTAGGAAGACCATTGTATTCAATAGGTGATACTCCCTTCACATCCCTCTGACATTCACTGTACTCTGAGAGGAACCGGGCTTCAACATGCTGAGAAGCGCATATCAACGTAGAAATCTAGCACAAACTTACTTCACCACCTCCATAGGAGGCAAAGTTTGTAAAACTGAATAGTGGGTGTGGTGACGGGTGTATTTATAGGCATTTTGAGGTTTGGGAAACTTTGCCCCTCCTGGTAGGATTGTATATCCCATACATCACTAGCCCATGGACTCTTGCCAATTACATGAAAGAAAAGGCATCTACACTAATAAAAACAACACTCTTTCCTGTATGATAATGCAGGCACCTATACACGAATAAACACAACACGCTGCACTGTATTATAATGCAAGGCATCTATATACCAATAAAGACAACACGTTGCACTGTATTATAATGCAAGGCATCTATATACCAATAAACACAACACGCTGCACTGTATTATAATGCAAAGCATCTATACACCAATAAACACAAAACTCTGCATTACATGATAATATGAGGCACCTACAGTTTGCAATGAACAAATCAAACAAAAGCAATTGAAATAGTGCAACACAATGAAT
Source organism: Bombina bombina (assembly GCF_027579735.1). Classification (NCBI taxonomy): domain Eukaryota; kingdom Metazoa; phylum Chordata; class Amphibia; order Anura; family Bombinatoridae; genus Bombina; species Bombina bombina. The sequence goes on along the minus strand of NC_069500.1, from coordinate 268,175,864 downwards.
GCTTTAAGTGGTTTCCTCAAATTCAACTGAAAATGCAACTTTTAATGAATTCTTCAGTCTCAAAAATATTCAACCCCCTGAATAGAATCCCTCACAACAGCACAAATACACAAAAAAGTTATAGTCTCAAGCACACCTGATGCTAATCAAAGGCTTAATAAGTTGCACCAGGTGTGCTTGAGCTAGAACACATGAAATACCTGAACTGGGGTTTGTTGAGTGTCACGTTTGACTGCATGTTAGAAATATATGTTAAAAGAATAATCCAAAAAGTTAAGAGAAGCAATGATTGTCCTTCACAACAAGGAACAGTATATAAAAAGATAGCAAAGGCACTGAATGTTCCTAGAGACACAGTTGGAAGCATAGTTCCCAAGTTCAAAGTTAAAGGAACAGTGGTTACACTACCGGGATGGGGCATAAAAAGGAAGCTATCAACGGCTGCAACCAGATTTCTGACAAAGTATCTTGAGAAGAACCCTTGAGTGACTGCAAAAGACTTGCAACAAGACTTGATGGGAACAGACACTGAGGTTTCAGTTTGGTGCGTACTAAACGCAGAAGGTTTCCATGCAAGAACTCCAAGACATACACCACTACTGACCGTAAAGTAGAAGAAAAGTTGGCTCCAATATGCTAAAAATCATATAAATAAGCCACAAAGGTTTTGAGATTCTATTCTGTGGGATGATGAAACAAAACTGGGAACTTTTTGGCCCAATGGATCAGCGGTATGTCTGGCAGAAGAGGACTGAAACATACGTTGAAAAGAACACTCAGCCTACAGTTATGCATGGTGATGGCTCGGTCATGCTCTGTGGTTGCTTTGCATTCTCTGGCACTGGAAACATGCAGTTTGTGGAAGGCAAGATGGATTCATTGAAGTATTAGGAAATCCTAGGAGAAAACATCAGGTCGTCTGTGAGGAGGCTGAAGCTTGCACGTCATTGAACCTTCCAATAGGACAATGATCCGAAGCATACCTCAAATTCCACCAAGGCTTGGTTGCAGAAGTAGTCCTGGAAGATTTTACAGTGACCATCACAGACACCTGACTTGAACCCCATAGAAAATCTCTGGTGAAATTTGAAGAAGGTGGTTGCAGCATGCAAACCCAAGAATACAACTGAACTGGAGGCCATTGCTCATGAGTAATGGGCTAAGATTCCTCAGGAACGCTGCCAGAAACTGTTGTCTCACTATGCATCTCGTTTGCAGCAAGTTATAACAGCAAAAGGGTGCTCTACTAAGTACTAAAGATGCTTGCCATGAAGGTGTTGAATAATTTTGAGACTGCAGAATTCTTTAAAAGTTGCATTTTCAGTTGAATTTGGGGACACCACTTGAAGCACTTGTTATGTTGAACTATTTCAATTGCTTTTTTTGATTTGTTCATTGCAAACAGCTGTGAAAGCTGTAAATATTTACAATAAACCTGATTTGCAATTGGGGGTTGAATAAACACAACAATGTGCTCTGTATGATATTGCAAGCCATTTATATACTAATATACACATAACATTCTGCAATATATGATAATGCAAGGTTTCTATACACCAATAAACACAACACTGCACTAAATTAGACATCTATACAATAATAAGCATGCTGCACTCTGTAATTAATGCAGAGTACCTATACACACTAATAACATATATGCTGCACTGTACAATTAATGCAAAATACCTATACACTGGTGATAAACGCTGCACTGTATAGACAATGCAGAGTACCTTTACACTGATAACATGAGTCCTACTGCTGTAAGCGGCCGGATGCTTCCAGTTGTTCTGGCTGACCTGCACTCTTTAGCTATGTTTAAGGGGAGTCCCATTCTATGCATGATGCCACAACACATGGCCCCTACTATGAAAAGTACCTACTATACAAACATGTATGTCACCTAGTCAGACTAGTCACCTAGTCTGCCTCTATTGTACCACCAGTCCTGCACAGTAGATGGCATGTTTGTGGTTTGAGGGTGCTACAATAGAATATAATATGTTAATATAATATTGTCACTAAAACATTTTTTTTGCTCTGTGTATTTTTTAAATAGAAATAAAAATGTGAATAGAAAATGCTCAAACGTGTTTGAGAATTGTTTTGCACTATTGCTTACATATATCTATGTTTTTAATTCCTGCAAGCTAGAGAGCAGCAATACACTTATGAGACATAACTGAACACATCTGGTAAGCGAATGACAAGAGACATATGTCAGTAGCCTACCAGTCATCCCCCAGATCCCAGTTGTCCATTGCTGATATGGAGCCTATCTAGCAGCTAGATTACAAGTTTTGTGTTGCGGTTTTTAACGCTGAAAATATGGCATTTTCAGCGTAAAACAGCACCACAGCTATTACAAGTGTTGTCGGTATAGGTGTACCGCACACCTTTTAGCCTGTAATGCAACGTCAGTCCCACACACGTAAAAATGACAGGGTTTTTTTCATGGGATTCCCATAGCACCGGTATTACAAGTTTTGCGGTGAGGCTAAAAAGTGAGCGTTACAGACTAAAACGACAAGATCTGTACCACCATCTAACGTCAGTAGTTATGAGTTTTATGCTACAAAGCTGTAGCATAAAACTCAAAACTAAACTGCTACAAAGTACACAAACACCCATAAACTACCTATTAACCCGTAAACCGAGGCCCTCCCGCATTGCAAACACTATAATAAACTCATTAACCCTTAATCTGCCGCTCCCGACATCGCCGCCACTAAAAAATGTATTAACCCTTATTCCGCCGCTACCCGACATTGTCCCCACAATAATAAACTTATTAACCCCTAAAACGCCACCCTCCCACATCGCAAACACTATTTAAATATTATTAAACCCTAATCTGCCATCCGCCCACACCGCCACTATAATAAACCTATTAACCCCTAAACCGCAAACCCCCCACAACGAAATAAACTAATTTAAACTAGTAACCCCTAAACCTAATGACCCCCTAACTTTATATTAAAATAAAAATTTCCATAGCCTAAATTAAATTAAAATTTACCTGTCAAATTAAAAAAAAAATATTTTAATCTAACAATTAAACTATTATAATTATTAAACTAAAATTAAACTACCAATTAAATAAAACTAAACTACCAATAAAAAATCCTAACACTACTCTAAAAATTGCAAAAAGTATCTAATTACAAAAAATAAAAACTAACTAAATTACCAAAAAAAAACAAAGACTAAATTACAAAAAATAACAAACAAATTATCAAAAATAAAAAAGAATTGCACCTAATATAATAGCCCTATCAAAATAAAAAAAGCCCCCCCCAAAATAAAAAAAAAATCCCTAGCCTACAATAAACTACCAATTGCCCTTAAAAGGGCCTTTTGTGGGGCATTGCCCCAAAGATATCAGCTCTTTTACCTGTAAAAAAAGTACAAACACCCCTCAACAGTAAAACCCACCACCCAACCAACCCCCCCAAATAAAATAAAAAAAACTATCTAAAATAACCTAAGCTAACCATTGCCCTGAAAAGGGCATTTGTATGGGCATTGCCCTTAAAAGGGCATTTAGCTCTTTTACATTGCCCAAACCCTAATCTAAAAAAAATACCCACCCAAAAAAAACTTAAAAAAACCTAACAGTAACTCCCGACAATCCACTTACAGTTGTTGAAGTCCCGTTTGAATGATCCAGCTGGCGAGGTCATCATCCAGACGGCAAGAAGTCTTCATCCAGGCGGCCTCTTCTATCTTCCTCCAGCCGGCGAAGTCCTCATCCAGGCGGCAAGAAGTCTTCATCCGGACGGCCTTTTTGATCTTCATCCAGTCGGCACAGAGCGGGTCCATCCTGAAGACATCCGGCGCGGAGCATCCTCTTCATACGGTCGCCGTCGTACACTGAATATTCAATGCAAGGGACGCGATTCAAGGGTTTTTTTTAGATATTTTTTATTTTTATTTTGTGGGTTTGGGGGGGGGGGTTTTGTAATGTTAGTGGTTCTTTGTAAAAAAAAATTCCAAAAAAGAGCTGATATCTTTAGGGCAATACCCTACAAAAGGCCCTTTTAAGGGCCATTTGTATTTTGGGGGGTTGGGGGTTTGTATAGTGTTAGGGGGTGTTTGTATTCTATTTGGAGCAAAAGAGCTGTTTATCTCAGGGCAAAGCCCTACAAAAGGCCCTTTTAAGGGCCCTTGGTAGTTTATTCTAGAGTAGGGTTTTTTTATTTTGGGGTGTTTTTTTTTTAAGGGTATAATCTTTTTTGGATAATCTTGTTTGCTTTTTTTGTAATGATAGTTATTTTTTTATTTTGTGTAATTGTAGTTTTCTTAGTCCATGAGCTAGTGACGTATGGGAAATACATTCCTACCAGAAGGGGCAAAGTTTCCCAAACCTCAAAATGCCTATAAATACACCCCCCCCCTCCACCACACCCACAATTCAGTTTTACAAACTTTGCCTCCTATGGAGGTGGTGAAGTAAGTTTGTGCTAGATTTCTACGTTGATATGCGCTTCTCAGCATGCTGAAGCCCAGTTCCTCTCAGAGTGCAGTGAATGACAGAGGGATGTGAAGGGAGTATTACCTATTGAATACAATGGTCATCCTAACGGGGATCTATTTTACAGGTTCTCTGTTATTGGTCGTAGAGATTCATCTCCTACCTCCCTTTTCAGATTGACGATATACTCTTATATACCATTACCTCTACTGATTCTCGTTTCAGTACGGGTTTGGCTATCTACTTTATGTAGATGAGTGTCTTTTGGTAAGTATGTTTTCTTTTATTTAAGACACTCTCAGCTATGGTTTGGCACTTTATATGTAAAATTCTAAATATATGTTTTGTACTTATATTTGCCATGATTCAGGTTAATCAGTATATTTCCATCTTACAGACTGTCAGTTTCATTTTGGGAAATGCATATATATATAAAAAAAAAAAATTCTTACCTGAAAATTTTTCAAATTGACTCTTTTCTAAATTGTGGGCTGTTAGGCTTTCTCTTTCTTTCCAAGGTAATAAATTATTTGGTTCTCAGTTGGATTCTATTATTTCAACTGTCACTGGGGGGAAGGGAGCTTTTTTGCCTCAGGGTAAAAAAATCGAAGGGTAAATTTAGGGCTGCTAACCATTTTCATTCCTTTCGTTAGAATAAGGAACAGAAACCTGACCCTTCCCCTAAAGGAACGGTTTCCAATTAGAAGCCTTCTCCAGTCTGGAATAAATCCAAGCCATTTAAAAAAATCAAAATCAGCCCCCAAGTCTGCATGAAGGTGCGGCCCTCATTCCAGCGCAGCTGGTAGGGGGCAGACTAAGATTTTACAAGGATGATTGGATCAATTCAATCCAAAATCATTGGATTCAGAACATTGTTTCTCAAGGGTACAGAATAGGTTTCAAAGTAAGACCTTTCTCTCATGCATTCCAGTGAACCCAGTAAAGGCTCAGACTTTCTTGAAGTGTGTTTCAGACCTGGAGTTATCTGGGGTAATTGTGCCAGTTCCCTTTCAGGAACGGGGTCTGGGGTTTTATTCAAATCTGTTCATTGTTCCAAAGAAGGACAATTCTTTCAGACCAGTTCTGGATGTAAAAATTTTGAATCGTTATGTAAGAATACCAACACTCAAGATGGTGACTATAAGGACTATTCTGCCTTTTGTTCAGCAAGGGCATTATATGTCCACAATAGACTTACAGGATGCATATCTCCATATTCCGATCATCTTCTAGATCACTATCAGTTTCTGAGATTCTCTTTTCTAGACAGGCATTACCAATTTGTTGCTCTTCCTTTTGGCCTAGCAACATCTCCAAGGATCTTTTCAAAGGTTTTCGGTGCCCTACTCTCTGTAATCAGAGAGCGGGGTATTGCGGGGTTTACTTATTTGGACGATATCTTGGTACTTGCTCAGTCTTTACATTCTGCAGAATCTCACACGAATCAACTAGTGTTGTTTCTTCAAAGACATGGTTGGAGGATCAATTTACCAAAACGTTCCTTGATTCCTCAGACAAGGATAACCTTTTTAGGATTTCAAATAGATTCAGTATCCATGACTTTGTCTCTAACAGACAAAAGACGTCTGAAATTGGTTTCAGCTTGTTGGAACATTCAGTTTCAATCCTTCCCTTCAGTAGCTATGTGCATGGAGGTTTTAGGTCTCATGACTGCAGCATCGGACACGATCCCCTTTGCTCATTTTCACATGAGACCTCTTCAGCTTTGTATGCTGAGCCAATGGTGCAGGGATTATACAAAGATATCACAATTAATATCCTTAAATCCCAATGTTCGACTATCTCTGACTTGGTGGTTAGATCACCATCGTTTAGTTCAAGGGGCCTCTTTTGTTTGTCCAACCTGGACTGTGATTACAACAGATGCGAGTCTTTCAGGTTGGGGAGCTGTCTGGGGATCTCTGACAGCGCAGGGGGTTTGGAAATCTCAAGAGGCGAGATTACCAATCAATATTTTGGAACTCTGTGAGATTCTCAGAGCGCTTCAGTTTTGGCCTCTTCTGAAGAGAGAACCGTTTATTTGTTTTCAGACGGACGATGTCACAACCGTGGCATATGTCAATCATCAAGGTGGGACTCACAGTCCTAAAGCTATGTAAGAAGTATATTGGATACTTGCATTGGCGGAATCCAGCTCCTGTCTAATCTCTGCGGTCCATATCCAGGTATAGACAATTGGGAAGCGGATTATCTCAGCCGCCAGACTTTACATCCGGGAGAGTGGTCTCTTCACCCAGATGTGTTTTTTTCAGATTGTTCAGATGTGGGGGCTTCCAGAAATAGATCTGATGGCTTCTCATCTACAATCAACAAACAAGATAAGGAGAACAGGGTGATGATCCCACTGTGGCATTAATGTCACTATTAGCAAAAAAGATACATCGACTTGGTGACTGTGCCCAAAAACCCCTTAAGTCTCAATCAGCAGAAGCACAAAACGTTATCACATTTACACTTGCGGGAAGCGGCACTGTCCTGTGCAAACAAACTCGCTAGAGACAATGGGAACACTGACTGTATAAACTCCCAGCCCGACTCACCTAACTACGGTGGTTCCTCAGCTCTATTGTGGCGAGTGTCCGTCGGCTAGCTTCAGCATAACGTTAGTGTGATTAATCCGCTGGATGATGTATATCTAGTGCTGGTGACTGCACGCTTCTCTGAGGAACAGCGTCTCGGTCGAGGTCCACCTCAGTTGCAGTGCGTCAGATTGGCAGCAGGAAAGGTCTGGTGTACAGCGGCGGTTAGAAGGGTTGGGCGGTCACAAAGGCGGGACTACGGAGCTCTGTGCGGCAGCACACCAGAAAGCTGGAGGCAAGTACATCAAATAAAGAATGCTGGATGCTCCGGGGATAAAATTCAAGATTTATTTATTCGCAATTAATACAATAAACATGGAGAACAAGGTTGACACAAGTGCAGGCGCAGCACCAGGGCTTACGCATTTTGGCTATTGAGCCGTAGTCATAGCATACAGGTGCTGTGCCTGACAGGTAAATTTAAAACTTTAGATTGATTTTCATTGGTTAAAAGAGAATCAAAAGAACCCGCCTGCTGGTGGTGTCTGAATGAGAGAACATAATGTAGCTCAAAGAACAAACAGGGAAATATTGGTGACGGTATCAAGGTGATTAACATACTATTCAAATGGCTTCTCTGGATACAGTCTACAATAAAGACATGATCGTTACTAATGTACAAAGTTATAAAATAGACTGGGTAGATGGAAAAGTCAAACGTAGATAGCAATTGGCCAAATATAATAAAATTGGACCACAATTGATAGAATACATGACAATAAATGGACACCTTAACAATATTGAATAATTATAAGTAAGTAAGGTTCTGTGCAATACTTTGTTTACATATATACAGAAACTGGAAATAAAAATAAAAATATGAAATCCTACTTATTGGAATACAGCAATTAAATAATACAAATGGGAGAAAGGTTATATGTAAGCCCTATAAGTATAGTCTTATGTGTCAGAATAAATCTGAACAACACTATAAAACAACTGTAACCAAAAATGTGTAAATCTAAAGCAAGCCAGCATATCACTGGATGGTGTATAGTAAAGATGTACCTGGCGGGCAAAAAAAAAGGAGTGATGATGGTTGAAGAAATAGTAAATGACTGGCTATTATTCCCAGTAATTTATTAAATCATACCTGGAGTTGAGTCCCTTAGGTACTCTGGTGTCAAGTTTGAACATCCAGAACACCTCTCTCTTTACATCAGATGGATCACCCGACCACACTAGAAGGAGGTCGTCAATGTACCTCCTATACAATTTGATGTCTATTTTGAAGGGGTTACTATCTCCAAAGATGCGGCACAGCTCCCACCAACCTAAGTACAGGTTGGCGTAGGAGGGAGCAAACTTTGCTCCCATGGCTGTGCCGCATCTCTGGAGATAGAACTCCCCCTCAAACTTGAAAAAGTTATGAGTGAGAAGGAACTCAATTACCAAAATCACATATGACTGAAACTCAGGAGAAAAATCACTGTAACTCTGAAGGAAGAAAGAAATAGCCTGCAAGCCCTTTGAGTGGGGTATAGACGAATAGAGGGCAACTGCGTCTATAGTCAGCCATGCATATTCCTTTCTCCATTCAAAGCCATCCAGAATATTAATTACATGTTTGGTGTCACGAATGTACGATACTAAAGTTTGTACCATGGGCTGTAGGATAGAGTCGACCCATTGCGAGAGGTGCTCCAAAAGGGAGTCAATACCGCTCACAATGGGCCGACCCTGTACATTGACAATACTTTTATGAACTTTTGGGAAATGGTGGAAACAGGGAGTCCTTGGGAATTGTACATCCAAAAATTTGACGGTCTTATCATCCAGGAATCCCTGTTCCCTACCATCATCCAAGATATGTTTCAATTGGGACTTGAAAGTATTTGTAGGATCTCTGTGGAGCTTTTCATAGTCACGTGTATTTTGTAGTTGGCGTTTAGCCTCTGTGACATAGTCATCCCTGTTCATTACGACCACTGCCCCGCCCTTATCGGCGGGGCGTATCACTGACTGGTTATTGCCCCTAAGTTGAGCAAGTGCCTCTTTTTGTTTGAGTGTGAGATTCTGTTTTTCTTTATTGGTCTCTTTGTGAAGTTTGATTAGATCCGTCTCAATTCTATGTTGATAGGTTTCTAATATGTGGCCTCTGCTCATTATGGGGTAAAAGTTAGATTTTTCTATCAGTGTAATGCCTTTGTTGATAGTTCCTGTGTCTGTAAGGGACTCTTTGGCTAAAGACTGCAAGGTAACCACATCGCACATTTCAGTGAAATCACTAATATTATTAGGGACAAAAGATGGAGGACCCACTTGCTCTTCTAGCATGGTGTGTGTACTGCTGAAGTGTTTTTTCAGAGTCAAACATCTGATTAAGCGGTTCACATCAATGAGTGTTTGAAATAGGTTAAAATTGCTCGTGGGAGAAAAGCCTAAGCCTAGAGCTAGAACAGAATTTTGTTGTGATGTTAGTGTTGCAGATGAAAGATTTATAACATTACTTGTCATTTGTATTTTGTCTGTGGTTTGTTTCCCCTCAGTGGATATCTGCCTTGACCCATTTGGGTCTGGCCCCCACTCTGTGTTTGGTCTAGGGCCTGTGGAAAAACCTGTTCTAGATCACTGGGGGCCGAGTTGACATTAGCAGTGGCCACATTAGGGGGAACAATTGACATATGTGGTGCAGTATATTGGCTGGTAGAGGGAAATGAATGTCCCTGTGAGTGAAACTCTTTTTTGTCTCACTATTGGTACATTTTCTGGAGCAGGTGCATATGTGTTTTTGTTTTTAAGTATGCCTATAGGAATGGGAGGCACATTCTCATCTAAACAGGAAACTTCCCAGGTATCTGTTCAGGTCCAGGGATCCTCAGGCGGAAGCAGTGGATGCGTTGTCACTTCTTTGGAGTTATCAAACTGCTTATATCTTTCCGCCTCTAGTTCTTCCTCCAAGAGTGATTTCCAAAATCATAATGGAGCGTTCATTTGTACTGCTGGTGGCTCCAGCATGGCCACACAGGTTTTAGTATGCGGATCTTGTTTGGATGTCCAGTTGTCAACCTTGGCCACTTCCATTAAAGCCAGACCTTCTATCTCAAGGCCCATTTTTCCATCAGGATCTCAAATCATTAAATTTGAAGGTATGGAGATTGAACGCTTAGTGCTTAGTCATAGAGGTTTCTCTGACTCAGTGATCAAGACTATGTTGCAGGCTCGCAAATCTGTGTCTAGAAAGATTTATTACCAAGTTTGGAAGACATTTCATGGTGTTCTTCACATAAATTCTCTTGGCATTCTTTTAGAATTCCTAGAATTTTACAGTTTCTGCAGGATGGTTTGGATAAGGGTTTGTCTGCAAGTTCCTTGAAAGGACAAATCTCTGCTCTTTCTCTTCTGTTCCACAGAAAAATTGCTAATCTTCCTGATATTCATTGTTTTGTACAGGCTTTGGTTCGTATCAAGCCTGTCATTAAGTCAATCTCTCCTCCTTGGAGTCTTAATTTGGTTTTGAGGGCTTTACAGGCTCCTCCGTTTGAGCCTATGCATTCTCTGGACATTAAATTACTTTCTTGGAAAGTATTGTTCCTTTTGGCCATCTCTTCTGCTAGAAGAGTTTCTGAATTATCTGCTCTTTCTTGTGAGTCTCCTTTTCTGATTTTTCATCAGGATAAGGCGGTTTTGCGGACTTCATTTAAATTTTTACCTAAAGTTGTGAATTCTAACAACATTAGTAGAGAAATTGTTGTCCCTTCGTTGTGTCCTAATCCTAAGAATTCTCTGGAGAGATCTTTACATTCTTTGGTAAGAGCTTTGAAATATTATGTTAAAGCTACTAAAGATTTAAGAAAGACTTCTAGTCTATTTGTTATCTTTTCTGGTTCTAGGAAAGGTCAGAAGGCTTCTGCCATTTCTTTGGCATCTTGGTTAAAGCTTTTGATTCATCATGCTTATTTGGAGTCGGGTAAATCCCCCCCCCCCTTAGAGGATTACGGCTCATTCTACTAGGTCAGTTTCTACTTCCTGGGCTTTTAAGAATGAAGCTTCTGTTGATCAGATTTGCAAAGAGGCAACTTGGTCTTCTTTGCATACTTTTACTAAATTCTACCATTTTGATGTTTTCTCTTCTTCAGAAGCAGTTTTTGGTAGAAAAGTACTTCAGGCAGCTGTTTCAGTTTGATTCTTCTGCTCATAATTTCAGTTTTTTTCATTATAAAGATTAAAACTTTTGTTTTGGGTTGTGGATTCATTTTTCAGCGGAATTGGCTGTCTTTATTTTTATCCCTCCCTCTCTAGTGACTCTTGCGTGGAGTTCCACATCTTGGGTATTTGCTATCTCATACGTCACTAGCTCATGGACTCTTGCCAATTACATGTAACTGAATTGTGGGTGTGGTGGGGGGTGTATTTATAGGCATTTTGAGGTTTGGGAAACTTTGCCCCTCTTGGTAGGAATATATGTCCCATACGTCACTAGCTCATGGACTCTTGCCAATAGGAAAGAAATGAATTTATCAGGTAAATTCTTACATAAATTATGTTTTTTTTTATTTTTTATAATGTTAGGTTTTAGTGTAAGGCAGGTTAGGTTTTGTTTGACAGGTAAGTTTGTATTTATTTTAACTAGGTAGTTAGTAAATAGTTAATAACAAACTTACCTGTGAAATAAAAATAAAACCTAAGCTAGCTACAATATAACTATTAGTTATATTGTAGCTAGCTTAGGTTTTATTTCACAGTTATGTATTTAGTTTTAAATAGGTATTATTTAGTTGTTAATAATTGTAAATTTAATTTAGATCTAATTTAATTATGTTAAAGTTAGGGGGGGTTAGAGTTAGGTTTAGGGTTAGATTTAGGGGTTAATATAGTTTAATTTAGCTATATTTTATTTATGTTAAAGTTATGGGGTGTTAGGGTTAGGTTTACATTAGGGTTAGGGTTAGATTTAGGGGTTAATATAGTTTAATTTAGCTTGTTGTAATGTGGGGGGCAGGCGGTTTAGGGGTTAATAATTTTATTTAGGTATCAGCGATATTGGGGGAGCGGCAGAGTAGGGGTTAATAACTGTAGGCAGGAGTCAGAGATGTTGGGGCAGCAGATTCGGGGTGTTTAGACGTAGGGTTTATGTTAGGGTGTTAGGTTTAAACAATATTTTTATTTCCCCATAGACATCAATGGGGCTGCGTTAGTTTTTGTTGCGTTCGTTAATTTCTCTGTAGCGCTCAAAACATCTAGCTGTAGGTATTTTATTTATAGCAAAGGATACTATGGGAACAAAATACATTCTCATATAATCACATACTATATTATCTGAAAATGTGATTTTGAGTTTTATGACTTTTAACTGCAGCATTCTGCCTGTGATGTGAAAAAGTATAATGATTTAAGTCTTACTATGATTCACTTTTACTACTTTGCATACTTAGGCTACAATTATAAAAATGCATGTTGAGGATGTGCAGTATCGGCTAACATCAGTCAGACTTTACCTGCATACCAGTGACATCAGCATTACTAATCACAACATTCTAACATACATTATTTGTCTAAGTATTCCCATTAAACAGGGATTCCCTATAAACTCAGTAATGGTAATATAACAGCATACTTTATTCAGCCAGGTGATGTCATGCACAATCCTGTTCTGCCTACAAATTGTTATTTATAAAAAAGTCAAATAACATGCTACAGGTGTTCATCGTTCCTGTAAGTTTGATTTTAGTCATCAAGGGCGTGATACGATATACGGCGTAGGTTTCGGCGCAAGCGAGGCAACCCGCGCTGCCCTTGATTTCACCTCGCACATCGGGGTATTACATATACCCCGCCGGCAGTTCCTAAAGTGCCGTAAGTCTGATAAACTAGCGATGTCCAGAAATAAGCGTAAATACAAATTTCTGGAGTCGCCAGTGACTTACGGCACTTTAGAAACTGCCGGCGCCTAAGAAAAGTAACTAAAGTTTTAAATCTCCCGTAACTGTCTAACACCCCTCCCAAAAATAAGCCTGACACGTATACCCCTATACCTGCAATCCCCCTCTCACTCCTAATAATAAATGTATTAACCCCTAGACCGACAACCCCCCCAACGCAATAAGCCTAATTATTAACCCCTAAACGGCCATAGCCCACACCCCAATAAACCTATTCTAGTATTAACCCCTAAACCACCATACCCCACATAGCCTATTAAATCTATTAACCCTTAATCTGCCGCTGCAAACGTGTCCGCCACTATAATAAAGTGATTAACCCCTAAACCTAAGTCTAAACCTAACACCCCCCTAACTTAAATATTATTTAAATAAATCTAAATAATATTACTATTATTAACTAAAGTATTCCTATTTAAAACTAAATACTGATTGGACCTCGCATTCTATTGGCTGATCCAATCAGCCAATCGGATTGAACTTCAATCCGATTGGCTGATTAAATCAACCAATCGGATTTTTCCTACCTTAATTCCAATTGGCTGATAGAATCCTATCAGCCAATTGGAATTAGAGGGACGCCATCTTGGATGACGTCATTTATAGGAACCGTCATTCGTTGTTAGTCCGTCGTGCTGGAAGGATGCTCCTCGCCGGATGTCTTCAAGATGGAGCCGCTCCTCGTCGTATGGATGAAGATAGAAGATGCCGCTTGGATGAAGCCTTCTGCCGGTCCGGATGTCCTCTTCTGCCCGGATAGGATGAAGACTTCTGCCGGTCTGGATGTCCTCTTCTGCCCCATCGGATGAAGACTTCTGCCCGGATCGCATGACCACTTGTGCCCGGCTGGGTGAATACGGCTCAAGGTAGGGTGATCTTCAATGGGGTTTTTTTAAGGGGGATTAGGTGTGTTTTAGAGTAGGGGTGTGTGGGTAAAAGGTAAAAGAGCTGATTACTTTGGGGCAATGCCCCGCAAAAAGGCCCTTTTAAGGGCTATTTGGAATTTAGTATAGGGTAGGGAATTTTATTATTTTGGGGGGCTTTTTTTATTAGGGGGCTTAGATTAGGTGTAATTAGTTTAAACTTCTTGTAATTTTTTTTTTATTTTCTGTAATTTAGTGTTTGTTTTTTTAGTACTTTAGTTTCATTTATTTTATTGTATTTAATTTTAGCTAATTGTAGTTAATTAATTTAATTTATTTAATGATAGTGTAGTGTTAAGTGTATTTGTAACTTAGGTTAGGATTTATTTTACAGGTAATTTTGTAATTATTTTAACTAGGTAGCTATTAAATAGTTATTAACTATTTAGTAGCTATTGTACCTAGTTAAAATAAATACAAAGTTGCCTGTAAAATAAAAATAAATCCTAAAATAGCTACAATATAATTATTAATTATATTGTAGCTATCTTAGGGTTTATTTTATAGGTAAGTATTTAGTTTTAAATAGGAATACTTTAGTTAATAATATTAATATTATTTAGATTTATTTAAATAATAATTAAGTTAGGGGGGGTGTTAGGGTTAGACTTAGGTTTAGGGGTTAATCACTTTATTATAGTGGCGGCGACGATGGCGGCGGCAGATTAGGGGTTAATAGATTTAATGGGCTATGTGGGCTATGGCAGTTTAGGGGTTAATACACTTTATTAGTTATTGCGGTGGGGGATTGCGGTTGACAGGTAGATAGACATTGCGCATGCGTTAGGTATTTTTTTTTGCAGTCATTTTAGGGAGTTACGGTGCTCCTATACTCAGCGCAAGGCCTGCTACGGCTGCATGTTATGGCGAGGTGAAAATGGAGTAAGATTTCTCCATTTTCGCCACGTAAGGCCTTGCGCTGGATATTGGATAACGATACCGACGCGGTCCCATGTTAGCCTATGGGAGTTAAAATTGCGAGCGACAGGTGAAATATATACGTGCCGCATTTAGATGCGGCGCTGTATATAGGATACAAAAAACGCGCAAAAACCGGCATCACCGGCTTTTGCGGGCAACGCTGCATATCGGATGGGGCCCCAAGTGCTGAGACCTTAGTTTGTATTTTAAATACATAGATCTGGCCTGAATTTTAATCTTCTTCTCAAAACCCTTGCATAACTGCAAAGCAACTATTGTTTGTTTGTGTTTATCGGATTCAAAGTTATTCCAGTAAATCACTTAACCCCTTAATGACCACAGCACTTTTCCATTTTCTGTCCGTTTGGGACCAAGGCTATTTTTACATTTTTGCAGTGTTTGTGTTTAGCTGTAATTTTCCTCTTGCTCATTTACTGTACCCACACATATTATATACCGTTTTTCTCGCCATTAAATGGACTTTCTAAAGATACCATTTTTTTCATCATATCTTATAATTTACTATAAAAAAAAATTATAAAATATGAGGAAAAATGGAAAAAAACACACTTTTTCTAACTTTGACCCCCAAAATCTGTTACATATCTACAACCAGCAAAAAACACCCATGCTAAATAGTTTCTAAATTTTGTCCTGAGTTTAGAAATACCCAATGTTTACATGTTCTTTGCTTTTTTTGCAAGTTATAGGGCAATAAATACAAGTAGCACTTTGCTATTTCCAAACCAATTGTTTTCAAAATTAGCGCTAGTTACATTGGAACACTGATATCTGTCAGGAATCCCTGAATAGCCATTGACATGTATATATTTTTTTTTAGTAGACATCCCAAAGTATTGATCTAGGCCAATTTTGGTATATTTCATACCACCATTTCACCGCCAAATGCGATCAAATGCAAAAAATTGTTCACTTTTTCACAAATTTTTTCACAAACTTTCGGTTTCTCACTGAAATTATTTACAAACAGCTTGTGCAATTATGGCATAAATGGTTGTAAATTCTTCTCTGGGATCCCCTTTGTTCAGAAATAGCAGGCATATATGGCTTTGGCGTTGATTTTTGGTAATTAGAAGGCCGCTAAATGCCACTGCGCACCACACGTGTATTATGCCCAGCAGTTAAGGGGTTAATTAGGGAGCTTTTATGGAGCTTGTAGGGTTAATTTTAGCTTTAGTGTAGTGTAGTAGACGACCCCAAGTATTGATCTAGGCCCATTTTGGTATATTTCATGCCACCATTTCACCGCCAAATGCGATCAAATTAAAAAAAACTTTAAATTTTTCACAATTTTAGGTTTCTCACTGAAATCATTTACAAACAGCGTGTGCAATTATGGCATAAATGGTTGTAAAAGCTTCTCTGGGATCCCCTTTGTTCAGAAATAGCAGACATATATGACTTTGGCGTTGCTTTCTGGTAATTAGAAGGCCGCTAAATGCTGCTGCGCCTCACACGTGTATTATGGCTAGCAGTGAAGGGGTTAATTAGGGAGTTTGTAGGGAGCTTGCAGGGTTAATTTTAGCTTTAGTGTAGAGATCAGCCTCCCACCTGACACATCCCACCCCCTGATCCCTCCCAAACAGCTCCCTTCCCTCCCCCACCCCACAATTGTCCCCGCCATCTTAAGTACTGGCAGAAAGTCTGCCAGTACTAAAATAAAAGGGTTTTTAAAAATAATAAAACATTTTTTTAGCATATTTACATATGCTACTGTGTAGGATCCCCCCCTTAGCCCCCAACCTCCTTGATCCCCCCTCTGCCTTAATTGGGGCCATCTTGGGTACTGGCAGCTTGGGTACTGGCAGCAGTTTATTATTTTGCCCGGTTTTTCTGTAGTGTAGCATCCCCCTCCCCACAGACCAACCCCCACCACCTAACTGATTGTATTTTTTATCTAATTTGTTTATTTAATTTCCGTGTTTGTTTTCATTTTACTACAAAAAAAATTCTGTGTGTAGCGGTTCCCACCCGCTCCCTCCCCGTGCACGCGCCCGCCCCCACCCTCCCGTGCACGTGCGCGCGTCAGTGCGCGCCCCCTCGCATCCCCGCCCACGATCCCGCCCCCCTCCACATCACAAGGGCCATCGGTGGCCGCCACCCGCCTCCCGGTCCGGCTCCCACCCACCAACTAAGTAAGCCACCGATCTCCGGTGCAGAGAGGGCCACAGAGTGGCTCTCTCTGCACCGGATGGCTTAAAAATGTTATTGCAGGATGCCTCTGTATCGAGGCATCACTGCAATAACCGGAAAGCAGCTGGAAGCGAGCAGGATCGCTTCCAGCTGCTTTCCACACCGAGGACGTTTTTTTTTTTTATTCTCCACTCAACCAATGATATTAATTGTGGATGTGTATGTAATTAGTTACTTCATATAATTTTGATTGATTGTATAAGAGAGAGAGAGAGAGAGAGAGAGAGAGAGAGAGAGCTCGCATTCTATTGGCTGATCGGAACAGATCAGATTGAGCTCGCATTCTATTGGCTGATCGGAACAGCCAATAGAATGCAAAATCAATCTGATTGGCTGATTCCATCAGCCAATCAGATTTTTCCTATCTTAATTCCGATTGGCTGATAGAATCCTATCAGCCAATCAGAATTGAGGGGACGCCATCTTGGATGACGTCCCTTAAAGGAGCCTTCATTCATCGTAGTCCGTCGGTGAAGAAGGAGGTTCCGCGTCGGCGGGAGGAAGATTCAAGACCCGGCTTGGAAGATGACATCGCCCGGATAGAAGACCTCTTCAGCGCCTCTTGGAAGATGACATCACCCGGATCGAAGACTTCTTCAGCGCCGCCTGGATGATGACTTCATCGGATGGAAGATTTCTTCAGCGCCGCTTGGAGGATTAACTTCTTCCGCTCCGGATGTCCACTTCGGTTCCATCGCTGCTCGGCTGAGTGAAGACGACTCAAGGTAGGATGATCTTCAGGGGATTAGTGTTAGGTTTTTGTAAGGGGGGTTTGGGTTAGATTAGGGGTATGTGGGTGGTGGGTTTTAATGTTGGGGGGGGTTGTATTTTTCTTTTACAGGCAAAAGAGCTGAATGGCCCTTTTAAGGGCTGGTAAGGTAAAAGAGCTTTGAACTTTATTTAATTTAGAATAGGGTAGGGCATTTTTTTATTTTGGGGGGCTTTGTTATTTTATTAGGGGGCTTAGATTAGGTGTAAGTAGCTTAAAATTGTTGTAATATTTTTAAAATATTATTTAGATTTATTTAATTAATATTTAAGTTAGGGGGGCGTTAAGGTTAGGGTTAGACTTAGGTTTAGGGGTTAATCATTTTATTACAGTGGCGGCGGTGTAGTGGGGGGCAGGATAGGGGTTAATAAATTTATTATAGGTGACGACGGTGTAGGGGGGGCAGGATAGGGGTTAATAGGTTTAATATATGTTGCGGCAGGTTCAGGGAGCGGCGGTTTAGGGGTTAAACTATTTATTTAGTTGCGGCGAGGTGCGGGATCAGCAGGATAGGGGTTAATAACTTTATTATAGAGGGCGACGGTGTAGGGGGGGCAGGATAGGGGTTACTAGGTATAATGTAGGTGGTAGCGGTGTCTGGGAGCGGCGGTTTAGGGGTTAATACATTTATCAGAGTTGCGGCAGGGTCTAGGAGCGGCGGTTTAGGGGTTAGTAACTTTATTGAGTTGCGGGAGGCTCCGGGGGCGCCGGTATAGGGATAGAACAGTGTAGTTTAGTGTGAGTGCTTAGTGACAGGCTAGCAATAAAGCTGGGAAAAAGCCGAAGAGCAGCGAGATCGGATGAGTGATAACTCTCAAAGTCCGCTGCTCATCGCCCCGCGGCTTTTTGACAGCTTTATTTGATAACTTAGGCGAACGTATTCAAGGTCCGCGGCGGAGAAGGTAGGCGAGCTTAGGCGGGCGTATTGGGCCGGCGAAGGCAGAAAAGTAGACGGCTTGATAACTACCCCCCATAGTCTTCTACCACCTATTTTTGCATTAATTTTTATAATCCTCCTCCCTTCATTTACTTTGCATCCTTGTCATGAAAAGAACATTAGAATTTAAAAAAGGAACTTGATTGCAAGTTCAAAGAAGCAGGGCCGATGCTAGGATTTTTTGGCTACACAGACAGACACATTTTGCTGTTTCTTAACTGAAGAAATTATATACGCTGCCATTACTATTTCTTAACAAAATGGTCTAGTGTTGTGTCAGGTAGATATAGATAACTATTTTATCTATAATGATAGAACAAATAGATTTCTGTTATCACATCAAATGCTTGACTATTAATCTGATTTATCATAATAGCTATAATAGGTTTATTTCTGCATAGTATAATGTACCAAAGTGGTGGCTCTGCAGAACATAGCAAATCAGTGGTGGCTCTGAAAAATGAATCAAACAGTGGGGACAATATGTAAAACAAAGGAACCAAGAGGCAGGATGACCTCTTTTTATTTTAACCATTATACCTAGACTAATACTAGCATGTCTAACAGAAAAATATATCAAGCTGTAAGCAGACAAGTTCTCAAGCAGAGAACCTGTCCACCTGTAATCGCCACTTGATAAAATGTAATACTGGAGAAGAGCTCTTTTGTTCAATCCTGCCCCCTGCTCTTGGTCAACCAGTTGCTTGAGACCAGTCTGTTAATCACCCTAAACATGTGAGTTTGAGGTGATTTATCTCAGCCACCTAAGATCAGATTCAGAAGCATCTTACATTTGTAGGTGCAGACATACTCTATCAAGCATGAACTATAATTTCTCAGAAACTGCTAATGCATCTTGATAAATATTCCTATAAGTATAAATTGATTAAGTTCTACAATAGATAACATTAACTTGCAGTGAAGTATTGGCAGGTTTTGGCCAGGGAACCAGTGCAAATCACACTTATTTTGGACAGATGTCACTGTATAGTGATGATAATGAACATTTATACACTGACACAACACTGCACTAAACGCAATGCATTTACACTAATAAACACAACACTCTGCATTACATGCAATTTATACACTATACAATGCATTTACACTAATAAACACAACACTTTGCATTACATGCAATTTATACACTATACAATGCATTTATACACTAATAAACACAACACTCTGCATTACATGCAATTTATACACTATACAATGCATTTATACACCAATAAACACAACACTCTGCACTACATGCAATTTATACACTATACAATGCATTTATACACCAATAAACACAACACTCTGCACTACATGCAATTTATACACTATACAATGCATTTATACACTAATAAACACAACACTCTGCACTACATGCAATTTATACACTATACAATGCATTTATACACCAATAAACACAACACTCTGCACTACATGCAATTTATACACTATACAATGCATTTAATGCTTACATTTCTGTGTGGCTTGCTCTGAGGTTATTTAGCTCCCCTTAGCAGAAATAGGACTGTTGCACCATAAGTGGGTGAGACTCTGTGACAGAGGAGGAGTCTCAGGCCCAAAAGCAGCCATTCAACCATTCATTGGTTTTAATTTGCTTTCATTAACCAATATGTATAGATTATATACATATAAACACAGTGTGTGTGTGTGTGTGTGTGTGTGTGTGTACGTATGTATTTATATATCAATAATTGTGAGGGGGTTTAAGTCTTAGTGAGTTCCCACTCTTTTTTTTGTAGGACTTGACCCCTGAAGGCATCTATACACTAATAAACAAAACACCCTGCACTGTATGATAATACAAGGCATCTATACACTAATAAACAACACCCTGCACTGTATGATAATACAAGGCATCTATACACTAATAAACACAACACCCAGCACTGCATGATAATACAAGGCATCTATACACTAATAAACACAACACCCTGCACTATAATACAAGACATCTATACACTAATAAACACAACACCCTGCACGATAATACAAGACATCTATACACTAATAAACACAACACCCTGCACTGTATGATAATACAAGGCATCTATACACTAATAAACACAACACTCTACACTGTACAATAAAACAAGGCACCTATACCCTAATAAACAGAACACTCTGCATTACATGATAATACCAGGGGTCTCTTCACTAATAAACATACCACTGCACTATTTGATAATGCAAGGCATCTATTTAATAATAAGCATGCTGCACTCTATAATCAATGCAGACATGCTGCACTGCATTTCTCTTGTAAGGTGTATCCAGTCCATGGGTTCATCCATTACTTGTGGGATATTCTCCTTCCCAACAGGAAGCTGCAAGAGGACACCCACAGCAGAGCTGTCTATATAGCTCCTCCCCTAACTGCCACCCCCAGTCATTCTCTTGCAGCTCTCGACAAGATAGGAAGTATCAAGAGATATGTGGTGACTTAGTGTAGTTTTACCTTCAATCAAAAGTTTGTTATTTTTAAACGGTACCGGCGTTGTACTGTTTTACTCTCAGGCAGAAATTAGAAGAAGAGTTTTGCCTGGAGGTTGATGATCTTAGCGGTTTGTAACTAAGGTCCATTGCTGTTCTCACACATAACTGAAGAGTATGGGACAACTTCAGTTGGGGGAACGGTCTACAGATTACCTGCTTTGAGGTATGTTCAGTATATTTATTTCTAGAGAGATGAATGAGTTCTAGAAAATGCTGACAGAGCCTTGTGTATTTGAGGTAAGCCTGATGCAGTGATTTAACAGCGACTGGGATCATGCTTACAAAACAGGGTAATACTCTTATTACTTAGTGACAGTTAAACGTTTACATGAATTCAAAAATAGGACGTTTTTTCTCTGAGGGAGATAACTCTTTATTTGGGGCCTAGTTTCCACATGACTAATCAGATACTCCTAGGAGTATTTTCTTAAGGCCCCTCTGGCATCCAGTACATGGTGGGAGGGACCTATTTTAGCGCTCTAAATGCGCAGTTTTAATTCAGACTGAGACATCCAGCTTCCCTAGAGGAGTCCTCTGGCACCTGAGGACCATTATAAGGGGTTTATTTCTGCACAAAATCGTACTTGAGGGCAAGTAGGAGCCTCAGCAGAGCTGTGGCAGGGTGCTTAACTGTCTTGTAACGTTTTTTATCGTTTTTAAATCCGGTTTGGGGCCTAAGGGGTTAATCATCCATTTGCAAGTGGGTGCAATGTTGCTTTAGTCCCTTATACACACTGTAAAAATTTCAAAGACTTTACTATATTTTTACAATGTTTTGCAGTTTAAGTGTTAGTTTTTTTCTCTTAAAGGCACAGTAACGTTTTTGTTTAATTGCTGTTTCACCTTTATTAAAGTGTTTTCCAAGCTTGCTTGTCTCATTACTAATCTGTTAAACATGTCTGACATAGAGGAAACTCCTTGTTCAATATGTTTAGAAGCCATGGTGGAACCCCCTCTTAGAATGTGTACCAAATGTACTGAAATTTCTATAAACTATAAAGACCATATTATGGCGCTTAAAGATTTATCTCCAGGGGATTCTCTGACTGAAAAAAGGGAGATTATGCCATCTAGCTCTCCCCATGTGTCAGAACCTATAACTCCCGCTCAAGTGACGCCAAGTACATCTAGCGCGTCTAATTCTTTTACCTTACAGGACATGGCGGCAGTTATGAATGCTACCCTCACAGAGGTATTTTCCAAACTGCCAGGGTTACAAGGAAAGCAAGACAGCTCTGGGGCTAGAACTAATACAGAGCTTTCTGATGCTTTAATGCCTGTGTCCGATATACCCTCACAATACTCAGAAGCCGAGGCAGGTGAGCTTCTATCTGTGGGTGACATTTCAGACTCAGGGAAGGCGTTGCTTCAGTCTGATTCAGTCTGATCGGTCCAATAAGAGGACCAAACAGAATAATTTTCGTTCCTTTCGAAACTTCAAGAGTGGCGCAGCCTCAGTTTCTTCTAATGCAAAACAAGAGGGAAATTTCGCCCAGTCCAAACCAGTCTGGAGACCTAACCAGGCTTGGAACAAGGGGAAGCAGGCCAAGAAACCTGCGGCTGCCTCTAAGACAGCATGAAGGAGTAGCCCCCGATCCGGGACCGGATCTAGTAGGGGCAGACATTCTCTCTTAGCCCAGGCTTGGGCAAGAGATGTCCAGGATCCCTGGGCGCTAGAGATTGTTTCCCAGGGATATCTTCTGGAATTCAAAGGTTCATCTCCAAAGGGGAGATTTCATCTCTCACAACTATCTGTAAACCAGATAAAAAGAGAGGCATTCTTACGTTGCGTTCAAGACCTTCTGGTTATGGGAGTGATCCACCCAGTTCCAAGAGAGGAACAGGGGCTGGGTTTTTATTCAAACCTGTTTATAGTTCCCAAAAAAGAGGGAACTTTCAGACCTATCTTGGATCTCAAGGTCCTAAACAAATTTCTCAGGGTCCCATCCTTCAAGATGGAGACAATCAGAACCATCCTCCCTATGATCCAGGAGGGTCAATATATGACTACTGTGGACTTAAAGGATGCTTATCTCCACATTCTGCTTCACAGAGATCATCATCAGTTCCTCAGGTTTGCCTTCCTAGACAGGCATTACCAGTTTGTGGCTCTTCCCTTCGGGTTAGCCACGGCACCAAGAATCATTATGAAGGTTCTAGGGTCCCTTCTGGTGGCTCTAAGGCCACGGGGCATAGCGGTAGCCCCTTACCTAGATGACATTCTGATTCAGGCGTCGACTTTTCAAATCGCCAAGTCCCATATGGACATTGTTCTGGCCTTTCTGAGGTCTCACGGGTGGAAAGTGAACATAGAAAGAGTTCTCTCTCTCCTCTCAGAAGAGTTTCCTTCCTAGGAACTCTGATAGATTCAGTAGAAATGAAAAATTTTCTGACAGAAGTCAGGATATCAAAACGTCTAACTTCTTGCCGTGCTCTTCATTCCACTTCTCGCCCATCAGTGGCTCAGTGTATGGAAATGATCGGCCTAATGGTAGCGGCAATGGACATAGTTCCGTTTGCCCGCCTACATCTCAGACCACTGCAACTTTGCATGCTCAACCAGTGGAATGGGGACTACACAGATTTGTCTCCTCTGTTAAATCTGGATCAAGAGACCAGGGATTCTCTTCTCTGGTGGTTATCTCGGGTCCATCTGTCCAGGGGAATGAGTTTCCGCAGGCCAGAGTGGACTATAGTGACGACAGATGCCAGCCTTCTGGGCTGGGGCGCAGTCTGGAACTCCCTGAAGGCTCAGGGTTCGTGGACTCAGGAGGAAGCCCTCCTTCCGATAAACATTCTGGAACTAAGAGCGATATTCAATGCTCTTCAGGCTTGGCCTCAACTAGCTGCGGCCAAGTTCATCAGATTTCAGTCGGACAATATCACGACTGTAGCCTATATCAACCATCAGGGGGGAACAAGGAGTCCCCTGGCAATGATGGAGGTTTCCAAGATAATTCTATGGGCAGAGGTTCACTCTTGCCATCTCTCAGCTATCCATATCCCAGGAGTAGAGAACTGGGAGGCAGATTTTCTAAGTCGGCAGACTTTTCATCCGGGGGAGTGGGAGCTCCATCCGGAGGTATTTGCCCAGCTGATTCAACTTTGGGGCAAACCAGAACTGGATCTGATGGCATCTCATCAGAACGCCAAGCTTCCTTGTTATGGGTCCAGGTCCAGGTTTCCCAAGGCAGTGCTGATAGATGCTCTAGCAGTGCCCGGGTCCTTCAACCTGGCTTATGTGTTTCCACCATTTCCTCTCCTCCCTCGTCTGATTGCCAAGATCAAGCAGGAGAGAGCTTCGGTGATTTTGATAGCACCTGCGTGGACACGCAGGACTTGGTATGCGGATCTGGTGGACATGTCATCCTTTCCACTATGGACTCTGCCGCTGAGGCAGGACCTTCTACTCCAAGGTCCATTCAAACATCCAAATCTAATTTCTCTGCGTCTGACTGCTTGGAGATTGAACGCTTGATTTTATCAAAACATGGTTTCTCCGAGTCGGTCATTGATACCTTGATTCAGGCTCGAAAGCCTGTCACCAGGAAAATCTATCATAAGATATGGTGTAAATATCTTCATTGGTGTGAATCCAAGGGTTACTCGTGGAGTAAGGTCAGGATTCCTAGGATACTATCTTTTCTCCAAGAACGATTGGAAAAGGGATTATTGGCTAGTTCCTTAAAGGGACAGATTTCTGCTCTGTCTATTCTTTTGCACAAGTGCCTGGCTGATGTTCCAGACGTTCAGGCGTTTTGTCAGGCTTTGGTTAGAATCAGGCCTGTGTTTAAACCTGTTGCTCCGCCATGGAGTTTAAATTTAGTTCTTAAAGTTCTTCAAGGGGTTCCGTTTGAACCCTTGCATTCCATAGATATCAAGCTTTTATCTTGGAAAGTTCTGTTTTTAGTAGCTATCTCTTCGGCTTGAAGAGTTTCAGAGTTATCTGCCTTGCAGTGTGATTCCCCTTATCTGATCTTCCATGCAGATAAGGTAGTTTTGCGTACCAAACCTGGGTTTCTTCCTAAGGTAGTATCTAATAGGAATATCAATCAGGAAATTGTTGTTCCGTCACTGTGTCCTAATCCTTCTTCAAAGAAGGAACGTCTGTTGCACAATCTTGACGTGGTTCGTGCTTTAAAGTTTTATTTGCAAGCTACTAAGGATTTTCATCAAACATCTGCATTGTTTGTCATCTACTCTGGAAAGAGGAGAGGCCAAAAGGCTTCGGCAACTTCGGCATAATCCGTTTAGCTTATGAGACTGCTGGCCAGCAGCCTCCTCAAAGAATTACAGCTCATTCTACTAGAGCGGCAGCTTCCACATGGGCTTTTAAACATGAGGACTCTGTTGAACAGATTTGTAAGGCGGCGACTTGGTCTTCGCTTCATACTTTTTCTAAATTCTACAAATTTGATACTTTTGCTTCCTCGGAGGCTATTTTTGGGAGAAAGGTCTTGCAGGCAGTGGTGCCTTCCGTTTAAGTGCCTGCCTTGTCCCTCCCTTCATCCGTGTCCTAAAGCTTTGGTATTGGTATCCCACAAGTAATGGAGGAACCCGTGGACTGGATACACCTTACAAGAGAAAACAACATTTATGCTTACCTGATAAATTTCTTCTCTTGTGGTGTATCCAGTGCACGGCCCGCCCTGTCACTTTAAGGTAGGTGTTTTTTATTTTTAAACTACAGTCACCACTGCACCCTATAGTTTCTTCTTTTTCTTGCTTGTCTTCGGTCGAATGACTGGGGGTGGCAGTTAGGGGAGGAGCTATATAGACAGCTCTGCTGTGGGTGTCCTCTTGCAGCTTCCTGTTGGGAAGGAGAATATCCCACAAGTAATGGATGAACCCGTGGACTGGATACACCACAAGAGAAAGAAATTTATCAGGTAAGCATAAATTTTGTTTATACACTGGTGATACAGTGGGGCAAAAAAGTATTTAGTCAGCCACCAAGTGTGCAAGTTCTCCCACTTAAGAAGATGGGAGAGGCCTGTAATTTTCATCATAGGTATACCTCAGCTATGAGAGACAAAATGTGGAAACAAATCCAGACAATCACATTGTCTGATTTGGAAAGAATTTATTTGCAAATTATGGTGGAAAATAAGTATTTGGTCAATATCAAAAAAAGTTCATCTCAATACTTTGTTATATATCCTTTGTTGACAATGACAGAGGTCAAATGTTTTCTGTAAGTCTTCACAAGGTTGTCACACACTGTTGCTGGTATGTTGGCCCATTCCTGCATGCAGATCTCCTCTAGAGCAGTGATGTTTTGGGGCTGTCGCTGGGCAACATGGACTTTCAACTCCCTCCAAAGGTTTTCTAGGGGGTTGAGATCTGGAGACTGGCTAGGCCACTCCAGGAACTTGAAATGCTTCTTACGAAGCCACTTCTTCATTGCCCGGGTGGTGTGTTTGGGATCATTGTCATGCTGAAAGACCCAGCCACGTTTCATCTTCAATGCCCTTGCTGATGGAAGAAGGTTTGCACTCAAAATCTCACGATACATGGCCCCATTCATTCTGTCATGTACACGGATCAGTCGTCCTGTTCCCTTTGCAGAGAAACAGCCCCAAAGCATGATGTTGCCACCCCCATGCTTCACAGTAGGTATGGTGTTCTTTGGTTGCAACTCAGCATTCTCTCTCCTCCAAACACGACGAGTTGTGTTTCAACCAAACAGTTCTACTTTGGTTTCATCTGACCATATGAAATTCTCCCAATCCGCTTCTGGATCATCCAAATGCTGTCTAGGATACTTCAGATGGGCCCGGACATGTACTGGCTTAAGCAGGGGGACACGCCTGGCACTGCAGGATCTGAGTCCCTGGCGGCGTAGTGTGTTACTGATGGTAACCTTTGTTACGTTGGTCCCAGCTCTCTGCAGGTCATTCACTAGGTCCCCCTGTGTGGTTCTGGGATGTTTGCTCACCGTTCTTGTGATCATTTTGACCCCACGGGGTGAGATCTTGCGTGGAGACCCAGATCGAGGGAGATTATCAGTGGTCTTGTACGTCTTCCATTTTCTAATTATTGCTCCCACAGTTGATTTCTTCACACCAAGCTGCTTGCCTATTGCAGATTCAGTCTTCCCAGCCTGGTGCAGGTCTACAATTTTGTTTCTGGTGTCCTTCGACAGCTCTTTTTTCCATAGTGGAGTTTGGAGTGTGACTGTTTGAGGTTGGGGACAGGTGTATTTTATACTGATAACAAGTTCAAACAGGTGCAATTAATACAGGTTTACGAGTGGAAGACAGAGGAGCCTCTTAAAGAAGAAGATACAGGTCTGTGAGAGCCAGAAATCTTGCTTGTTTGTAGGTGACCAAATACTTATTTTACACCATAATATGCAAATAAATTCTTTCCAAATCAGACAGGGTGATTGTCTGGATTTGTTTCCACATTTTGTCTCTCATAGTTGAAGTATACCTATTATGAAAATTACAGGCCTCTCATCTTCTTAAGTGGGAGAACTTGCACAATTGGTGGCTGACTAAATACTTTTTTGCCCCACTGTATATGCTGCATTGTATAGATAATGCAGAGTACCTATACACTGATAACATATAAGCAGCACTGTACAATTAATGCAAAGTACCTATACACTGGTGATATATGCTGCACTGTATAGATAATGCAGAGAACCTATAAACAGATAACATATATGTTGCACTGTGTAATTAAAGCAGAACTCATATACACTGATAACATATGCTGCACTGTATAATTAAATGAAGAGTACCTATAGACTGATAACATAAGTGCAGCACTATAGATAATGCAGAACACCGATAAACTAATATATATCCTGTACTGTATAATTAATGCAGAGTGCCTATACACGGATAGTATAATTAATGCAGATACCTATACACTGATAATATATATTATGCACTGTATAGATAATGCAGAGTACCTATACACTGATAACATATATGCTGCAATATATAATGATGTTAAAGGTTTGCACAATAAAAAAAAAACAGAACAGGCTGCCTTATAAACTGATGATGGATGCCTATACACGGATAGTGAACACTGTGCTTCATAATGATGACAAACATTTATACACTGAAAATGAACACACTGTACTGTATAATTATGGCAAGTATGTATACACTGAACTAAGTCATGTTGTGCTGCATAACGATTATGGCCATGTATACAATTTAATATATAGGTATGTAGGTAGAGTAGACAGACAGATTTGTGGTTCTGGACAATTATGACTTTAGATAGACAGATAAATACCCATTAGGCATTGGGTGGAGGTGAGTCCTACTGCTGTAAGCGGCTGGATGCTTTCAGTTGTTCTGGCTGACCTGCACTCTTTAGCTACAATTCAGGGGAGTTCCATTCTATGCATCATGAAACAACTATGGCCCCTTCTATAAAGCCCATGTTAGGTAGTAAATAAAAATATATATACATATACTGTACACATATACAAAAATGTATGTCATGCACCAAATTTGCACCCCCCTCCCTGCAGGGGCACCCTAAGGCAGTCACCTAGCCTGCCTCTATTGTAGTACCGGCTCTGTACAGTAGATGGCATATTTGTGGTTTGAGGGTGCTACAATGTTTAATAAGTGAAAATATAGAATATATGTAAACATAGAATTGTCACTATAAAAAAAAATGTTTTTGTTTTGTTTTGTTTTTCGCACTGTGTAATTTTTAAAGGGACATAAAAATGCAAAGAGAAAATGCTCTAATGTGTTTGAGCATTGTTTTGCAATATTGCTTACATATACCTATGTTTTTAATCCCTGCAAGTTAGAGAGCAACAATGTTCTAATGAGACCTAACTGAACATATCTGGTGAGCCAATGACAAGAGACATATGCCAGTAACCTACCAGTCATCCCCCAGCTTCCAGTTGCCCATTGCTGATCTGGAGCCTATCTAGGTGCTCCTTATAACAAAGGTTACTATGGGAAGACAACCCAGCTAACTGTTCTTATGCACTTTTTTTGTTTTAAGACCAAGTCTTTTTTATGGTTTTCGAATAAAGCTTGAAGTATTTTACAGCAATTGTGCCTCGAGACTCACCCGGTCATTTGTGTGTTTGTACTATTTGGATAAGTTTACCGGGTTGGAATATCGACACAGAGGCGATCATAACAGTGCTTTGTGGCTACGGAAGCATTGGAGGGAATCCCATTGGTTGAAAGGACCGTTTACACCACAGACCGGAAACACACTGGATAGGAGTGCTGAGAAACAGTAACTCAGTCGCATTGGAGCGATTCATCCATTTGCAGACGCCGTGGAACAAGCAATAACCTTTACAAGCAAGGAGACCAAGATCCGGTGAAAGGCACGGGTAAGCAAGCATCCGATGAAAGGATTTGGGAGCCACTAGGTGAGTTGTGCTCCTTTCTGCTTGCAGTATTTACCGTTTATGCCATACCGTAGATTTTGTTATACTGAAATCAATGCATACCAAAGTATCCTTGACATATGACTGTGCATACTAGCCTATACCACGAATTAAGGTCTGTTAGACGCCCAATTTCATCAAAATTACCAATTGTACTGTGATCCCCTCCCCACAAGCCACTCGCCTTGAGCCGCACTGGGAAGATTTTCAAGTTTTGAACAAAATACATTCTCATATAATCACATACTGTATCTGAATCCTGAAAATGTGATTTTGAGTTTTATGACTTTTAACTGCAGCATTTTGCCTTTTATGTGACGTAGTATAATGATTTATGTCTTACTATGATTCACTTTTACTACTTTGCATACTTAGGCCACACTTATAAAATACATGTTGAGAAAGTGCAGTGTCAGCTAATGTCAGTCAGACATAACCTGCATACCAGTGACATCAGCATTACTAAACATTCTAACGTAATTTATTTGTCCAAACATTCCCATTAGGATTACAAGTGAAGCTCAAACGTTTGCAAGTGATATCGGGTTTTCACGATTGTTTGCACACAGGTTAAATCGCACTCGTAATACGAGTTGAGAGAAAATGCAATCGCGTGAGCGCAATTGTAATTTACGCCAGAATGATTACCGCGACTTCAGAGCTGTGGTTAAGTGTTTTGCAACACAAAAAAATGGCACATAACACATAAAAAAGTAAATTTATGCTTACCTGATAAATTAATTTCTTCTATGGTAAGACGAGTCCACAGATTCATCCTTTAGTTGTGGGATATTATCCTCCTGCTAACAGGAAGTGGCAAAGAGCACCACCGCAGAGCTGACTATATAGCTCCTCCCTAGCTCCATCCCCCAGTCATTCGACCGAAGGTACAAGAAGAAAAAGGAGAAACTACAAGGTGCAGAGGTGACTGAAGTTTAAATCAAAAAAATATAATCTGTCTTAAAATGACAGGGCGGGCCGTGGACTTGTCTTACCATAGAATAAATTAATTTATCAGGTAAGCATTGCATAAATTTACTTTTCTTCTATAAAGGTAAGACGAGTCCACAGATTCATCCTTTACTTGTGGGATGCAATGCCAAAGCTACAGGACACGGATGAACGGGAGGGACAAGACAGATGGTTAAACAGAAGGCACAACTGCTTGAAGAACTTTTCTCCCAAAAATAGCCTCCAAAGAAGCAAAGATATCAAATTTGGAAAATTTGGAAAAGGTATGAAGCGAAGACCAAGTCGCAGCCTTACAAATCTGTTCAACAGAAGCATCATTTTTAAAAGCCCATGTGGAAGCCACCGCTCTAGTAGAGTGAGCTGTAATTCTTTCAGGAGGCTGCTGTCCAGCAGTCTCGTATGCCAAACGGATTATGCTTTTCAGCCAAAAGGCAAGAGATGTAGCCGTAGCTTTTTGACCTCTACGTTTTCCAGAATAGACAACAAACAAATAAGATGTTTGACGGAAATCTTTGGTCGCTTGCAAGTAAAACTTCAAAGCATGAACCATGTCCAAGTTGTGCAACAGACGCTCCTTCTGAGAAGAAGGATTAGGACACAGAGAAGGAACAATAATTTCCTGATTGATATTCTTATTAGTAACAACCTTAGGAAGGAATCCAGGTTTGGTACGCAAAACCACCTTATCAGCATGGAAAACAAGATAAGGCGAGTCGCATTGCAATGCAGATAGTTCAGAAACTCTTTGAGCCGAAGAGATAGCAACTAAAAACAGAACTTTCCAAGATAGAAGCTTAATATCTATGGAATGCATAGGTTCAAACGGAACCCCTTGAAGAACTTTAAGAACTAAATTCAAACTCCATGGTGGAGCAACAGGTTTAATTACAGGCTTGATTCTAACTAAAGCCTGACAGAACGACTGAACTTCTGGAACATCTGCCAGACGTTTGTGCAGTAGAATTGATAAAGCAGATATCTGTCCCTTTAAGGAACTAGCTGATAGCCCCTTCTCCAATCCTTCTTGGAGAAAGGACAAATTCCTAGGAATCCTAATCTTACTCCATGAGTAGCCTTTGGATTCGCACCAATAAAGATATTTACGCCATATCTTATGATAAATTTTCCTGGTGATAGGCTTTCAAGCCTGGATCAAGGTATCTATGACCGACTCCAAGAAACCTCGCTTGGATAAGATCAAGCGTTCAATCTCCAAGCAGTCAGCCGCAGAGAAACTAGATTTGGATGCTGGAACGGACCTTGAATCAGAAGGTCCTGTCTCAGTGGCAGAGTCCATGGTGGAAGAGATGAGATGTCCACCAGGTCTGCATACTGTCAAGGTATATGTAAGGTTAATAAATATATATATTTTAAGGTTAATAAATATATATATTTAATCAAATATCTGACTGGTCAGTAGAAAATGATTCATTTCTTTCAGACAAACTGACTTCAATCATGTTTTAGTTCTCCCCCACTCAGCATGTAAAGTTATTCTAAACACACATCTGAGAACAAAGGATTATTTCCAAGAGATCTCCCACACTCAATATGCTAAATTATGCAATTGTATAACCACAAGGAACTGAAAATTAACACAGGTAAAATTCTGGATACACGGTGATTAGCATAGAGGTGTTAATTGCACCTGAAAATCAGATGCACATCTGTGCTAGCTGAGCAGAAAACATGTTAAGATGTAACTGCTAACACTTGAATATACGTAAGGTAGACGTTGCGTCTAGGGGAGGATAACATACAGTGAAGACACATGGCTTACATTGTAATCACAAATCTCACTGTTAAAACAACTGTATTTAGATTTCAAATAAATAAATATATATATTTTAATGGATATGAGACTATTTAAGTGATATTAAATATAAACACATGAATATATATATGGAAAGTAAAAGATTGAATGAAATTTGTAATAATCCCATATATATATCATGCTTTCCTGTTTTCCAGATGGAGCTAAAAAAAAGATAAATACAAGACACTGCATAGAAGTGAATGTGTGTATATATATATATATATATATATATATATATATATATATATATATATATATATATATATATATATATATATATAAGAAAAGAAGAGAAGTGTGCATTCTTAAAATTAATAATTTTAAATTAACTCTTAAAGTACACTCTTAAAAGTAATTTTCTTAATAAACTCTTAATAGAGTGATAATTTTAGAGTACAAATATAATATTTAGTCTTAAAGGTTATTTAATATGAGGAATTTTAGATCCTTAATCTGACTTGTAAAGTGCGTATATATATATATGTATATTTATGCAATATTTTCTGATTTTATCCCAGAGTGACAATATAGCATACGTCCATAAAGTATATCTGTTTATTTACACAGCTTTTATGGCTCATTTGAGGAATTAACAATTAAACTCTAACTAATCCAGATATATACACGTTATGTCTTCTTGACCATGCAAGGCATAAATTATATGAAATCTGGCTTATTATTTAGCTAAAAAGGGGCTTACAATGTACAAATTATAGCTATGGGATTAAATATTTCTATATTATATTAATAGATAGAACTGACTAAGTTCTAGTTTAAAATATTGCATAAATACACATATAGATGAGGAACTGATAAATAACCCAATATAATAAGACTCTTAAAATTACTGTTGGTTTCAAAATACACAATTATTTATTAGGTCAGCTATAAAACATAAAATGACACAATATTCAATGCATAGGCCTAAAGACAATAACAATTAACATTTACTTACAAATATACATTTACACAAACATACATGGGTACCTTGAGATTATCTTGTGGACAAGTTCTTTCAGCTAGCTCTCTTTGTGCCCTCTCTCCTTCCCTTCATACTCCTGACTCTCTTCTCTAACTGACTACATCTACTACTATATATTCAATCCTTGCCCCACCTGTTAGTATTACTCTTGATACCATTGGTTAATTTGTTCCCGCCTCACCATATTTGGAAGACTGAATGCCATTGGTCCTAGCTGTTTACATGTAAATAGGGGCTATTGGAGTGGGTGATACCTATAAATCATATGGCTTGGACAGCTGTTGTGATTGTAAGGTCAGATGTTCCTTTCTCCATGATAACCTGTTTTTTACCATCCACACCCCAACAGGTACATGAAAGACTCCTATTTACATGTAAACAGTTGGTGACTCTTTATGAATGGGAATAAGCCTGAGAAAATAACTCCTTTGTTTACCATCTTGATTCTCTTTGAGATAGACAGGGCATGGTAAACAAAAAGGCATGTATAGCTTTTGTTCTTGAGACAGGGCAGTAACCAAAAGACTTCATAACTTTTGTAACTGAAATAGGGCATAGAAAGATATACAGATATATTTCTCATGGCTAAATAATATGACTAGAATATAATACAAATACATAAATATGCTCATGCATACAATATATACATTGAAATGGAACTATAACATAAGCACATTGCCAAACTGTAACAGTCCCCCGCTTTGTGGCCTTGAAAGCTTTAGCCAATGGCCACACATTATGTATCTTGCTTATGTATTTCTCCCATGATCAGACCCTTACTAGACAACCTATGCATTATTACAAAGTATTATGTACAGTATCATGCTATAACTCATGGTAATGTGTTCCGTGAGATGAAGTTTAATTTAGCAAAGATTAACACGACTAGCCAATAGCATTAATTATGCTATTTTACACTGGTGCTGGCATCTGGAAGCTTGGTATCCTTATGTAAGACAAGATCTGTACATCCATCAGTCCATTTTGTACGTCTTAAACACCTTCTTGTACAAACGTTTGTTATGAGGGCAAAGGCGCGTATACACTTTCGTATTGGAACAGGTTTTCTTTCCTTTTGCCACAGGGGCCTGCTCGGTAAGTGGTGATATTTTAGTAAACTGTTATCACCTTGCAGCGCCACAAGTCCATTTTTTTAGTATATGCACATGCAAGTAAAGGGTTTCGAATTCAGTGGAAATGTTGTGAACACAGGAACCTGTGGTGGCCTCTTCTCATGCTGTAGTCACCGTGAAATGATGTGGGTCCCTGGCTCTGTAACATGAATGTACCCCTTTTGATGATCCACTTGCATAGCTGCACTATACTTCCTTCAGGGATGATGGTAGTGTCTTTGTGATAGGTTGTGACAGGATCTTGAATCTTCCATCTTCCTTCTGTCTCTGGGATGTTATTTTCTATCTTGAAGTAATGTCATCAGCAGAGAAGTCCCAGATCTACACAGCACATCTTCAGTAGTTAAAAAAAAACTTGCTTGGCATAATCAAAGCTATTGACAGTGGTGTTGGTATCCCAAATCTTGGAGAGGCAAATACTGCCATTATTCTCCTGAGAATTACATTCTCTTTTGACATTCATCTCACACCTGATAGGTTTGAACACAAAACCATATAGGTTATAACTGAAAAATCAACATATTTATGTTACTCCGATTAAAATATTAACCAACATATAAACACAACAAAAAAAAAAACTAAAATAATTCCCTACACCTTCTACACTAAGTATTAAAACAAAAGCCTTACTCACTCTATGTAAATATGCCTATAATACACTTTAAACCAGATGTCTACCTGACTTCCCTAAAATGGTCTAACACCTATTATGTATGTTATTCTGTATCATAGTATTCATGATATTTTTAAGATCATAAATGTACTGGGTAAGACACATTTCTATTAGAACCTCAATATCTTTATAGAGATGGTATTAAAAACTGGAATCCCACTTTGCTTTAATAAATATATATAACTAATCATTAGGATTTGTGGATAATTAATCTTTTCCTCAGGCTTTAATAATAAAGAGGAAAAATAAATTTAGTTAATGTTTGGATTTTAATGAGAAAGGGATACCATCCTATATGGAGATATTGAGCTTCTGTTAATTATTTAGATTGAATGGAAGTTCTGTATGATAAAGTAGGTCTGAATTAAAATTTATCATAACATATTTAAAAACTAAATTAAGATACACATATTTACAACTTTCAGTGATAACATGCTGCAATGCTGCTTTTTGCTTTGGTTACTACAGTAAGTCTATCCAAAGAATGCCCATTAATTGTGATACAAATTTACAGGCATAGTATATCAGTCCAATAACTATAATGAAATATCATTGTAGATGTTGTTTCTGCGTTTCTGCTCAGCTGTTGGGATTCTGAGGAAGCATTTACAGATATCCATCACTGGTTTTCGATTTTTCTAGAAAAAAAAAACAAACAAAACAAATGTAATTACTTTTCTAATTGAACAACTATTATTTACATTTTGGAAACATCTCTTGGACATCCCTCTCTTAAATTTTATAAAAGTGCTCTAAAGCAGTCCAAAATATTTTGAGCACATAATTTTGTTAAAATCATTTAAGATTATTTTTCCTAGGGGTAATACAACTGGCTGTGACAAAAACAAACAATTGCACTAGGGATGGTCTGTTTTAAACAAACAATGGAGTGAGATATTTCCAAATTAAAGATAGACAGGAAGAACATTTTGTAAACATGCTGGGAGACAAAGGGTGAATGTGCCTCAGGACCACCAATAGTTAATTCTATTCTAAGGTAGGCACACCCTATTTTAACTGTTTAACAATTTAACAAACAAGTGCCCAGACAGGAGGACACTTCCCTGAAAGACATCTCTCTCCCCCCCCCCCCCCTTGGGCCCAATGTTTGTTTAGAACTAATTAAAAGCTGTAGTAGTTCCAAGAACAATGGTAATACAATTATACTCACCATTGCTGTAAAAATACCACCCATCTCTGTTAGAAAGATTCCTCCATGCTTCTCTTCGTTACATGTGTTGGGTTGGAGCTGAAAAATACTCTTTGTAGAAAATAGATTTAGATCATGTAACCATTTTGCATATGATTTTTGGGAACCATGGGATGTATCAAAACTCCAAGTGTACCTCTGTTTTTCCAAGAAATGAGGAAAAACAGGTTTACATGGTAGATCATAACAATACTGTTTTTCTTTAAAACCATTAATTGTATCCATGATTTCCACCCATCTGTTGCTCTGTAAATCATTTGTTAATATGTCAAGTTCCAAAACCTTAACTACAATATCTGTTTTAGTTCTTAATGCATTCCCCAAACATATTTTGAAGAGATCCATGTTCTCATTTTTAAGAAAATCACTGCAGATATCATTGTGTAACTGTGGCATTTTTACAGTATAATTTGGTAATTTAGATACACATGTATCACACTCTTTTTGAGCTGTGCAATTTTGGCCTGAATTTGCTATAAAACTTGAATTGGGCATTGTAGTAATTAAAATTTGTGTGGAGTGGTTGTTAGATACAGTATTTGAAATATTGCCTCTGGTAGCAGGGCATAACACAGGTGTTGCTAGAAAAACAGGGATTTCACCTATGTTTACTGAATTCACTGTATCTTTTAAACTCAAATTGATTGTTTTATCAGTTTTGTCAAATAAAATTACATTCCTCGTCTCCCCCACTTTGTCACAGTTATTCAATGAATATGTTTGGGTGGATGCATCTTTTTTCAAAGTTTGTAGCAAATGAGTATTTTGTACACTTTGTGATTGTGTAAGTTTATTTTGGATAACTTTATTTTCACTAATTATATTATCCATTTCATTTTCTGTTTTAATCAATTTTTCCTTACACATTTTAAGTTCTGTTTGTGCAGTAGCACAGTTCTCATCACTTTTTTCTTTTAAGCATTTTATTTCATCATTAAGTGATGTTAAGAAACTGACTTTACATTCCAATTTGTCAATTTCTTTTCCTTTCTGGTCAATTTCTTTTTGTTTGAGAATTAAATTGTCATTAGAATTGTGAAGGGCGTCATTTAAAACTTCTATTTTGGCATTCATTGCCAAGCATGCAGCAAACATACTTGCTACTGCTCTGCCCTTTAATTTTTTACTTTTTTTAGAGAAAGTCATCTCTTTTTCAAATAAATCCTGGACATATTTCCAAGGATTCTCTTTTTCATGAACATCACAAGCAAAATCTTTACTTTTGTGACTTGTGATGTAAGTAGCTACAAAACTTTCTAATGCAGATACTGTAGCCATCTTGGAAAAAAAACTCAAACAAAATGATAATAAAAAAAAATCAAATAACAAAAAAAAAAATTCCTTAATTATGTACTACTTGTAATACCATTAATTGCCAAAACAAACAAAAAAATAAAAAATAAAAATCAAAGGCAAGACAAGTTAGTAGAGGGAAACCTTTTCAATATTAATAAAACAAAGCTTCCCTTTGCTTAGCCGGCAACAATATTTATTTATTAATTCAAAAAGAAACGTTTCAAATTTAATCCTCTTGAGGGATTTTACTGGTTCAAAATGAAGCCAGAAATAAGCTTATTTTGTGGCATTTGAATAAATGTGGTTTTATGACTGTTGAACGGCTGGAGCAGCCTGAATTCGTCCTAATAATCTTCTATGGTCACAACCATAGCTAGAAATTGTTGTAAATGAATACCAACAGTTAAACTATATTTGTTTTAAATGATGAGGATTCTTTGAATAGAAGTAAACGTTCCAACAAGGTATTACTATTAGCTCAATAAACAGAATATTAATTCAGTTATTGCTGGTGGCTGCCTCAGCCTGAACACTGCTAATAGCCTCACCATACGTGTAAAACGTATATGCCGGATAAAATATCTTAATGGAGACGCAAATTTCTATTACCTGAAGTGGCCGCCAACTCTTAAAATTAATAATTTTAAATTAACTCTTAAAGTACACTCTTAAAAGTAATTTTCTTAATAAACTCTTAATAGAGTGATAATTTTAGAGTACAAATATAATATTTAGTCTTAAAGGTTATTTAATATGAGGAATTTTAGATCCTTA
The DNA here is from genome assembly GCF_027579735.1 of Bombina bombina. Taxonomy (NCBI): domain Eukaryota; kingdom Metazoa; phylum Chordata; class Amphibia; order Anura; family Bombinatoridae; genus Bombina; species Bombina bombina. The sequence goes on along the minus strand of NC_069500.1, from coordinate 268,137,382 downwards.
ATCTGACTTGTAAAGTGCGTATATATATATATATGTATATTTATGCAATATTTTCTGATTTTATCCCAGAGTGACAATATAGCATACGTCCATAAAGTATATCTGTTTATTTACACAGCTTTTATGGCTCATTTGAGGAATTAACAATTAAACTCTAACTAATCCAGATATATACACGTTATGTCTTCTTGACCATGCAAGGCATAAATTATATGAAATCTGGCTTATTATTTAGCTAAAAAGGGGCTTACAATGTACAAATTATAGCTATGGGATTAAATATTTCTATATTATATTAATAGATAGAACTGACTAAGTTCTAGTTTAAAATATTGCATAAATACACATATAGATGAGGAACTGATAAATAACCCAATATAATAAGACTCTTAAAATTACTGTTGGTTTCAAAATACACAATTATTTATTAGGTCAGCTATAAAACATAAAATGACACAATATTCAATGCATAGGCCTAAAGACAATAACAATTAACATTTACTTACAAATATACATTTACACAAACATACATGGGTACCTTGAGATTATCTTGTGGACAAGTTCTTTCAGCTAGCTCTCTTTGTGTCCTCTCTCCTTCCCTTCATACTCCTGACTCTCTTCTCTAACTGACTACATCTACTACTATATATTCAATCCTTGCCCCACCTGTTAGTATTACTCTTGATACCATTGGTTAATTTGTTCCCGCCTCACCATATTTGGAAGACTGAATGCCATTGGTCCTAGCTGTTTACATGTAAATAGGGGCTATTGGAGTGGGTGATACCTATAAATCATATGGCTTGGACAGCTGTTGTGATTGTAAGGTCAGATGTTCCTTTCTCCATGATAACCTGTTATTTACCATCCACACCCCAACAGGTACATGAAAGACTCCTATTTACATGTAAACAGTTGGTGACTCTTTATGAATGGGAATAAGCCTGAGAAAATAACTCCTTTGTTTACCATCTTGATTCTCTTTGAGATAGACAGGGCATGGTAAACAAAAAGGCATGTATAGCTTTTGTTCTTGAGACAGGGCAGTAACCAAAAGACTTCATAACTTTTGTAACTGAAATAGGGCATAGAAAGATATACAGATATATTTCTCATGGCTAAATAATATGACTAGAATATAATACAAATACATAAATATGCTCATGCATACAATATATACATTGAAATGGAACTAACATAAGCACATTGCCAAACTGTAACAGCATGTTGGCGCAAGCAGGAAAAACCTGATCCTAAAAATTCTTTAGAAGTGGATAATAGTAATTAAATGCAGCCCCAATCTATCTACCCTAGAGAGATGGTCCCTAAACCCTCCAACTAGGGTAAAAGAAAATATGAAAGAAAAGAGAAAATGATAGAAAAGGTAGGGCGCAAATAATATAAATGTTTATAATATATATTAAATTGGCTATTATTCTGCAAAACAATAAATAGAAAGTTACTTGTAAGATTAGTCTAATATGTCCAATATCCTTATGGTAGATATTTGGTTGCTGAACACTAATCCAATGCAATAAAATAAAATAGTAAGGAGACAGTAAATAGTTAGCCTATTTAGCTAGTAATACATAGTAAGTATTATAAAACACTCTGCAGTCAGAGTACTTGTCTTTGTGGGGATAAAACAAACCCCTTTTCACCAGATGGCCATGGGCATGTAAAACAAATAGAAACAATAATAGTGCAACCCCGTATGTGAACAGTGACAAATATTTTATTCCATACAGTGCACTCACATTCAGTATCCTCAAATATGTATGAGGTATAATAAAAACATAGACCGGTTATCCCAGTCAACAGTATTAAGATAGAAACTCTTTCCAAAGGGCTGTGCTCAACTTTTTCGTATTTAAAGTTCAAAAGTGAGACCAATATACAGCAGTGTATACAGCAGTCCTGGTGTAGTAATCACTTAGTCCTAGTCCTTACGCGTTTCAAAGGCATTAGTGCTTGTCAGCCTTCTTCATCAGAGGATTTACAGACAGCTTATTACTGTTGACTGGGATAACCGGTCTATGTTTTTATTATACCTCATACATATTTGAGGATACTGAATGTGAGTGCACTGTATGGAATAAAATATTTGTCACTGTTCACATACAGGGTTGCACTATTATTGTTTCTATTTGTTTAACATGCCCATGGCCATCTGGTGAAAAGGGGTTTGTTTTATCCCCACAAAGACAAGTACTCTGACTGCAGTCCTGCAAGTGATCATCCTATACTCGACACAGCTGGTGACTCAAGGGAGCTTTCTACTCATACTGCGCGGCACTTACCTCATACTGATTGAGGTAAAGGAGTGTAAGTAGACACCCCTTAAGATATCTGCTTCTTGGATTAAAGGCAGTTTTTCTGATATAATTCATCTCTCATATATAGCATATACTTTTTATTTTTATTTTTATTATATTTTATTATCTTTGTATTTTTTTAATTAATATTTTTTTAGAAGATCTACCACTATATATTATATAAACTTTTGATATCTGTTTTGTACAAAGTGTTTAGATTGTATTGTGTGTTTTATAATACTTACTATGTATTACTAGCTAAATAGGCTAACTATTTACTGTCTCCTTACTATTTTATTTTATTGCATTGGATTAGTGTTCAGCAACCATATATCTACCATAAGGATATTGGACATATTAGACTAATCTTACAAGTAACTTTCTATTTATTGTTTTGCAGAATAATAGCCAATTTAATATATATTATAAACATTTATATTATTTGCGCCCTACCTTTTCTATCATTTTCTCTTTTCTTTCATATATATATATATATATATATATATATATATATATATATATATATATATATATATATATATATATATATATATATATATATATGTATTTTGAAAGTATAAAATATATCAACCCCTGTGTTTTTAAGAATATGAATAGATATTTGTGGACCTGGAAAGAAATAATTAATGACACTTATTTTTTTGTTTCAGATCTACTCAGACAGGATTCAAAAATCCAGGAAGAAATGCACAGAAATATGAAACATGCTGTATTTGTGTAAATGCATGTATAACAGATATTAAATGCCACTAATTTCAAAATAATTAGCAGTGTTAAATTGCTTTAATATGATATAATGTTAAGGGCATTCTGTGTTTCATATCAAAATGATCAGAGAGGTGATGTGATTCTGCCCCATCTGCGATTGATATTGTGAACTTATTAATATGAGGGAATTATGGCAGTTATTACATATTTTAAAGAAATATTTTCTGTTAGAAATGTTCAAATTAATCTGAATGTATTGTCATGCTGTCCCCGGTGTTGCAATGCGAGAACTACAGCCAGAAGGCTTTTTGGCTGTTTTAAAAATGAAATCTCAAAGGGCCAATCCGAGACAAGGTTTCTGTGTGGGTGTAACCAAACCAGATTTCCAATGATTATAAAACAGGGAAGTTAAATGTGAGAGTGACAGTTTTGTGATTTGCTTACACTGGTGATTGATAACTGGCGGCCATACTTGGAACACAGTCACTTAAAGCAAGGAGCTGAAATACTAACCTTGATCTATGCAAAATAACTTTTCCTTCAAATGAGGAGATCTAAGATATTTGGAAAAGATTGAATTACAATTTGATTCAAACTGGTGATGTATGATTTCTAACTTTAATATTTTAAACAAAGGTTATTAGTAATATCATAGTCAAATTGTAGTTAAGCAGATTTAAAGAAGCAGTTTGTATTTCAAGTTAGTATTTCATAAGCCTGTGTAGTGTTAAAAGTTTATCTTTTGTATGCTAAGAAATTCATTTAAAGCATTTGTTCACAGTAAGAATATATGCATTTTTAGTATCCTAATTAGAATTGCATTAGAATAAATTGCAACTAAATAGCTGAATATATATATCATCCAATTGTTTAAAAGCACTGTTAGGATTGTATTGCTTGGATGTTAAAAGTTAAAGATTTTAGTCTCATTGTGTTAACTGAATAAAAGGCTATTTGTAAATAAGGCTGGTTTTTAAAGGTAAACTTTTCTGGGCTTTGTAAGAAGGATAGCCTATCTTAATAGTTTTAAAAGCAAATAATATTGTTTCATGTTCTGGTATTATAAGTATATTTCAATATGTTCATAGATATTGACTAAATAAAAAGAATTCAGATATTTGTATTCATTTTATAATTTTTAGTAGATGCATATTGATTTAGGGTTTATTTTAAAGGATAATTATTGAAAACATATTGTGTTATAACCCTGCCATAGACTGGTGTATTATTTGAAGAGCACTACTGAAAATTCTTATAAATATACTGACATATTGAATGGAGGCTCTTGCATGAGATTTATTAATATTCATCATATTGATATTATATATTTGTAGTAAATAGAAATTATTATAAAAGAGAGAAAAAATTTCATATTTCGAAATTAATATTTTGAAAATAAAAAGATTTTTTTTTCAAGATTGAAATATTGATGTTTCATATTTCAAAATTAATCAGAAATATTAATTTTTCATATTTCAAAATTCATAAAAATATTAATTTTTATTTAACTTATATTCCTGGAATGTTGGGGGTATCCATTCCCCTATTAAGAGGAAATCGATTCTAACCCACCTACGGAAAAAAAGTGCAGAAATTGTATTCTTGCAGGAGACCCACCTCTCAGATATAGAACATGGCAAACTACAGACGGGTTGGGTGGGGCGAGTTGAGTTTGTTTCCTATAAGTCAGCGAGTAGGGGATTGTCTATACTATTCGGTAAACAACTGGAATATGAGATTTTAGATGTGCTAAAGGACCCAGAAAGTAGATACCTAGTAGTGCAGATTAGAATTCTAAACAACACCTACACCTTGTGTAACATCTATGCCCCGAATCAAAAAGACAAAAAATTTTGGGACTCCATTATTACCTTACTCACACCTTACCTGGATACTCACATCATCCTGGGTGGGGACTTCAACCTAGCCCCCAATCCCCATTGCGATAGACTAAGAGACCCTAATAGATGCGCACCGAAAAGCTTGCCTAAAGTGTCAGACAAATTAGAGAGAGAAATCTTCGAGAATCTGGGAAGCGCCCTGAATGTCTCTGACATCTGGCGTCAACTTAACCCCGATGGCAGGGATTATACCTGCGTCTCCAGGGCAACACCCTCTATGTCACGCATTGATCTATTTATGATCTCCAACTCGATGATTCCTCAGGTCATAGATACAAAGATAGGTGAAATTATCGTCTCTGATCACGCCCCCATAGCACTCTTTCTAGATACCACCCCCAGGGTACCCAACAGGCGTACCTTGCACTTCCCAAAATATCTGGTAACTTCCCAAGAATTCCAGTCCTATCTGGTACACTGCTGGGATGATTATAAGGCAAACAACATCCAACATTCAAACTCGCCGGAACTCTTCTGGCACACGGCTAAAGCTGTTCTCTCGGGCAACATCATTGCGTTCCTGGCCCGTAGAAAAAAGCAATGTATGGAGAAAATCTCAGGACTGAGAGATAAACTGGCGGAGGCTTACCGTGCATATTGCACTAACCCCTCTCAAACCACCTATCGCGCCTACACCGGCGTCAAACTGGAATATGACTCACTCCTTGCGCACCAGGCCTCTCAGACACTTATGCGAACCCAGGGTAGATATTATCGGTACGGAGACAAATCGGGGAAACTCTTGGCCACTTTAGTGAAACATAGTACCTCCTCCAAGCACATTGCGGCGATCAAGGCCGGGGGCAGAGTCCTAAGGGACCCAGAGGCCATTGCAGAAGCCTTCGCTTCCTACTACTCCTCTCTCTATGCAAGCGAACGCCCCTCGGGGAATGAGGTGAGGGATCGTTTTTGGGAGGAGATCAACCTCCCAAAGCTCTCGGAGGAACAAACAGATACACTGAATGCTCCCATAACAAAGGAGGAAGTAGAAAAAACTATTATGAGCCTGTCACTGGGTAAGGCGCCTGGCCCTGACGGCTTGCCGATTGAACTCTACTGTCTACTCAAAACACAAGTGGCCCCCACTCTCGTGGACTTGTTCACAGCCTACTCTGAAGGGGAAAAAAACCCCTCTCTGGAATTCCTATCGGCCTCTATCATGTTAATCCATAAAACGGGAAAAGACTCTCTGCTTCCTGAGTCGTATAGGCCGATTTCTTTATTGAACTCGGACTACAAGATTCTCACCAAATTGTTCGCGGAGAGGCTGAAGTTTATTCTGCCCAATATCATTCATGAAGACCAGACGGGCTTCATGTACGCACGCTCATCGACGGTTAATGTGCGAAGGGTCCTTCAGATTGTCCAACACTTCTGGACGGGTAACCGCGCGCATAAGGAAGACAGACCGGAGGCCTTTCTGCTGTCCCTGGACGCGGAAAAGGCCTTTGACCGTGTGGAATGGGACCATCTATTCCACACCATGGCTCAAGCCAACTTCACTGGTCCCTTCCTTACCCTTGTCAAAAATCTCTACCAGTCACCAAAGGCAAACGTGCTAGTGAATAATATATTCTCTCCCAGCCTTCTTCTACAAAGGGGTACTAGACAGGGGTGCCCTCTATCGCCCCTCCTTTTCAACATGGCCCTAGAACCGTTGGCCATCAAACTCCGTCAAACCTTTCCGGGTATTGATGTCGCGGGTGCCCCACAGCACTTGGCTCTATATGCAGATGATATGCTCTTATTTGTACAGGACCCCCAAATACACCTACCTAATATTCTGCAAACCCTCTCCGAATTCGGCCTCTTCTCCGGCTATAAAGTCAACGTGCAGAAATCGGAGATCCTCTCGTTGAACCGCACTAGGGGCTCAAATATGCAATACCCCTTCTCGGTAGCCACACAAGATATCACATATCTGGGCATTAGGATCTCGGCCAACCCCAATAAATTATATGTTAATAATCTGGCCCCGGTCTGCGCGAAACTCAGGGCCCAGATGAACAGTTGGAGATCTCTCCCACTTTCGTTATCGGGAAGGGTGGCCCTACTTAAGATGGTGGTACTCCCTAGATTACTTTACCCGTTGCTCATGCTCCCCTTACTTGTAAGCAAATCTGATCTAAAACTCTTAAACTTAGCAGCGAGAGCCTTTATCTGGCAGGGGAAAAAGTCGAGGATCTCAAGAGATAAGCTTAGCCTACCCTTTAGCCATGGAGGTCTGGCGCTTCCAGATTTCCAGCTTTACAACTGGGCCGCACTGATCAGGTTGGTAATAGACTGGCAGGTTGGTTCGGGTCACTTTTGCCGTACAAACTTAGAACAGGCGGTGTTGGGTGATGTCTCTTTAGCTTATCTCCCACATGTCTCGGACACTAAATCCCTAAGACTCCTGGGTCTCAACATGTTATACAAAGACCCCTTAAAAGCCTGGCTATTATCTCACAAATACCTGGGTAAAACCTGTCATGCCTCTCCCTACTTGCCAATTAGAAGAAACCCTGATTTCACGGCAGGCTCTGAGACCCTGCCTTTTCGTATATGGGAGACACGGGGGCTATCCTCCCTTAAACACCAGTTGGACCCCCTATCAAAAACAATTAAAACTTTCGGCACCCTGCAGAGAGATTATCTTATACCAAGGACTCATTTTTATGCCTACTTACAGGTCCGACACTATATGGGGACACTGATCAGAGACGATACAGACTTTTGGGAGGGCTCTCCCTTCCGCCTCACTCAGACATTATACACCATGGGCAGGTTCTCGCTTTCGGAAATATATCAGACACTCCTACAACACCTTTTCACTTCTCACCAATCCTCGATACAGTTGGGCTGGATTAGAGAGGGTTTGAGAGAGGTCTCCTGGGAGGAGGTAAGGAACAGCCTGGACAAAACCAGGAAAGCTACTTTGTCAGCTTCATACAGAGAATCCCAAATACATTTTCTCCACAGGGCCTACCTCACTCCAAGGACACTGGCAAAATGGGCTCCATCCTTCCCTAACACGTGCACTAAATGCAATTTAGCTAACCCCGGGCTCCTCCACTACATATGGGAATGCCCCCCAATCAGGCAATATTGGGGAAAGATACAATTCTGGCTCCGAAGGCAGCTGCAGATACAGATTGACTTACTCCCTGAAACTATAATTTTCCTGTTGTGGGATGAGAGGCTACGACAACAAAACTCAGTGTTGTGCCTAATTATCTTAGTGGCCAGGAAACACATACTACAACATTGGATAGCAGACAGAGGCCCTTCCTTCAGGGGTTTCAAAAACCTGCTGAAATCACAAATTTTCATAGAACAGATGGACGTGAGATTTGACGTCCAGAATAGATTGGGCCATTTCCTACGTAAATGGCGCAGACTTATACTCACTTTTGAACTAGAGGTCCAGAGGCTTATCCTTAGACCTTTTAGGGACTCGGTTGCCTTCCTGGAAGACACACTTAGAGGAGACTGGGACCACCTACTTAACTAAAAAACCTTTAAGAGATCTTGGACCAATCTCCATGCCTTACCTATACTCCCGCCCTTCTCTCCCTCCTCTACCATCACCACTACAATACTCCCCCTTCCTTCAACCCCCCTCCCCCCCTTTTTTTTTTTTTTTTTTTTTCCAGCCAGGCCTCAGTACCCCAATGGCCTTGTCCCACAAGGTCCATGACAACCACCTCTAATAGAGGTTGTACTTTTTGTATTTGTTAGATAGTAATATATTGTTTAGTTAGGTTTGTAGTTATGTTTGTTATGCAGAAAAAGGAAAAACAAGTGGAGTTTGGACTAGGACTGATGCAACACTGCTCTGATCTCTACCTGATATAAATTGAGACTCAGTTTTCAACTGTTATTCTCCTTCAGTAGATAACATGCTAAAATTGAAATTGTTACCCTAACTGAGATCTTTGTACTGTACAATCACTCTCTGTTGTAATGTATCAAATTCATGTTCTTCTGATTGTTATATGTGTGCATTTTGTCCTACCGAATAAAAATGATATTGTAAAAAAAAATATATTAATTTTTTTCATATTTCAAAATTAATATTAATTTTTTTTTGAAAATATAAGTTGTTTTTTTTCTTCTCTCTTTTTATTGGTAAAAATTGTATTAGCGTTTCAGTTTAACTAAATACTAAGCCAATATAATAATGTCTGTAGCCAGAAGTGACTCATTTAATTCTATACATAGCATTGAAAATGGTCCCATCACCATACCCCTTACAAAGGTCAGATCCTTAAGAAAGATGTCATAAGTCACATTAAAGAGAAGTTTAATATTGCGGGTGAATTAAATGATTTTATGGATATGCTTGAAACTAGGGCTAAAAATTTTACCGTTAATAATAATATGTGGAATGAAAAAAAATGAATTCTTCCAAGAATTATTAATGATTAATCAATGCAAAACTCCCAAAAAGCGAGACAAACTAATACTGAAATCTTGGCCCCTTATAATATGCATTATTGATGAAATGTCGCTTTGTGTCATCGACAAACAATTGCAAATACAGGAGCTAGAAGGTAGTATTCATTCCTCACGCAGACGCGAAGAGGATTTAAAAATAGCCAAAAATAAAATGGATAAATTTGCCCAAAACCTAACTGCCTTAGATAAGCATAACATAGACTTACTCGTACAGATTCAAGAATTAAATAAACAGCTTGCGCAAAGCCAGAAGGAATTAAGTGATTTAAAAAGGTCATATCGCCATAATGAAAACCCTTATATTAACAGTGAGAATAATGCAGATAATGCTAACTCCTTTAGAGAACGCGTCAGGGATGAGATACAAAAATATATGGAAGAGTTTAGACAAATGACCCCATAATGGGTCAGAAATAGATTTCCCAAATAGACAATCACCTCATGATGTAAATCCAGGAAACTGCTATAATTCAGCTGGTGTGGATGAGGAAAACTCTAATAGAGAATCCCAAAGTAAATCTAATAAGGTCTATGATTCCCATAAAATAGTTACTTTCATACAGGGTGCAGTACCTATATTCTCCAATAAGGGAACAAAATCTGTAATTGATCATTTAGAGGCTTTTGAAAATGCATTAGCTATAATGAATGTTACAAGTGAGAAATTAAAAATTGAATTTCTGCCCTGGGTATTTGACAGTAAGCATCACAAATTCTTTACTTTACTAAAGGATATGAATATTCATTCCTGGAGTGAAATAAAACGACAATGCAGAAAAGAATTCGGGCAATATCGCACTAAAACTGTCGCGAAAATAGCGGTATATGGTTTAAAGTGTAGTGCGAACCAAAGTCCCATTGAGTTCCTTTCTGAATTGAAAAATGCGTACAGTATGGCTGAAGATAATCCCAGATTTGATGGCTCAGAATTTGTAAATTTATTTTTTGAAGCACTGCCTACACCCATCAAAATTAACTTAGCTAGAGATTTTGATGAGGACTGCTCATTGGAATGGCTGATCAAAGAGAGTACAAAATTATACTCTATTCAGCAGTCCAGTGAACAGGGGGTGAAAAAGGAGTCAAAACCCCAAATTGTAGCAGAAACTAGGGTGTCACCTAGCCCCCTCAGTTTGGAGTCTAAAAAGAAAACCTACGCGGAGGTGGCCAGTCAAAACATGCCATCTCCACAGAGGTTTAACTCTGCCCCCTCCCCTACACGGGCTGAGGTGCAGGGAGACTATAACCAAAGTGGGGGACATAATCAAGTGAATAATTACTCACAAAGAGAATACTCACCAAATAATTGGTACCCACGCAAAGGTAGATACAATAGACGACGAAGATATTCTCAGGGTAACCAGACACCCCAAATATATACTGCTCCCCAAAATCATAACGCTGAACAAGCTGAACCCCAGGGGCAACCATGCCAGAATAGAAATAGTGGCCCTGATCCTGAGGGAACCCAATGGTCCAGGAATCACTATTATGGGGCACCAAGAGATAGACCCAGGAGTAGAGGTAACTTATACAATCAGGTAGATATGCTTTTTACCCAGTTAAATCGGTTAAGAGAACAATTTGCTAATATGAGTCAACCTTCTACTGCTCAGCAAGCGAACAATACTTTTTTAGGGGTACAGCCAGTGGTCAGCAGTGGACCACAGGCACAGTCATACATACTGCAGTATCACCTGGAAGGGAGAGATATACAAAATGTAATGATAAATGTCAATGATACTAATCATGTTCTCTCCCCACAGACCAAAAAGGGATGATTTAGCTGTGATGACGAGCAACCTCGGCCTAATAGCATTAACCAAGCTTTCCCTTTGCGGTGTTCTCTTAATCTTATTTCCACAGATGCAGTACGCAAGAACCCAGCTGACCTTGTGTTAGGTGTCCCCCCAAGGGGGTAAGTGTCAGTGCAGGCCAAAGCCTGGGGCCTAGTGTACCACCTGAGGCATATGTAGAGTATCTGATAAGGGCCCCTTAGAATGACTCAGACCACGCAGCATTATGATCGAAAGCCAATTCTGTTTATTGCACAGTGCAAGCCTTTCTTATAGTGACATACAGGGTTAAGGGGATGATACGTTAGGACCGCGTCATCTTACACAATTATACAGAGCAAAGTACAAGGAAAAACTGGAACATGAGTTTCTCATAACAATGCTTACAGAGTCAAAACAAACTACCATCTGCGGAGACAACAAGGTTTCTGAACCATCTTGTTTACATTATCTTATTCTATCTTATTTCTGGGCGTCGGGCCAGGGTACATTGGCAAGGCCGAACAGCTAAGGAAACTATCATAATATGCATATAGTTCTCACTGCATAATACCCCAGTATAATAAAGTCTATTCATTACAAAATGGCTGCGAGGAACAAGATGGCTGCAAAAAACAAGATGGCTGCCATCAGGTTCATATTACCCCTAACATACCATCCTTTTATTCTAACAGAATAACATAAAAATAGACAGGCATAGAAAATTAGTAAAGCCTTATATTATGGTAACAGAACTCTATAAGAATACTAAAGAGAAAAATATTCCTATGTCGTGATATACTGTTATAGACTAATTGTCACTGCATATAGATACAATCCCTCCAATACATTCCATCTATCTTCCAGCCTTCCCAAAACTACCGGTCTACCAGCACAGAGACCCAACCAGCCCCCCATCTACCCCCAAACAACGCTGCATCGTCTATCTCTCCACCTGCATTGCTAGCACCCCCCAATATGTCCAACAGTTCCTTTTCCACAGTAAAGCATGACATAGCAACAGCACAACTGTCTCTAGGTGGCCTCTGAACACTTTAAGAATAGTCTTTGTCCATTTGAGAGCGCTGCACCTTGACACTTTGCTATAATACAGTTCTCCTACAGTTCATTTGCAGTAGGGGTGCTTATCCACGGTTCTTCCGCAGGGAGATACTGGAAATCTGATGGTTTGTTCATGGGGTAGACAAGGCAACCAGTGGATACCCATGGCAAGCAAACACTCGAGTCACAGGGAGTCTAGGAAGCAAACAGAAACAGTACAGGATGAGTACACACCGCAATACAATCACAATTATGTCCAAATAAAACGTCACTTTCATCCTATGTCATTTAAAATCAAACAAAACATTGTTGATATATAATATAAACTAAATACATTGATATTTCTCAGAGAATAATTTACAACTTCTCTATACACTTTTAAATGATACTGCATGAATACTAAGCAAGTGAAAACCTGCCAAACTTCATCAAGGGCCTGAATGGTTATGCCAAAACTTATGCTAAGGCCTGCCCTGTAGCAAAAATGGAAAAAAAGAAAACAGTCAATAAAAATAAATGAATTTCTTTACACTGTCACTTTGAACTTCTAAAAAAATAAAAGAACCTTGTGTTGCTTTATTCTGGATGGCTGCTATCTATAATGTTTATAATTCTCCAACCATGATCCTAATATTCAACAATCTCATCTGATATAAACACTACTAGTTTACTAATTATTTTATGCAACCTAAATTCTCTCACACTCCTGTATGAGGAAAGCATACAAACAGAACATCATTTAAAACTACAAGTTCTTTTAAAGGTAAACACATCTTTATGGTAAGAATTACTCTCTTTGACAAACATCAGGAATGACCAAATTCCCTTTGCAGATACCATACTAATTAATAAAAGGGAAAAATACATTTGCTTTCATAACCTATAATTATGCTATTCCCTGAACAAACATTTCTCTGTATATTTACTATAAACTTCTAGCTTAGACGTGTCCTCCTTATGTTCTAAAGGGTGAAGGGTCTAAAATATTATGCTATGTTGTAACATTTTCCTTAAACATATTTTATACTCAGTGGGTCATTCAATAGGGTACAATACTGCACAGTTCACAGTTACCTTTATCTAAATGGTTACTTTGTTAAGCACATAAACTACCATGTGCACTAATACCAATGAAGCATATGATGTCTTATACCCAATATGATCAATAAAAATAATACAAATACAAGAGAATACAAAACAAGCAATATAAGGAATTGAGTTAAAACAATACTCCCCTAATTTAATTGGTTAACCCTGTAACAGCATAACAGGACCTCCATATCGAGCGGTAAGGCACAGTCCAGAGAAGGATAGTCTTTATGTCCTGAAGACACACGTCAGAGGAAACAGTCATAGATTACCCAGAGTCCAGTTCTGGGGCTGGTACCAGCATGCAAAGCAAAGAATGGATCCAAAGATAGTTCAGTAACTTTTTTTACTGCAGTATGGTGGTTAAAACAAGCTTGACAAAAGGTCTTTCATCTTCTTCTTTTCTTTCTTTAAAGGTTTACTTGCTTTCAATCTTTAATCTTTTGAAGAGTGCACTTATGGAATTTTGCCTGTACAAATTTTACCTAAATATGGAAACTCAAAAATAATTCAGTTAGTGTGTTTCAATCTCTGAAGACAGCATACTCTCATCCTGCAAATACCAAATAGAAAAAATAAAACATTTTAGGCATCTGAAATATGAGAGCAAAATAAAACACAGAAAGACAATAAAAAGATATTCATCAATACTCATCAATACTTCCCCCATGTTTGCGTGAAACATCTCATGTGACACGCAAACACAAGATAACAAGAAACTAAATGGCAAATCATGCACTCCACTCATGCAGAGACAATTCTCAATAGCAAGCAAAATGAAATACACTTCACTATTCACTATGCTGTCCATACAGCACGCTTCCACACGTATTCACAAAAGAGAAAAACATAACAAACAAACAGTGAAAACCAACCGTTCTTGTCTTTCACAAAACAAAACATTAGCTGCTGACACAAATTTCAAACAACCACAATTAACTTAAAATGCAACACATATTCTGACATTCACTGGAATGCAACACTCTCAGAACACTACAAACAATTAAAAACATCCACTAATTACAAAAATTTCATATCACACAAAGAAAGCAATCACAGCAGATGCCCAAGAAACTTCAGTTGCAGATTGTACAAATAAAATTGCGCTTATTTAGGAAAGATCAGATAACCACAGTAGCCACTGTTAAAGGGACATTCTAGGATAAATGAAAATTACATTATTCCGATAGGACTTTTAATTTTAACCAACCTCCCTAGATTAAACCAAACATAGGTAGGCTTATATGCTAATTTTTAAGCCTTTGAGGGCTGCCTCTTATCACAGGCTCTCATTACAACACCAAGAGACAAAATACACGTAAGCCATATAAATAAAACTAAAACTGGGATCAGAGAAATTAGCAAGTTATATAAATGCAGTAGAATCAGATAAAATGTGCATCATTTGTTTTAGGGGTGTTTATTTGTAGACACCTTATAGACCACGGCTTAGCTGTTAAGCAGCAATCAAAGTCATTGCAATAATAGTGGTAGACTAGTTAATAACCGAATAACTATATATATATTTTAAAGTGTCACTGAAATCACTTCAGTAAATAATATCTCATTTATTTATTGAACGCAGTGGGGTTATTTTAATAATAAAGAGTTCTGTAATATCTGTGAGATACAGTTTGACAGCCACAGAAATAAAGTTATCATTTTTAAGCTATATTCTGTGATAGAATATAATATAAATACTTGTTTCTTTGTAATGAGCAATTTATATTTATCATTTTTTATAACATAGAACACCAGTACTGCCGCTTTAAATGTAAAGTACAAATTGTTCTCTCTGCAACAAAGCCAAACAGAGAAACTTTTTTTTCATTATAACAAGAAAACCAAAACATGCACAGTGTTATCAGTCTTTCTCAAGGATAGTGAGGCAAGCTCAAAGTTTCATTTTTACTTAAAGGAGAAACACTGTTTACTGCTTAAAAATATAAAATTCACACGAAAACTGGATAAATGCTAATTAGTTTAACCACAACAAAATTATTGGATTTAATATTATGTATAATTTGAGATTCACCATTCTGCAGTTGTCCAGCCAAATATAACAACCGTATATAACACAAAAAATAAGCTTTCTATAAAAGAATACTAATACAATTTCCCCTTTAAATTATTCCCAATGATCCGTATAATAAAAAATGCATACTGACGTTCATTAAATAGCCTAAACAAGCATAAGCAGCATAAGAACGCACTCACAGTGGGATGCAGGCTAGTTAAAGGGACATTTTACCCAAACTAAAAATAATCTTTAATTGAAACTGCTAACACAGTGAAATATACTAGTGTTAGGCTCACAGTAAACCTCATTGTCTTTTCTGTAAATATTCCCTTAAATTCTCAGATGTTATATCAGTTTTCCTGTATCCCTTTAAATATTTTCACTCCTCTGTTTTTTTCTCGTTTTTTTTTTTTGTTTTGTTTTTTCTTCTGTCCGCTAGTCTCCCGGATCCCTACACTAAAATTGTAGACGACTTATCACTTCAGTTTGCATTACAGAGAGAATTAAGTTATGCTTCAAAAAGAAATATCTGCTATCTGAACAGCAAATTTAAAATAAATATATACAAAGAAAAGTCTCTTAAAATATATTTTGCAAACTACTAATACAGTGTTATTGCACTGGTCCTTTAAATAATAAAATGACAATTTTCTATTGCTCCGTCTACGCACTGAGCTCTGATTTTACAGACAAATATAAGATAATGAGATATTCTTATTATCTAAAATGCAACCCATTGCAATCAACTGTGTTTTGAAAGCATAAGACCAGCTACTTCATATATATACAAATGAACTTGCAAATGCAATCTCTCCTATATATTATACTATGCAGCTTGTATAACAAGTCATTGACAATACATTAATAGCAACACCTTGTCACAGTGGACTTTCCCTTTAAGGACTAACCATTCATCACGTAAATTACATATGTATATCCCAACCATAATTTAGGCTGCTTGTATGATTTACCACACAAATTTCACCTCTGTACTGTAGCATGCCCTGCAGATTAATTTACTTGCAAAAAAAAACGGACGCACTTTTAGATAAACTTTCAACTACAGCCAAAAACTATATGTCATTGTGTGCACCCACGTCGTGCACAGACCATACAAATACAACATACGTTAACCCATTAATCATATTTGAAACAGTTTCATATTTACCAGAGCGTGACAAAAAAATCACACACACCATCGCACTTTCAAAGCCACTTTCAAAGCCGTTACTTCACTTGCAAAAACAATATCATATCTTTACATGCCGAAAAACAAGTATCACTTAAAACTAAAACTGCATATGAATACCACATACTTAAAACATGCTGGTGACTTTAAAATACAGGTATATAAAATAACATTACCGAATATCTTCTAAAAACGTCTGATTTTCCCAGCAGAGAAACAGAAAGAAACATTATTGCGATACCGACACACAAGTTCATTCCATCTCGCATACCAGAGATTTACTCCCTTTTTTCCTTTCTCAGAAAAACATCTAATTTATAGCGTACGACATACATATAAAATTTACCAGATTACCCTGTCACCAAGTTCAAAATGTATTTTTCTTTCTGATTCCACGCAAAATGGCCATTATTTGCCTGGATTGGGATAATCATTTTCAAATAATACATTCTGTTTTTGGTTTAAAGTAAATCTGTTACACGCATACCACAGTGAGAACCTACAGACCATCACACATTATGCATCTCAATATACAAATTTTCCTAAACAAGCAAACAAAAAGTCTTACAAACGGAGCTGCTGTAACCGTTTCTTCTCTCTTTTTTTTTTTTTTTTGATCTATGTGCGCGCTCAGTGGTGGCCCCCCTTCTTTGCCTGCTACATTCTTTTAACACAGAGATTTTTCTATGAATCACACAGCCGTACTCACTGACAGTGTTTTAAAAAAATATTTCTGTCTTTTGCAGAAACTATTAACTCTTCTTTTCTTTTACCTTATACCTTTAATTTTCTCTGTGCATTCTTATCTATAAGCAGTTCCCATTTCTCAATACAATAATAGCCACAATAATAACATGCACAGCCACTTAATATTTTCTACGCACAGCATCAAAAAACACAAACAAAGCAAAGCAAGCATTAGATATCAACATGAGCTTCAGGTGGGTAACAAAACTCTATTATGGGAATGAATATGGGAAACTTTAACACACGTGAGACTCACTCACTCTGCCAAGTTGCCCGGGGGACCTTATCTTAAAAAATTCTCTCGTCGACTGGCCTTCATATATTTCTTGCGCGCTTATCACAGACAGGACTCACAATACCTGTCGTATCCCAGCACAGGACTGATTACCTGTCTGGAGGGGTTATCACAACTGCCGGCAGGACTATAACCTCCGCAAACCTGTGCTTCAACCACAGGAACCCCTTTAACCCTTTATCATATATTATCAACACCTATTACCAGACTAAATTTAGGTTCAAATTCACAGAAAGAAAGCATGGAAGAAGCACTCATACTTACTCCCGGCGAATCCCACAAACTGACGCCAAAACTGTTAGGTGTCCGCCCCAGGGGGTAAGTGTCAGTGCAGGCCAAAGCCTGGGGCCTAGTGTACCACCTGAGGCATATGTAGATTATCTGATAAGGGCCCCTTAGAATGACTCAGACCACCCAGCATTATGATCGAAAGCCAATTCTGTTTATTGCACAGTGCAAGCCTTTCTTATAGTGACATACAGGGTTAAGGGGATGATACGTTAGGACCGCGTCATCTTACACAATTATACAGAGCAAAGTACAAGGAAAAACTGGAACATGAGTTTCTCATAACAATACTTACAGAGTCATAACAAACTACCATCTGCGGAGACAACAAGGTTTCTGAACCATCTTGTTTACATTATCTTATTCTATCTTATTTCTGGGCGTCGGGCCAGGGTACATTGGCAAGGCCGAACAGCTAAGGAAACTATCATAATATGCATATAGTTCTCACTGCATAATACCCCAGTATAATAAAGTCTATTCATTACAAAATGGCTGCGAGGAACAAGATGGCTGCAAAAAACAAGATGGCTGCCATCAGGTTCATATTACCCCTAAAACCTTGTCATGGGGGAAACAGGTAGGTATGAAGTTTCCTCTGCATCGAATGACACGGCGGATTCAGGTAACGTGTGGCGAAGCCCACAGATGTACAGGAATGCAAATTTTAAGTGTGAAATGATAGAAACTGCAGGAAGGTATTATGTATTAGCTGAGCTGCAAGATTCAGTCTCCAACCCTATCATGGGATTAATTGATACTGGGTCTCAGGCAACTATTTTATCCCACAGGTACTACACACAGATAAATGAGCTAACACCCCACAGCCACAAACCTAAAATAAAATAATTTGATGGTTCTCTAATAGGAGTTGGGGGTGACTCTCTAAAAATTTATGGTACTGCCTGGTTAAAATTTAAATTGGGGAACAGGGTCATAAGACACCCTGTCATTATAGTGGATCTGCCTACTGATCGTTTAATTATTGGTAGTGATCTCCTGAAGCGACTAAGCACCATAATTGATTGCATAAATAATGTAATTTGGTCACAAGTTAAGAGGCCTATCAATTATGAGAAATCTGGTATATCTCACCCCCGACATAACTGTCACGTGGTGGAAGAGAAACCAGATGCTGTGGAGATTCATTTCAGGAATAACTCTGTACCTGAAATCACTATTTTACAAATAGATCATCAGACTACTTTTAAAATTTCGCCGGGAAAGATAGCAAATATTTCCCTAGATGGCGATGCATTAACCATATCTCTCCACAAGGGGGATCATAGAATCCCTAAGGGGGGAGGTCACGTTCAATACCTCACAGGGATTGAGAGAGTTAAAGAGGATCTATTTATCCCTATACAAATGCATGACCTTGGTACAACAAAATATGCCATGTTGAGTTTAAAACAGGAAGCTAGCTATATAAGCGAAGGCTTATTAGCACAGATAGCTGAACCTAAAGTGATTAAATATCTTTCTCCCCAAGACCACTGTGTCCACAACCTGGATAACAGGTTTGAAAGCTATAACATCACAGCTAAGTGCTTATTATCTGTCTCTATAGGTAATAAGTCAGTGAAGCACCTGTTTTTAGTTTTAAATACTCCCCATAATCAAATATACATTGGCAATGATATCTTACATAGATATACCATACAAATAGATTTGATTAATTCTTGCCTCTGGATCAGGTTAAAGGGGGACCCTGAAGTATTTCAGGATGAAAATGCAGCCCTGAAATCAAACCAGCAATTGCCATATGCTGTGAATATGCAGGTATCTAGCGATGTTATAATTCCTGCTGGGGCTGATAAATTTCTTTTACCCTTACAGGTAAAGAGAGGTCAGAAATTAAAAACTTCTGAAACACTAATTTGCCTCTCCCATAGAATACAAAATCTGGGTGCCACAGTGACCTACACTCCTATGGTGAATATTGGAACTGTTCCAATACATATTATTGTGCATAACATGACCCCACAGGATATAACATTATCCAAGGGAACTACCATAGGATATGCACTGGAATCAAGTTATTACACTTTTGGATTCCAGACTAATGTAATTGGGTTAATAAATGAAGGATACTTAACTGACGAACAATTAATAGAACAATCCTTTGCATCTATGCCAGAGGGTCTATTTAATATTCAGTCTATTTATCCCTTCAGCTCAGAGGAAGGCATCTGTAAAATTGAAGAAGCCTCTCTAGTGTTTGATCAGCCGATCAAACAGTAAGATTACCCCAATTACCAGAGTCATGGGGGCAATGTAAACTATAATCAAGGGGATCTCACCTCTAGGTTGGAAGAAGCCTATGAAATAGGACAGCCTGAAATCTTTCTAGGATTTCAGCAAATAGTCAAAGAGCAAATATCCTTAGCTAATGGCTGTTCCAGCGATGATGAACGCCAACAGCTGCAAGAACTCCTGATGGAGTACAAGGATATTTTTGCTAGGGATTCTTATGACTGTGGTACTACAGACTTGCACATTGCAAGAATACAAACAGATCCCAATGCACCACCTGTCTTTGTTAAACAATAGAGACTTCCTTTATCCTCATATGATTCTCTTGCAGAAATCATAAGGAACTTGGAAGAAAGGGGTATCATACGACAGGTGCACAGCTCTTATAATAATCCTATTCTAGGTGTTCTTAAGCCCAATGGACAACTGTGTTTGTGTGCTGATTTAAGACAGCTAAACAAACAAGTGTACATGTCTGGCTGGCCTGTACTATACATTGACCAGTGCCTTGCACAGATGCATGGATCCAAAATATTCACTGCCATTGATTGTGCGCAGGGATATTGGACCATAAAGGTACATGAGGTGGACCAGTATAAGCTGGCATTCTCCTTCCAAAAGATCCAGTATGCATTTCAGAGACTTCCTTTTGGTTACATAAATTATGGACATGAATTTGCTGTATTCATGCATAAGGCTATGCCTGATGCACTGTAAAGGGGGACCTTTTCTTATGTTGATGATGTTTTAATCAAAAGCACAGACTTTGAAAAACACATCGCAGAGCTTAAACACGTCCTCAGCCAACTTAAAAGGGCAGGTGTCAAATTATCCCTACAGAAAGCTCAATGGTGCCGCACTCGTGTAAACTTCTTGGGACATGAAGTTACTTCTGAAGGGCTAAATCCTCAGAAGAAAAAGGTGGAAGCTATAGTAAATTCTAAAAACCCAACTAACTTAAAGGAATTGAGATCATTCCTGGGTATGACAAATTATTCTCGCAAATTCATTGATAATTAAGCAGAATTAGCTAAACCACTACTACTTCTTCTAAAGAAAGATGTGAAATGGCACTGGAGTGAGTCTCAAGAGACAGCCATCAGAGAAAACTCACTCGAGCACCTTGCTTAGCGTACCCTGAAGGTGGTAAATCTTTCTTCTTAGAGACAGGTTACACAGATATAAGCATGAGTGCTGTTTTATACCAAAAGCATGATAATTTCAGCAAAGCCATTGCTTATGCGAGCAAAACTCTATCCCCAGTAGAAATAAAATTTAGCGATTGTGAAAAAGCCCTCTTATCTACTGTATGGGCTCTACAAAATTTCCACAGCTATATACAGGGCGAGAAAATTATTGTAGAAACGGCCCACAAGCCTTTGCTATATTTGCAAAGTGAGAGAATAAGTGATGGGAATTTGTCAAATAGCCGCATAACAGCGTGGACTCTTTCCTTACAAGGCTGGCCCTTAGAAATTTGCTACAAGCAGAATAAAAAGAATCCAGTCGCACAGGGGCTTGCCGAGCTCCACGACTGTACTGCTAGGGATCCCGGGGAAGAATTATCAGAAGATGATTTCCTGGAGGAACAATTGCTTTCCCCATATAAGATATACAATGAGGACCATTGTCAAACATTACCTTGGGTATATGTTGATGGTTGTTCTTACCATGCCACTATTGATAATGAGCGCAGATTAGTCGCTGGCATTGGTATAACTTGGGCAAATGGATTCTCAAATATATCTATAGGTTTCAACATTGGACCAAGATCCAGTCAAGTTGCAGAACTCACTGCTGTTCTCAAAACCATTGAAATGGCTATTGAACATAATATTCATGAATTTGTGATCATAACTGACTCAAATTATGTGCGTGACAGTTTTGTTGAATACCTGCCAACTTGGAAAAGAAATGGCATGCAGAAAAGCAATAACAAACCAGTCAAGCATGGCAAGTTGTTCTGCGAGATTGATAATCTGGTGGTATCCAATGATTTAACCATACACTGGAAAAAGACCAAGGGTAATTCCAGAGTTCTAGTTCCTTATAAGGAAGGCAATGATCTTGCGGATTCATTAGCCAAACAAGGAGCCATAACTGGAGAACTCCTTAATATTGACCACTTAATGGGTGCAATTCAGGTAGAAGCCATTACCAGAAACCAGGACAAACAACAGAGTGAGCCTAACTTGGTACAATGGAGTCAGGATTCTCCTAGTGAGGATCACTAGTCAAAAAGAAGACCCCATTGTAGGCATCTTCTATAAACACATAGAAGATCCTGAAAGCAACCCCATATCAAAAGATGATTGTATTTGCAAAGAAGATCTTAGAATCTTAATGAAATCCAGATCACAATTCAAGTTACAGGATGGTTTGTTAATTAGAACCTCCAAAACTGGCATTCAGCAATGGGTAGTACCCACCAAGTTCAGAGGTCTAATGCTTCAACATGCCCATGAAGCTCCCACATCTGGTCATCGTGGTGCCAAACTCACGTATGAAATATTACGTGATTATGCTTTTTGGCCACACATGTTGAAAGATGTTCAAACCTACTGTCAAGGTTGTTTAATCTGTCCACAGTTCCAACCCACTGCGCCAACGCATAGAGCGCCGTTGCAGAAAAGGGGGATGGTAATGCCATGGTCAGATATACAAATTGATTTTATTGGTCCAGTAACTAGATCATCAAGAGGTAACAAATACATGTTAACCGTGACATGCCTGTTCACTAAATGGGTAGAGTGCATCAGTGCACCTAACAATAGTGCTGAAACATGTGCAGCATTGCTCATCAACCAATTATTCTCCAGATTTGGTTTACCTCAAAGAATCGAGTCAGATCGGGGGACCCACTTCACTAGCGAAGTGATGACCAAAATGTGGAAAATACTAGGGGTTAAAAGAAAGCTCAATATTGCTTATAGAGCTGCCACAAGTGGTGGAGTAGAGCGTTACAACCAGTCCATTGTTAAAATCCTCAAAAAGTTTGTGAGTGAAACGGGTAAAGACTGGGATGTAAAACTACCTCTAGTCTTAATGGCATTAAGAGCAACTCCAAGTAGTGCTACCAAGATGTCACCTTTTGAACTGATGACTGGTAGAAGAATGGTTCTACCTCAGCATCTGCTGTACCGTACATCAGACCAAAACTTCTAAGAAAGCACCTGCAATATGCCTTTGTATTTGCTCAAAGGAATTTAGAAAGAGCCGCAACTGCCACTAAAACCTATTATGATCTCAAAACGTCCAAAAAGGAATATGAAATAAATGATAAAGTTTATCTTTATAACTTTGGAAGAGATCAGGTTAGGGAGAAGAAATTTCTTCCCTCATGGAAAGGTCCTTTTGTCATTACTGACAAAATATCTCCAGTGGCCTATAAAATACGGATCCCGAAAAATGAAAGTTTCATAGATAAATGGGTCCATATCAATCAATTGCAGGCATGTCATCCCAGAGCCCAACTACAAGTCATAGAGGGAGAATGAAGTGTCATATCCCCAAATGCACTAAAGACATACTGTAGTTTAAATATGCCTAGCTGATGAACATGAAGGCTCAAACATGACAGAATATCTACATAGAAGACTGTCTATGGTGTGTAGGATCAACATCCTCACCGAATACCATTGACTTTAATCCAATTTAAATACATGTGTCCTACATCTATTTAAAATTGGAAGGGGGATTTATGTCAAGGTATATGTAAGGTTAATAAATATATATATTTTAAGGTTAATAAATATATATATTTAATCAAATATCTGACTGGTCAGTAGAAAATGATTCATTTCTTTCAGACAAACTGACTTCAATCATGTTTTAGT
Organism: Bombina bombina; assembly: GCF_027579735.1. Taxonomy (NCBI): domain Eukaryota; kingdom Metazoa; phylum Chordata; class Amphibia; order Anura; family Bombinatoridae; genus Bombina; species Bombina bombina. The sequence continues at coordinate 268,113,440 of NC_069500.1, read as the reverse complement.
TCTCCCCCACTCAGCATGTACAGTTATTCTAAACACACATCTGAGAACAAAGTATTGTTTCCAAGAGATCTCCCACACTCAATATGCTAAATTATGCAATTGTATAACCACAAGGAACTGAAAATTAACACAGGTAAAATTCTGGATACACAGTGATTAGCATAGAGGTGTTAATTGCCCCTGAAAATCAGATACACATCTGTGCTAGCTGAGCAGAAAACATGTTAAGATGTAACTGCTAACACTTGAATATATGTAAGGTAGACGTTCCGTCTAGGGGAGGATAACATACTCAGACAGGATTCATATATCCAGGAAGAAATGCACAGAAATATGAAACATGCTGTATTTGTGTAAATGCATGTATAACAGATATTAAATGCCACTAATTTCAAAATAATTAGCAGTGTTAAATTGCTTTAATATGATATAATGTTAAGGGCATACTGTGTTTCATATCAAAATGATCAGAGAGGTGATGTGATTCTGCCCCATCTGCGATTGATATTGTGAACTTATTAATATGAGGGAATTATGGCAGTTATTACATATTTTAAAGAAATATTTTCTGTTAGAAATGTTCAAATGAATCTGTATGTATTGTCATGCTGCCCCCTGGTGTTGCAATGCGAGAACTACAGCCAGAAGGCTTTTTGGCTGTTTTAAAAATGAAATCTCAAAGGGCCAATCCGAGACAAGGTTTCTGTGTGGGCTTAAGAGAAATTGCACAGTACATGCAGACTTTGTGACTGAATCGAGGGTTCTCGAGAAGAGACTTAAGGACAGAGACTATTCCCCCAAGATAATAAGAAGGGCTAGGGAGCAAGTTCATACTATCCCTAGGTAGAAACTTTTGGGCAGTCAGCAGAGCAGAAGACGAAAGGAACAGCAAGTCACTTTTGTAACTACACACAGTGTACAATATTCCCAGGTATGCGACATTATACGCAAACATTTTCCAGTGCTACTGGCAGAGGATAAACTAGTGGATACGGTGAAAACAGGACTAAGATGTTAGTACAGGAAAAGCCCCACTTTAGGTTCTATCCTCTCGCCAACACTACTGAAATCTGACAAACCCATACAGGGTTCCTGGTTAAAACACACTTGTATATACAAATGTGGACACAGAAAGTGTAAGCCCTGTGAGTTTGTTAACATCACCAAAGAGTTCAAGAGTGAAAAACACAACAAATTGTACCAAATTGGAGCTTGCATGAATTGCAAGACTGAGTCAGTGGTTTATTTAATTGAATGCACCCTGTGTAAAATCCAGTATATAGGACTCACTTCACGTGACCTTAATACTAGGATTAGAGAACATTTATCCTCATTCAATACAAAGAGGTCCTCAACACCTATTGTCCAACATTTTGGGGTTTTCCATGATAACAATTTACAGGGATTTACTTGGTGTGGTATTGAAAAAGTTAGTAGACCCATCAGGGGAGGTGATATTGACATACTTCTCGCTAGACGGGAAGCCTACTGGATTTTTACCATGGGCACGCGGGTGCCCGATGGGTTAAACTCCAGGTATGATGTCCTAAATCTCTGGGAATAATGGTTCTTGTCTCTATCTGGCCCAACCCCCCCCCCCTTTTCCCCTCCCTCCCAGTTATCATACATTTTAACAGCTTTAGATTAACTAGACTACTTTATTTCTTTTGTTTTATTTAGTATAGTTTTATTTAGTATATTTCTTACACTTTACATTTGTTCTTTTTGTATTAACTATTTTAGGTGTATCCTTGGGTCCCTTGACTAATGGCTCATTGCCTTTTGCCTATTTTGATTATTATAACATAATGCCTGCGCTAAGTACAATAGGATTCACATATATTACAATTAGATGCTTACATCTGAATAGCTCACAGTCCATTTAGTAATAAAGGTCCATTACATAGTAAGAAGTTAGTATGTCCAAAGGTATTATGATGTATTAGCCTTTTCAAATGTATTGTACTATTATTAATTTTGATAGCATTCTTGTGTCCATTTAGTAATAAAGGTCTATGACACAGTAAAGAGTTAGTATGTCCAAAGGTATTATGATGTATTAGCCTTCATAAATGTATTGTATTATTATTAATTCTGATAGCATTCTTGTGTATATATATATATATATGTATATCCTATACACATATGTTTTCTGTTTACCAGCATCAATTTGGTGTGTACCATTAGTTTTGGATGTAACCCCCACATTTATATATTCTTTATTTCATTATTCATTTCATATCGCTGTTCCTGTATAGATCTCTATTTCGCATTCTTATAGTGTATACTTACCCAGATGCAGTACTTATATATATACAGTGTTTATTTTATATCTCTGTGCATAATCAGTAATACTGTTTTAGGGAGTATTTAGTAATCAGGTGTGTTAGGTTAGGTCTGAGGGCGGGTTTTTTCAATAGCAAATCACATTTGTTTTATCCTCTTTTTAAACAGGTGTGGGGCACAGCACTGTAGGCTATGACTACGGATCATTTCCGAAACATGTAAGCCAGACAGTGCTGCGCCCTTAGCACCTTTCACTCGCTTGCTGTGTTTCACATGTTTTAAACTTCTCAATAAAGGACTTTCATTTTAACCTCAGCTGGAGCCGTCTTTCTTTGAAAAAAATGTGCGTAACCAAACCAGATCTCCAATGATTATATAACAGGGAAGTTAAATGTGAGAGGGACAGTTTTTTGTGATTTTTCACTGGTGATTGATAACTGGCGGCCATACTTGGAACACAGTCACTTAAAGCAAGGAGCTGAAATACTAACCTTGATCTATGCAAAATAACTTTTCCTTCAAATGAGGAGATCTAAGATATTTGGAAAAGATTGAATTACAATTTGATTCAAACTGGTGATGTATGATTTCTAACTTTAATATTTTAAACAAAGGTTATTGGTAATATCATAGTCAAATTGTAGTTAAGCAGATTTAAAGAAGCAGTTTGTATTTCAAGTTAGTATTTCATAAGCCTGTGTAGTGTTAAAAGTTTATCTTTTGTATGCTAAGAAATTCATTTAAAGCATTTGTTCACAGTAAGAATATATGCATTTTTAGTATCCTAATTAGAATTGTATTAGAATAAATTGCAACTAAATAGCTGAATATATATATTATCCAATTGTTTATAAGCACTGTTAGGATTGTATTGCTTGGATGTTAAAAGTTAAAGATTTTAGTCTCATTGTGTTAACTGAATGAAAGGCTATTTGTAAATAAGGCTGGTTTTTAAAGGTAAACTTTTCTGGGCTTTGTAAGAAGGATAGCATATCTTAATAGTTTTAAATGCAAATAATATTGTTTCATGTTCTGGTATTATAAGTATATTTCAATATGTTCATAGATATTAACTAAATAAAAAGAATTCAGATATTTGTATTCATTTTATAATTTTTAGTAGATGCATATTGATTGAGGGTTTATTTTAAAGGATAATTATTGAAAACATATTGTGTTATAACCCTGCCATAGGCTGGTATATTATTTGAAGAGCACTACTGAAAATTCTTATAAATATACTGACAATACCAAGTCCTGTGTGGCCATGCAGGTGCTATCAAAATCACAGAAGCTCTCTCCTGTTTGATTCTGGCAATCAAACGAGGAAGGAGAGGAAATGGTGGAAACACATAAGCCAGGTTTGAACGACCAGGGTACTGCTAGAGCATCTATCTGTACTGCCTGAGGATCCCTTGACCTGGACCCATAACGAGGAAGTTTGGTGTTCTGACGAGACGCCATCAGATCCAATTCTGGTGTGCCCCATTGCCGAATCAATTGTGCAAACACCTCCGGATGGAGTTCCCACTCCCCCGGATGAAAAGTCTGACGTCTTAGAAAATCTGCTTCCCATTTCTCCACACCTGGGATATAGATTGCTGATAGATGGCAAGAGTGAGTCTCTGCCCATCAAATTATTTTGGTAACCTTTATCATCGCTAGAGAACTCTTTGTTCCCCCCTGATGATTGATATATGCTACAGTCGTGATATTGTCCGACTGGAATCTTATAAATCTGGCCGACGCGTTGAATATCGCTCTCAGTTCTAGAATATTTATCGGGAGGAGAGCCTCCTCCTGAGTCCACAAACCCTGTGCTTTCAGGGAATTCCAGACTGCACCCCAGCCCAATAGGCTGGCGTCCGTTGTCACTATGACCCACGCTGGCCTGCGGAAACACATTCCCTTGGACAGATGATCCTGTGACAACCACCAAAGAAGAGAGTCTCTGGTCTCTTGGTCCAGATTTATCTGAGGAGATAAGTCTGCATAATCCCCATTCCACTGTTTGAGCATGCATAGTTGCAGTGGTCTGAGATGCAAGCGAGCAAACGGAACTATGTCCATTACCGCTACCATTAAGCCGATTACCTCCATACACTGAGCCACTGATGGCTGAGGAATGGAATGAAGAGCTCGGCAGATGTATAAAATCTTTGATTTCCTGACCTCCGTCAGAAAAAATTTCATGTCCACCGAATCTATCAGAGTTCCCCGGAATGGAACTCTTGTGAGAGGGATAAGTGAACTCTTTTTTTGGGTTCGCCTTCCACCAGTGAGATCTTAGAAAAGCCAACACGATGTCCGTGTGAGACTTGGCTAGTTGGTAAGTCGACGCCTGGATTAAGGTATCATCCAGATAGGGCACCACAGCTATGCCCCACGGCCTTAGAACCGCCAGAAGTGACCCTAGCACCTTTGTGAAAATTCTTGGAGCTGTGGCCAACCCAAAGGGAAGAGCCACAAACTGGTAATGCTTGTCCAGAAAGGCGAACCTGAGGAACTGGTGATGATCTTTGTGGATAGGGATGTGTAGATACACATCCTTTAAGTCCACGGTAGTCATATATTGACCCTCCTGGATCATCAGCAAAATAGTCCAAATGGTCTCCATCTTGAAGGATGGGACTCTGAGGAATTTGTTTAGGATCTTGAGATCCAAAATTGGTCTGAAGGTTCCCTCTTTTTTGGGAACCACAAACCCTTGCCCCTTGCCCCTGTTCTTTTTTCGGAACTGGGCAGATCACTTCCATGGTATATAGGTCTTCTAGACAGCATAAGAACGCCTCTCTTTTTGTCTGGTTTACAGACAATTGAGAAAGATGGAATCTCCCCCTTGGGGGAGAATCTTTGAAATCTAGAAGATACCCCTGGGTTACGATTTCTAAAGCCTAGGAGTCCTGAATGTCTCTTGCCCAAGCCTGAGCAAAGAGAGAAAGTCTGCCCCCTACTAGATCCGGTCTCGGATCGGGGGCTACCCCTTCATGCTGTCTTGGTGGCAGCAGCGGGCTTCTTGGCCTGTTTACCCTTGTTCCAAGTCTGATTAGGTCTCCAGACTGACTTGGATTGAGCAAAATTCCCCTCTTGCTTTGCGGCAGGGGAAGAGGAAGAGGGACCACCTTTGAAGTTCTGAAAGGAATTAAAATTATTTTGTTTGGTCCTCATCTTATTTGTCTTATGCTGAGGAAGGGCATGGCCTTTTCCTCCAGTGATGTCTGAAATTATCTCTTTCAGTTCAGGCCTGAATAGGGTCTTACCCTTGAAAGGGATGGCTAACAGCTTAGCTTTTGATGACACATCAGCAGACCAGGACTTAAGCCATAACGCTCTACGCGCTAAAATGGGAAAACCTGAATTCTTCGCCGCTAATTTAGCCAGTTGAAAAGCGGCATCTGTAATGAAAGAATTAGCTAGCTTGAGAGCCCTAATTCTATCCAGAATATCATCTAATGGGGTCTCAAACTGAAGAGCCTCCTCCAGAGCCTCAAACCAAAAGGACGCTGCAGTAGTTACAGGAACAATGCACGCTATAGGTTGGAGAAGAAAACCTTGATGAACAAATATTTTCTTCAGGAGACCCTCTAATTTTTTATCCATAGGATCTTTGAAAGCACAACTGTCCTCAATAGCTATAGTTGTATGCTTAGCCAGGGTAGAAATAGCTTCCTCCACCTTAGGGACCGTCTGCCACGAGTCCCGCATGGTGTCTGATATGGGAAACATTTTCTTAAAAGTAGGAGGGGGAGCGAACGGAATACCTGGTCTATCCCACTCCTTAGTAACAATGTCCGGAATCCTCTTAGGGAGCAGAAAAACATCAGTGTAGGCAGGAAACTCTAGAAATCCATGTCCATTTTACACAATTTCTCTGGAACTACAATAGGGTCACAATCATCCACAGTCGCTAAAACCTCCCTGAGCAATAAGCAGAGGTGTTCTAGTTTAAATTTAAAAGCTGTCATATCTGAGTCTGTCTGAGGGAACATATTTCCTGAATCAGAAATGTCTCCCTCAGCCAGCAAATCCCTCACCCCCAACTCAGAGCATTGTGAGGGTACATCGGATATGGCTAATAAAGCATCAGAGGGCTCAGCATTTGTTCTCACACCAGACCTACTGCACTTCCCCTGCAACCCAGGCAGCTTAGATAAAACCTCTGTGAGGGTAGTATTCATAACTGCGGCCATATCTTGCAGGGTGAAAGAATTAGACGCACTAGAAGTACTTGGCGTCGCTTGTGTGGGCGTTAATGGTTGTGACACTTGGGGAGAATTAGATGGCATAACCTGATTCCCTTCTGACTGAGAATCATCCTGCAACATACTTTTAGTAGCTAAAATATGTTCTTTGCAATTTATTGACCTTTCAGTGCATGAGGGACACATTCTAAGTGGAGGTTCCACAATGGCTTCTAAACATATTGAACATTGACTTTCCTCAATGTCAGACATGTTGAACAGGCTAGTAATGACTACAAACAAGCATGAAAACACTTTATTTAGTGAAAAAAATAACAATCTTAAAAAACAGTACTGCGCCTTTAAGAGAAAAAAAAAAGCATACACGTTCTGCAAAACAGCTTTAAAATGCACCAAATTTTTCAAAATTTTGCAAGCAGACACAATATATGTAGTTAAGATTGCCCCACAAGGAATTTTAACATTTAACCCTTTAATGTGCAAACCGGATTGAAATTAGGCCTAAATCCGGAAAACAACCCCTCAGCACCTTGCCACAGCCCTGCTGTGGCCCTACCTGCCCTCAGGGATAGTAAATATGGGGTTAAAGCTTCGATTTGGCCCAAAACATTCACTAGGGCCCTCAGGAGTTAGAGCTTGCTGAGAGAAAATAACTGCGCATCTGAGGTGCGAAAATAGGCCCCGCCCATCTCACTCGATGTCTCTACAGCCTCAAAGAACCACATCAGAGCTGTTTTCAACTAGCCAAGTGGGTTCTGAGACCCAAAAAAATAAGCCAAGTGTACCCTCAATAAAGTTGCCCAAAAAACGTTAACAGCACTCCCAGTTCATAAAATGTTTGCCCACAAACATTTACAACCAGGTTTGTAATTAGACCCTTATGCAAGCTTAGTAATGCCCTTCTTATTAGCGCTTAGGATTACTGCTTACACTTACCCTCATGGGGATACTGTCAGCCTTTCTGAAATACAGTCTCTCCAGAAAAATATGACTGAACATACCTCACTGCTGCATAGCATGAAAACGTTCCTCACACGGAAGTTTCCTGTACTCCTCAGCCTCTGTGGGAACAGCACTGGATCTTAGTTACAAATGCTAAGATCATCATCCTCTAGGCAGAAGTCTTCATCCATCTGCTGCCTGAGAGTAAATAGTACACACCGGTACCATTTAAAATAACAAACTCTTGCTTGAAGAAATTAAAAACTAATATTTTATCACCTCTTTCACTTTACCCTTCCTAGTACTTAGAGTAGGCAAAGAGAATGACTGGGGGGTGGAGCTAAGGGAGGAGCTATATAGACAGCTCTGCTGTGGTGCTCTTTGCCACTTCCTGTTAGCAGGAGGATAATATCCCACAAGTAAAGGATGAATCCATGGACTCGTCTTACCTTATAAAAGAAAAATACATTACAAAGTACACTTACACTCGTAATAACACCATCTAATACACATTATTAAAGAAATAATTGCACAAAAAAGTTATAAGGGCTGAAAGATATACGACCTCAGGTGTTAAAAAAAAAAAACAGACAAAGGGCTTTAACATAGGGATAAATACATATACATGTCTGCAGATGGATATATATATATATATATATATATATATATATATATATACTGCTCAAAAAAATAAAGGGAACACTAAAATAACACATCCTAGATCTGAATGAATAAAATATTCTAATTAAATACTTTGTTCTTTACATAGTTGAATGTGCTGACAACAAAATCACACAAAAATTAAAAAATGGAAATCAAAATTTTCAACCCATGGAGGTCTGGATTTGGAGTCACACTCAAAATTAAAGTGGAAAAACACACTACAGGCAGATCCAACTTTGATGTAATGTCCTTAAAACAAGTCAAAATGAGGCTCAGTAGTGTGTGTGGCCTCCACGTGCCTGTATGACCTCCCTACAACGCCTGTGCATGCTCCTGATGAGGTGGCGGATGGTCTCCTGAGGGATCTCCTCCCAGACCTGGACTAAAGCATCCACCAACTCCTGGACAGTCTGTGGTGCAAAGTGAAGTTGGTGGATGGAGCGAGACATGATGTCCCAGATGTGCTCAATTGGATTCAGGTCTGGGGAACGGGAGGGCCAGTCCATAGCATCAATGTCCTCATCTTGCAGGAACTGCTGACACACTCCAGCCACATGAGGTCTAGCATTGTCTTGCATTAGGAGGAACCCAGGGCCAACCGCACCAGCATATGGTCTCACAAGGGGTCTGAGGATCTCATCTTGATACCTAATGGCAGTCAGGCTACCTCTGGCGAGCACATGGAGGGCTGTTCGGCCCCTCAAAGAAATGCCACCCCACACCATTACTGACCCACTGCCAAACTGGCCATGCTGGAGGATGTTGCAGGCAGCAGAACGTTCTCCACGGCGTCTCCAGACTGTCACGTCTGTCAAATGTGCTCAGTGTGCCCCTGCTTTCATCTGTGAAGAGCACAGGGCGCCAGTGGCGAATTTGCCAATCTTGGTGTTCTCTGGCAAATGTCAAACGTCCTGCACGGTGTTGGACTGTAAGCACAACCCCCACCTGTTGACGTTGGGTCCTCATACCACCCTCATGGAGTCTGTTTCTGACCGTTTGAGCAGACACATGCACATTTGTGGCCTGCTGGAGGTCATTTTGCAGGGCTCTGGCAGTGCTCCTCCTGTTCCTCCTTGCACAAAGGCGGAGGTAGCGGTCCTGCTGCTGGGTTGTTGCCCTCCTACGGCCTCCTCCACGTCTCCTGATGTACTGGCCTGTCTCCTGGTAGCGCCTCCATGCTCTGGACACTACGCTGACAGACACAGCAATCCTTCTTGCCACAGCTCGCACTGATGTGCCATCCTGGATGAGCTGCACTACCTGAGCCACTTGTGTGGGTTGTAGACTCCGTCTCATGCTACCACTAGAGTGCAAGCACCACCAGCATTCAAAAGTGACCATAACATCAGCCAGAAAGCATAGGAACTGAGAAGTGGTCTGTGGTCACCACCTGCAGAACCACTCCTTTATTGGGGGTGTCTTGCTAATTGCCTATAATTTCCACCTGTTGTCTATCCCATTTGCACAACAGCATGTGAAATTGATTGTCACTCAGTGTTGCTTCCTAAGTGGACAGTTTGATTTCACAGAAGTGTGATTGACTTGGAGATACATTGTGTTGTTTAAGTGTTCCCTTTATTTTTTTGAGCAGTGTATATATATATATATATATATATATGATCTGAGCTGGTGGTATGCATGAAATTTGTTCCACATACCATTATAACTAGCCTTATATATTTGATGGAGCTTTCTGTCCTAATATACTGTATCTTATTACTCTGGTATAGATTATCTGGGACAGTGTCCCAGAGAAGTGCAACAGTTTTTTTATGTTATACAGATAGCTTTTGTGTGTGTGAAATTTGTGCCACATACAATTGTCAGAAAAAAAGTATGCTGATAGAGCATACAATAGGGTGCGCAAAACAAAAAACAACAAAGAAAAAATAAGCAAAGAATGTAGTGTATTAATTTAAATATTAAGTGTGCAGGTGATTAAATAAAATAGTCTTTGAATTCAAAAGATCGTACTATTCTAAGAATAAATCAAAACCGTGCAAACATATGCAAACAAGGGTTGTGTAAGTGCCGTGTTATTAAAAGGACAGTCAAGTCCAAAAAAAACTTTCATTTTTCAAATAGGGCATGTCATTTTAAACAACTTTCCAATTTACTTTTATCAACAATTTTGCTTTGTTCTCTTGGTATTCTAGTTGAAAGCTAAACCTAGGGAGGCTCATATGATAATTTCTAAGCCCTTGAAGGCCGCCTCTATTTTATTTACTTTTCACAGCAGGGGAGAGCAAGCTCATGTAGGCCATATAGATAGCATTGTGATCACGCTTGTGGCTAGTGGCAGACACTGCACTAATTGGCTAAAATACAACTATATGCAAAATAACTAAAAGTCATATGATTAGGGGCGGTCAGAAGAGGCTTAGATACAAGTTAGTCACAGAAGTAAAAAGTGTATTAATATAACAGTGTTGGTTTTGCAAAAAACTGGGGAATGGGTAATAAAGGGATTATCTATCTTTTTAAACAACAAAAATTCTGGTGTTGACTGTCCCTTTAATTGGTGATAAAAATAGAAGTGGGAAAGTGTAAAAAAAAATATATATATATATATATCAAGCCTATACGGTGAATAAATTATTAAAATTGTGTGACTGATAATATGTTTTGTCTCAATTGTAGTATGAAATTATGTTGCAAAATAATAATTTTCACAGGTGTGGAAAACATACAGTGTACGCCGATGTGTGTGCCAAAAAAAACAATATCAATAGATCTGTGATCTAATATTCACATAAACCCAAAGTTGGTAATCAAAAATAGATAATATAAAATAAACAATAAACAACAAATAATGTAATATAAAATATATGAATATATTCACTATAATGTCCAGCAAACAAAAAAGTGTGATAGGCTGCTTCACTCCAGGCCGATGGTGAGTCGGAAAATCTAAAAAATTAAAAGCGAAAAAGAGAGAGCGCCTAATAGTGTAATATCGTCTGGAACCAGGCAAATACAAACAGTAGCGGCATCAGCAAAATGGATACTCACAAAAGAGTTGGCACTCGCAAGTAGTGCATACAAGCAGGCTGACCTTTATGCTTGTATGCACTACTTGCGAGTGCCAACTCTTTTGTGAGTATCCATTTTGCTGATGCTGCTACTGTTTGTATTTGCCTGGTTCCAGACGATATTACACTATTAGGCGCTCTCTCTTTTTCACTTTTAATTTTTCACATACAATTGTAGCTAGCTATAGTGAATTGAACAGGGGACCCTCCGTAGTAATACTCTTTAACTAGTTATATTAGGGACTGTGTCCCTGCCTTATTATAGGCTTGGGTATTCTTACTACCGTGCTGTGGGTCTTTCTGTCTCACTAGTTTTCTATATTTACTATTATGTGGCAATCTCACACAGGTCTGATCTGTGCCATTTTTAATATTGTATGTTCATCTTGATGCATGAATATTTCCGTCATATAATTTGAATTATTACTGAATAAAAGTTACATTTTATATCATTCTTTTCCTACCCCTTCATAATATTGGCTCGCAAGTGAGTGCTTCCATTGCTGCTTCTTTTTCTTTCTTCTGATATCATACTATTGACCAGCACTTAGCACCCTCCACAATTCTCTTTTTGTGGATAGAATAAAGGTACCTTCTGCTACAAACAGTTACCTTATATTTCATTACAAGTAGTCAGCAAAGTAAGCACGAGCTAGAGTTGGCATTGCTGGGAAGCACTGCGCTCATGAGTACATATACACTGGTGATATATGCTGCACTGTATAGATAATGCAGAGTATATACACTGATAACATATAAGCAGCACTGTACAATTAATGCAAAGTACCTATACACTGGTGATATATGCTGCACTGTATAGATAATACAGAGTACCTATACACTGATAACATATGTTGCACTGTGTAATTAAAGCAGAACTCATATACACTGATAACATATGCTGCACTGTATAATTAAATGCAGAGTAACTATAGACTGATAACATATATGCAGCACTATAGATAATGCAGAATACGATACACTAATAATATATATCCTGTACTGTATAATTAATGCAGAGTACCTATACACTGATAATATATAATATGCACTGTATAGATAATGCAGAGTACCTATACACTGATAATATATAATATGCACTGTATAGATAATGCAGAGTACCTATACACTGATAATATATAATATGCACTGTATAGATAATGCAGAGTACCTATACACTGATAACATATATGCTGCAATATATAATGATGTTAAAGGTTTGCACAATAAAAAAATCAGAACAGTCTGCCTTATAAACTGATGATGGATGCCTATACACTGATAGTGAACACTGTGCTTCATAATGATGACAAACATTTATACACCGAAAATGAACACATTGTACTGTATAATTATGGCAAGTATGTATACACTGAACTAAGTCGTGTTGTGCTGCATAACGATTATGGCCATCTATACAATTTAATATATAGGTATGTAGGTAGAGTAGACAGACAGATTTGTGGTACTGGGCAATTGTGACTTTAGATAGACAGATAAATAAATACCCATTAGGCTATGGGTGGAGGTGAGTCCTACTGCTGTAAGCAGCTGGATGCTTCCAGTTGTTCTGGCTGACCTGCACTCTTTAGCTACAATTCAGGGGAGTTCCATTCTATGCATCATGCCACAACTATGGCCCCTTCTATAAAGCCCATGTTAGGTAGTAAATAAAAATATATATACATATACTGTACACATATACAAAAATGTATGTCATGCACCAAATTTGCACCCCCCTCCCTGCAGAGGCACCCTAAGGCAGTCAACTAGCCTGCCTCTATTGTAGTACCGGCTCTGTACAGTAGATGGCATCTTTGTGGTTTGAGGGTGCTACAATGTTTAAGAATTGAAAATATAGAATATAATATGTTAACAGAATTGTCACTATAAAAAAAAAATGTTTTTGTTTTGTTTTTCGCACTGTGTAATCTTTAAAGGGACATAAAAATGCAAAGAGGAAATGCTATAATGTGTTTGAGCATTGTTTTGCAATATTGATTACATATACCTATGTTTTTAATCCCTGCAAGTTAGAGAGCAACAATGTTCTAATGAGACCTAACTGAACACATCTGGTGAGCCAATGACAAGAGACATATGCCAGTAGCCTACCATTCATCCCCCAATTTCCAGTTGCCCATTGCTGATCTGGAGCCTATCTAGGTGCTCCTTATAACAAAGGTTACTATGGGAACAAAATACATTCTCATATAATCACATACTGTATCTGAATCATGAAAATGTAATTTTGAGTTTTATGACTTTAACTGCAGCATTTTGCCTTTGATGTGAAGTAGTAATAATGAGTCTTACTATGATTCACTTTTACTACTTTGCATACTTAAGCCGCACTTATAAAATACATGTTGAGAAAGTGCAGTGTCAGCTAACGTCAGTCAGACATAACCTGCATACCAGTGACATCAGCATTACTAAACATTCTAACATAATTTGTCCAAACATTCCCATTAGGATTACAAGTGAAACTCAAACGTTTGCAAGTGATATTGGGTTTTCACGATCGTTTGCACGCAGGTTAAATCGCACTCATATTACTTCAGAGCTGTGGTTAAGTGTTTCTCAAAACAACATTTGCACATAACACATAAAAAATACATTACAAAGTACACTTACACTCGTAATAACACCATCTAATACACATTATTAAAAAATAATTGCACAAAAAAAGTTATAAGGGCTGAAAGATATACGATCTCAGGTGTTAAAGAAAAAAAAAAACAGACAAAGGGCTTTAACAAAGGGATAAATACATATACATGTCTGCAGATGGTTTTATATATATATATGTGATCTGAGCTGCTGGTATGTGTGAAATTTGTTCCACAGACCGTTATAACTAGCCTTATATATTTGATGGAGCTTTCTGTCCTAATATACTGTATCTTATTACTCTGGTATAGATTATCTGGGACAGTGTCCCATTTTGGTATGAGAAGTGCAACAGTTTTTTATGTTATACAGATAGCTTTTGTGTGTGTGACATTTGTGCCACATACAATTGTAGCTAGCTATAGTGAATTGAACAGGGGACCCTCCGTAGTAATACTCTTTAACTAGTTATATTAGGGACTGTGTCCCTGCCTTATTATAGGCTTGGGTATTCTTACTACCGTGCTGTGGGTCTTTTCTGTCTCACTAGTTTTCTATATTTACTATTATATGGCAATCTCACACAGGTCTGATCTGTGCCATTTTTAATATTGTATGTTCATCTTGATGCATGAATATTTCCGTCCTATAATTTGAATTATTACTGAATAAAAGTTACATTTTATATCATTCTTTTCCTACCCCTTCCTAATATTGGCTCGCAAGTGAGTGCTTCCATTGCTGCTTCTTTTTCTTTCTTCTGATATCATACTATTGACCAGCACTTAGCACCCTCCACAATTCTCTTTATTTGGATCGAATATAGGTACCTTCTGCTACAAACAGTTACCTTATATTTCATTACAAGTAGTCAGCAATGTAAGCACGAGCTCGAGTTCGCATTGCTGGGAAGCACTGCGCTCATGAGAGCGCGCTTCCATAGGCTTCTTTGGGAGCCTCCTTCTGATGCAATCAGTCCAGCGAAGGGGGTATTTAAATATATGTGTATATGCTGATATACATATATATGAATATGTGTATATATATACATACATATATACACACATATATATATATTTACAGGGAACAAACAGTTCCCATAGACTGCAATGTAATGTCACTTTTCAGTGCTGTTTTTTTTTTTTCTAACATGCCACTACCGCCAACTTTAGCCCCAAAATACTACCTAGTGCAGAAATTTTATTAAAAAAATAAAAGATGCTGTCATCTTTATTTTTTAATAAAATACACTAGACTGTATTCTGGTGGAATTTGGGGCACATTAATAAAATTAACCAGAGATCTGACCTCTGGTTAATTTTATAAGCGCTAATTGCTACCACGAGCTGAGCTTGCATAACCAACACTGTTATATTAATACCTTTTATCTAAGCCTATGTACACTGTCCCCTTATTTCAGTTCTTTTTAAAGGCTTGCATTTTAGCCAAACAGTGCTGACTCATAAATAACGCCACGTGAGTGAGCATAATTTTATTTATATGGCACACATGAAATATCACTGACTAACTGTGAAAAACTGTACAAATGCACAGAGATAAGAGGCGGCCTTCAACAGTATATAAATCAGATTGATCCTACCTTGGTATAGCTTTCAACAATGAATACCAAGAGAACAAAGTTAATCTGATGAAAAAGTAAACTGGAAAGTTGTTTAAAATTGCATACCCTATATGAATCATGAAAGTTTAATTTTTACTTTTGTCTTATTTTAAATTTAAAAAAAAACAATGTTTTTTTTAAAAAGTGGTTTGAACATTAACAAGAACTCACTGAAAAACAACAATGCAACAACCTACAGATGCAACTTGACACCTTCAAATATGTTGCAGAAGCTGAAATGTCTAAAGATCTTTCAAGAAAAACAGATTTTATAACTGAATGAAATACTGGTGTTGAATTGGGGCACATGCATTAAAAAAAACATATATAAATGCAATACTGAGGGGTTAAAGAATGGATTAAAATTTGTAATACAAATACCACACCTATTTACAGGTCTAACCTGGGATCAGTGTTACCTCTAGGGACAGTTTTTGTGAGCTTCCCAGCAGTGAAACAATTAATAAGGGAACCACACCTTGCAGTCTGTATTGTGTAGTGTTTGTTTATTGCTCTAATTAACTGTTACACTGCTGGGCTGCTCACAAACTTTCCTTAGAGGGAACATTGCCTGGGATATACAGATATTTCTTTAGTCATGCTTGTTACTTTGCCATTTATAGAAATGATGAGTAAATTATTTACTTAACCAGATCATCTCTTTAATGATTCCAAATGGATTTCCTCTATGATTATAAGATAAGGGCTACCGTGTAGTAATTTTGTGTATGTAAATAATTTTTGTCTAACAGTGTGTACTCTGCATCACCAGTCATTTTTTAATTTGCTTACTGTGTTTATTACTTAGCCAATATATTTTTATAACTAGATGTAACACACAAATTACTACAGCAGACAGCAGTCACCGGTAGGCCAAAGTAAACAAGTAATATTTTAATGGGATGTGAAACCCAACATGTTTCTTTCATGATTCAGATATAGCATGAAATTGTAAGCAACTTTCTAATGTACTCCTATTATTAAGTTTTCTTCGTTCTAAATGTAGCTACCAATCAGCAAGCACTACCCAGGGTACTGAACCAAAAATGGGCCAGTTCCCAAGCATACATTCCTTCTTTTAGAATAAAGGTACCAAGAGAACAAAAAAATGGTAATAGAAGTAAATTAGAAAGTTGCATGCTCTATCTAATGTCCCTTTAAACATTTGCCAGTGATAGATGAGTAGCATTGCCTTTGAGTGGCAACATGTTCTCTAAAAGTTTTCTGTTCTCTGTTTATCTGAATATTTTGGATCTGTAGTGGGTCAAATACAGCATGCACCTTTTATTACCAGATATTTTATTATTAGCTTTATTAATAACAATGGGAAATAATTCTTGTCTGGCAGAGAATAGTTAGTTACTAGGTACCATCATTGCTTTTTCAGAACCTACAAATCCCAAGTGCTGACTTGGTTCATTCAGGGCCAGCCCTAGCCATTGTGGGACCCGAGGCAGGATGACAAAATGGGGCCCCATCTCCCCGCCCCCAAATGTTTTGAAATGAAAAAAAAGGGAGAAATATATATATATATATATATATATATATATATATATATATATATATATATATATATATGGTAATGCACAATATTTTATAATAAAATAATACAATTACACAAATATGGAGCACTTTAACATTATATATTCTAATATACAATATATTTTTACTATTGGAACAACAATATTACTGTATAAAATGAATTTTTATGTCAATTAGGAACAGTTGATTTTATTAGTTTCTTTTTTTAATGATAACAAGGACAAGTACATTACAGTGATTCAAACCTCAAGTTACAACCCAAATAAACAGTCACACATACTATGATAGTATCGACAGAGAGGTCATTATACTTTTTTTGTTTTGTTTTTGTTTTAAACAAGCTTTATTAAGTTTGACAAGAGTAACATTCAACAATAAATCATGTACAGTGTTTGCTTAATCACTACATAATATTCTTTTACATTGTGCAAAATAGCAAAAAGTTCTCAGTCATCTTTATCAAATTAAATTTAGTACATACATTTCAGAGAGAAGATATTTTATAAATAAAAGTCCAGCAATTCTCTTGGTTTCTTGTCATCTTTACATTAAGAACAGTGCAAAAATCCTGAGCTTGTTTCCACGAACTGACAGTTCGGGGTGTAAAGCAATCACTATAAACAGTTAAAATATCAACTTAGAAGTTTGACATCAGATAATCAAACAGATTTACTCATGTTTATTTTCAGCACTCTTTCTTCATGCTGCTGAAGACTCATAAAGTCTGATGTCGCCACCAACAGGTCATGATAATTTTTTAATCAAAAATATGTAAGCATACAAATAAAGCTTATTCAAAATAATTACAAGCATATTAAATACATTTTTTTAACTCTTAAATACTTTGGTTACATGACAAACTTTAGTTTGATATTACATTTTAATGGATCCTTAATTATCATAAGAGACTACTCTTTAACAATAAAATAGATAAAGATAATGGTTTGAAGGTTACCTGAGCAATGTTTCAACAAATTCCCTTTAAAGGGACCTAAATGTATATTAAACCACAAAGAGCCTTTGATAGTGGAATACATTTCCTACAATATAAAGAAAGAACATGAAGTATGACATCAGTCAATGAGAGTTGAGCTGTTGAACTGTTGGAATGATGGGGATCAACTGCATAAAGATAGGCAAGCACATGTACTGTTACAGTTTACGAATGGATGGAATGAAGACTACCCGAGCAATGTTTCAACAAATTCCCTTTAAGGGGACCTGAATATATATTAAACCGCAAAGAGCCTTTGATAGTGGAATTACTATTCAGTCATCAGATTAATATCGTTTAAACTATGACATAAAAGCTGACAGCCTTAAAAACGCATTTTAGACATGTTATACAACAGTAAACTATAACTATATGACAGGCACAAAGTGTGTACAAAAAGGTAAGTTTCTTTTTGACTCTATTAAAGAGATTCATTTGTTGTGGCTTTTACAGGCAGAATTTGTTTTTAAATGCTTTTAACTGCTGATATACATTAGCTAGATTACAATATTTGTACCCAAGATAGTGATCATGATTTGTGTCCTTTCTAATGTGTTCTTGTATCACAATATCAAAATTTACCAAGACGTTCTACTAAACCCAGATAAAAAACAACTTTCATTGTGTGGGCAACCAAGATGGTCAACAGAACCTTGAAAAATTCAATTTTGTGATACTATACAAATGAAAACGTGTTTCAAGACTACCTGACTTTTGTTTCATCAAAATTCCCGTAAAGGGGACTTTAATATATTAAACCACAAACCTTTGAAAATGGATATGCTATTCCTACAATATAAAAAGACAAGAATTATGCTGTCAGTAATCCATGAGAGCTGAAATGGGCGTTTGACTGTAGAAAAGAAAAAAAAAAATATATGCTTGGCTTTGAAAATACATAAAAGGTTTAAAGTTAAATAACTTTAAAAAAAAGTGATACAATATTAACCCTCAAACAATATGTATTCTGTATATAAATATTATAAAGTATACTGTCAATCAATATCAGTGACAGTTTATTTAAACTTATTGTGTAAAAAAAATATTTAAAAAAGCAATAAACATTATTACTAGATACAGTCAAGCACATTATTTGCTTTACAGTTAGTTATAATTGTTTAAAGACTATCTTTTCTGGCTTTTTTTCCTGAAATTCCTTTCAAAGTGGTTCAAAGATTAGGCTCCTTGATTCATCAATTTCAATTCACAGTATTGCTAAATTATTTAGCCTATCTTGCCCACTTTTGGACCTTAAATAATTTTTTATTAACTATAATTGTAAATATCTTCTTTCTCCTGATGCGACTGTTACAAGGATTGTTAACAATATTCTTAGAGCAATAAACTTTTTTGGGCAGCAGCAGGCTATGTCATTATTTAAAAAAAAAAATGTAATATTTTTAAAGGCTGACTCATGAAATCTGATGGAATCATAGGCCTCGTAGCCTCTATCTCTTCAACAAGCATAAGACTATCTATATCTGAAATTTTAGATGTTCCCACTGAGGCATTGTCAGGCTTTTCTTTTTGTAAGTGCAGTTTCTAGATGTGCTGCATGCACTTTTATTTCTTCTTTGGAATATTCATGGAATTTAAATAAAAACTGTTAGAATTTTATTAAATGTTCATAAACACCAGCTGTTACATTGGCTAGAATGCCATCAGATACATATCTAATTGTTAGGGACATTTGCTGTTGATGACTTTGATCTGGTGTGCAATCTAAAATTATTGCATAATATTTTGCTTCTATGGCACAGTTTATTATGTTTCTTCAAACTGCATTTCCCATAACCCCAAGCAACTCATTTTGAATAGTTTTTCCAAGATAGCGATCATGAATTTTGTCATTTGTAACCTTTCTAATGTGTTCTTGTATAAACCAGAAAATTCCCAGTGTGTGAGCTACCAAGTTGGTCAACAGAACCTCTGAAAGCTTAATTTCATTCTGATAATACTGTACAATTGAAAACAATTGGTCACATACTTGATGTCATCGTTGTTTTTTCTTATTAATAATATTAACGTGCTGTATATCTATTTTTTCCTCTGCTAGGAGCCTTTTATGGCATATAGAACAACTAAGCATTGTATTCAGGTGTGTATTAGAATTTTCATTATCAGATAATCTAACATGAGCATTTCTCCAGTTGTTAAACCCACTAGTAGCCAAATTACTTTTGCACTTATTACCAAATAAAGGACAGTAAAAACAAAAGATTCTGTCAGAACTTACTGAATACACGATCCAATTATGATAAATAACCTCACCATTTGAGAGTTTTATTTTACAAAGAATTTTGGAAAAATGGTGTACATTTTTATTTTGTGGACAGTCCTCCTGTGCAATTTTTGGTGGACCTTTTTGTACTATATAATCTTATATTTTGACTTATGTATTCTGGCCAACATGCTGGATCATCTGAAATGTTGAGTTGATCTTTATTTGGAGGATGTGTCTTGGGATCTGTAATCTGTTCTTCATCTGGCTGATGGACCATCTATACTCTGTTCTTCATCTGGAAGATGGATAACAAGGCCATTTGTACTGCTTTCAGTTAACTCAATTTCATTCATTTCTTTATTAGAACCATCTTCTAATGATCCATCAGGATTTTTCAATGATTTCCACAGTCTCTTCATTGCTCTGGTCATGATTCTGTACCTGGGCTTCTCGTCTGTAAAAATACTTGTTCAGTGAGCGCACCAAATTTGTATCATCATTTTTTTGGGCTTTGATGATTTTTTGCTTTTTACTTACACTCCAGTATTTTCTTGCAAGGTCTCTAGCTCGTTTGGACATCTGGAAAATGTATAACCTAAAACATTGATAAAAACAAAACAAAAAAACAATCAACTCCATCGATAAACCCAAGTTTATTAAAAAAATAAAAAATAAATATATATATATATTTATATATATATATATATATAAAATTGCAGAGGTGAACGGCACTCACGAGTATGTCAGCTACCTGGTGCTCACACTAGGGAGAGACAAACAGTAAAGCAGTTATGGATCCCACGGACGGACTCCGTGTTGCAGCAAGGACCCAAGAAAAGCAGGCACACAGGTTTTTTCATAAACACTCCGGTTTATTTGCACAGTTGATTACCAAACGTTTCGGCTCACACACGAGCCTTTGTCAATGGTGTACAAAACCAAATGTGGAAAACTAGAGCACAAACTAACCTTAAATACCCACCCAGCCCAAGTGATAGACCAATCAGAGAGAGTGACAGCGGCACACCCACTCACACAGACCTAAACAGCTTATTGCCGGGCTCAATGTGGGCGTCACGTGACGTCATCACGTTACCGCCGTCCTGTGTGTAACCATGGAAACATGCGTAACCATGGAGACCAAACATACACAAATGTACTGTGCGGGTGCGCTGGCGGGTAAGCCTCTGATGGAAAAACATATCAATTAATCAAACAGTGATCTGAATACCCCTATCTACAAATACAATAAAGGAATAGGTATCTATCTATATGCAACACTAAGACAAACCTAATATAAAGCTTGTAAAGTGAAAAGCGCTACCGAAACCCAGAGTATAAAAAACTACTAACACAGCCCTCTATACTCATAGTATCAAGGCATGTGGGGAGGTAGCAGGTGAGGGCAGAAAAACAATCTCAAGCCCCCTAGATATTTAGACAGGTATACATTGCATCATGCCAGAGGAGTAGGTAGAAACTAAGTCCTGGATGACTCCCACTTCTTCACATCTTATTTGTGTTTATACCAGCAGCCAAAGTCTATGTTGACATTCAGGCCTCGAGGGGCAACTGTGTCCAGTGTGAAGATCCATCGGGATTCCATTCTTAATAGTGCCAGTCCTCTGTCACCACCACGTCTGTTGTGGGGCACATGGTCAATCAGCATCACTCGCAAAGAGGAAACAGAGTGTCCTGCAGTTGCAAAATGTCGCGCAACCGGTTGTTCAGATCGACCTTTTTCTATTGCTTGACGAATTGCTGTTTTATGGTTAGCCAAACGTTCTTTGAACGCTGTCACTGTTTTGCCTATGTAGAATTTGGAACATGGGCAAATAATGGCGTACACCACATATTCCGATGTGCAGGATAATCGATGTCTTATTTTGTATCTTTTGTTGTTATGGGGATGTTGAAATGATGTCCCAGCAATGAGATTGTTGCAAGTGACACAATTGCCACATTTGTAACATCCTGGTTTCCCTCTTGTGAGCCATGTCTGTTTTTCATAGCAGTGTGTGGGATCACTGAGTACTAGTAGATCCCTGAGGTTACTTGCTCGCTTGTATACCACCCGGGGTACCGGAGCATCCACAAAAGGTAGACTAGTGTCCTTGGAGATCATCATCCAATTCTTCCTTATCACATTCTGAAGCATCCCTGATCCCGGAGTGTAGGTAGTTACAAAGTTCATCCGGTTCGGTTGTTCCGTTACTGTCCGTTTCGGGATAGTGTCATTCTGGGTGAGCTGTATGGCTTCACTCTTTTGTTGATCTATTAGCATAGGTGGATATCCTCTGCTCAGAAATTTTTGTGACATTTCTTCAAGCTGTCTCTCTTTTCGGGAGTCATCCGTGTTGTTCCGGACGACCCGCAGGAGTTGTGAGGAGCTAACACCATCTCTCTGGAATCTAGGGTGGAAACTCTGGTAATGGAGTATAGAATTCTTATCAGTGGGTTTATTGAACAAGGTGGTGTGCAATTTATCACCATTAGGTGTTACTACTCTGAAAATTTCCAGGTCAAGAAAATGAATCTGATTGTTATTATGTTCCATTTTAAATTTAATCGTGGAGTTAAGGGTGTTTAATCCTTCAACCCACCCAATAAGTTTTTCAGGGGTATCACCCCAAATCAAGAAGACATCGTCTATGTATCTGCGATACATTTTGATGGGGTTCTGCCTGGAGAATATATTGTATTTTTCATACATCGCCATATAAATGTTAGCATACGATGGGGCCATATTTGACCCCATCGCAGTGCCCATAACTTGTAAGAAGTACTCGTTTTCAAATCGAAAATAGTTTTTCTCCAAGCAGAACTCCATCAGATGCAGCAGAAATTCCACAGGTGGACCAGTATATAGTGGGTTGTCAATCAGGATTTGTCGTACCATGTTGATACCATGCCCATGGGGTATCACCGTGTATAAACTTACTACGTCCATAGTAACTAGAGTGTCAGTAGGGGCCAGATTATCAAAGTCTTTCAGTAGTTTAATGAGTTCAGAGGAATCTCTGAGATGGGACTGAGTGTTTTGAACCACTGGTTGAAGGTAGAAATCAATGAATTCTGCTAAGGGTTGCATCAATGATCCCCTGGCAGACACAATAGGACGTAGTAAGTTTATACACGGTGATACCCCATGGGCATGGTATCAACATGGTACGACAAATCCTGATTGACAACCCACTATATACTGGTCCACCTGTGGAATTTCTGCTGCATCTGATGGAGTTCTGCTTGGAGAAAAACTATTTTCGATTTGAAAACGAGTACTTCTTACAAGTTATGGGCACTGCGATGGGGTCAAATATGGCCCCATCGTATGCTAACATTTATATGGCGATGTATGAAAAATACAATATATTCTCCAGGCAGAACCCCATCAAAATGTATCGCAGATACATAGACGATGTCTTCTTGATTTGGGGTGATACCCCTGAAAAACTTATTGGGTGGGTTGAAGGATTAAACACCCTTAACTCCACGATTAAATTTAAAATGGAACATAATAACAATCAGATTCATTTTCTTGACCTGGAAATTTTCAGAGTAGTAACACCTAATGGTGATAAATTGCACACCACCTTGTTCAATAAACCCACTGATAAGAATTCTATACTCCATTACCAGAGTTTCCACCCTAGATTCCAGAGAGATGGTGTTAGCTCCTCACAACTCCTGCGGGTCGTCCGGAACAACACGGATGACTCCCGAAAAGAGAGACAGCTTGAAGAAATGTCACAAAAATTTCTGAGCAGAGGATATCCACCTATGCTAATAGATCAACAAAAGAGTGAAGCCATACAGCTCACCCAGAATGACACTATCCCGAAACGGACAGTAACGGAACAACCGAACCGGATGAACTTTGTAACTACCTACACTCCGGGATCAGGGATGCTTCAGAATGTGATAAGGAAGAATTGGATGATGATCTCCAAGGACACTAGTCTACCTTTTGTGGATGCTCCGGTACCCCGGGTGGTATACAAGCGAGCAAGTAACCTCAGGGATCTACTAGTACTCAGTGATCCCACACACTGCTATGAAAAACAGACATGGCTCACAAGAGGGAAACCAGGATGTTACAAATGTGGCAATTGTGTCACTTGCAACAATCTCATTGCTGGGACATCATTTCAACATCCCCATAACAACAAAAGATACAAAATAAGACATCGATTATCCTGCACATCGGAATATGTGGTGTACGCCATTATTTGCCCATGTTCCAAATTCTACATAGGCAAAACAGTGACAGCGTTCAAAGAACGTTTGGCTAACCATAAAACAGCAATTCGTCAAGCAATAGAAAAAGGTCGATCTGAACAACCGGTTGCGCGACATTTTGCAACTGCAGGACACTCTGTTTCCTCTTTGCGAGTGATGCTGATTGACCATGTGCCCCACAACAGACGTGGTGGTGACAGAGGACTGGCACTATTAAGAATGGAATCCCGATGGATCTTCACACTGGACACAGTTGCCCCTCGAGGCCTGAATGTCAACATAGACTTTGGCTGCTGGTATAAACACAAATAAGATGTGAAGAAGTGGGAGTCATCCAGGACTTAGTTTCTACCTACTCCTCTGGCATGATGCAATGTATACCTGTCTAAATATCTAGGGGGCTTGAGATTGTTTTTCTGCCCTCACCTGCTACCTCCCCACATGCCTTGATACTATGAGTATAGAGGGCTGTGTTAGTAGTTTTTTATACTCTGGGTTTCGGTAGCGCTTTTCACTTTACAAGCTTTATATTAGGTTTGTCTTAGTGTTGCATATAGATAGATACCTATTCCTTTATTGTATTTGTAGATAGGGGTATTCAGATCACTGTTTGATTAATTGATATGTTTTTCCATCAGAGGCTTACCCGCCAGCGCACCCGCACAGTACATTTGTGTATGTTTGGTCTCCATGGTTACGCATGTTTCCATGGTTACACACAGGACGGCGGTAACGTGATGACGTCACGTGACGCCCACATTGAGCCCGGCAATAAGCTGTTTAGGTCTGTGTGAGTGGGTGTGCCGCTGTCACTCTCTCTGATTGGTCTATCACTTGGGCTGGGTGGGTATTTAAGGTTAGTTTGTGCTCTAGTTTTCCACATTTGGTTTTGTACACCATTGACAAAGGCTCGTGTGTGAGCCGAAACGTTTGGTAATCAACTGTGCAAATAAACCGGAGTGTTTATGAAAAAACCTGTGTGCCTGCTTTTCTTGGGTCCTTGCTGCAACACGGAGTCCGTCCGTGGGATCCATAACTGCTTTACTATATATATATATATATATTTATTTTTTTATTTTATATATATCCAGCTTATAACACAAGCACTCACTGGACTTGATACAGGTGAAATAAAAAGTGTTTTATTCCATATAAACAAGTCACGTTTCAGGGTGTTCATTGATCTGATGAAGGGGTCACTTGTTTATATGGAATAAAACACTTTTTATTTCACCTGTATCAAGTCCAGTGAGTGCTTGTGTTAAAACTTGGATATTTGAGCTCTCTACAGGGAGTGCAGAATTATTAGGCAAATGAGTATTTTGACCACATCATCCTCTTTATGCATGTTGTCTTACTCCAAGCTGTATAGGCTCGAAAGCCTACTACCAATTAAGCATATTAGGTGATGTGCATCTCTGTAATGAGAAGGGTTGTGGTCTAATGACATCAACACCCTATATCAGGTGTGTGTAATTATTAGGCAACTTCCTTTCCTTTGGCAAAATGGGTCAAAAGAAGGACTTGACAGGCTCAGAAAAGTCAAAAATAGTGAGATATCTTGCAGAGGGATGCAGCACTCTTAAAATTGCAAAGCTTCTGAAGCGTGATCATCAAACAATCAAGCGTTTCATTCAAAATAGTCAACAGGGTCGCAAGAAGCGTGTGGAAAAACCAAGGCGCAAAATAACTGCCCATGAACTGAGAAAAGTCAAGCGTGCAGCTGCCAAGATGCCACTTGCCACCAGTTTGGCCATATTTCAGAGCTGCAACATCACTGGAGAGCCCAAAAGCACAAGGCGTGCAATACTCAGAGACATGGCCAAGGTAAGAAAGGCTGAAAGACGACCACCACTGAACAAGACACACAAGCTGAAACATCAAGACTGGGCCAAGAAATATCTCAAGACAGATTTTTCTAAGGTTTTATGGACTGATGAAATGAGAGTGATTCTTTATGGGCCAGATGGATGGGCCTGTGGCTGGATTGGTAAAGGGCAGAGAGCTCCAGTCCGACTCAGACGCCAGCAAGATGGAGGTGGAGTACTGGTTTGGGCTGGTATCATCAAAGATGAGCTTGTGGGGCCTTTTCGGGGTTGAGGATGGAGTCAAGCTCAACTCCCAGTCCTACTGCCAGTTTCTGGAAGACACCTTCTTCAAGCAGTGGTACAGGAAGAAGTCTGCATCCTTCAAGAAAAACATGATTTTCATGCAGGACAATGCTCCATCACACGCGTCCAAGTACTCCACAGCATGGCTGGCAAGAAAGGGTATAAAAGAAGAAAATCTAATGACATGGCCTCCTTGTTCACCTGATCTGAACCCCATTGAGAACCTGTGGTCCATCATCAAATGTGAGATTTTCAAGGAGGGAAAACAGTACACCTCTCTGAACAGTGTCTGGGAGGCTGTGGTTGCTGCTGCACGCAATGTTGATGGTGAACAGATCAAAACACTGACAGAATCCATGGATGGCAGGCTTTTGAGTGTCCTTGCAAAGAAAGGTGGCTATATTGGTCACTGATTTGTTTTTGTTTTGTTTTTGAATGTCAGAAATGTATATTTGTGAATGTTGAGATGTTATATTGGTTTCACTGGTAAAAATAAATAATTAAAATGGGTATATATTTGTTTTTTGTTAAGTTGCCTAATAATTATGCACAGTAATAGTCACCTGCACACACAGATATCCCCCTAAAATAGCTATAACTAAAAACAAACTAAAAACTACTTCCAAAACTATTCAGCTTTGATATTAATGAGTTTTTTGGGTTCATTGAGAACATGGTTGTTGTTCAATATATATATAAAAATATAAAAAAGGAGCGCCCTATATAGAGTCTAATAAAATAAAATGAAATAAACACGAAAATAAATGCCTTATTAAAAAAAGATGCATGTAAGGGTGATTTAATAAATACACATAAACACAAATAAACTTATTAACATAACATAAAAGGATATATGTAGAAGAATTCTCCTAATAAGTAATATCCTTTTAACAGGTCTGTATCCAAACAGTCAGAGTGAGTTGCTGCCCCTTTAAAACACGGTCCTGGTAACGGGAACAAGCTATATAGAAACAAGAAGAGGATACAGAGGCACACGCTACTCAAAGCTTAGTAAGCCACAAAAAGAAAAAGAAAACGATGGCACTACTCGTGTAGCCCTCTAAATTAGATTCATACCCCTTGTGTAAATGACCAGGTTTAATATAGGAGGGTAAAAAGGACTTAGGGTGCTGTACAAAAAGTAGAAACAGAAACTAAAAAGTAATTTCCTAATGCAAAGCAGAGGAAAAAGGTGTGTACATAAATAGCACTCCACAACACGTGAATCGCTAAACCAAGGGATCCCAAAGAACAAAGGAAATCCCCCAGTACTAGGGGTAAAACTTAACTTTTATTGTATATAAAAAAATAAAACAATGTGGTGTATTAAAAACACAGAAAAGTGACAAGGTAGCTTCTATACAGGATTGAAACCTCCAACACACACGGATAAACACAATTACTTGTGTAATAGTTTATTATTGGTGGTGGTTAACTGTATTGTGTCTTACATGTAGGATTAATCATCAGGGAGGGCACAATCATAGCATAGGTAGTTAACAAATGTAGCCACAATTGGATGAGAGATCTAGAACTTGTGAGAGAGAGTATTGTTTACCAAAATAATATGTACACCGCTATGTAAAGGTAAACATTATGGTAAAATAGTGCACTGGTAACGAATGTAACTAATTGCTGGTAAGTATCAAAAGTGTAATACTAAAGTAACCTGAAATAGCTAGATGGTTAGGACAAATAGTGCGGGTAGAGTCCTATTAGTCTACCGGTGGTATGGTCAATTTAGAACAACAGTATATTACCTACTATCAATATAATGGTATTGACTGTCAGAGAACAGAGAGAGTAATTGTATAAAAAATTAATTAACAACTACTATATATAATGTTGAGATATATTTATGCGAATATACATCAATCATTTAGGTTGTAGCAGGTTAGGCTCCAAATGAGCAAATATAAGTTGCCAGTGATATCATAAAGTAATATTTGCTATATAATAATGTAACAATTCAACAAAATATGGCTAGTTGTAGCATATAACAATATCATTTGGGTATCTTATTTTTATACATTGCTCCAATTTATACAGTTGGAATTGTCTGGATAGCTTGAGGTAATACGTTGTTAGTATATAAAGGGGAAAATGACTTAGAATAGGAAATGGTTATACTATATCGTTCTCCAGTTGTTAGGTTTACTGAAGCTAAAATGTACAGATTGAAGGTGAAGAAGTTAAATTTGAGGATAAATTCCAGGAGTTGAAGAATAAATTTATCATGATCTGGACTTTCTTGAGATCCTTGCTCTAAGAAGAATTGTGCAGCTCTAAGGCCTTTGTTGTGTTCTTTGTTGTGTTCTATGGAGGTATAAAGTGATTCGACATCTGCTGTTACCAGCCAGGGATCCTTTTTCACTGAGATGTTATACTCCATATAGTATCCTTTATGAATGATAGTAAGGTTTCTACAAATTCCCTCAGTCTATGGTCCACATATTGACTAGCATGTCCGGATAGACTCTCATTAACAGATACAATAGGTCTGCCTGGAGGAATGTCAATATTTTTGTGGATTTTCGGGATGAGATAAAAGGTCGCAATTTTCGGTTCTTTAATTGAGAGGAATTTTATTTAATCCGAGTTAATTATTCCCTTACTGGCAGCTTCTTTAATTAAGTTATTATAAATCTTGCTGTAAGATTCATTCGGGTTGTTAAACAGTTTTTGATAGCACTGTTTGTCTTTCAGTTGCTTCTCAACCTGTTTAATATTCACCAAGTTTGAGTACTAATTTATCCTCATTGGACATAGTGGGATCAGACTTCTTGGCAAAGAATTTTTTGAGGCTTAATTTACACACATAAAGTTGAATGTCTTTGATGGCTTCAAATTTATTAAATTGTCCAGTCGGACAAAAGGATAATCCTTTTGATAGTACTGATATGTGTGCATGGGAAAAAAACATGAGTAGATAAATTTATAATTTTTAATGAGTTAATCTCATTTGTGAGAACGGGCTGGGTGCTCTCCTCTGAGAGTGTCCTCCCCGGTGGGGTGCTCTTGAGTGGCCTCTTGTTCTGGTGGGCCTTTTGCTGATACTTTTTCCCCCGTCTGGAGGTTCTACCTCTTCTAACGTGCCCTTGTCTAAAAAAGTTTTCCTTTTATTTCTTGCTGGTAGTGAGAAGGCAGACGTTGAGGGTTTAGGGGTGGTCATATTGGTCTCACTGCTTTCACTGTCCTCGCCGTCTGTATCAGATATATCACTCTGAATTATATTTGACTGTGCGGCCCTAGAATTATTTCTATAAAAAAATTCTTTTTCTCCATTTATATACTCTTTTTTCTTTATAATTGTGGATGTCCCTCGATAATTTGCCTTGTTTTGTGTCTCTTAATTCTTTGATATACTGATCGAGTTCTTTTTGATAGCTTTTATACATATGTTCAAAATCAGAATTTGTTTCAAATGTTTTTAATTGATTATATTGTTCCTGAATTAATATTTCCAGTTTATCATATTTCTCCTTGTCATGCTTGACTAGGATATTCATAAGTTTGGTTGAACATTCCGACAGGGCAGTTTCCCATTCCTCTGTCATTGTCTGATTTTCAAATTCAAATGCGGGAAATAATTGGATTCTTAATCCCCTAGGTATTAATTTTTGTTCTATATATTTGTCAAAGAATTGTTGGTCCCAACAGACCTTTTCCTGTTTAAACATGTTTTTGTGTACTTCTTTAAGTGTAGATTCAAGAGACATAATCAGGGTAAAATTCTCTGTTTTATTACCTTTAAACATATTGTCTAAATCAAATGTTCTCTTGGTCTGTCTAGCCGACCGGTCTTTCCCAAAATTATCTGCCATATTGAATATAGGATTTGCTTGTGTTGCTCTTTAGGAGTAACTCCTAGGTTCAGTTAAATTCAGCAATTAGATAAAGTAAATAAAATATCAATATCTATATGTACCGACAAATATTTATATTATCTGTGTGCTCTATCGTTATAGAAAACTGTTGTTTCAACAGTAAATTGTATCAGCCACAAAAAGAAAAAGAAAACAGGGGCACTACTCGTGTAGCCCTCTAAATTAGATTCATACCCCTATTGTAAATGACCAGGGTTAATACAGGAGGGAAATAAGGACTTAGGGTGCTGTACACAAAGTAGAAACAGAAACTAAAAAGTAATTTCCTAATGCAAAGCAGAGGAAAAAAGTGTGTACATAAATAGCACTCCACAACACGTGAATCACTAAACCAAGGGCTCCCAAAGGGGTAAAACTTAACTTTTACTGTATATAAAAAATTAAAACAATGTTTATTAAAAACACAGAAAAGTGACAAGGTAGCTACTATACAGGGTTGAAACCTCCAACACACACGGATAAACACAATTACTTGTGTAATAGTTTATTATTGGTGGTGGTTAACTGTATTGTGTCTTACATGTAGGATTAATCATCAGGGAGGGCACAATCATAGCATAGGTAGCTAACAAATGTAGCCACAATTGCATGAGAGATCTAGAACTTGTGAGAGAGAGTATTGTTTACAAAAAAAAATATGTACACTGCTATGTAAAGGTAAACATTATGGTAAAATAGTGCACTTGTAACGAATGTAGCTAATTGCTGGTAAGTATCACAAGTGTAATACTAAAGTAACCTGAAATAGCTAGATGGTTAGGACAAATAGTGCGGGTAGAGTCCTATTAGTCTACTGGTGGTATGGTCAATTTAGAACAACAGTATATTACCTACTATCAATATAATGGTATTGACTGTCAGAGAACAGAGAGAGTAATTGTATAAAAAATTAATTAACAACAACTATATATAATGTTGAGATATATTTATGCGAATATACATAAATCATTTAGGTTGTAGCAGGTTAGGCTCTAAATGAGCAAATATAAGTTGCCAGTGATATCATAAAGTAATATTTGCTATATAATAATGTAACAATTCAACAAAATATGGCTAGTTGTAGCATATAACCATATCATTTGGGTATCATATTTTTATACATTGCTCCAATTTATACAGTTGGAATCATCTGGATAGCTTGAGGTAATAAGTTGTTAGTATATAAAGGGGAAAATGACTTAGAATAGGAAATGGTTATACTATATTGTTCTCCAGTTGTTAGGTTTACTGAAGCTAAAATGTACAGATACTAAATAGTATAGGATATTGTAAGGTTAATCATTTATGTGACACCCTCTCCCTCTAAAAAAACAGTGTAATGACACTACTGATAATTCGCTAGGGTTCTACTATATTTTAGCCATAAGAGTCAGCTTAACTACAAATATCTTCTTCTAATGCTGATAGGTGTGAGCCAATGCGACTCAATACTGTGTAAAGGAACCCCTCCCACTGTGATGGTCTTGTACTAGTTACAGCAATAACAGATGGTCTAATATATTGTCAGGTTAGGAAATATCCAGAAGTAGACCCAAATGCAAGGGCGAACTTAAACAACACCCTTGCACTCTGAGTTTAATCCAGGACGTGACCCCACGACAACCTCCAAAAAACAAAGTACTCACGATATGGAGCAGGGTTAGCCTGTGCCAAAGTAATTCATGATATCAGCCAGATAGACTTCTGAATAAGGAACTGGTTTCAGGAAATGCCTTCCACAGAATCAGGAGAGCAGGGAAAGTCACTTATACTCAGACAGAAGAAGGGTAAAACAGGAAACAGTTAATAATGCAGGAGTAGGTCATTTGTTATCAGGCAGTCTGAAGGTTAACACTGTGTAGACAGTCTTTGCAGAGTATGCAACAGGTAATCAGGCAGTTTGAGGGTTAACACTGAGTAGACAGTCTTTGCAGAGTATGCAACAGGTAATCAGGCAGTTTGAGAGTTAACACTGTGTAGACAGTCTTTGCAGAGTATGCAACAGGTAATCAGGCAGTTTGAGGGTAAACACTGTGTAGTCAGAACTTGCAGAATTAACAACATGTAATCAGGTAGTTTGAAGGTTAACACTGTGTTGTCAGAACTTGCAGTGATAGCAACAGGTAAGCTGGTAGTTTGAAGGTTAACACAGATTAATCAGTACTTGTGGAGACTGGCAACAGGATATCAAGCAGTTTGAAGGTTTACACTGAATAATTGTATTTGCAGAGTTTGGAAACAGGTAAACATGCAGATTGAAGGATTCACAGAAATAACAGTATTTGAATAGTTTGCACTACACAGAGTAGTCTGAATATGCAGGGATTGCAGCAGGTAAACAGGAAGATTGAAAGTTTCACAAAACAAACAGTACTTGCATTGTTTGGAGACAGGTATTCAGGAGGTTGAAGGTTAATCCAGCATAGTAAATCCTTGAAGAGATTGGCAACAGAAAAGCAGCAGTTAGAGAGATTCCTCAGCGAAATCCTAACAGAAGCCTCAAAGTTAACAAACAAACGGACACTGGAGAAACAGGAAGCCAGAATAAAAAGCCTGGTTGTGACATCATCAGGAAGGGGTGGCTCAGACACCTGTCAATCAAGCACACAGAGAGGACTGCAGAGCTTCCCAGCAGCTGAGCGTGACATATATAGCCAAAGCACCATGTATTGATAATGTTCAGAGGCTACAAATTACTGGCCCCGTTAGTGCTAATTACCATAGTAACATTAATTAGTGTAGTGTAAATGCATGTCTCTCACACACATCACCGGTGAACACTTTAGGCTTGCGGCTACAATTTTCCCACTTCCCCCAGAGACAACCACTTAGTAAGTTAACAAGAGTTAAGTTATCGTAGTGAATAGAAGTTAATGCTCCACTAAGGATGCTTTGGCTATATATTAGACCATCTGTTATTGCTGTAACTAGTACAAGACCATCACAGTGAGAGGGGTTCCTTTACACAGTATTGAGTCACATTGGCTCACACCTATCAGCATTAGAAGAAGATATTTGTAGTTAAGCTGACTCTTATGGCTAAAATATAGTAGAACCCTAACAAATTATCAGTAGTATCATTACACTGTTTTTTTTAGTGGGAGAGGGTGACACATAAATGATTAACCTTACAATATCCTATACTATTTAGTATCTGTACATTTTAGCTTCAGTAAACCTAACAACTGGAGAACAATATAGTATAACCATTTCCTATTCTAAGTCATTTTCCCCTTTATATACTAACAACTTATTAACTCAAGCTATCCAGACAATTCCAACTGTATAAATTGGATCAATGTATAAAAATATGATACCCATATGATATGGTTATATGCTACAACTAGCCATATTTTGTTGAATTGTTACATTATTATATAGCAAATATTACTTTATGATATCACTGGTGTCTTATATTTGCTCATTTAGAGCCTAACCTGCTACAACCTAAATGATTGATGTATATTCGCATAAATATATCTCAACATTATATATAGTTGTTGTTAATTAATTTTTTATACAATTACTCTCTCTGTTCTCTGACAGTCAATACCATTATATTGATAGTAGGTAATATACTGTTGTTCTAAATTGACCATACCACCGGTAGACTAATAGGACTCTACCCGCACTATTTGTCCTAACCATCTAGCTATTTCAGGTTACTTTAGTATTACACTTGTGTTACTTACCAGCAATTAGCTACATTCGTTACAAGTGCACTATTTTACCATAATGTTTACCTTTACATAGCAATGTACATATTTTTTTGGTAAACAATACTCTCTCTCACAAGTTCTAGATCTCTCATCCAATTGTGTCTACATTTGTTAGCTACCTATGCTATGATTGTGCCCTCCCTGATGATTAATCCTACATGTAAGACACAATACAGTTAACCACCACCAATAATAAACTATTACACAAGTAATTGTGTTTATCCGTGTGTGTTGGAGGTTTCAACCCTGTATAGAAGCTACCTTGTCACTTTTCTGTGTTTTTAATACACCACATTGTTTTAATTTTTTATATACAATAAAAGTTAAGTTTTACCCCTAGTACTGGGGGATTTCCTTTGTTCTTTGGGAGCCCTTGGTTTAGTGATTCACGTGTTGTGGAGTGCTATTTATGTACACACTTTTTTCCTCTGCTTTGCATTGGAAATTACTTCAAAGCTTAGTAAGTTTGGACAAAATTGCACAAATTTATTTAAGACAAATAAAGACTCACATTTCCAGACCTCAAACAGTTATGAGGTATATAAAAGGCACTTCAAACAAAAGGCACATCAGTGATTATCACGACTCTAACTTAGTACTGAAAGTGTCCCATACAAAAGTTCTCCTATATATTACCACTGATCAGTGGCATCACGGCAACGAATATACAAATCCATCAAGACCGGAATATGGATTGTAGGAATAGCCGGTCATCGTAAAAAAATGAAAATATTCCTATGTAGATCCATAGCTGTGTCTATGTGTTTGTACCCACTGGTGTCTGCACAAAAATGTATTTAAGTGACAAATATCTAAATAGATTACAACAGGGGAACACATACACGGACTTCACCAGTTGGATCTAGATGGACAGTAAATAAATAAACACTACTATTTCTAAAAACACACTATGTGGATGTTAATCCCTATGTACTATCACTCAATCATACTTGCACATATAGTGACGTGGTTGGACGCCTGTTGCCATAGCAACCTGGATACACATTAGGGGATTTATCGGCTTCAATTAAGTGAAAAAAGTGGAATATTCATGTATGCTATCACTGTGTTAAAAAGCCTCTACATATAGGCATATTAAATCAAATGTGATAATTTATGTTGAAGATCAGATAGAAAATTTAGAAGTGCCAAGGATGACAAATACATGAGGGTGTCGCTAACACATGGAGTCACATATATGGAATAAAGTTTTGTGCGGACACCAGTGGGTACAAACAAATAGACACAGCTATCGATCTACATTGGCATATTTTCATTTTTTTACGATGACCGGCTATTCCTACAATCCACATTCCGGTCTTGATGGATTTGTATATTTGTTGCCATGGCAACTCACGCTGCATACACGGCACTATGATACATGGCAGAAGTGATATATTCTGTCTAGACACATTTGTCTTATAACAGGACACATGCTTTATCCTTTATTGGGGGTGCTTTACAAGGGTTATGTACAGTTTATTTCAATTTTTTCACTGTCCATCTAGATCTAACTTGTTAAGTCCGTTCATGTATTCCACTGTTGTAATCTATTTTGATATTTGTCACCTAAATAAGTTGTTGTGCAGACACCAGTGGGTACAAACACATAGATATAGCTATGGATCTATTTTGGCATATTTTCATTTTTGTCGATGATAAGCTATTTCTACAATCTACATTCCGATCTTGATGGATTTGTATATTCGTTGCTATGGCAACTCACGCTGCATACACGGCACTATGATAAACGGCAGAAGTGATACATTCTGTCTATGCACGGTTGTCCTATAACATGACACATGCTTTATCCTTTATTGGGGGTACTTTACAAGGTTTATGTACAGTTTATTGGAATTTATGTTTTTTCACTTTGATGATATGACAATCCCTCCCGGAAGTGACATATGCATCACTTCCGGTTTGATGGATCTGTGGAACGCAAGCAGCGTTCCAGACCGGAGCTTTTTGGCGTCACTGTTTGATTAAGGTATGGTTTGAATTGTTATTTTAAACACTATATAAGTTTGATTGTGTTCACTATTGTTTATGCTGCCGAAGGAGACCTGATCCCCGAAATCGTTCCACAAATAAAGTAATCTTTACTTTGCTGTTAAAAGTCCTGAGAGTGCATCTTCATTTAGTTCCTATACTGTATATATATATATATATATATATATATATACAAAAAAAGTATATAGTTTATGTAGATATATGCGCACATTATGAGAAAGTGTTAGAGATAGTATGTACAGGTGGTCATGTGACTGCTATTGAAAAGCATTGAAAAGCAGTGCACTAATTAAAATAGCCAGTAAGTGGAGCTGTCTGCTTGTGTTGCAACAAAGTTATGCAAGCTTAGCAGGTCTGAAATTAATCTGTGTACACAGAACAGACATTAGCTATCGAGCAGCTTTCAAAGCAGCAAGATCTAGCAGCCACTTCCCTATTATCTTCATGTCCAGCTGCTTGAGGTGAGGGTGCCTAACTGCTTAATCAGTCCAGATTGAAATGCATAGCATAGGCGCAGACTCAATATTATTTAACATGCTAACAATACAGAGAACTGTTTGCAGAAAAATGCAAGTAAAAAAATGTTTTTGTTCAATAAACTTAGTTTGATGATACAGTCTGTTGTGTGATTATTAGCAAATGTTTTTGTTCATTAAACTTAGTTTGATGATACAGTCTGTTGTGTGATTATTTAATTAGGTTTATAATGCTGTTTAGCATTTAAAGTCTTCATTTCAAAGCTTTAAAAATAATGTATTAGGTGTTACTTATGTCAATTTTGAGAGGGGCCTGGAATCTAACTCCCTTACTTCCCATTGACTTACATTATAAACTGGGTTTCAATTTACAACGGTTTCGATTTACAACCATTCCTTCTGGAACCTAACCCCGGCGTAAACTGAGGGCTACCTATATAAACCACATCTGTCTGAATATGAGAGAGAATGTTTATGGCTGCACTGAACCAAATGCTATTCCTAATACAAGATACAGTAAATTCCTAGCATTTAAAGGGAAGCAGATTAACTTGTCACTACAAGGCATTTTTTAGTGTTTCATCATTGCTGTAAAACATATCGGTAAAGAAAGTCCTAAGATTTAAAAAAAAGAATTACCATCCTTTTTATTACAAAAATGTATTGTTCAAACTACAAACTGACATTAAATTTGTACATAATTTCATGTTTTGTGGTGTTCTGAAAAAGCTCGTGAGTTTTTAGACTCTGACATATAGCAGACTTTATCTTTAGCACTCTGTCAGCAAGGTGTATTTTACAAATAAAAAAAGACAAATATATATATATATATATATATATATATATATATATATATATATATATATATTATAAAGTGTAATACAAAACTTCAGACTCACCAATTGCACCAAAGAGCCTCCTTTGCCAATGATCTGTCACTGGACCACGACGACCAAACTTGTCTCTGCCAATCCAATCCAAGTTTGTAAACTCTAGTG
This sequence comes from Bombina bombina, assembly GCF_027579735.1. Classification (NCBI taxonomy): domain Eukaryota; kingdom Metazoa; phylum Chordata; class Amphibia; order Anura; family Bombinatoridae; genus Bombina; species Bombina bombina. The sequence continues at coordinate 268,075,899 of NC_069500.1, read as the reverse complement.
TTAGGGTTGCCAACTTCTATTGCAAAAATAAAATTATTTGTTAATTAAAACATTTCTAGGAACACAAATTTATAGGATATTTTGCATCTTTGTTCAGTTTCTTAATCACCAATTGCAGCACCCCAGACCAGCAAGACAACTGCACTGCCAACGGATGTGCCTTCTTTTCCCATTGATCTGTCACTGGACCATGACCAAACTTGTCTCTGCCAATCCAATCCAAGTTTGTAAACTCTGGCATTAGGTTTGCCAAATTCTATTTTAAAAATAAAAAATAAAGGGGTTTGTTAATTTAAGCTTTTCTATATCCACAAATGTATAAGACATTTTGCATCTGTCACAGTGTTCAGTTTTTTACTCACAAATTGCAGCACCACAGACCAGCGAGACCACTGCACTGCCAACGTATGCAACTTCTTTCCACAATGATTGGTCACTGGACAAGAGAGAGAGGAGCAAGAGTGAGAAGGAAGAGGTTGAGTAAATAATGTGAATAGGATACATAGATAGATAGATAGATAGATAGATAGATAGATAGATAGATAGATAGATAATGAAGGAGGTAAGCTTAATGTGAATGATCTTTCAATGATATGTTAAGCAAGAAGATTTTATGTGCATACAACAATGTTTATTTTAATAAAAGGGAACAGCAGATAATTTACCCTTCTTGTTTTAACACAACATTCAGGATTAGGCATGAAGAGTTTAAATGCAGAATAACCTCTAACTATACTAAATAACGTCGAAAATACAAACACATTCTTACACACAAACACACATACATACCCATTAATGCATACATGCAGCTTCTGTTATATTGTCAGGGCAACATGGTAGAATTACTAAGATTTAGATGAGACATTTACAGTTTACATACTATCGGCTAGATTTAGAGTTTTGTCGGTAAAGACCCGCGTAGCTTTTTTTCCCAACGCACCCTTAAGACAACGCTGGTATTTAGAGTTGTCTGAGGGGCTGCGTTAGGCTCAGAAAAGGGTGCGTTGAGCCTAACTTAGCTCCACTTCAACCCTCAATACCATCGTTGCTTACGGTAGCGGTAAGCAGCTAAAACGTGCTCGTGCACGATATCCCCATAGGAAACAATGGGGCAGTTTGTGCTGAAAAAAAAAGCAGCGTTCAGCTCCTAACGCAGCCCCATTGTTTCCAATGGGGAAACACTCTCTAAGTCTACACCTAAAACCCTAACATGAACCCAGAGTCTAAACACCCCTAACCTTACACTTATTAACCCCTAATCTGCCGCCCCCGCTTTCGCTGACACCTGCATTATAACATTAACCCCTAATCTGCCGCTCCGGACACCGCCGCAACCTACATTATCCCTATGAACCCCTAATCTGCTGCCCCTAACACCGCCGACCCCTATATTATAATTATTAACCCCTAATCTGCCCCCCCCAATGTCACCGCCACCTACCTACACTTATTAACCCTCTGCCGACCGGACATCGCCGGCACTATAATAAATTTATTAACCCCTAAACCACTGCACTCCCGCCTCGCAAACACTATAATAAATGTTATTAACCCCTAATGTGCCCTCCCTAACATCGCCGCCGCCACCTACCTACAATTATTAACCCCTAATCTCCCGCCCGCAACGCCGCCGCTACTATAATAAAGTTATTAACCCCTAAACCTAAGTCTAACCCTAACACCCCCCTAACATAAATATAATTTAAATTAAACTAAATAATATTCCTAAAATTAAATAAAATAATCCTATTTAAAACTAAATACTTACCTAGAAAATAAACCCTTATATAGCTACAATATAATTAATAATTACATTGTAGCTATTTTATGATTTATATTTATTTTACAAGCAACTTTGTATTTATTTTAACTAGGTACAATAGCTATTAAATAGTTAATAACTATTTAATAGCTACCTAGTTAAAATAAATACAAAATTACCTGTAAAATAAATCCTAACCTAAGTTACAAATACACCTAACACTACACTATCATTAAATTAATTAAATAAATTACATACAATTAGCTAAAATAAAATACAATAAAATAAACTATACTATAATACAAAATAAACACTAAATTACAAAAAATAAAAAAGAATTACAAGCAGTTTAAACTAATTACACCTAATCTAAGCCCCCTAATAAAATTAAAAAGCCCCCTAAAATAAAAAATTCCCTACCCTATTCTAAAATACAAAAGTAATCAGCTCTTTTACCAGCCCTTAAAAGGGCTTTTTGCAGGGCATTGCCCAAAAGTAATCAGCTCTTTTACCTGAAAATAAAAATACAATACCCCCCCAACATTACAACCCACCACCCACACACCCCTACTCTAACCCACCCAAATCCCCCTTAAATAAACCTATCGCTAACCCCCTGAAGATCATCCTACCTTGAGTTGTCTTCACCCAGCCGAGCCGAATACTTCATCCAAGGTGCACAGAGGAGGTCCTTGATCCGGTAGAAGTCTTCATCCAAGCGGCAAAGAAGAGGTCCTCCATCCGGTAGAAGTGTTCATCCAGGTGGCGTCTTCAATCTTCATCCATTCGGAGCGGAGCGGAGCCATCTTCAACGGAGCCAACGCTGAGCCATCCTCTTCAACCAACGGACTAACGACGAATGAAGGTTCCTTTAAGGGACGTCCTCCAAGATGGCGTCCCTTCAATTCCGATTGGCTGATAGAATTGAATTTGCATTTTATTGGCTGATCGGAACAGCCAATAGAATGCGAGTTCAATACGATCAGCCAATCAGATTTTTTCTACCTTAATTCCGAATTGAATTGAAGGGACGCCATCTTGGATGACGTCCCTTAAAGGAACCTTCATTCGTCGTTAGTCCGTCGGTTGAAGAGGATGGCTCCGCGTCGGCTCCTTTGATGGATGAAGATTGAAGACACCGCCTGGATGAACACTTCTACCGGATGGAGGACCTCTTCTTTGCTGCTTGGATGAAGACTTCTACCGGATCAAGGACCTCCTCTGCGCACCTTGGGTGAAGAATTCGGCTCGGCTGTGTGAAGATGACTCAAGGTAGGATGATCTTCAGGGGGTTAGCGATAGGTTTATTTAAGGGTGGTTTGGGTGGGTTAGAGTAGGGGTGTGTGGGTGGTGGGTTGTAATGTTGGGGGGAGAGTATTGTATTTTTATTTTCAGGTAAAAGAGCTGATTACTTTAGGGCAATGCCCTGCAAAAAGCCCTTTTAAGGGCTGGTAAAAGAGCAGATTACTTTGTATTTTAGAATAGGGTAGGGAATTTTTATTTTGGGGGGCTTTTTTATTTTATTAGGGGGCTTAGATTAGGTGTAATTAGTTTAAACTGCTTGTAATTCTTTTTTATTTTTTGTAATTTAGTGTTTGGGTTTTTTTGTATTATAGTATAGTTTATTTTATTGTATTTTATTTTAGCTAATTGTATGTAATTTATTTAATTAATTTAATGATAGTGTAGTGTTAGGTATATGTATAACTTATGTTAGGATTTATTTTACAGATAAATTTTTATTTATTTTAACTAGGTAGCTATTAAATAGTTATTAACTATTTAATAGCTATTGTACCTAGTTAAAATAAATACAAAGTTGCCTGTAAAATAAATATAAATCCTAAAATAGCTACAATGTAATTATTAATTATATTGTAGCTATATTAGGGTTTATTTTCTAGGTAAGTATTTAGTTTTAAATAGGATTATTTTATTTAATTTTAGGAATATCATTTCGTTTAATTTAAATTATATTTATGTTAGGGGGTTGTTAGGGTTAGACTTAGGTTTAGGGGTTAATAACTTTATTATAGTAGTGGCGATGTTGCGGGCGGGAGATTAGGGGTTAATAATTGTAGGTAGGTGGCGGCGACGTTAGGGAGGGCAGATTAGGGGTTAATAACATTTATTATAGTGTTTGCGAGGCGGGAGTGCGGCGGTTTAGGGATTAATACATTTATTATAGTGCCGGCGATGTCCGATCGGCATATTAGGGGTTAATAAGTGTAGATAGGTGGCAGCGATGTTGGGGGGCAGATAAGGGGTTAATAATTATAATGTAGGTGGCGGCGGTGTCCGGTCGGCAGATTAGGGGTTAAAAATTTTTATTATAGTGGCGGCGATGTGGGGGGGGCCTCAGTCTAGGGGTACATAGGTAGTTTATGGGTGTTAGTGTACTTTAGAGCACAGTAGTTAAGAGCTTTATATTCCGGCGTTAGCCCATAAAGCTCTTAACTACTGACTTTTTTTGGCGGTAGAGGGTCTACTGCTCACTTCTCCCAAGACTCCAAATACCAGCGTAAGGCAGATCCCATTGAAAAGATAGGATACGCAATTGGCGTAAGGGGATCTGCGGTAGCCTGGAATCGCGGTAGGGAAGTGAGCGTTAGACCCTTTCCTGGCTGACTCTAAATACCAGCGGGTGGCAAAAAGCAGCGTTAGGACCCCTTAACGCTGCTTTTGACGGCTAACACAGAACTCTAAATCTAGCCGTATATGTTTAAATGCGAGAAAAAAATAACTCTGTGATTGCTTCTCAACAAATACCAAGAGAACAAACCCAATTTGATTATAAAGGTAAATTGAAAAGTTGTTTAAAATTCCATTCAGATGATGCAGTGGCACAAATTCAAAATTAAATCCTGCAGCCAATACAAATCGCATTACTCTGCTTTTAGTGTACAGTATCTTACTATAACCTCTATTTAGTGTGCTTAACTTAAAGTGTTTAACAAACCAATTTTTTTTTATATATAAATTTACACAATCACGTTACCTTCTTTTTTTGCTTAACTGCAGGGGAAAATGAATGCAGAATTAAAGTGAATGTAAATTCAGTCAGTCTGTTAAACGCAGCATTAAAATTTATCTCAAAATAGGTGTACTTTAATTCATGATTTTTGTAATAAAGTTTTAATTACAGAGTACATTGTAATTATATCCCTGCGATCGTACTTTTAATCCTCCGCCCGCCATCTTTGATTATTGATTGACATAGTAGGCTTAATCTTGTCAACCAATCATTTAATCCCCCTGGGGGGGACAAACTTATTTTCTCTATGTCATGCGTCCATAATGCGCTTGCGTTAGAGCGCTGTTCTATCACTGATCTCGGACACGTGTTCACATTTTGCGCATGTGCTCTTTAACATTTTTAGGTCTTAGTAATTTGTTCCTTAACGTTTGGATCTCAAGGTAAGTAGCGATCGTACGGGGGCACGAATTTTAAAAACAATATAATGCGTTATTAATCCTAAAAGAGTAAACATTATTGGGCATTATATATAATAACTACATCTATGTTCTATGTGAACAGCGAGTGGGACCTCTGTATATGTAACATTGAAATAAATAAGGAAGTTGCGGATGGGAAGAACTGGTCCATAAAATGGACGAAAATTGGTAATCAAAATATAATATTCATTTTCAATTTTTGCAAAAAAAAGTGGCGGTTTTAATTATATACCAAAATGCAATTAATATATACGTTCAAAGTAGATAAAATTTACCTTCACTTTAATACACCCGCCCTGTTTAGCAGAGGCATGAATGAAAACTAATTTTACAATTAGAAAAATAATATACTTTGAATTTTAGATTATAAATACTAATTGTTTTTTTAATGTGCAGTGTAGATTATTAGATAATAGTTTTTTTTTTTTCTTAAAATAAGTTTTTTTGCAGAATTAGGTTTAAAATTTGAATTTAATTAAAGAGACATTCTAGTCAAAGTTAGACTTTCATGGTTCAAATAAGTCATGCAATTTTAAACAACTTTCCTATTTAATTTTATCAACAAATTTGCTTTGTTCACTTGGTGTTCTTGGTTGAAAGGTAAACCTAGATAGGCTCATATGCTAATTTCTAATTGAAGGCCACCTCTTATTATCATTGTGCATTTGGACAGTTTTTCACAGTGTTTGTTCAAAGTTTCATGTGTGCCATATAAATAATTTGGATCACTCCTGTGGAGTTACCTAGGAGTCAGAGCTGATTGTCTTGTATAAAATGCATGGCTGTCAAAAGAACTGGGATAAGGGAGAAGACTGTAAAGGCTTAGACACAAGGTAATAATGTATTACTATAATAGTGTTGGTTATGCAAAACTGTGAAATGGTTAATAAAGGGATTATATTTTTTAAACAAAACAATTCTTGAGTTATGCAAGTAACATTTAAATATCATAGCTAAGGTTTCATTTTAATTCCATTTTGCTGTGAAAATTACTCCAGCATGTAATAGTACTATATAATATTTTGTTCACAGCAAAATGAAATAAATAACCTTAGCAGTGATATTGTGTGTTGTGTGTGTGTATATTGTATGATAGCATAGCAGCTGCATGCATTTGAATGTTAAAGGAGAAGTTTACTCTCCATAAAACTATTATTGTTTAAAAAATAAAACATAATTGCATAGCTTTACTACATATGATTCCCAAGGACCCCGGCTAACAATGTTATATTTATAACAAAAATCCCATCTTTAAAATCAGCCATGTAATAATTCATTTGCAGAAACAAAAGATCCGGCAAACCTCAAGGCGTTTTTTGAAAGAAAGTCTCTTTTATTGCAGGAAAAGGAACAGGCTTAAAACAAATGTAGAACAAAAAAGTCACAAAAGTCTATTATTCATATTATTTCACATATTATACAGCAATACAAGTAGCATTCCATTCCATGATTCATTGCAAACATTTTCACATAACATCACATTTTCACAGTCAATTCATCATCATTTCATTAGTAAAAGATATATTGATTTTCTTTATCATCATCATTTTTTTAACCTAGTCTCAGTAGATCTCACAGAGTCACACTGTCACTCACACAGCAAACATTTGTAGATGCAAATCATGCAATTGAGAGGGCGTGGAGTGACACTGGTGCAAATTTTGCAATGGCATGCAAGCATCATCATCATGTACTAGAGCATAGTAGGGGTTTATTGCAGCCTTGCAGGTGGTAGTAAGAGCAGGGAGCCTGGGAGGGGTTCAGTAAACTATTTCTCAGTCGACTGTCAACTCACCTGACTACTAGTCCACACTGCCCCAGTCTGCCCACACTTTCAGACTCCTCGCCAGACGCCCACCCGGTCCACAAAATGTTTTTTCATGCTGCTCTGCTGCTCAGCCTGCTGAACCACTCCTCAACACAGCACTCCATGCTGCACCTCTCCTCTGCTGTAAGCTTAACTCCTCCTGCCCTCATCAGTGATGTCACTGCTGCCTCCACCCTCTTATTTATGCAAGGAGCTGACTAATTGGAGGATTATAGTATAACCCTCCAATCAATCACCTCCTTGTATAATTACTTCATACACCACCCATTTAGTTCCCGGGCCTTTGAAGGAGGATGTTTGGGGGGGGGGGGAACCCAGCCAAAACCACCATTACACCAGGATTGCAGGGCCCCCTAAGTGTAGAGTCCAAGGCGGCTACACCAGCTGCACCCCATTAAGGATGGCCCTGGGTCCTTTGGACCTACTTGGTCCCATGATTGAGTTGGCCTGTAGCACAATAAGAAAACAAAATGGCCACACGCAAGAATATATTTAAAAAAAAGAACACTTTATTTGAAAATTATTATTTTTATTACCATTTATTTATAAAGCCCCAACATAGTTTAAAGAACTGTACAATTAAGCATAAAGTTATGGAGTAAAATAATCAGAAATATTTACATAAATCATAATGGTAGAGGGCCCAGCCCTTGAGTCACTGTAAGCTGTAAACCATAAAATTATAAAGAGAGCAAGTTGACTTGTGAGCTTACATTCTAAAGGAAGTACATGGGAGAGTTGGAAGGGAGGATAAACGTGAGTAGTAGAGACATCTTAAATTGTTTTATGCATCTCTAAACATATGTTTTTAAGGAACATTGTGGTTTCTGAGACTAGAGGCAAGTCTGTCTGACAAGGCAAGGAGTTTCATATGATAGGTGCAGTTCTAGAAAAATCTTGCAGATGAGAGTGTGAAGAAGTAATGAGAGATGAGGAAAGAAGTAGGTCTTGGACAGAGAGGAGGGGCGGGTTGGGGAGTATTTGCTGACAAAAGCAGAAATATAGGAGGGTGCAGTATTGGTGAGGGGTTTTGTATGTTAGGGCCAATGTTCCCTCTATTTTTTTTTACATCTGTGTGGAGCTGCTACAGCTCTGAGCAAAATTTTGTAACATGACCTGGTGACTGACCAGCACACACACACACACACATATATATATAATATATGGGTGCGCATCTTCACTGATTCAATTACGATTATCTTGTCAACTATTAGATTACTGGCCATATGGTTTGCTATGGGACCCTGATTATGTAACCCAAGTTTGTCCTTGGAACTCAGCTAAACTACATTAAAAAAGAAGTAAAAGGTTCTGCATGCTAGGAATGGTGGGTGAGACTTTCTGCAGAGGTTTGAGAAGGAGCAATATTCTGTAGACTGTTTCGGTGTGAGACCTAACCCCTGAGGGACTTGGATCAGATGTGCTTCATGAAGGTCTAGGTGCTTGAATTGATTATGTCTGGAGGCGAGGTGTGCTGTGAGGAGAGCCATGTTCTGCATGAAATATGTATTGGGGTGTAAGGTATACTGCAGCTGGATTGAGCAGGTAATGTATGGTGCACTGTATACTGGGCCTGGTAGTGGGTACAATATTTGTTTGTAAGTCCAGTGGGTGAGATGTGCTGCAGGCATCACTGGAAGGGTGACACTGATATGCCAGAGAGGCTGATATGCTGCAGGTAGTGTTTGGGAGTGATTTGTGAATGGATAATGCAGAAATGTAGGAACCTGATAACACATTGAAAATATGGTTTGCTATGGGACCCTGATTATGTAACCCAAGTTATGTAACACTTGGGTTACATAATCAGGGTCCCACAGCAAACTATATTTTCAATGTGCTAGCAAACTACTGATAAAACATGGTTTTATGAACTCTTGTTTTTCTTAGTTCAGCAGGTTCAGAAAAATACAGTCCATGACATTTTCTTATGAAATCCATTTAAGTCATGCACTGCTGCAGAGCAAAACCCCTTTCTATTATCAAATGTGGCTAATCCCTGGAGCCACGGATCTTAACATTTTATTTCTGGTTCCTACATTCGGCATTATCCATTCACAGATCAATCCCAAACACTACCTCCAGCATATCAGCCTCTCTGGCCTATCGGTGTCACCCTTCCAGTGTTGCCTCTGCAAAACACACACAATAGCTGCAGACACTTCCTCTGGGTAAAGCTGTGAATAGTCTGTGGTATAAAAGTGTTTTCAGTAGGCATAGCAGATTAGAACTGCAAACAGTCACAGACCTTCTCTGAACTCTCCAGCACTGAGTGAGTGAGCAAGGCTTAATGCGGCCGCATCAGTGATATGGGCAGGAGCACAGGGTCACGTGACATTGCTTGATTATGTCACTTACCACGGAATCGATTATGGTCTTCACTGCATTGATGCACCATCAATGCATGACGTAAATACGAAAAGCGGGACAAAAAACATTAAAAACAGTAAAGGCCGAAAACTGTGATAACAAGTATAATATGTTTGCTTTCCTCAGTGCAGTAGTTATAATCTCCGAATTGTATGCAATTATTGTATAACAGCTAGTGATATCACTTAAATAATAATTGTATAATGTGTAGTGATCTTAAATGCTGTCACCTTGCTGATCATAAATGTATAGTCCTCTGCAGCAAGCTAAGTTTAATAAATTAGTTGATTTGCAGACTAGGCTATAAGCAAGGCCCAGGTGAGAACAGTAAAATCAGACTAAGATCAGAGGGAAGGATACAAGTAAACCAAATTAAGTGGGGGTAATCAATTTAGCAGTTAGCAAGCATGTAAACAGGATTTCAGCATTTAAAGAGTTATTTAAAAATGATTTGGTCTGGTAACAGATTTGACTGGTTCATCATTTATTCAATCAACTGTATTTTGTTTAACTACACTAACGGAGTGCAGCCATTACTGTTTTCTTGTTACACTTATTGAATACATCAGTGTATACAATATAGGTGTGTAACCTGCTTTATTTTCTTTCCTCACAACCATTCAAACAACAGTATTTTCTAGACCATTCATATAATGCATTTATAACATTATGAAGGAAAAGTAGTTAAGAACATATATTTTTGGTGTGTTTCTGCACCAATGTTCTAATGAGATGCATTGCTTCATTAATATTGACTCTCCTTTGTTGAAAAGCAAACCTAGTTAGGCTCTGGAGCATGCAATGCACTACTAGGAGCTAGCTGGTGATTGGTGGTGGAATTATATTGCAGAACTATTTTAATACAGATTATTACAGATCTTACAATAACTGTACAGAATGGCAAAAAACAATACTCCCCTCTGAACGGACCGTTGCCTTCTACCAGTCTCTCCCAGAGGACTGTTTAAAATAATTGGAGTTTTGAGACAGAGGCGCAGGTCCTAATATTTTCTTCCTCTTCAATAAACCAAAGCTTCCAATAATAGCTGAGGATAAGAAAATGTCACTTTTGTGTGTGTAGACAAACACAATAAAATGTGTGCAATATACTCACTCAGATAAATTCAGAATCCAACTTCTTGCATGGTTTTTGCTTTGACTTTTCAATGTGCTGAAAGTGGAGTGAGCGTCTTCTGTGTAGTATATGTCCTGTGTAGGGTTATCCTCTTGTGTAGATATTGCTGAAAGGAATAAAACTTTCACTGGTATATGCTATACTTGATAGTATATAATAGGTGCAATATACTCACTCCGATAAAATCGGAATCCGGCTCCTCACGATGGATTTTCAGTCTATATTTGACAGTTTTAAAAAAGCAGCAACAAATATTTGTCACCAAAAACAAAAATTTGTTTAAAACAAGTCTTTAAGAAAAACAAATATAAAATGGCTCTACGCGTTTCAACAAGTATCTCGTCTTTTTCAAGAGCATTAAAACCAAAATTGACAAAAGTGAAGTTTTCTCATCCTCAGCTATTATTGGAAGCTTAGGTTTACTGAAGAGGAAAATTTTTTTAGGACCTGCGCCTCTATCTCAAAACTCCGGTTGAACCAATGTGCCTCTTGTCGTTGGCTCTCCTGATGTGTTCAGCTTGCTCCCAGTAGTGTATTGCTGCTTCTTCAATGTAAAAGAACAATAAAATAAAGTCCATGTTTGGCTGATCCCTCTTAATAGTGAGCAGTAATGCTTATATGGTATGTGTGCAATTAATCTGTTGTGCTCCAAAACCATAGAGATGTGTACATGCCACTTTAAGGGATTTGAACATTTATGTCTGCTGGGTTATTTTGCTAATTTTTATTAGGAGTAAAATTGCATATTCATTTTGTATTGCTAATTTATTGAATAGGTAGAACTTGTATCTGTTTGGTGACATTGATCCCTATTGTCATCAAATAAAGTGAGGTAATGTCAGTGTATTTTGCACTTGGTAATAAGTGGAAAAGTGTAGTCTGGGGATTAATCAAGTATTTTAAGATGTGGAATCTAATAAAGGAAAAATGGCCCTGAAAATGTGTTAGAAATGGTATAGGTCTCATAACAAACAGAACTGGCACATGTTAAGTAAAGGTTTATTTTTTTGCAACACTTTTGTAAAAAGTGCTGCAGGTAAACATTAAAAAGTTATCACTTCTTCAACAATGAAAACAGCTGATCAGCCACCATTAACATACTGATAATTATCACACAATAGATGGTGACTATTGAAAACATAAGTGTAAAGTGTTAGGATAAGAGTCATTACTTTATAGAGACTAAGTTTAAAAGTCAGTTTTAAATGAATTGATAAAGTAATGTTGCAGGGATTTCCTTTAATCTCTGACACATCACAATCTAATGTGTTAAAACAACCTTCAAACAAAAGCAGAAATTGCACAAACAGAAAGTGAATCTCTTCCAACTCCTCCACACCTAGAGAACACTGGCACTTAAAATACAATCCTTTTTGATTTGACAGCAAATACATAATATCTTATCAACAGGAAATGTTAAAAAGGCTATAATCAGTTCATAGAAACAGAGGCAGGGTGCATAAAAGACACACAGGGTTAAAGCTTGTAGTACAAGATAAAAAAAAAAAGCTATCACACACAATACATCAGCAGCTATGCAATCAATGAACACCAATACTTCCACTGAAACTACACACACATGTTCAGCTGCAAAGATTGGATTACATTCAACTCAATTATGTTAAAGCACTGAAAGAGACTACGGTGTTAAAAAGCGAGTTTTGCAAAAAAAAATGTATTACGTTGTTAAAAATGTCTTCTAAATTTAATTTTCAATAGGTTTTAAATATTTAAAGATAAAAAAGGTTTTCTAAAGAGCTTTTTTTAATCTTATATAAAAATGACTGAACATACCATTTTTTTAATGACATTTGAATAATTCCCAAGTTTGCAATTAAATTGATGTGCTCCAATACCAGAGATGTGTGTGTATGTCATTTTAAGGGATTTGAACAGTAGCATTACAAATAAAGTATAATGGACATATGTTTCTTGGGATATTGATTTTGTTCATTTGTATTAGTGTAAAAGTGGTTATTATTATTTTTTTTTTTTTACTTTAATTGGTTAAGGAGGTAACGTGTGTATTTGGTGACGTTGCTTACAAAACTCATCCAATATGAGCAATTAATGGGCTCCATTTATCAAAGGCCAGACAGAGAAGCGCCCCTGCAAGGCTTGTAAATCATCCAGATCAGATCATAAATGATTTGACTTTACCACTCTTGAGGTCTTAAAAGGATATAAAACCCAACATCTTTCTTACATGATTCAGAAAGAGCTTGCAGTTTTAAACAACTTTCCAATTTACTTCTATTATAAAATTGTCTTTGTTCTCTTGGTATCTTTTATTCAAAAAAGCTCAGGATTGTGCACATGTCTAGCGCACTATATGGCAAGAATGTTATCTAAGAGTGCTTTGCAAGAATGGTGCCCATATGCACGAGCACTAGAATGCAGCACTATTTCCTGCCATGTAGAGCTCCAGACACCTGCCTAGGTACAGTATCTCTTCAACACAGAATACCACGGGAATGGAACAAATTAGATAATAGAAGTCAATTAGAAACTTTTTCAAAATTGTACGCTCTGTCTGAATCACAAAATGATGTTTTTGCATTTCATATTTCTTTAAGACCACAAGAGCCTGCAACGCCTGCAAAAGCTGCACCTGCAGCTTCATAAATAGGGCCCTGTGTGTGTTTTGCCCATGCAAAAAAACTATTTTACATTCAAAATCTTTTTGTGATACTTGGTAATAAATTGAAACGTGTGGTCTTGGGTTTATCATGGCCTTTAATCTACAGAATTTGATATGTGAAAAATGGTCTATTAATCTGTCATTCATTACCAAGAATTTGGATTGTGATCATAAAAGCAGAACAGGCAAATAGTGTAGGATCATATTTCACGGTAAAGATAAAGTAACAACTGCTGCTGAGAAACAACAATGAAAAATGGCTGATCAGCCACTGTTAACCTGCAGCTAATTAACAAATGATAAATTGTGATCAACCCCCAACTTTAATTTTACAGGGTAGGAAGCCTATATTTGCTATAATTTAATTTAGCTGGTTATTAAAAGTATTTTTTTAATAGTGATTCTGACTTAAAGGGACACTGAACCCAAATTTTTTCTTTCGTGATTCAGATAGTGCATGAAATTTTAAGCAACTTTCTAATTTACTTCTATTATCAAATTTTCTTCATTCTCTTGGTATCTTTATTTGAAATGCAAGTTTAGATGCCGACCCATTTTTGGTGAACAACCTGGGTTGTCCTTGCTGATTGGTGGATCAATTCATCCACCAATAAAAAAGTGCTGTCCAGAGTGCTGAACAAAAAAACCTTATCTGCCTTCTTTTTCAAATAAAGATAGCAAGAGAACGAAGAAAAATTGATAATAGGAGTAAATTAGAAAGTTGCTTAAAATTGCATGCTCTATCTGAATCATGAAAGAAAAAAATTGTGTTCAGTGTCCCTTTAATAGAGATCTGTATGCATTATAACCTCCTACATAAATGTTTATACAACTACAGAAATCCACAGGTGAATGGGCGTCCGGAGAGGGAGGCAAGGAATTTTGCTCCAGGTAAAAAGTCAAGCACACTTTTGCAATCACACAGCTAGATTAAAATGCACTTTTCCGTTCTGCTTTTAACCTAGCTGTGTGCTTGTAAGAAAGTGTCAGACTTTCTGTTAAGATTTTTGTTTTGTAATTTTCTCTATGGGTGTTTTGTCTACGCCAATAGCAAGTATGGATGGGCTCCTCCAATGAGTAGGAGAGTATTGAAAGGAAAAAAAAACTAATTGCAGCAAATAATGTGTTAAAGTATTCAGAAGAGGAATGGCACCTTATTTTGGGGTCTCACTCCTTAACCCTACAATTGGCCTATGCCCCAACCCTAGCACTTTAAAAGTCAGATTTGGGTGTTTATCACTCATATGACCTTTGGCTTATCCTCTACAAATTTGGCTTTCATACACTGTACCCGCTTCTCTGTACTGCCTCCACGAGATAATCCCTCACACATGGGTTGGTGTACCCCTCAGCTAGTTCATACCAAGTTAGATTAGTTATACACTATCAGGGAAAGCCTTTCTAAGCTAAATCCTTTCCCTATATATTATGAGGTCTAGAGTTTGAATGAGGACCCAGTTACTAGAGAAAACTTATGTTAGAATGTACTGATTCATGGAACTTGTATATGTGTTTATGGCAGAATTTTGTTTTGATTTAGAATGTTGCATAACCCAACTTATTCACTTTCCTACTTGAGACCTATGCTGAGGCTACCCCAATCTACAACTCAGCACTTATTATGTTGTTTTGCAGGAGTTGGCTTCTTAATAAGAATCTAATGTACATATCTCCTTAACAGGTAAATTAATTGAATCATACACTTAGTTTCATCTCCCCTACTTTAGATTAGTAATGTTCCCACTAAATTGCACTTTTTTTTTATCAGGTTCTACTCACAAACCCCACGTATGACCTTTTCCCCTACTCTAGTACTTCAAAATTCAGATTATGGCGTTGCTTAGTCTTAATGCTCAGCACCAACTCTTCTGTATAGCTCTCACAGGATAATCCCCCGCATATAGTTTAGTTTAACCCCCCAGCTAGTACATACTGAGTCAGATCAGGTATGCATTATCAGAGAATACTTTTCTAGGCCAAATCTCCCCCCTATCTATTATAGAGGCGACATTTTAGAAACAGTTATAGCTTTGATGCTTGTACAGGTTCAGAGACGATCTGATTTTTCCTTGAGGAATCATTTACCCACTTTGCAATTTACTATAGTACATCTCCACCGTATCATACCCTATATAGCTATAAGTTTAGACATCTCATTAGACATCTCATGCCATGTAGGACTCACCTCTGCCCCTCAACAGCCATTACCTTATGCCTCCCTCTTAGCCCCTCTACTTTTACACAACAAATCCTGCCTAAATAAGACTCTCAGTTGCCAATCTCTAGCAGAAGCCCCTACCATCAATAATATATTTTAAGAAAACCGGTTTAGATTATTCAAATACTCCCCCATCCCTCTTTGAGCGGCTCTTGCCCGCTGCACCCCTTTACCTATTACCCAGATCACTAACTAAGCTCACTATCTCTTCTTTAGACTATTACATACCTGAGCTTTAGCTACCACAATATAACTTACATCATAAAAAAATAAGGTAATTTTCAATTGGACTTAACATTATACTAGTAACATAATATTTTTTATGGTATCTCTATTGAAACTCACTTATAGAGTACAATACATCAGGTAGGCTTACCAGGATGTTGTGATGAATATCTGATTTTTCTCTTTCTCGTGCGCCAATAGGATACCTATACTGTCAATTTTTATGTCAATGGAGTCACAACTTCTTATATTGTTTTAAAAAACTATGGTCTCCTGGATTGTTATAGTCCTATTAATTTCTGTATGTTTGCAAACCTCAATAAATAACTTTAAAAAAAAAAAAAAGTATTCAGAAGAGTTTCAAACAGAGCTAGGATGGTTTTTTTTTTGTAAGAATACACAAAGGTTTTGTAATTAAAGTGACAGTATAAACCAATTGTCATATAACTGCATTTAATGGTCACTACTATAAAGAATAATATGCACAGATATTGATCTAAAAATCCAGTATAAAACAGTTTAAAAACTTACTTAGATGCTCCCAGTTCAGCTTTGTTAAAAAGGTAACTGGAACACCCACTGCAAGTGGGAAATAGCAGACCCCCCCCCCTTCATTTGCATATGAAAAAAACTCTTTACATATACAGGAACAAGCTGGAGGAGGTATACATCAGTATTTTCCTAAAACTTTGGGGCTTGGTTAGGAGTCTCAAAATCAGAGCAATGTTATTTAAAAATAAGCAAAACTATACTTTTTAAAAAAACAAACAAACAAAAACCCTGTATGGGCTATATAAATAGATCATCTACAAATCATTTATGCAAAGAAAAATCTAGTGTATAAATAATACAGTGATATCATTTGTTATATCACTTAAGAACTACTTCAAATATGTGAGGAACATAAATGACTCAAGTGACAATAAACTTTGGCAGCACCTGTACTCCAAGTTTATATTATCACAATCAATGAAAACCATTAGAAAACCAACTAAAAGATCCATGGCAACCTAGTATAAGCACATTCCAAAAAAACTGAGTCACCTGTAAGAATGTAATGATGTGTAACTATAAATGAATGAACACTGAAGGAAAAAAGATACTTTCATGATTCAGATACAACATGTCATTTTAAAGAGGTTTCCAGTTTACTTTTATTATCAAATTTGCTTAGTTCCCTTGGTATCATTTGATAAAGAGTAAATCTAGGTAGGCAGGTTCATATGAGCACAGGAGTGTGCATGTGTCATGTGAATTTATCACTGCATGTAGTAATACTCTGAAACAATGTTTGTAGCAGTGTTCTACATTGTTGCAAACACTGTTGCCATAGAGTTCTAAAGACAACCCCTGGTTGAAAAAGTCCAGCATGGTATTTGTCCTCCAACTTAGAGGGTTTAGGAAGCAGTGAGACTGCAATCAAGAGGGACATTGGATTCACCTCATAATAAATCTACCCCTTAAAAGGACATGAAGCCGATTTAGATAGAGCATGTCATTTTAAACAACTTTCCAATTTACCTCAATGATCAATTTTGCTTCATTCTTTATTAAGCAATGCACTACTGGGAACTAGCTAAAAATATTGGTAAACCAATGAAAAGAGGCATATGTGTGCAGCCACCAATCAGCAACTACCTCCCAACTCCTGAGTCTACCTAGTTATCTCTTTAAACAAAGGATAAGAAGAAAACAAAGCAAATTAGATATTTGAAATAAATTGTAAAGTTGTTTAAAATTGTATGCGTTATTTGAATCATTAATTTTTTTTTATTATTTTATGTCCCTTTAATGTCTTTAGTTAAAGGGGCAATTTCTTTTTATTAATTATTTGCGATCTGAAAACAGATATTTGTTTATGTTATTGTGCACCAGTAAGGATGAGGGAGTGATCCTTACCAGCCTATCCCACAGACCAAAGTTTCAAGCTCAGATCAAATTTTGTAACTATGGAATATGCATTCAAATTAAGTACAATCATTAGAATGCTCAAATATGACTACAATTAAAAAGTACATAAAAGTGCAAAAAAGAAAATGCTCTAATGTGTTAGAGCATTTTACTACTGAGCTATTGCTTTTATATAATCATGTGTTTAACCTCTACAAAAGTTAAACACATAGGGCTAGATTAAAAGGGGAGCAAAAAAATATTAGCAATATTGTGTTAATGTTGCTTGAGTGAAATCAATAATGCTTCTATCTTTAAAGGGACACTGAACCCAAGTTTTTTCTTCCGTGATTCAGATAGAGCATGCAATTTTAAGCAACTTTCTAATTTACTCCTATTATCAATTTTTCTTCATTCTCTGGCTATCTTTAAGCTTATTTTTGGTTTAGTACGCTGGACAGCACTTTTTTTATTGGTGGGTGAATTTATCCACCAATCAGCAAGGACAACCCAGGTTGTTCACCAAAAATGGTCCGGGATCTAAACTTACATTCTTGCATTTCAAATAAAGATACCAAGAGAATAAAGAAAATTTGATAACAGGAGTAAATTAGAAAGTTGCTTAAAATTGCATGTCAGATAGCATAAATCTGTCACATAATTCATATTGGATAATGGATACAGCTTAAGCGCTATGCTGATGGTGCGCTAGCAGTGGGGTTCATGTAGTTCTGTGCTATACTATTTTAATGAAAGCTAAGTATTAAATACTTCATCTGTACATACCCATACACACATATGTGCTATTTTAGAGTGCACATGAGCGCAACACTTAAATCACCGCTTGTAATAAAAGTGCAACGAGTTCACTAATAATGCTCCCTACACTATTCAAGTAAAGGGCAACCCGCCCTTTAGGGCCACTTTAAGAGGCTTTGGTTACAATATTTAACCATCTACTTGTAATATCAGATTGTGCAAAAGATAACACATCCGGCTCTATTGTGTGCTCCACTTGTAATCTAGCCATAGTTAATATCAGCTCCAGAGCAGCAATACATTACTGCCGCTTAGCTGAATATATCTTCTGAGCCAATGACAAGAGTCATATGTGTGTAGCCACCAATCACCAGCTAGCTCCCTGTAGTGCATTGGTGCTCCTTAGTCTACCTAGGTATTTTTAGGATACCAAGGGAACAAAGTTAATCTGATAATAGGTAAATTGAAAAGTTTCATAAAATTACCTGCTCTCTATGAATCATGAATGTTTAATTAAAGGGACATTAAACACTAAATACATTTCTTGTAACTTTCTCTAATTATGGGTGCCGCCATTTTGAAACCTAGGTTACACTGCAGGTAACTGAAGGAGAGTTGCTGCACATCTCACATCAATGCTAGATTTTAACATTGAGGCACACCTATGACTAGAGGGTGTTGGAGGATAACCTCAATACTGTGCTTACAAAATGTATTTAGGGCCAGATTAGTAGAGCACTAAATTATCACGTGCCCGCGAACAGGTAAATGAGTCCGTTTGCAGTCTTGTGATAATTAACCATCCATTACTGATTATTGCTACTGCGAGCTTGCGGTAGCAATTAGTGCTCAGAAAATCAACCAGAGATCAGATATCTGGTTAATTTTCTAAATGTGCCCCACTTTTTTTAATTTAAAAAAAATGTAGCATTTTTTAAAAATAAAACCAACTGCACTAGGCATTTTTTGGGGTCCAAAGTTTGTGGCAGTGGGGTGTTAGAAAAAAACACCGGCACTGAAAAGTTCCTTTACATTACTGTCTATGAGAACTGTGTGTAAATATATATGTATATGACTATATAGCTGCAGTATATTGATGTGTTAATATGAGTATATACACATATTAAGCTGTTTTGCACCTTCTATCATACATCTGGACAACCAGCTGCTGTCAGTGTTCACTGAAGCATTGTCAAAGAAGTCTTATGTTAAAATGCATGAACTTTGTGCTTTATTATATTCAGCGTTATTTTGGAAAATAAACGCTGTATTTTCATCTGCCGGTGCTCCTGTCTCTTCACTTTGTATTTATTGCTAACTGGATTCCCTCGCAGTGAGCACGGACGCAGGCATTCCCCTTAGTGGATTGCCTCCTCTCTCCCTGGATTGGACCAGAGCACATACCAGGCGGTGACGTCCAGGGCTGACGTCCAATCAAGTGAGTCGCACACGTCTGAAGAGGGTCTGGTCAGTATAGTGATGTACAGCTGGCAGACTCAAGGAGTTCCTGGGCACCACGGCCAACAAGGTATCACAGGATAGAAGAAGGGTCCCCGATGAACAAGGACCGATAGTATTCTGTGTCCAGAGGCCAGACCGGAAACAGATAACCCCCAAGGACTGGACGCGGTAAGTCGGCCCCCAGGGCCGCACAGTTTTATTCATAGTGTGTAGGACTTTTTGTTACTCCTGATATATACACATATTAACACATAAATATATATTTGCATATAGGTTCTGATGCTGTCTCTGACAACATTAAAACGAGGCTCCCATTGTAGCCTATGGAAGTACGCTCTTGTAAGCTCGTGTTCGCATTGCTGTTAACTTGTAATACCAGCGCACTTTAGCGTGCTCTGGTATTACACAGTGGACTGTGGAGTGCAAATATTGCTTTCATGAAAATGATGTTTTGCGCTCCACTTATAATCTGGCCCTTATTGTTCAATGTCCATTTAATTGATAACCCTACTGGCGGCCGATTGGCTGCGAATCTGCAGGTAGCGGCGTTGCACCAGCAGTTCACAAGAACTGCTGGTGCAATGATAAATTGAATGGATGTGCGGCGGACATGGTTCGCTATAGTGGATCATGTCCGTTCGCACAATGATAAATGGACCCCCATGTGTTTATCTACATTTTAATTATTAAAGGGACATGAAACCCAATTCTTTTCTTTCATATGTAATTGAAGTATGTAATTTTAAACAACTTTGTAATTTACCTTTATTATCTAATTTGCTTCATTCTCTTGATATCCTTTGCTGAAAAGCATATCTAGATAGGCTCAGTAGCTGCTGATTGGTGGCTCCACAATGCCTCATGTGATTCTCTTGGTATCTTTATTTGAAATGCAAGTTTAGATGCTGGCCCATTTTTGGTGAACAACCTGGGTTGTCTACGCCAATAGCAAGTATGGATGGGCTCCTCCAATGAGTAGGAGAGTATTGAAAGAAAAAAAAACTAATTGCAGCAAATAATGTGTTAAAGTATTCAGAAGAGTTTCAAACAGAGCTAGGATGTTTTTATTTTTTTTGTAAGACTGCACAAAAGTTTTGTAATTAAAGGGACAGTATACACCAATTGTCATATAACTGCATTTAATAGTTACCACTATAAAGAATAATATGCACAGATATTGATCTAAAAATCCAGTATAAAAGAGTTTAAAAACTTACTTAGATGCTCCCAGTTCAGCTTTGTTAAAAAGGTAGCTGGAACACCCACTGCAAGTGGGAAATAGCAGACACCACCCCCTTCATTTGCATATGAAAAGACTCTTTACACATACAGGAACAAGCTGGAGGAGGTATACATCAGTATTCTCCTAAAACTTTGGGGCTTGGTTAGGAGTCTCTAAATCAGAGCAATGTTATTTAAAAATAAGCAAAACTATACTTTTTAAAAAACAAACAAACAAAAACCATGTATGGGCTATTTAAATAGATCATCTACAAATCATTTATGCAAAGAAAAATCTAGTGTATAAATAATACAGTGATATCATTTGTTATATCACTTAAGAACTACCTCAAATATGTGAGGAACATAAATGACTCAAGTGACAATAAACTTTGGCAACACCTGTACTCCAAGTTTATATTATCACAATCAATGAAAACCATTAGAAAACCAACTAAAAGATTCATGGCAACCTAGTATAAGCACATTCCAAAAAAACTGAGTCACCTGTAAGAATGTAATGATGTGTAACTGTAAATGAATGGACACTGAAGGAAAAAAGATACTTTCATGATTCAGATACAACATGTCATTTTAAAGAGGTTTCCAATTTACTTTTATTATCAAATTTGCTTAGTTCCCTTGGTATCATTTGATAAAGAGTAAATCTAGGTAGGCAGGTTCATAGGAGCACAGGAGTGTGCATGTGTCATGTGAATTTATCACTGCATGTAGTAATACTCTGAAACAATGTTTGTAGCAGTGTTTTACATTGTTGCAAACACTGTTGCCATAGAGTTCTAAAGACAACCCCTGGTTGAAAAAGTCCAGCATGGTATTTGTCCTCCAATTAGAGGGTTTAGGAAGTAGTGAGACTGCAATCAAGAGGGACATTGGATTCACCTCATAATAAATCTACCCCTTAAAAGGACATGAAGCCGATTTAGATAGAGCATGTCATTTTAAACAACTTTCCAATTTACCTCAATGATCAATTTTGCTTCATTCTTTATTAAGCAATGCACTACTGGGATCTAGCTAAAAATATTGGTAAACCAATGAAAAGAGGCATATGTGTGCAGCCACCAATCAGCAGCTACCTCTCAACTCCTGAGTCTACCTAGTTATCTCTTTAAACAAAGGATACAAAGAAAACAAAGCAAATTAGATATTTGAAATAAATTGTAAAGTTGTTTAAAATTGTATGCGTTATTTGAATCATTAATTTTTTTTTATTATTTTATGTCCCTTTAATGTCTTTAGTTAAAGGGGCAATTTCTTTTTATTAATTATTTGCGATCTGAAAACAGATATTTGTTTATGTTATTGTGCACCAGTAAGGATGAGGGAGTGATCCTTACCAGCCTATCCCACAGACCAAAGTTTCAAGCTCAGATCAAATTTTGTAACTATGGAATATGCATTCAAATTAAGTACAATCATTAGAATGCTCAAATATGACTACAATTAAAAAGTACATAAAAGTGCAAAAAAGAAAATGCTCTAATGTGTTAGAGCATTTTACTACTGAGCTATTTCTTTTTCTATAATCATGTGTTTAACCTCTACAAAAGTTAAACACATAGGGCTAGATTAAAAGGGGAGCACAAAAATATTAGCAATATTGTGTTAATGTTGCTTGAGTGAAATCAATAATGCTTCTATCTTTAAAGGGACACTGAACCCAAGTTTTTTCTTCCGTGATTCAGATAGAGCATGCAATTTTAAGCAACTTTCTAATTTACTCCTATTATCAATTTTTCTTCATTCTCTGGCTATCTTTAAGCTTATTTTTGGTTTAGTACGCTGGACAGCACTTTTTTTATTGGTGGGTGAATTTATCCACCAATCAGCAAGGACAACCCAGGTTGTTCACCAAAAATGGGCCGGGATCTAAACTTACATTCTTGCATTTCAAATAAAGATACCAAGAGAATAAAGAAAATTTGATAACAGGAGTAAATTAGAAAGTTGCTTAAAATTGCATGTCAGATAGCATAAATCTGTCACATAATTCATATTGGATAATGGATACAGCTTAAGCGCTATGCTGATGGTGCGCTAGCAGTGGGGTTCATGTAGTTCTGTGCTATACTATTTTAATGAAAGCTAAGTATTAAATACTTCATCTGTACATACCCATACACACATATGTGCTATTTTAGAGTGCACATGAGCGCAACACTTAAATCACCGCTTGTAATAAAAGTGCAACGAGTTCACTAATAATGCTCCCTACACTATTCAAGTAAAGGGCAACCCGCCCTTTAGGGCCACTTTAAGAGGCTTTACAATATTTAACCATCTACTTGTAATATCAGATTGTGCAAAAGATAACACATCCGGCTCTATTGTGTGCTCCACTTGTAATCTAGCCATAGTTAATATCAGCTCCAGAGCAGCAATACATTACTGCCGCTTAGCTGAATATATCTTCTGAGCCAATGACAAGAGTCATATGTGTGTAGCCACCAATCACCAGCTAGCTCCCTGTAGTGCATTGGTGCTCCTTAGTCTACCTAGGTATTTTTAGGATACCAAGGGAACAAAGTTAATCTGATAATAGGTAAATTGAAAAGTTTCATAAAATTACCTGCTCTCTATGAATCATGAATGTTTAATTAAAGGGACATTAAACACTAAATACATTTCTTGTAACTTTCTCTAATTATGGGTGCCGCCATTTTGAAACCTAGGTTACACTGCAGGTAACTGAAGGAGAGTTGCTGCACATCTCACATCAATGCTAGATTTTAACATTGAGGCACACCTATGACTAGAGGGTGTTGGAGGATAACCTCAATACTGTGCTTACAAAATGTATTTAGGGCCAGATTAGTAGAGCACTAAATTATCACGTGCCCGCGAACAGGTAAATGAGTCCGTTTGCAGTCTTGTGATAATTAACCATCCATTACTGATTATTGCTACTGCGAGCTTGCGGTAGCAATTAGTGCTCAGAAAATCAACCAGAGATCAGATATCTGGTTAATTTTCTAAATGTGCCCCACTTTTTTTAATTTAAAAAAAATGTAGCATTTTTTAAAAATAAAACCAACTGCACTAGGCATTTTTTGGGGTCCAAAGTTTGTGGCAGTGGGGTGTTAGAAAAAAACACCGGCACTGAAAAGTTCCTTTACATTACTGTCTATGAGAACTGTGTGTAAATATATATGTATATGACTATATAGCTGCAGTATATTGATGTGTTAATATGAGTATATACACATATTAAGCTGTTTTGCACCTTCTATCATACATCTGGACAACCAGCTGCTGTCAGTGTTCACTGAAGCATTGTCAAAGAAGTCTTATGTTAAAATGCATGAACTTTGTGCTTTATTATATTCAGCGTTATTTTGGAAAATAAACGCTGTATTTTCATCTGCCGGTGCTCCTGTCTCTTCACTTTGTATTTATTGCTAACTGGATTCCCTCGCAGTGAGCACGGACGCAGGCATTCCCCTTAGTGGATTGCCTCCTCTCTCCCTGGATTGGACCAGAGCACATACCAGGCGGTGACGTCCAGGGCTGACGTCCAATCAAGTGAGTCGCACACGTCTGAAGAGGGTCTGGTCAGTATAGTGATGTACAGCTGGCAGACTCAAGGAGTTCCTGGGCACCACGGCCAACAAGGTATCACAGGATAGAAGAAGGGTCCCCGATGAACAAGGACCGATAGTATTCTGTGTCCAGAGGCCAGACCGGAAACAGATAACCCCCAAGGACTGGACGCGGTAAGTCGGCCCCCAGGGCCGCACAGTTTTATTCATAGTGTGTAGGACTTTTTGTTACTCCTGATATATACACATATTAACACATAAATATATATTTGCATATAGGTTCTGATGCTGTCTCTGACAACATTAAAACGAGGCTCCCATTGTAGCCTATGGAAGTACGCTCTTGTAAGCTCGTGTTCGCATTGCTGTTAACTTGTAATACCAGCGCACTTTAGCGTGCTCTGGTATTACACAGTGGACTGTGGAGTGCAAATATTGCTTTCATGAAAATGATGTTTTGCGCTCCACTTATAATCTGGCCCTTATTGTTCAATGTCCATTTAATTGATAACCCTACTGGCGGCCGATTGGCTGCGAATCTGCAGGTAGCGGCGTTGCACCAGCAGTTCACAAGAACTGCTGGTGCAATGATAAATTGAATGGATGTGCGGCGGACATGGTTCGCTATAGTGGATCATGTCCGTTCGCACAATGATAAATGGACCCCCATGTGTTTATCTACATTTTAATTATTAAAGGGACATGAAACCCAATTCTTTTCTTTCATATGTAATTGAAGTATGTAATTTTAAACAACTTTGTAATTTACCTTTATTATCTAATTTGCTTCATTCTCTTGATATCCTTTGCTGAAAAGCATATCTAGATAGGCTCAGTAGCTGCTGATTGGTGGCTCCACAATGCCTCATGTGATTCTCTTGGTATCTTTATTTGAAATGCAAGTTTAGATGCTGGCCCATTTTTGGTGAACAACCTGGGTTGTCTACGCCAATAGCAAGTATGGATGGGCTCCTCCAATGAGTAGGAGAGTATTGAAAGAAAAAAAAACTAATTGCAGCAAATAATGTGTTAAAGTATTCAGAAGAGTTTCAAACAGAGCTAGGATGTTTTTATTTTTTTTGTAAGACTGCACAAAAGTTTTGTAATTAAAGGGACAGTATACACCAATTGTCATATAACTGCATTTAATAGTTACCACTATAAAGAATAATATGCACAGATATTGATCTAAAAATCCAGTATAAAAGAGTTTAAAAACTTACTTAGATGCTCCCAGTTCAGCTTTGTTAAAAAGGTAGCTGGAACACCCACTGCAAGTGGGAAATAGCAGACACCACCCCCTTCATTTGCATATGAAAAGACTCTTTACACATACAGGAACAAGCTGGAGGAGGTATACATCAGTATTCTCCTAAAACTTTGGGGCTTGGTTAGGAGTCTCTAAATCAGAGCAATGTTATTTAAAAATAAGCAAAACTATACTTTTTAAAAAACAAACAAACAAAAACCATGTATGGGCTATTTAAATAGATCATCTACAAATCATTTATGCAAAGAAAAATCTAGTGTATAAATAATACAGTGATATCATTTGTTATATCACTTAAGAACTACCTCAAATATGTGAGGAACATAAATGACTCAAGTGACAATAAACTTTGGCAACACCTGTACTCCAAGTTTATATTATCACAATCAATGAAAACCATTAGAAAACCAACTAAAAGATTCATGGCAACCTAGTATAAGCACATTCCAAAAAAACTGAGTCACCTGTAAGAATGTAATGATGTGTAACTGTAAATGAATGGACACTGAAGGAAAAAAGATACTTTCATGATTCAGATACAACATGTCATTTTAAAGAGGTTTCCAATTTACTTTTATTATCAAATTTGCTTAGTTCCCTTGGTATCATTTGATAAAGAGTAAATCTAGGTAGGCAGGTTCATAGGAGCACAGGAGTGTGCATGTGTCATGTGAATTTATCACTGCATGTAGTAATACTCTGAAACAATGTTTGTAGCAGTGTTTTACATTGTTGCAAACACTGTTGCCATAGAGTTCTAAAGACAACCCCTGGTTGAAAAAGTCCAGCATGGTATTTGTCCTCCAATTAGAGGGTTTAGGAAGTAGTGAGACTGCAATCAAGAGGGACATTGGATTCACCTCATAATAAATCTACCCCTTAAAAGGACATGAAGCCGATTTAGATAGAGCATGTCATTTTAAACAACTTTCCAATTTACCTCAATGATCAATTTTGCTTCATTCTTTATTAAGCAATGCACTACTGGGATCTAGCTAAAAATATTGGTAAACCAATGAAAAGAGGCATATGTGTGCAGCCACCAATCAGCAGCTACCTCTCAACTCCTGAGTCTACCTAGTTATCTCTTTAAACAAAGGATACAAAGAAAACAAAGCAAATTAGATATTTGAAATAAATTGTAAAGTTGTTTAAAATTGTATGCGTTATTTGAATCATTAATTTTTTTTTATTATTTTATGTCCCTTTAATGTCTTTAGTTAAAGGGGCAATTTCTTTTTATTAATTATTTGCGATCTGAAAACAGATATTTGTTTTTGTTATTGTGCACCAGTAAGGATGAGGGAGTGATCCTTACCAGCCTATCCCACAGACCAAAGTTTCAAGCTCAGATAAAATTTTGTAACTATGGAATATGCATTCAAATTAAGTACAATCATTAGAATGCTCAAATATGACTACAATTAAAAAGTACATAAAAGTGCAAAAAAGAAAATGCTCTAATGTGTTAGAGCATTTTACTACTGAGCTATTTCTTTTTCTATAATCATGTGTTTAACCTCTACAAAAGTTAAACACATAGGGCTAGATTAAAAGGGGAGCACAAAAATATTAGCAATATTGTGTTAATGTTGCTTGAGTGAAATCAATAATGCTTCTATCTTTAAAGGGACACTGAACCCAAGTTTTTTCTTCCGTGATTCAGATAGAGCATGCAATTTTAAGCAACTTTCTAATTTACTCCTATTATCAATTTTTCTTCATTCTCTGGCTATCTTTAAGCTTATTTTTGGTTTAGTACGCTGGACAGCACTTTTTTTATTGGTGGGTGAATTTATCCACCAATCAGCAAGGACAACCCAGGTTGTTCACCAAAAATGGGCCGGGATCTAAACTTACATTCTTGCATTTCAAATAAAGATACCAAGAGAATAAAGAAAATTTGATAACAGGAGTAAATTAGAAAGTTGCTTAAAATTGCATGTCAGATAGCATAAATCTGTCACATAATTCATATTGGATAATGGATACAGCTTAAGCGCTATGCTGATGGTGCGCTAGCAGTGGGGTTCATGTAGTTCTGTGCTATACTATTTTAATGAAAGCTAAGTATTAAATACTTCATCTGTACATACCCATACACACATATGTGCTATTTTAGAGTGCACATGAGCGCAACACTTAAATCACCGCTTGTAATAAAAGTGCAACGAGTTCACTAATAATGCTCCCTACACTATTCAAGTAAAGGGCAACCCGCCCTTTAAGGCCACTTTAAGAGGCTTTACAATATTTAACCATCTACTTGTAATATCAGATTGTGCAAAAGATAACACATCCGGCTCTATTGTGTGCTCCACTTGTAATCTAGCCATAGTTAATATCAGCTCCAGAGCAGCAATACATTACTGCCGCTTAGCTGAATATATCTTCTGAGCCAATGACAAGAGTCATATGTGTGTAGCCACCAATCACCAGCTAGCTCCCTGTAGTGCATTGGTGCTCCATAGTCTACCTAGGTATTTTTAGGATACCAAGGGAACAAAGTTAATCTGATAATAGGTAAATTGAAAAGTTTCATAAAATGACCTGCTCTCTATGAATCATGAAGGTTTAATTAAAGGGACATTAAACACTAAATACATTTCTTGTAACTTTCTCTAATTATGGGTGCCACCATTTTGAAACCTAGGTTACACTGCAGGTAACTGAAAGCGAGTTGCTGCACATCTCACATCAATGCTAGATTTTAACATTGAGGCACACCTATGACTAGAGGGTGTTCGAAGATAACCTCAATACTGTGCTTACAAAATGTATTTAGGGCCAGATTAGTGGAGAACTAAATTATCACGTGCCCGCGAACAGGTAAATTAGTCCATTTGTAGTCTTGTGATAATTAACCATCTGTCATGAGATGCAGGACATATGCAGGACACAGCAATGATGGTACAACTCTATTTTATTACAGAGCATAGCAATACACATCCAGACAGGTTGATTGTACTAAACTAACTGCGACACAGACACCGGACCTAAGCCCCGCCCACATGCTAGTGACATCACATCCTGCTATCATCACATCTTCCCCTTTTTCAAAGGCAAAGCATACATTTGCATATATTAAATAACAAGGTACACCAACAGGGTATACAACAACATTTTGTTTTAGAACATTATAGAAACAGATAGATTAGAAAACATGAACAAATAAATTACATCCTGACTTGGACATCGGGGTAGACTACCCTAGTCCACAGTGACCATGGGATTATTCTGCCCATACTTCCGGTCACTGTTCTAGCTAAAGTCAGTCCCTGTATCGGGCCGGAAGCCTCACCACTCTTCCGCTTGATGTAACTTTGCATGAACTGTCCTCTGATACAGAAGATGGTGAACAAGAGTCTGCTGGAGGCAAAGATATATCCCCGCTATGATCTTGCTGAGGGGAAGGCACCTCTCTTAGAACAGGAGATCCCACCGGCGGTGGTACTGAGGTATCCGGTTCCAGACTCTCAGGTACAGGCTGAAGATGTCTTCGGTTACGGCGTGTAACCGTCCCTCCCTCTGTAAGGACTGTGTAAGACCTTGGTTCTGGAGAGCGGCCCACTACCGTAGCAGGCGTCTTCCATTTCTTCTCATCATCCAGTTTAATTCTGACACTTTGGCCCGCTTTCAGTTCCTGTAAAGGCCTGACAGAATGTCTCCTGTCGTAGAAGAAACGATAACCCTTTTTGGCCTCTTCATCCCTCCTAAGGACTTCGTCCCGAGGAACAGGGCCAGGCGGCTTGAAGACACCCACTGAGGGTAAAGTGGTGCGAATCTGGCGTCCTAGCATCAGCTGTGCCGGGCTAAACCCGGTGGCTTGAATGGGCGTCGCCCTGTATGACAAGAGGGCTAGGTACGGTTCAGATTGCTTTAGAATGAATTTTGTTGTTTGAACTGCCCTTTCAGCCATTCCGTTGGCCTGCGGATAATGTGGACTTGACGTGGAATGTACAAAATCATATTCCCTGCTGAAAGCACTGAACTCTGTAGAAGCGAACTGCATGCCATTATCACTCACCAGCTCCATTGGAATGCCCCAGCGGGCGAACAAGCTCTTCAGGCGAATGATAACGGCCTGACTTGTGATATCATTCAGGGGTGCTATTTCCAAATACCTGGAATAGTAGTCGATAACAACAAGAAACTTTTTCCCGTGCAGTTCGCACAAATCAGCAGCTATTTTCTGCCACGGCCCCGCAGGCAGCGGAGTAGACATTAAGGGCTCCCTTCTCTGAGTAGGCCGGCGTTCCCGGCAAAAGGCACATTTAGACACGTGATTTGCAATGTCGGAGCTGATCCCAGGCCACCACACAGCTGTGGCTGCTCTTTCTCTGCACTTTGTAATGCCTAAGTGGCCATCGTGAATCCTGTTTAACATCTCCTTCCTCATGCTGACAGGAATTACAATACGGTCTTGGAACAGCACCAACCCCTCCAGCTCCGTGAGCTGCGACCTCTCTGGCTGGTAAGCATTTAAAGACATCCAGGCTGCCCGGCTCTCGGGCCAGCCATCTCTTATGTACCTTATAACTTCTTGCAGATCTGTGTCCAAATATGTCTCTTTCTTTATCTCTTCCAGTTTCCTTGAAGAAATGGACTTAGAGGCCAGAACTGAATCAACATACACTTTTACATCCGACTCTGTGGAGGATTCTTCAGCAGCAGCCAGCGGGAGCCTGGACAGTGTATCTGCCACAACCAGCTGCTTCCCCGGCACATGCACTGCCTGAACATTGAACCTGAGTAGTCTCATTAAAAGTCTCTGGCATCTCAAGGGTGTTTTGTCGATGTCATAAGAATTGATAAGAGGGACTAGCGGTTTGTGGTCAGTTTCCAGACTAAATTTCTCCAAACCCACTAGATAACGCTGAAAGCGCTCACAGGCCCAAACTGCAGCCAGGCACTGAGTTTATCCATAACTATATCAAAGTTAACTTCGTCCCCTTCTTGGAAAGTAAAAGCATTGAACACTGGCTCTACATCTTTCCCCATAGAATATAAAAGAGAATTAACTTGTACTTCACCACTCTCCTTGTTCAGTTTGGATGCAATCCTGAAGCGCTGAAACCGCTGACGCCATGTGGGCCAAGCTGCAGGCTGAGAAAAGTCAAAAGGCTCAGGTGGGGTAAACTTTGACATCGTTATCATCAGAAACAGAAGCGTAGTCCAGAACTTCTGACACCATGTCATGAGATGCAGGACATATGCAGGACACAGCAATGATGGTACAACTCTATTTTATTACAGAGCATAGCAATACACATCCAGACAGGTTGATTGTACTAAACTAACTGCGACACAGACACCGGACCTAAGCCCCGCCCACATGCTAGTGACATCACATCCTGCTATCATCACACCATCCATTACTGATTATTGCTACTGTGAGCTTGCGGTAGCAATAAGTGCTCAGAAAATCAACCAGAGATCAGATATCTGGTTAATTTTCAAAATGTGACCCACTTTTTTATAATTTAATATGTATATGACTATATAGCTGCAGTATATTGATGTGTTAATATGAGTATATACACATATTAAGCTGTTTTGCACCCTCTATCATACATCTGGACAACCAGCTGCTGTCAGTGTTCACTGAAGCATTGTCAAAGAAGTCTTATGTTAAAATCCATGAACTTTGTGCTTTATTATATTCAGCGTTATTTTGGAAAATAAACGCTGTATTTTCATCTGCCGGTGCTCCTGTCTCTTCACTTTGTATTTATTGCTAACTGGATTCCCTCGCAGTGAGCACGGACGCAGGCATTCCCCTTAGTGGATTGCCTCCTCCCTCCTCTCTCCCTGGATTGGACCAGAGCACATACCAGGTGGTGACATCCAGGGCTGACGTCCAATCAAGTGAGTCGCACACGTCTGAAGAGGGTCTGGTCAGTATAGTGATGTACAGCTGGCAGACTCAAGGAGTTCCTGGGCACCACGGCCAACAAGGTATCGCAGGATAGAAGAAGGGTCCCCGATGAACAAGGACCGATAGTATTCTGTGTCCAGAGGTCAGACCGGAAACAGATAACCCCCAAGGACTGGACGCGGTAAGTCGGCCCCCAGGGCCGCACAGTTTTATTCATAGTGTGTAGGACTTTTTGTTACTCCTGATATATACACATATTAACACATAAATATATATTTGCATATAGGTTCTGATGCTGTCTCTGACAACATTAAAACGAGGCTCCCATTGTAGCCTATGGAAGTACGCTCTTGTAAGCTCGTGTTCGCATTGCTGTTAACTTGTAATACCAGCACACTTTAGCGTGCTCTGGTATTATACAGTGGACTGTGGAGCGCAAATATTGCTTTCATGAAAACGATGTTTAGCGCTCCACTTATAATCTGGCCCTTATTGTTCAATCTCCATTTAATTGATAACCCTTCTGGTGCCGATTGACTGCGAATCTGCAGGTGGCGGCGTTGCACCAGCAGTTCACAAGAACTGCTGGTGCAATGATAAATTGAATGGATGTGCGGCGGACATGGTTTGCTATAGCGGATCATGTCCGTCCGCACAATGATAAATGGACCCCCATGTGTTTATCTACATTTTAATTATTAAAGGGACATGAAACCCAATTCTTTTCTTTCATAATTTAGAAAGAGTATGTAATTTTAAACAACTTTATAATTTACCTTTATTATCTAATTTGCTTCATTCTCTTGATATCCTTTGCTGAAAAGCATATCTAGATAGGCTCAGTAGCTGCTGATTGGTGGCTCCACAATGCCTCATGTGATTGGCTCACCCATGTGCATTGCTATTTCTTCAATAAAGGATATCCAAAGAAAGAAGCACAAGCATGGAAACAGAAATCTCCTCCCACCATCTCACAAATCATAGCCACAGCACACTTCCTCCAGAAAATGGAATCATACTCCTATTCAGTCTTAGACAAAATGGACTCCTATATAGATATCTGGTCTCCATGGATGGAGAAGTTTCCACCCTGAAAATCTGCGAGATACTCCAACCCTCCATCCCTCATTTCCCCTTCCTCCCCCCCTTCTCCCCCCCCCCCCTTTTTTTTCCCCCTACCTACATTCCCATCATCCTTGTAACGATCTACGAGAAGTACACTCCTATGAGATACTCAAAGCAAAATGAGAACCAAGAGTGCATCCCAGAGTCCTGTGGGTAATTTTTGACCTATGGCCCTGCAATTCTAGTCCTGACATTATAAAAAGTTTTTGTTATATATAGCGTGCTACCTCTTTCATTATTGTTTGTATTTAGCACTTATCTAGCACTTTATATTGTTTCTGAAATACTCTATGTAACTTTTGTCACTATATGAACGTACACATATCCCTGCGTGGATACACAAGACAGTTACGATTGTATTCTTTTATATGCCTTGTTCTCACAATAAAAAGAATTTAACAAAGAAAGAAGCACATTAGATAATAAAAGTACATTGGAATGTTGTTTGAAATTGTATTCTCTAGCTGAATCATGAAAGAAAAATTTTGGGTTTAGTGTTCCTTTAAGCATGTGCACTTGTTGATGTGAAATGAATGCCGATTATGGCATCGGCATCTGGCAATTTTAGGTGCCGGATTTATTTGTGTAATAGTGCTAAACACAAAGATCTGGATTTGCACACAAATATATGAGTTAGAGAAAATCATGCTGCTTAACTAAATACCAGTCTAGTTGTAGGTCATTTCTTTGAAAATGCGTCTATGAAACATTTTGTCAGTGAAGGAAGAGGAAGGGCAAAGAAACTTTGATTGTCACTGATAAATAATTAACATGCAATTAATGCAACATTTTTGCATTGCTGAATGGCAGATTTCTGTTTCATTACATAATTATATTACATTATCATTAGAGATTAGCGTTAAAGTAGATATCCCTCCCTCATGTCTACATCAAAAGACATGAAACTCTTGGTATTAGTAATACAAAATGTTTAATTATGAATAGTAATAAAAAAATTTTGCCCCATTTTTCTGAGAAATGAAGGTGCAGACTAAAGTCTTTACAAATCTAAAAATATTATATTCTACACAGCCATGGTTATCTCATTGCAGTAAATTATTTATATAAGTTGCCCATTGGCCTCTGCAAAGAGCATAAGATAAGATGTTTTTTTTTTCGACTCTATACTAATTTCTTCAGCATTTAACCCCTTAATGACCACAGCACTTTTCCATTTTCTGTCCGTTTGGGACCAAGGCTATTTTTACATTTCTGCAGTGTTTGTGTTTAGCTGTAATTTTCCTCTTACTCATTTACTGTACCCACACATATTATATATCGTTTTTCTCGCCATTAAATGGACTTTCTAAAGATGCCATTATTTTCATCATATCTTATAATTTACTATAATTTTTTTTATAAAATATGAGGAAAAAATAGAAAAAAAACACTTTTTCTAACTTTGACCCCCAAAATCTGTTACACATCTACAACCACCAAAAAACACCCATGCTAAATAGTTTCTAAATTTTGTCCTGAGTTTAGAAATACCCAATGTTTACAAGTTCTTTGCTTTTTTTGTAAACTATAGGGCCATAAATACAAGTAGCACTTTGCTATTTCCAAACCATTTCTTTTAAAAATTAGCGATAGTTACATTAGAGCACTGATATCTTTCAGGAATCTCTGAATATCCATTGACATGTATATATTTTTTTTTAGTAGACATCCCAAAGTATTGATCTAGGCCCGTTTTGGTATATTTCATGCCACCATTTCACCGTCAAATGCAATCAAATACAAAAAAATCGTTCACTTTTCACAAATTTTTTCACAAACTTTTGGTTTCTAACTTAAATTATTTACAAACAGCTTGTGCAATTATGGCATAAATGGTTGTAAATTCTTCTCTGGGATCCCCTTTGTTCAGAAATAGCAGACATATATGACTTTGGTGTTGCTTTTTGGTAATTAGAAGGCCGCTAAATGCCACTGCGCACCACACGTGTATTATGCCCAGCAGTGAAGGGGTTAATTAGGGAGCATGTAGGGAGCTTTTTGGGGTAGTTTTAGCTTTAGTGTCGTGTAGTAGACAACCCCAAGTATTGATCTAGGCCAATTTTGGTATATTTCATGCCACCATTTCACCACCAAATGCGATCAAATTAAAAAAAACGTTAATTTTTTCTCAATTTTAGGTTTCTCACTGAAATTATTTACAAACAGCTTCTGCAATTATGGCACAAATGGTTGTAAATGCTTCTCTGGGATCCCCTTTGTTCAGAAATAGCAGACATATATGGCTTTGGCATTGCTTTTTGGTAATTAGAAGGCCTCTAAATGCCGCTGCGCATCACACGTGTATTATGGCTAGCAGTGAAGGGGTTAATTATGTAGCTTGTAGGGAGCTTGCAGGGTTAATTTTAGCTTTAGTGTAGAGCTCAGCCTCCCACCTGAAACATCAGACCCCCTGATCCCTCCCAAACAGCTCTCTTCCCTCCCCCACCCCACAATTGTCCCCGCCATCTTAAGTACTGGCAGAAACTCTGCCAGTACTAAAATAAAAGGTATTTGGCCCTTTTTTTAAAAAATAAAAAAAGCATATTTACATATGCTGATGTGTAGGATCCCCCCTTAGACCCCAACCTCACTGATCCCCCACCAAACTGCTCTCTAACCCTTCCCCTCTGCAATAATGGGCACCATCTTGGGTACTGGCAGCTGTCTGCCAGTACCCAGTTTTGTAACAAAATGTGCCTTTTTTTAAAAAAAAATTCCCATTTCTGTAGTGTAGCTTCCCCCCCCCCCCGAGACCAACCCCCAACCCCTTCCAGGTCCCTTAGATGATATTTTACAGTAATTGTGTTTTTAATTTTTAACCTTTTTTTTCTGTAGTGTAGCGGTTCCCACCCGCTCCCGCCCCGTGCACGGGCCCGTCCAACACCCCCCATGCACGCGCACGCTCCCGTGCGTGCCCCCGTAGCTTCCGCCCCCAATCCCGCCCCCCTCCACTCCACACTGAGCACCGATGGCCGCCCACCCGCCTCCCACGTAAGCTCCCACCCACCAACGATACCGGCCACCGATGTCCGGTGCAGAGAGGGCCACAGAGTGGCTCTCTCTGCATCGGATGGCCAAGGGGGGTTATTGCAGGATGCCTCCATATCGAGGCATCACTGCAATAACCGGAAAGCAGCTGGAAGCGAGCAGGATCGCTTCCAGCTGCTTTCCAGACCAAGGACGTACGCCACACGTCCTCGGTCATTAACTGCCTTTTTTTTGAGGACGTGTGGCGTACGTCCTTGGTCGTTGAGGGGTTAAAAAACTATTAAATGAAAAAAAAATGCATAGGCATATTGTTCCCAGACTAATCTGTGCTTTGATTACAATATTATGTGTAGCATTTCTAGTATTTATTGTATCCTACTGTAAATGTCGGTTGCTTTACCATAAGTGTATGTTAATATATTTTATGTTGTATTTGTCCATTTTTTAAAAGACAACACTATTTATTGCATTAAAGTGATGGTAAATCCTAGCGTTTGAGAAACACTAGGATTTACCAGTGGAACAAATAAAGGGGACTTTCAGTCATGAAGTATAAAATACTTCATGCTGAATGTTCCTTTATTTGTTTGAAGCTTTCACCACACTGAGCTCCTCAGGCAGCCCACGGCAGAACGCTATTTTGCTGTGAGGTGACATTTCCACCTCTTCGCCAATAGCCATGCGGGCCAGCTGGTGCCATCCCGGAAAGCTAGCACACTATTGGCGAAGAGGTGGAAACATCATCTCACAGCAAAATAGCGTTTTTGCTGTGGGTTGCCTGAGGCACTCATCGCGGTGAACGTTTTAGACAAATAATGGTAGTGGAAGGCATAATTGTGCATGTAACGTCTTAAGGGTTATGCTGCCTGACTGAAATGTGAAGCTGTGCAGTGTGTGAGTTTGCAACATTTTTTGCAATATGTGGGGTGGGGACTCATACCTCTTATAAAATTGCATGCATGCTGGTACACTTCCTCTTTCTTGTCTGCAACTGCTGGAGAAAGGTTTTTTTTCCCCGCCCATCCCTCCCTTGTTGTTAACATGTTGAATTGTTGTTTTTCAGGAGGTGCGGCACTGAGGGAACGGCTGCCATTAGGGTGGTTGCAGGACTTTGGCGGGGGCATGCCTAATCAGGCTAGCTAATCGTAAGCCCAAAGTAGTAACAATTTTTGGCTTCACATCAAGGGCGCTTGTTGTGCATCTTGCGCCTGATGTCGACCTTACTGGGTCTGGAGCAATTTTTTCTGGGAGTGAAGGTAGAAATTACCGGCTGGCGTGGCGGGGTCCCGGCCGAATAATTTTTATGGTTTCCGCGAGGGTGTGGTCGAGCTAATGGGAGGGGCATGATGTAGCAAGTCGCAGCTTGTAACGCCTCTCCCCGTGGGCCTGCTGACCTAGAAACCCCTTGTGGATGATGCCAGCCTTTGAAGGGCAATGTTCGGCAGGAGCATTGCGACAACCGATCTGGGCCGGTGACCTCACTACGCTTGCTGTAGATACTAAGTTATTGCTAGTTTTAGGATATAGATTAGTCTCAGATGCCGCCACCTATTGATATAAGCCTTATGCTTCACAAGTTAAATAAGTTTAGAATTTGCCTGGTTTTGTTTAATAAACGCGACCTTGCTTCACGGTCTTATACCTCCAACTATGTGTCTGTGTTTTTATTGGGTAAGGTGGAAATGAAGTCATGGTGATTTGACCCTTAAGGAACTTTCAGTATGAAGTATTTTATACTTCATGACTGAAAGTCCCCTTTATTTGTTCCACTGGCAAATCCTAACGTATCACAAATGCTAGGATTTACCATCACTTTAACTAATTGTTGACATTCAAAATGTCATGCCAGTTATGCTTTTCTGAGAATGAGATATTATTGGTAGTTGGATGATTGTATTCCCTCTATATTATTTTATTCTAACTTGCCAACATAGTTCGATTTTTTCCTATATCTGTCAGTATCTTTCGACTTTGAATTAGACCTTTGTCCTAAGCCTCATATATTAAATTAATAATGCATTTGACACACTATTCTTCATTAGGACTTTGCCTATCTTTTTATCAATAGTCACATGCCAGATTAGATAGCTGATTGAAAGTACAAAAAGGAAACACAGCAGCACTGGTGCAAGGAAAATCCAGGGCCAAAAAAGTAAAACAAAATTTACCTTTATTAGAACGATTTACATAAGTACACAAATGAGCTTCCCTGACTAGTTTCGTGCTCACCAGAGCACTTAATCATAGGGTAAGTTGCTAGGTGTGAACCCTCCCTTTTTAAAGGGAAAGAAACACCTGTTAGTGATTAGTTAAATTTACATGCATATTAAAATTCAATGTATGTATGGGAACCTATGAGTGCACATACACATTGAAAAATCAATCAATCACAAAACAAACAAAATCTGTTACAAATCACGTGCACAATGTCTAAGGAGAAAACGATGTTAAAAATAACATATTGCAAAAAGGATCGATATGTACAAACGCTGCAAAAGATAATAATGTCAGAGACCAAAAACAATATTTGTAATTGTAGGTGACAAATTACAATAAATATCCATGTATGTAAGTATCTATATATACAGATATATTGTAAAAATAAATTCTAAAATTATTGAAAATGTCCCCCTAAAGAAAAGGAGGGGAACAAGTACATACAAATCATGGATATTAAATTGTTACAAAAAAGCCTTACATGTCCAACCATATGAAACATAATATGCAAACATGCATATTTAAAGTGTAGTCAAAAAAGAACGAAAGAAAGAAAGAAAACACTCCATTAAATAACACAAAAAAACCACAAAAAATATATACATGTATAATTTTATATATGAGATAAAGATATATGCATAATGTAAAAAACATTTAAAGCAATACATTTCTCAATGTTATTAAATGGAGCATTACAAGGACCACTTTACTTATTGATTCAAAAAGGAAGGACAAGTAAAGAACATCAGTCTAACAATATTAATCTAACAATGTCAATGTAACCAATATTGGGCTGACCTGTAACCAGTGATGTTTGTACCATATAGTACAGTGGGTGGCATATAAAGAGAATACTACTCAACAAAGTAGCTCATATCCCACTCCTTGTTCAAACCCAGGGGTGTGATAGTTCTGAGCTTATAGATCCAGTATAGTTCTTGTTTCTGTAAAAGTTTACATCTATCACCACCCCTGGGTGGGAACATGACGCGGTCAATTACCTGTACCTTCATATTAAAGACACTAGTCATGTGTACAAGATTGAAATGTCTTGCAACCGCTGATTCTTTGACATACTCTCTAGTGTCCCTCACATGTTCCCTAATTCGAGATCTTAATTCTCTGGTCGTTTGGCCAGTATATTGCAGAAAACATTGCTTACACTCAAGCAAGTACACAACATAGGTACTTCTGCAATTTGCATAAAATTTATGAGAGAATTCCTCACTAGTTTGGGTGCTTTTAAAGCCATTACCTATACCAATAAAGCTGCAAGTGACACAAGGGCCATGTCCACATCTATAGGTCCCCTTCCTTCTAATCCAATCACTTTTGTCCTTACCTCCTGAATGTATTAAACTGGGAGATAGTTTAGAAGACAAGGTTGGGGGCTTTTTTGACACAAATTTACAGTTTCCAATAAGGGGTCTCAACACCTCATCCTCATTAAGTAGATGGAGATTCTTCTTCAGAATAGAGCAATGTCAGGATATACATCTCTGCCATATACACTATCCTTGGTTGTACTGTCCCTTTAAGGATCACTGCTTCTCATACCTGTCTCCACCCTATTTAAGGCACACCTGTTTCACTCATTCTTTGCTTAGTATTGATATACACTTCAATTGCCTAGCCAGTTTTGTCTGAACTCTGCTCACTCAAATTTGCTACCAGCAAGTTTTTCTTTGGATTCAAGTTTTCTCACGAATTTTGCTGCTGTTGCTTTTTACTTGCAACCTTCATTTTCCTCTGAAACTCCTGTGATTTACTAACCTCCACTTGAATTGTTTTCTTACAATTACCTTGGACGCTACTGCTCCTGTCTCCTGTCTCAGCACTTCCACGGAGCTCCGCAACTACCGCGGTGACGTCACACGCCAGCTGCTCTCTCTCTCGCTACTCAGCTCTAGCCTGCTCTTCCGACTACGCTGTAAGTGTTACTACTTCTGACTCTCAGCCTTGATATGTGCCAGCACTATAACGCTTACCATTATAATATTCTCAAAATGCATATGTCTTCTTGTCAGTGTTCTTTTGTTTATTAACATTGTTCCAACCTTCGCATATATCTACTCTCATATGTGATTCTCCAAGTTTACTTACAAAAGCCTGTTGAAACTTCATATAATTACTGATCGTTCATTCTGACCATTTATCTCCTATAAATTTGGGTATTCTGATTAACATCTTACCGGAGGAACTGTGTTTCATGTTTTCACTGCAGACTAGAGTGTAGCCACTCTTTTCAGCCTGCAATAGGGTTAACATAGCGAATCTCCTCCTTTACATTAATTACAGCCTGCTGATACAGGAAAGCCGCCTTCACACATCCTGTGACTATTGTGGTTTTCAGTATCTTCTTGCTACATACATTCTCTATTGTTGCCACCTTCCATCTCAGCAGTTGTGATTCACCTGACCTGTTCAAAATACTGTGTCTTTATTTTAGATTTCCTAAACCAGTGTGACAGAATACTAAGCCTTTTAAAACCTATGGATCCAGCTGAGATTAACACTCACATGCAGGCATTAACACAAAGAGTAGATTTGTTAACAAATGGTTTAAACGCATTAAAAGTGGAGAATGATAACCTTAAAGCATACATTAGGGATGTAGTAGACAAAAGAACACCTATATATGAACCCCAGGTTAGTCCTCCAGATTGTTTCTATGGAGACAGGACTCTCTACAGAGAGTTTAAAAATGCATGCCTGTTATTGTTTGCTTTGAGACCTCATACCTACCCAAACGATAGGATTAGAGTACTCACGACCATATCTTACCTTAGAGGTGAACCCCGTACATGGGCAAACACTTACTTTGAGAATAATGAAGAGATATTGAATTCTTTGGATAATTTTTTTGTCTCAATGGATCAATTGTATGAGGATCCATACAAACAGCTTACAGCTGAAAACGCCATGCGTGGCCTTAAGCAAAAGAAGAGGGTAGTCGAAGACTACATCACAGAATTTAAAAAATGGGCAAAGGACTCTCAATGGAACAATCTGTCCCTTAGGAACCAGTTCAGACTCGGCCTCTCTGAGGGAATAAAAGACGAGTTGTCTCGCACAGATATCCCAGATACCTTAGAAGAGCTCATGTCACTTAGTATTACAATAGATAGGCGCCTCAGGGAAAGGTACCAAGAAAAGACTGGGCATGACTCTAACCCTAGGAAAACTTCCTACCCCACACATGCCTCTTCCTTACACAAAAACACCCCTGAACCCATGGACATTGCCTTCATCAAAGGTCCTCTGTCTCCTCAAGAGAAGCTCAGACGTCGTTCCAATAATCTATGCCTGTACTGTGCCTCTGACGAACACACTGTGAAAGACTGCCCTTCCCTCCTAAAACAAAACAAGGGTAAGACCTTAACAGACTTTTATTGTTGTACTACTCAACAGAGTTCAGTTACTTACATAAAAATCCCTCTTCTGTTACAGTGGGAACAACTTCGTCTTCACGCCACCGCGATAATTGATTCTGGTGCCACGGCTTCTTATATAGATAAGGAATTTTGCACTGTAAATAAAATACCACTGATGCAGAAACAGTCTCCTGTTTATTTGAGAGGGATAGATGGAAAAAATATTTCTTCTGGGCCTGTTGAATTTCATACCATACCCCTACTTGTGGTCTCTCATGATCAGCATAGAGAATATCTCTCTTTCGATGTAATAAATTGCCCGGTCTCTCAGGTGGTTTTGGGGATGCAATGGTTGCATGCACACAACCCCCAGATAGACTGGTCCAATTCCACACTTAATTACAATTCATCATACTGCCAAAGTACTTGTCTCCCCAGTACAGTATTACAGATTTCTGACACTCCGGACATACCACCCATACCAGAGGTTTATAGCGATTTTTCTGATGTTTTTAGCAAAAAGGAGGCAGAGAGTCTGCCTCCACATAGAAAATACGACTGCCCCATAGACATACTCCCTGGGTCAGAGATCCCGATTGGGCACATATTTCCCTTATCTCATACTGAGCTAAAACACCTAAAGACATATTTAGAAGAGAACCTTAGAAAAGGGTTCATCCGACCCTCGACCTCGCCGGCTGGGGCCGGAATATTTTTTGTTAAAAACAAAGACGGCACTCTTAGACCTATAGTCGATTACCGTCAGCTAAATAAAATTACGGTAAAAAACCGCTACCCTTTACCCCTCATACCAGAGCTTATTGAGAGACTAGAGGGAGCTAAGTTTTTTACAAAATTGGATTTAAGGGGTGCTTACAACCTTCTCCGAATAAGATCAGGAGACGAATGGCTGACTGCGTTCCGAACCCGTTATGGTTTATTCGAGTACGTAGTCATGCCATTCGGGTTGTGTAATGCGCCTGCTGCTTTTCAGCACTTAATAAATGATCTTTTTAGAGACCTCCTTGATGTCAACATAGTCATATACCTAGATGATATTCTCATCTACTCTAAAACTTTAGAACAGCACATTCTACATGTGAGGCAAGTTCTTTCCCGGCTTAGAAGCAATTTCCTCTATGCAAAAGCTGAAAAATGTGTTTTCAATTCCCAGACCATATCTTTCCTTGGATATGAAATATCCCCTTCAGGAATTTTTATGGAGAATAAAAAAATTGAAGCAGTACTGAACTGGCCTACCCCAAAGACCAGACGCCAGGTTCAATCCTTTATGGGTTTCGCAAACTTCTACCGTAAGTTTATCAAAGATTTTTCTAAACTGGCAACTCCTCTAACCACACTCACAAAAGTCAAGATTCCATTCAAGTGGACTCAAGACTGTCAATCAGCTTTTAATACACTCAAACAGAAATTCACCAGTGCACCCATTCTACGTTTTCCTGACCCAAAACTTCAGTTCATTTTAGAGGTTGATGCATCCAACTTCGCAATTGGAGCAGTACTATCACAACGGGAGAATCTAGATAAACCTCTCCATCCTGTCGGTTTTTATTCCAGGACCTTAAACATCTCTGAACAAAACTATCCTATCGGGGATAAAGAACTACTTGCAATTAAACTATCCCTGGAACATTGGCGACATCTTTTAGAGGGTACTACCTACCCTACTCTCATCTATACTGATCACCGTAACCTTCAGTATTTAAAAACCTCCCGAACACTCACCTCCCGTCAAGTTAGATGGAATTTGTTTTTCTCACGTTTTAATTTCCTTATTACCTATCGACCTTCAACAAAAAATCAGAAAGCTGATGCACTTTCTCGCATACCACCTGAGTCCATCTCACAACCATCTCAACAAAGTATAATTCCTTCGGAAAATTTCCTCTGTTTCACATACGACACCAGGCCTATTATTCATACCGAACAACAGAAGGATTCTTTAAAACCACTACAGGAACTACAGTTGAAGTCCGATGGATGTTATTATCATGGCTCCCGTTTATACATTCCTCCCATACTCCATCTACCTCTGCTGGAATCATTACATGACTCTCCACTCGCTGGTCACCCTGGTATAAAAAAGACCCTGGAATTAGCGAAAAGGAGTTATTGGTGGCCAAATATGACTGCCGATGTATCCCAACATGTCCACTCCTGCAGCATTTGTACCATATCAAAAAGGAATAAACAACCACCATATGGTCTTTTACTGCCTTTACCTACTCCTAAGACACCGTGGTCCGAAATTGCTCTCGATTTTATAGTCGACCTACCTCTTTCCTCAAGGTACAACACCATCATGG
This sequence comes from Bombina bombina, assembly GCF_027579735.1. Lineage (NCBI taxonomy): Eukaryota > Metazoa > Chordata > Amphibia > Anura > Bombinatoridae > Bombina > Bombina bombina. The sequence goes on along the minus strand of NC_069500.1, from coordinate 268,032,191 downwards.
TTGTAGTGGATCTTTTCACAAAAATGTGTCATTTTATCCCGTACCATAAACTACCTACTTCAATAGAAACTGTTCAGCTTCTTATTTCTAATGTCATCAAGCTGCATGGCCTGCCAAAGACCGTTTTAAGTGACAGAGGCACTCAATTCTCCAGTAAACTCTGGTCGGAGTTCTGCAAACTCTTCCATATTGACAGGCGGCTTACAACCGCATACCATCCCCAGTCAAATGGACAGACCGAACGCTGTAACCAATGGCTGGAACAATTCCTAAGGTCTTTTTGTTCTTCTGAACAACATCTTTGGGCGGACTTACTACCATACGCTGAATTTTGCTATAACAACACCTTACATGCCACCACTAATCAAACTCCATTCTACTCAAATTACGGATTTCATCCAACATTCCAATTGTATCCTACTCAAGATTCTTCTTCTCCTTCAATCGCTGAGCTTTCCCAAAGCATTTCCTCGAATTTCACTCGTATTGAATCCTCCATTGAAAACGCAAAAAGGCTCTATAAACGGTACTACGACAGACGCAGGACAGCTCCTCCAAAATATGAAGTAGGTGACTTGGTATGGCTTTCTACAAAACATTTACGTATGAACACTCCATGCAGGAAGTTATCCCCACTCTTTGTTGGTCCTTATCCCATAGCTCATATCGTCAATGCCAATGCTGTTCGTCTCACCCTACCTCCTACTATGAAAATCCACCCGACATTTCATGTCTCCCTTCTGAAACCTTACCGGGCAGTGAGGGGTTCCGCCTCATCTTCTTCTCTTCCTCTGGTTTCTGTCGACCCTGATATCGAATATGAGGTTCAATCCATCAAAGATTCCCGCATGATGAATGGGGTTTTACAGTACCTGGTAAGCTGGAAGGGTTACCCACCTGATGAGGATTCTTGGGAACCCTCTGTTAACATCTCCGCACCCAGGTTGGTGTCTCGTTTTCATCAACGGAATCCCGACTCTCCTGGACCCTGAGCTCCGGAGTCGCTCTTTGAAGGGGGGATCCTGTCAGGATATACATCTCTGCCATATACACTATCCTTGGTTGTACTGTCCCTTTAAGGATCACTGCTTCTCATACCTGTCTCCACCCTATTTAAGGCACACCTGTTTCACTCATTCTTTGCTTAGTATTGATATACACTTCAATTGCCTAGCCAGTTTTGTCTGAACTCTGCTCACTCAAATTTGCTACCAGCAAGTTTTTCTTTGGATTCAAGTTTTCTCACGAATTTTGCTGCTGTTGCTTTTTACTTGCAACCTTCATTTTCCTCTGAAACTCCTGTGATTTACTAACCTCCACTTGAATTGTTTTCTTACAATTACCTTGGACGCTACTGCTCCTGTCTCCTGTCTCAGCACTTCCACGGAGCTCCGCAACTACCGCGGTGACGTCACACGCCAGCTGCTCTCTCTCTCGCTACTCAGCTCTAGCCTGCTCTTCCGACTACGCTGTAAGTGTTACTACTTCTGACTCTCAGCCTTGATATGTGCCAGCACTATAACGCTTACCATTATAATATTCTCAAAATGCATATGTCTTCTTGTCAGTGTTCTTTTGTTTATTAACATTGTTCCAACCTTCGCATATATCTACTCTCATATGTGATTCTCCAAGTTTACTTACAAAAGCCTGTTGAAACTTCATATAATTACTGATCGTTCATTCTGACCATTTATCTCCTATAAATTTGGGTATTCTGATTAACATCTTACCGGAGGAACTGTGTTTCATGTTTTCACTGCAGACTAGAGTGTAGCCACTCTTTTCAGCCTGCAATAGGGTTAACATAGCGAATCTCCTCCTTTACATTAATTACAGCCTGCTGATACAGGAAAGCCGCCTTCACACATCCTGTGACTATTGTGGTTTTCAGTATCTTCTTGCTACATACATTCTCTATTGTTGCCACCTTCCATCTCAGCAGTTGTGATTCACCTGACCTGTTCAAAATACTGTGTCTTTATTTTAGATTTCCTAAACCAGTGTGACAAGCAAATTTCATTGTATTGGCTCGAATACTCTGTTGAAAAAACTACAGTCTCTTGTGTTATATTACTGTGTCTCACAGATCCCTGAACCAACTCTCCCTGTGATTTTTCCCTTACCTCCACATAATTCTGGTGAAGTAAAGAATCATTGTAACCTCTTAACTTGAGTCGCTCAATTAAGGCCATGGCTTGTTCTTCGAACAAAGCATCTGAATTAGTATTTCTGCGCAACCGCAATAATTGGCCCCTTGGAATTGAGCGCACCAAATGAGGAGGATGACATGATTTAGCATGAAGTATAGTGTTTCCTGCTGTTTTTTTACGATATGTGTCACTGATGATCATTCCATGTACCTCATCTCCTTTTAAGGTCAAGTCAAGAAAATTAGCCACTTCTCCAAAAGTGTCACCAACAAAATTAAGATTAAACTCATTTTGGCTTAAATAGGCTAAAAAGCCATCATAATCGAAAGGTTCCTTGATGACAAATATCAGATCATCTATGAAACGCATAAAAAAGATGATCTGATCCCTAAACGGGTTGTCATGGCTATATAGGTACTTGTCCTCCCAGAGTCCCACGTACAGGTTTGCGAACGAGGGGGCGAATTTCGCCCCCATAGCCGTCCCACAAACCTGCACGTAGAACTCCTTATTAAACATAAAATAATTATGCTTAAGCAAAAAGTCAATTATGTCACAAAGGACCATTTTGGTCTCTTCAGAAAATCTGGTGTGTCCATCAAAGAAATACTTCATAGCTTGTATGCCCATGTCATGCGGGATACTTGAATAAAGGGCAGTGGCGTCCACCACTACCCATTTATATCCTTTCTCCCATTTAAGCATTTTTAATAGCTGTAAGAGGTGTGTGGAATCTCTCAGATAGCTTTTTAGACTCCTCACCAGGGGCTGTAAAACTGAATCAATCCATTCTGAGACTGGTTCAAATAGAGACCCAATCCCCGAGACAATAGGGCGTCCCGGGGGTTGGGTCAATCTTTTATGTTTCTTAGGTAAATAGTGAAAAATCGGAATCCTTGGATTCCCAGGAACCAAATTCTCAACCTGCTCCCTGGTGAGGAGTCCAATAGCCACCGTTTGCTCCAAAATGTTAATCATTTTTAGTTTGAATAAAGATGTGGGGTCTGAGCTAATCTTCCTATATGTTGTTGTATCACATAGCTGTCTATTGCTTTCCAAAATATAATCACTTTTGTCCAGGATGACAACATTCCCACCCTTATCTGAATTACGAATAACAATTGATTCGTTATTTTCTAGGGTTGTTAATGCAGCCCTTTCTTTTAATGTTAAATTGAATTTTGTTTTCCTCATCTGTCCAACACTATCCTCCAGTGCTAAAATCTCTCTCTCAACCCTTTTCTGAAACATATTAAGTGCTGGTCCTCTGAATTGTGTAGGATAAAAATGTGATGAATGTTTAACAGGAATCGGAATATCTACATCTTGTGGACCATACTCTGTTTCCAATTCACATAAATCCTGTAATAAAATATTGTCTTCAAAATTCACAAATTGACCAACATTAATTCCCACAGCCTGTTCACTATCATGCGTCTGATTAGTGCTATGTTCATGCACCGAAAAAAACCTTTTTAAAGTCAGCTTCCTGACGAATTTATTTACATCTAACAGCGTTTTAAACGCCGAAAAGGTATTAGTCGGTGCAAAACCAAGCCCTTTTGATAACAAGGCTGTTTGTTCGACAGTTAGAGTAGTGCTAGACAGATTAAGTACAGTTAGTCCTTCTTGTTGGATTTTGCTTTTCTTCCCGATTTTCTTTGCTCTTCTCCCGGCTCTCCTGATCTTTTTCCTAAAGGGACAATAGTGTTATCTTTCACTTTCGGACGGACAGCTTCTTCACCCTCTTCAGAGTTACTCTGACCCGTACCATCAGATACTTGTAAGGGGATTGAAGAACAAGAAGAAGAAAGGGAAGAAGAGGAAAGCAAGGAAGAAGAAGAGGAAGAAGAGGAAGAAACAGAGAGTGGAGCAGATGCTCCACTATCATCTGACATATTCGAATCCTGTTCTGAATTTTCAGTAGATGAAAAGGCAACCCTTCTTTCACCCTTCTTCTTTAAAATAGACTTAGGTGCAACATTGCAAGCTCCTTCCTGGTTATCATTGGCTTTACTTTGCTGGGAAAAATTATTCTTCTTACTCTTGCCAGAGCCTTTCTTGAAATTCTTTGCTCTGGGTCTGCGTTGGAATAGTGACCAATTATATACTTTATTATTTGCATAGTCATCCAAATCGCGGCTAAATTTTGTACCCTTTCTCTTAGCCAATTCTTCATCAGATTTTTTTATTTTGTTTTGTTTTGTTTACAATATATCTGTATATATAGATACTTACATACATGGATATTTATTGTAATTTGTCACCTACAATTACAAATATTGTTTTTGGTCTCTGACATTATTATCTTTTGCAGCGTTTGTACATATCGATCCTTTTTGCAATATGTTATTTTTAACATCGTTTTCTCCTTAGACATTGTGCACGTGATTTGTAACAGATTTTGTTTGTTTTGTGATTGATTGATTTTTCAATGTGTATGTGCACTCATAGGTTCCCATACATACATTGAATTTTAATATGCAAGCTCCTTCCTGGTTATCATTGGCTTTACTTTGTTGGGAAAAATTATTCTTCTTACTCTTGCCAGAGCCTTTCTTGAAATTCCTTGCTCTGGGTCTGCGTTGGAATAGTGACCAATTATATACTTTATTATTTGCATAGTCATCCAAATCGCGGCTAAATTTTGTACCCTTTCTCTTAGCCAATTCTTCATCAGATTTTTTTATTTTGTTTTGTTTTGTTTACAATATATCTGTATATATAGATACTTACATACATGGATATTTATTGTAATTTGTCACCTACAATTACAAATATTGTTTTTGGTCTCTGACATTATTATCTTTTGCAGCGTTTGTACATATCGATCCTTTTTGCAATATGTTATTTTTAACATCGTTTTCTCCTTAGACATTGTGCACGTGATTTGTAACAGATTTTGTTTGTTTTGTGATTGATTGATTTTTCAATGTGTATGTGCACTCATAGGTTCCCATACATACATTGAATTTTAATATGCATGTAAATTTAACTAATCACTAACAGGTGTTTCTTTCCCTTTAAAAAGGGAGGGTTCACACCTAGCAACTTACCCTATGATTAAGTGCTCTGGTGAGCACGAAACTAGTCAGGGAAGCTCATTTGTGTACTTATGTAAATCGTTCTAATAAAGGTAAATTTTGTTTTACTTTTTTGGCCCTGGATTTTCCTTGCACCAGTGCTGCTGTGTTTCCTTTTTGTACTTTCAATCTTTTTCGGCTACACCGGCCGTTAACCAACAGCATGCACCCCTTGTGACCTGTGTAGTACCTGTAACACTCCGCCTCTGCCTCAGCTCACGGACCCAGCCGGAACTTCCGCATTTGCAGCGGCTTGTCTCTCTGTGCTCAATTAGATAGCTGATCTTACATCAGATTAATTAGCACACATCATTTAGATATAAAACCTCCATACTTTGCCCTTTATTTTATAAAATAGTAATGAAACTAATATCTTAGTAGCTTAGAAACCTTCCTGAGTTTTCTGAAAAAAGCTCCACCCCAGAGTTTCACTCATACACTGCTGATTCACAGTGTACACAGAGACTGAGGGAATCTACTAAGCTATTACTGCAAATCTAACACTGCACCAATAAAGGCTAGGGAAGGGCGAATGTGTAAATTTCCGAATTCTAATGTTAGAACGAATGAAATTCGAATTATATATCCGAATGTTGATAAGAACGAATATTCTTAAAAATTCTATAATCGAATGCTATTTACAGTTTTCGAATGTTTATAATTATATTGAATGTCCACATTCGAAATTTCGAATGTAACATTCTATTTAACAAATACTATTCAGAAGTTCAATAGTTCATGTGGTAGGGAATCTAGTAAATTGATACATAAAAGATACAAATATATCATTTTGAATGTTTCTATATGGAATATTGCATAATTCGAATATTACATTTAAAGAAAGCATTAGAAATACTATTACAAACATATAAATGTTAATTTCTCGAATTCGAATATTGCATAATTTGAATATTACATTTAAAGAAAGCATTAGAAATACTATAACAAATATAAATTCAAATTTTTCTAAATTAATATTTTCGAATGTAATCATAAAATTTGAAACCGAACATTCGAACAGAATGTTATGTAAACATTTGAAATTCGCTTCAAACGAACAAATGTTTTAAAATTCGTTTCATTTTTCGAATGTTGCAAAACATTCGCCCATCCCTAATAAAGGCCAATGCCCCTGTGACAATTGTTCTGCCTCTATGCCCTGGGCAGCCTATACTGTCATTATCTCAGACAGAATAATTCATATTATAGATGCTCACTGTAAATATATCTCATAGAGTCATATACAATATCATCTATTTATCCTAGAGGAATCTGCACGGTTTAGTTCTCTTGAATGTAAATATGTAAATGTTAAAACTTTTATGTGAGATCCCAGATAATACTATATTACAAACTTTTATCCCACTAAATAATATGGAATATGTTTACGCTTACACATTAAAAATGGTTTTTTTTCATTATCCTCAAAATAACATTTCAAAACAGTCAGGTCCAGCATAATTTTTAAAGGGACAGTCCCCTACTCCAGAAATGTTAGTGTTTAAAAAGATAGATAATCCTTTATTACCCATTCCCCTGTTTTACATAACCTACACGGTTATATTAATATACTTTTTACCTCTGTGATTACCTTGTATCTAAGCCTTTGCAGACTGCCCCCTTATTTCAGTGTTATTTTGACAGACTTGCATTTAGTCAATCAGTGCCCTCTCATTTGTAAATCCACTGGCGTGGTCACAATGTTATCGGTATGGCACGCATGAACTTACGCCCTCTAGCTGTGAAAAACTACCAAATGCATTGAAATATGGGACAGCCTTTAAGGGTTTAGAAATTAGCATATGAGCCTACCTAGGTTTAGCTTTTAACAAAGAATACCAAGAGAACAAAGCACATGTGTGAATTGGAAAGTTATTTAAAATTGCATTCCCTATCGGAATCATGAAAGTTTAATTTTGACTAGACTGTTCCTTTAATACTAGACATTTATTTGTAAAAGTGCATTCAAGTTTCAGAAAGACCAATATGTTGTTGTGTACCTCTTGCTAAATAAACATTTTTTTCCCTCATTTTATGTTGTATTTTTGTGTTAATTTATGACTTGGAGAATCACTGTAAGTACCACCCTGCAGATAATTTGTTTTCTACATATATGCATGATATTTTTCACATTAAATGAATGCTGAACAGATTTACACTATGGTAAATAATTATTTATTTTTATTGTTATGTTCTGTGTGGTCCTGCACCTCTTGCTAAATAAATGTTTTGTTTTTTTGATTTTACTATTACTGTATGGCTTAATGAAAGAATGACAGTATTTTACTAAATACCAGCCGGCATATAATTTCATGGAAGGTACTTCCTGCATACGCACATGCCATTTTCACACTAAAGGAATGCTATCAATATTTAAACTCAGATAAATTAATTATTAACCAATTTTATTTCTTTTACAACACTGAATGACAAACTGATTTCCTGTAGAAAACACATAAGAGCCATTTAACCTATTTAGTATGTATTCTCATACTGTATCTGTTTATAGTATATAGTTTATAGTATATATAACCTGTTTTACTTATTGGTCTATTCCTATGTCCTATGATGTTTGCATACCAGTATAATACTCTTTCCACCGCACCCTTTCTTATAATGACCTGAAATAAATACTATACAAGCTGTAGTAAATCATGCAGTATTCATTATATTTACTATATTAAATGCTACACAATGATTGGTTGAACAATGCATTATGTACGAGATTACAAGTTGAGCGCAAAATATCACTTCCGCAAAATCAATATTTGCGCTCAATTTAGTAATACCAGCATGTGCAAATGTTTGCTGGTATTACCAGTTCGGTGGAATGCAATTGCACGGAATCATTGTGCTCACAAGAGCGCGCTTCCATAGGCTCCAGTGGGAGCCTCGTTCTCATGCCGTCAGACACGGCATGAGAACTAGCGCAGTGAAGGGGGTAAGTCACGCAGCTAGGGTTGCCACCTCCACCATATTTTCCTGGACATTTATGAGTTATACATGCTGCAGGGTCTGCAGAGAGCAACATGAATAGTGCTGTTCAGTATCACTATTTGTGTGCTGTCCAGGGTTGAAATTCATGTTCCTACCTGCACACCCTGCAGTATGTATAACTCATAAGTGTCCAGGAAAACATGGCTGTGGTGGGAACCCTACACGCAGTGATGGGCAGCAAATGTAAATACATATGTATATGCTTTTATACATATATAGTTATGTGTTTATATGTGTATATACACAAATTAACACATAAATATACAGTCATGGCATTTCTGTCAGATAATGCACCACTTTGCAGAGTAAACATTTTTGCAATTACAAATGTTTAGGCATTCTCATGTTTATTTCTTTTGTTTGTATTGGTATGACACAAAAAAGTGGAGAGAGAAAAAGCCAAAACTGACACATTCCACTCAAAACTCTAAAAATGGACTGGACAAAATTATTGACACCCTTAATTTAATATTTGGTAGCACACCCCTTGGAAAAAATAACTGAAATTAATTGCTTCCTGTAACCATCAATGAGTTTCTTTCATCTCTCTACTGTAATGTTGGACCACTCATCTTTTGCCAACTGCTCCATGTCTCAGATTGGAAGGGTTCCTTTTCCCAACTGCTGTTTTGAGATCTCTCCACAGGTGCTCTATTGAGATTGAGATCTGGGATTGAGATCTGGGTTAATTGCTGGCCAGTTCAGTACTCTCCAGTGCTTTGTCTTAAACCATTCCTTGGTGCTTTTTGAAGTGTGCTTTGGTTCATCGTCCTACTGTAAGACCCATGACCTCTGACGGAGACCCAGCTTTCTGATACTGGGCCTTACATTGCACAACAGAATTCTTAGGTAGTCTTCAGATTTCATAATGCCATGCACACAGTTAAGGCATCCAGTGCCTAAAGCAGCAAAGCAACCCCAAAACATCCGTGAACGTCCACCATGTTTGACTGTAGGGACTGTATTCTTTTCTTAAAAAGACTCATTTTCTTTTTTTGAAAACAACATGAATTTTTTTTCGTCTGTCCACAGCACATTCTCCCAAAAGGATTTTGGTTTCCTCAGGTAAGTTTTGGCAAACTCCAATCTGGCTTTTTTATGTTTCTGTGTCAGCAGTGGGGTCCTCCCGGGTCTCCTACCATAGTGTCCCTTTTTCATTCAGATGGCTACGTAAAGTGTAAGCTGACACATTTGTACCCTGTGCCTGAAGGTCAGCTTGAATTTGTCTGGAAATTGATCAAGGTTCTTTATCAACCATTCAAACAATCCTTTGTTGCAATCTTTGATAGATTTCTTTCCTTTTGTCCACGTCCAGGGAGATTACCTACAGTGCCATGGGCTGTAAACTTTATGACAATGTTGCACACAATGGACACAGAAACATTAAAATCTCTGGAGATGGACTTGTAACCTTGAGATTGTCCATGCTTTTCCATAATTTTTGTTCTCAAATCCTCAGACAATTCTTTGCTGCTCTTTTTCTTCTCCATGCTCATTGTGGCACACAGAGACACACAATAGAAAGGTTGAGTCAATTTTTCACCATTTTATCTGGTTGCCGGTGTGATTTCTATATTGTCAGCACCTGTTAATTGATACAGGTGAGTTTAATTACAAATTAAAAGGAGCATCACAAACTTGGAATGCAATTATTTCATACAATTTTGAGAAGATGCCAATAATTTTGTCCAGTCCATTTTTGGAGTTTTGCTAGGAATGTATCAGATTTGGCTTTTTTCTCTCCACTTTATTTGTATCATACAAATACAAAGAAAATAAATAAAAAGGATAATGCCTAAACATTTATAATTGCAACAATTTTCTGGGCAAGTGGTGCATTATCTGACAGAAATGCAGGGGTGCCAATATTTTTGGTCATGACTGTATATGTATAACGGCATATTTATATACAGGCCCGTACTGAACATCGGGCATACCGTTTAAATGCCCTGTAGGCTGCACAATATTTTAACCCCGCCCGCCACAACCGCATTATTTTTATAAATTATTTGTTCAAGATTTTTTTTGTAAATAATTCATTGTAATGCATATGTTTATGATTATGTTACATAATCATAAACATATTCATTGCAATAAATAATTCACAAAAAAAATTGTATGTATGTTTATGCAACTTTGTTATATCCTTATTATTATGGCTGGGAGCGGGAAGCAGGGGAAATTATGGGCGGACCATATAATACCGGCTGGTGGCCGCTCACTGACTAGTATGACTGTCAGCTCACCTCTCACTCTGAATAGCGACAGCACAGAACGCTGCAGCAATACTGTAATGTGCCAAGCTAGTGTTGTATAAGAAATGGTTGCCCCATGGCCATCCATTTCCCCTGCACCTCAACTGCATCCGGAACTGAGCTCCGCCCCCATCTGTGACTGCCTCAAGGTGCCGCAGACTCTTCTTACCCGGCGGAGCACTTAGTGTGACCCATAGATCAGCTAGTTGTTACTAGCAATACCTGCCCTGGTGAACACTGCATTGGGAATATGGCACCTATTATATATATATGTCCTTTCACCCTGTCCTCAATGTATTATGATTATCAATGAGAGAGAGAGAGAGAGAGAGAGAGAGAGAGAGAGAGAGAGAGAGAGAGAGAGAGAGAGAGAGAGAGAGAGAGAAAAAAGATAACTCATTGTGTAGTTCATTAACAAATCTAGATAGGCCAGAAGGCTTGTTGTTTCCACAGAAAACTTCTGAATTACATTGTTTCAAATGCAGCAAAAGGTTCTGGGTAAGATATGCAAATGAGGTTCACAATGACACCCTTTACGCCAAAGCATCGCTGTTCACACAGCTTATAAGCTTAGCTAGGGTTAGTGCAGTGATTCAGGACCATCCCAGAACAGACTTGTTTGCCACTCATCAGCTGGGAGAAGATTTGAATCACTGCTGGGTGAAGTTGATTTCTGGGCAAAATACAACAACATTTAAAATTAGGGGGAGGCAAAAAGTGAGTTTTAAATCCTCCACTGCTCACAAAATATAGAGAAGATAACTCATTGTGTAGTTCATTAACAAATCTAGACAGGCCAGAAGGCTTGTTTTTCCCACAGACAACCTCTGAATTACATTGTTTCCAATACAGCAAAGGATAAGATATATACACACATATATATTTATAAGTGAGCAAGTAGTAGTAACGTCCCCTTGAGTGACTGTGCTCTTTACAGCAAGTCTTTAGGTAAGGATAAAATGAAAGCTGAAAGCTTGTCGAAGGGAGTAGGGGGGTTAGTATGTGTGTGGAACCAAACAGCTATAACAGCTATAACGGATCGGTGCGGGAGTGGCTGCAAAACTGTGAACCCCAAGGTAAGGGAAAAACTTACTTAAATGGTTCAAGGCGTCAGAGTCCCAACTTCCAATCCACCGCTCTCTGCAGCATATCAGGAGTAGGGAAGCACCCTTAGTCCGATCAAGTTACCTCCTTACCTTTCAGGGTTATTTTCACTTGCGTTGCTTCACATCAGCTACTTCTAACTCCTGTTGTTCCTCTGTTCCTTGCACTGTCCTGCGCAGTCAAACGCTGATCTCACACTGTATGGGCGGTCACTCCCCAAGTTCTCCCTTGTGATTAAACCTACACCAATGAAGAGAATGAAAAACACTGTACAAATGTTATAATCCTTAGGACCTGAAGGTGCTCAGCAATATAGGGAAATGCTTATTCAAAAGTGAAGATAAATGTAGAACAGCCGGCACTAGCTTTGGTTAAAAGTCCAAAATTTATTCAACAAGTTAAAAGGAAAAGCTGCAACAAACAGCAAAAGAGCAAAGTCTTAGTCTGACATGTTTCGGCCAGTGGCCTTAACCATAAACATAATTAAAACAATGTGTGCAGGTTAAAATAAATACCTAGTGCTGTGTCCTTATTGGTTAACCACTAATTATATGATAAAAGCCTGTGTATACTCTTGCTATTAATTAGTCTCAAATTCCCTATGCATGCCTGAATAATGGGTTAAATCTAGTGAGTGGTTGAGACAAAGGCAAGTGCTAGAAAAAGACTAGAACAACATATAAAGGAAACATAATTGTAGAGAATACCTGAAAAATTACTGACATTTTGTGAAACAATAATAATAATAACAGTAATAATAAAAATAGGAATAACAATCGGCTAGATTTAGAGTTGGGCGGTAGCCGTCAAAACCAGCGTTAGAGGCTCCTAATGCTGGTTTTTACCGCCCTCTGGTATTTGGAGTCAGTCAGGAAAGGGTCTAACGCTCACTTTACAGCCGCGACTTTTCCATACCGCAGATCCCCCTACGCCATTTGCGTATCCTATCTTTTCAATGGGATCTTTCTAACGCCGGTATGTAGAGTCTTGGCTGAAGTGAGCGTTAGAAATCTAACGACAAAACTCCACACGCAGAAAAAAAACAGGAGTTAAGAGCTTTCTGGGCTAACGCCGGTTTATAAAGCTCTAAACTACTGTGCTCTAAAGTACACTAACACCCATAAACTACCTATGTACCCCTAAACCGAGGTCCCCCCACATCGCCGCCACTCTATTAATTTTTTTTAACCCCTAATCTGCCGCTCCGTATACCGCCGCCAGCTAAGTTATCCCTATGTACCCCTAATCTGCTGCCCCTAATACCGCCGACACCTATATTATATTTATTAACCCCTAATCTGCCCCCCACAACGTCGCCGCCACCTACCTACACTTATTAACCCCTAATCTGCCGAGCGGACCGCACCGCTATGATAATAAAGTTATTAACCCCTACTCCGCCTCACTCTCGCCTCAATAACCCTAAAATAAATAGTATTAACCCCTAATCTGCCCTCCCTAACATTGCCGACACCTAACTTCAAGCATTAACCCCTAATCTGCCGACCGGAGCTCACCGCTACTATAATAAATTTTTTAACCCCTAAAGCTAATTCTAACCCTAACACTAACACCCCCCTAAATTAAATATAATTTTTATCTAACGAAATAAATTAACTCTTATTAAATAAATTATTCCTATTTAAAGCTAAATACTTACATGTAAAATAAATCCTAATATAGCTACAATATAAATTATAATTATATTGCAGCTATTTTAGGATTAATATTTATTTTACAGGCAACTTTGTAATTATTTTAACCAGGTACAATAGCTAAAATAGTTAAAATAATTACAAAATTACCTGTAAAATAAATCCTAACCTAAGTTACAATTAAACCTAACACTACACTATCAATAAATTAATGAAATAAAATACCTACAATTATCTGCAATTAAACCTAACACTACACTATCAATAAATTAATTAAATACAATACCTACAAATAACTACAATTAAATAAACTAACTAAAGTACAAAAAATAAAAAAGAACTAAGTTACAAAAAATAAATTTTTTTTACAAACATTAGAAAAATATTACAACAATTTTAAACTAATTACACCTACTCTAAGCCCCCTAATAAAATAACAAAGACCCCCAAAATAAAAAAATGCCCTACCCTATTCTAAATTAAAAAAGTTCAAAGCTCTTTTACCTTACCAGCCCTGAAAAGGGCCATTTGCGGGGCATGCCCCAAATAATTCAGCTTTTTTGCCTGTAAAAAAAAACATACAATACCCCCCCCAACATTACAACCCACCACCCACATACCCCTAATCTAACCCAAACCCCCCTTAAATAAACCTAACACTAAGCCCATGAAGATCTTCCTACCTTATCTTCACCATGCCAGGTTCACCAATCGCTCCAGGCTCCGAAATCTTCATCCAAGCCCAAGCGGGGGCTGGCGATCCATAATCCGGCTGAAATCTTCTATCAAGCGGCGGCTGAAGAGGTCCAGAAGAGGCTCCAAAGTCTTCATCCTATCCGGGAAGAAGAGGAGATCCGGACCGGCAGCCATCTTGATCCAAGCGGCATCTTCTATCTTCATCCGATGAGGAACGGCTCCATCTTGAAGACCTCCAGCGCGGATCAATCTTCTTCCGACGTCCAACTGAAGAATGAAGGTTCCTTTAAGGGATGTCATCCAAGATGGCGTCCCTCGAATTCCGATTGGCTGATAGGATTCTATCAGCCAATCGGAATTAAGGTAGGAAAATTCTGATTGGCTGATTGAATCAGCCAATCAGAATCAAGTTCAATCTGATTGGCTGATCCAATCAGCCAATCAGATTGAGCTCGCATTCTATTGGCTGATCGGAACTTGATTCTGATTGGCTGATTCCATCAGCCAATCAGAATTTTCCTACCTTAAATCCGATTGTATGGTTTTTTTTACAGGCAAAAGAGCTGAATTATTTGGGGCATGCCCCGCAAATGGCCCTTTTCAGGGCTGGTAAGGTAAAAGAGCTTTGAACTTTTTTAATTTAGAATAGGGTAGGGCATTTTTTTATTTTGGGGGTCTTTGTTATTTTATTAGGGGGCTTAGAGTAGGTGTAATTAGTTTAAAATTGTTGTAATATTTTTCTAATGTTTGTAAATATTTTTTTATTTTTTGTAACTTAGCTTTTTTTATTTTTTGTACTTTAGTTAGTTTATTTCATTGTATTTATTTGTAGGTATTTTATTTAATTTATGTATTGATAGTGTAGTGTTAGGTTTAATTGTATTTATTTGTAGGTATTTTATTTAATTAATTTATTGATAGTGTAGTGTTAGGTTTAATTGTAGATAATTGTAGGTATTGTATTTAATTAATTTATTGATAGTGTAGTGTTAGGTTTAATTGTAACTTAGGTTAGGATTTATTTTACAGGTAATTTTGTAATTATTTTAACTAGGTAGCTATTAAATAGTTATTAACTATTTAATGGCTATTGTACCTGGTTAAAATAAATACAAAGTTGCCTGTAAAATAAATATTAATCCTAAAATAGCTACAATATAATTATAATTTATATTGTAGCTATATTAGGGTTTATTTTACATGTAAGTATTTAGCTTTAAATAGGAATAATTTATTTAATAAGAGTTAATTTATTTCGTTAGATTTAAATTATATTTAACTTAGGGGGGTGTTAGTGTTAGGGTTAGACTTAGCTTTAGGGGTTAATACATTTATTATAGTAGCGGTGAGCTCCGATCGGCAGATTAGGGGTTAATTATTGTAGGTAGCTGGCGGCGACGTTGTGGGGGGCAGATTAGGGGTTAATAAATATAATATAGGGGTCGGCGGTGTTAGGGGCAGCAGATTAGGGGTACATAACTATAATGTATGTTGCGGCGGTGTACGGAGCGGCAGATTAGGGGTTAATAATAATATGCAGGTGTCAGCGATAGCGGGGGCGGCAGATTAGGGGTTAATAAGTGTAAGGCTAGGGGTGTTTAGACTCGGGGTAAATGTTAGGGTGTTAGGTGCAGACTTAGGAAGTGTTTCCCCATAGAAAACAATGGGGCTGCGTTAGGAGCTGAACGCTGCTTTTTTGCAGGTGTTAGGTTTTTTTTCAGCTAAAACTGCCCCATTGTTTTCTATGGGGGAATCGTGCACGAGCACGTATTTGAAGCTGGCCGCGTCCGTAAGCACCGCTGGTATCAAGAGTTGCAGTGGCGTTAAATATGCTATATGCTCCCTTTTTGGAGCCTAACGCAGCCATTCTGTGAAATACCAGCGGTGATTAAAAGGTGCGGGGGAAAAAAAGCACGCGTAGCTAACGCACCCCTTTGGCCGCAGAACTCTAAATCTAGCCGAATGTATTGTAAGTAAATAAGCTATTTAACAGACACTAATTGATTGATATATACATATCCATATAAGCTTGTGAAAAACTTTTGTACTTGATATTCTTTACTACTATTCCATTTTGTATGACTTGTATATTGTACTACTTATGCGCATGTCCAATTCTGAACTGCAGATAACTTTATTAATGTAAGGCATTGCCTATCTAGTGTGATATATATATATACTTTTATGAAATACTACTACTATCTCACTGTATTATTGTATTGTCTTTTTGTCTGTGTGTACATTTGAAAAGCTCTATTCTCCTATATGTCTATTTATTTGTTTGTCTTCTGTTTATAGTTATAAAACTCCGACTGATATTAATGTAGATAGCTAGTTGAATTACTTATTAGAAGCCATTTAGGTACAAGGGTTTGTCTCTAAAGATATATCTAAAAAGAAATATCTAAAAAGAAAAAGAATTGTCAAAAGGCGAGGGATACTAGAAGATAAATTCCTACTACTTTTTGTCCAATTTAATGTGGAAGTAATCAGCTTTCAAAAACCTAAAACCTAAATATTAGTTCCAGAGATCCTTTGTAATATAGGATTGATACAAGGTTAATATTACTAATAGATTACTATCTGACAATATGCATATGCAAATAGATATGTGTATATATATATATATATATATATATATATATATATATATTGGGGCAAAAAAGTATTTAGTCAGCCACCAATTGTGCAAGTTCTCCCACTTAAGAAGATGAGAGAGGCCTGTAATTTTCATCATAGGTATACCTCAACTATGAAAGACAAAATGTGGAAACAAATCCAGCCAATCACATTGTCTGATTTGGAAAGAATTTATTTGCATATTATGGTGGAAAATAAGTGTTTGGTCACCTACAAACAAGCAAGATTTCTGGCTCTCACAGACCTGTATCTTCTTCTTTAAGAGGCTCCTCTGTCCTCCACTCATTACCTGTATTAATGGCACCTGTTTGAACTTGTTATCAGTATAAAAAAGACACTTGTCCACAACCTTAAACAGTCACACTCCAAACTCCACTATGGTGAAGACCAAAGAGCTGTCGAAGGACACCAGAAACAAAATTGTAGACATGCACCAGGCTGGGAAGACTGAATCTGCAATAGGCAAGCAGCTTGGTGTCAAGAAATCAACTGTGGGAGCAATAACTAGAAAATGGAAGACAAACAAGACCACTGATAATCTCCCTCGATCTGGGGCTCCACGCAAGATCTCACCCCGTGGGGTCAAAATAATTACAAGAACGGTGAGCAAACATCCCAGAACCACACGGGGTGGCCTAGTGAATGACCTGCAGAGAGCTGGGACCAACGTAACAAAGGCTACCATCAGTAACACACTACGCCGCCAGGGACTCGGATCCTGCAGTGCCAGACGTGTCCCCCTGCTTAAGCCAGTACATGTCCGGGCCATCTGAAGTATGCTAGAGAGCATTTGGATGATCCAGAAGCGGATTGGGAGAATGTCATATGGTCAGATGAAACCAAAGTAGAACTGTTTGGTAGAAACAACTCGTCGTGTTTGGAGGAGAGAGAATGCTGAGTTGCAACCAAAGAACACCATATCTACTGTGAAGCATGGAGGTGGCAACATCATGTTTTGGGGCTGTTTCTCTGCAAAGGGAACAGGACGGCTGATCCGTGTACATGAAAGAATGAATGGGGCCATGAATCATGAGATTTTGAGTGCAAACCTCCTTCCATCAGCAAGGGCATTGAAGATGAAACATAGCTGGGTCTTTCAGCATGACAATGATCCCAAACACACCGCCCGGGCAACAAAGGAGTGGCTTCGTAAGAAGCATTTTAAGGTCCTGGAGTGGCCTAGCCAGTTTCCAGATCTCAACCCCATAGAAAACCTTTGGAGGGAGTTGAAAGTCTGTGTTGCCCAGCGACAGCCCCAAAACATCACTGCTCTAGAGGAGATCTGTATTCAGGAATGGGCCAACATACCAGCAACAGTGTGTGACAACCTTGTGAAGACTTACAGAAAACATTTGACCTCTGTCATTGCCAACAAAGGATATATAACAAAGTATTGAGATGAACTTTTGATATTTACCAAATACTTATTTTCCACCATAATTTGCAAATAAATTCTTTCCAAATCAGACAATGTGATTGTCTGTCTGGATTTGTTTCCACATTTTGTCTCTAATAGTTGAGGTATACCTATGATGAAAATTACAGGCCTCTCTCATCTTCTTAAGTGGGAGAACTTGCACAATTGGTGGCTGACTAAATACTTTTTTGCCCCACTGTATATATACAGTATATATAAAATAAAAAAGTGATATACAGGCACCCTCTTTGACAAGTTAAAACATGAGCTTCTTTAT
This sequence comes from Bombina bombina, assembly GCF_027579735.1. Lineage (NCBI taxonomy): Eukaryota > Metazoa > Chordata > Amphibia > Anura > Bombinatoridae > Bombina > Bombina bombina. The sequence continues at coordinate 268,013,914 of NC_069500.1, read as the reverse complement.
TGGTTACAATAAACCCAAAAATTTTCTTTCATGATTCAGACAAAGAATATAATTTTAAACAACATTCCAATTTACTTCTTTTATATAATTTGCTTCATTCTTAGTTAACAAAATAGCAATGCAGCCACCAATCAGAAGCTACTGAGCCAATCTAGATATGCTTTTCAGGAAAGAATATCAAGAGAATGAAGCAAATTAGATAATAGAAGTAAAATAGAAAGTCGTTTAAAATGGCATTCTCTATCTGAATCATGAAAGAAAAAAATTGGGTTTAATGTCCCTTTAACCCTGTATATGCATGTTCATAAAAGAGATCTGCACATTGAGAATCACATATATATATATATATATATATATATATATATATATATATATATATATATATATACAAATGTATGCAAGTAAATATAACAGAAAAGAAAAATAATAAATAAAAAATGAAATAATGTAAGTAGAACATAATGGAACATTAAACAATATAATGGTAAACACTTGATTAGAATATCTGGGCATAAATACTGGGAGAATATGAGTGCCTGTATTAGAGTATATGTAAATGTGGGCATGTGAGCTAAATGCAGAATGCTCCAAAGAAAACACAAAAACTTTATAGATAATGCACCAATATATTTCCATATTGATTGTGTAAACTACAAGCTCTAATTGTTTCATATTCAGAAAACTCAACTTATCAAAGCAGACGGGGTCTCCTTATTCAAACAATATAATATAAGTGAAGACCACTAAATCTAAAGTAACAAGGACAGTATGATAATACCTTACTCACCCTATCAATGATTTCCAGTAGAGTGTAGTATACCGGCAATTAAATAAAAAACCAATCAAAGTTCACTCCCAATAAATTATGACATGGTAAACACTGTTATACCCTTGAGGGATCCTGCTCCATAGGGTAAATATCCAGTATGCCTCTCGTTTGAGTACTAACTTAGTAATGTCCCCACTTCTTCTGGGGGCTTTGACATGCTGTATGACCATCCATCTAAGTGATGAGCTATCATTGTGGTGGTCAGTGATAAAATGTTTTGCTAAGTCAGAACTGTGCTTCGATCTTTTGATGTCTGATAGATGTTGACGAATCCTCTCTCTTACTTCACGAATGGTACATCGTACGTACTGCTTGTTGTTGCAGCTACACCAAATGAGGTAAACTACGTTTTTGCACCTGCAGTTTACACAAGTGGCCACAGAATACTCCTTGCCCATTGTCAAGCTCACAAAATTGGCCTTTCTTTTGATGTAGCTGCAAGGAATACAAGGTCCATAGTCGCACCTGTACATACCCTATTTTTCAGCCACACCCTCCCTTTGCTCTTTTTGCTCAGTTTGCTCGGGGATAAAATATTCCCTATGGTTGCTCCTCTTCGATAAGAGAACCGGCAACCACGCTCAACCATGCTACATATCAGCTGTAAGCATAGGTAAGTGCTTACGTATGATCTTCCACACTTGTTCATAGTCAATAGAGTACTGAGTGACAAAATAGGCTGAGTATTCCTTATTGATTTCCTATTCCTCTCTGTATCTCTTAACAGTACTGTTCTGTCCATACCATCTACCTCCGTTTTTGCACTCTGTATGGTCTCTATATTATAACCTCGCGCTATTAGCCTGTTGACCAAATCCTGGCTTTGTCTTTTACAGTCAGTCTCATCAGAACAATTTCGCTTAGTGCGGATAAACTGACCCTTGGCTACAGAATAAGGTACCCTCTTAGGGTGGCAACTTCTGCCATGTAGCAGAGTATTGCCTGATATGGGCTTCCTATAGATAGTTGATTCGACCGAATTGGTGTTAGTATCTGCAATCAAGGTCATATCTAAATAATGAATTTTAGTCTCATTATATTCGAAAGTAAACTTTAACCCCCATGGGTTCATATTAAAAAATTCAATAAAGTCCACTGCTCGTTCTCTTCCTCTTGTCCATATAAAGATGAGATCATCTATAAAATGATGATACATTTTGATGTCTTTATAGAAGGGATTACCCTCTCCAAAAATGTGGGTAGCCATAGCCTCCCACCACCCCATTTGCAAATTTGCATAAGAGGGTACAAATTTGGCCTACATGGCCATGCCGTGAATCTGTTGGTAACAGGTGTCATCAAAAGAAAAATAATTGTGAGTCAGGAGAAAATATGTCACTGAGAGTAAAAAATCAAACTCTGTTGAATAATTAGTTTTAGTGGTAAGAAAATATCTGATCACTTCTATTCCCATATCATGTGGTATGGACGAATAGAGAGATACCACGTCTATAGTGAGCCAACCATAACCCGTATACCAATCCAAGTTTGACATCTTCTGGAATAAATGCTTAGTGTGCTTTAGATAGCTAAATAGCTTCTACACTAGTGGTTGGAGGATGCTATCGAGCCATTCCGAGAGTGGGTCAGAGATATACCCTATACCGGATACAATTGGTCTACCCTTCTCTGATTCAAGAGACTTGAGGCAGTATGTAAAATATAGGGGTTACTGGGTTGTTCACCATCAAAAAATCAAAGGCCTAAATAAAGCCCATCATCAAGCAGGGATGCTAATTCCAACTGGAATCTACAAATGGGATTACCAGGTAGTATTCTGTAATCCTCACTGTTGCATATTTGCCTTAAATTTTCATTAAGATAGGAATTGACATCCCAAACCATTACACTCCCCCCTTTATGCGCTGCCTTAATCACCAGATCCTCATTCTTTTTTAATGTGTCCAGGGCAGCCCTCTCCTCCTTAGATAGGTTTAGAAATCTTTTTTGTTGCTGGGTAGACAATTTAACTAAATCTGCTTCAATTCTTCTCTGAAAGCTGACCGAAATGTCTCCTTTACTCTGAACAGGATAGAAGACCAACTTTGGTCTGAAGCCAGTATGAGAATTAATCCTAACCTGTTCCAAAAGACCTAAAGTGTACACGTCTCTCTCCTCTGAAAATTCCAAAAACCACCTGATAACATTTACATATACTCTAATACAGGCACTCATATTCTCCCAGTATTTATGCCCAGATATTCTAATAAAGTGTTTACTATTATATTATTTAATGTTCCATTATGTTCTACTTACATTATTTCATTTTTTATATATTATTTTTCATTTTTCTTTTCTGTTATATTTACTTGCATACATTTGTATATATATATATATGTGATTCTCAATGTGACTGCAGATCTCTTTTATGAACATGCATATACAGGGTTAAGTGGGTACGGTTTTCAATCAATGTGTTTAGGTCACATGTGTATTTGTTTTGACCAGTAGGCTTACAGCATTGATTAAGGCTACCAAGCCAAAACATGTCAGACGTGTTCTGACTGTTGTACATGTGTAATTTTTAATGTGACCAATAGAGAAGCTCATGTTATAACTTGTCAAAGAGGGTGCCGGTATGTCACTTTTTTATTCTCTTTTCGTTTTCTCCTCATTACCGGGCACCTCTTATGGACTGTTATTACTGGATCCCATCATTTCATCCCTGATTGGCCTATTGAGGTCAGGTGTTCGTGATTGATATATTACACTAAATCTAAATAATGGCAAAGGAGCTACCTAGAGCTGTGGTGAGGAAGAAGTCTAGCAGTAAAGCTGTAAGGAGAGTACTAAGACGGAGGGAGCACTTTTATGAAAAAAACTGCTGCACGGACCCCAGAGGCGTGAGGACTATGGATTGGAGCTCAGCTGATATACCCAGATGATCGGTGAGGAACTGGTTGCCCGGGTAGTAAGCTGAGAGGATATGTATCCCATGAAGTCTGCAAGTGCCGGAAACTGGGGAGTCTGATACAGTCTGTGCCTTTTGGAATGTACCGCTTCACAAGTCTTGTTCTTGTACTGACCTATGCTGACATTCATCACAGTGTGTGTGCTCTGTATGCTGATTTGGGCTTGTCCACACGTGAGTAAGGAGTTATCAGGACCGGGCTGGAGCTGAGTTTACCATTTTTTGTTTATATATATATACTGTATATATATATATATATATATATATATATATATATATATATATATATATATATATGTCAAAGAAATTAGGCAGACACTCAGGAATCAATTTGAATCAAAGTTTCTTTACTATAGGCAGCAGCACATACAGAGCAACGTTTCGGGGTAAGTTACCCCCTCCTCAGGCTCAATACAAACAAATGCCAAATGTACATCTTATATAGCCAAATAGACCCACCCCCAATTAACAATTGTCAATTATGACATCATCAAAAGAAAGAAAATACAAAGAAAATACACCCCTTTTTTTGTAACATTCAATTAATAACAGTATACAACCAATCTCATATAATCTGATATTTAAGTATGACAAATCACCATTTCTCATGTCTCACTCTCTGTTAATACCTTAAACATATATCATACATATTTCATACATTTGAGATATTTATTGTTATGTTATTAATATTACTTTTTTTATTTTTTGTTTTTTTGTGTTTTTAATTATTTCTTTATTATTGTTACTTATTATCCTTTCTCTAACCTATAGCGTATTAAAACAGACCTGCCAAATGATATTCTCTATTAAGCCCCCTAGGATGTAATGTGCTAAGTCTATGTATCCACATAGCTTCCTTTTTTAGCAACATCCTTTCCCTGTCAAAGCCAATAGAACCTTTTGAAACTGAGTCAAGTATCATAAATCTCAACTGATTCACCTGGTGTCCCCTCTCAAAAAAATGAAAGGGGACCGGAAGGTGTCTCATTTTGGAGTTCCTAATAGTAGACTTATGTTGGGTGAGTCGCTCCTTGACACTCTGTGTCGTCTCACTGACATATAATAGTCCACACGGACACTTAATAGCATACACCACATAAGATGATTTACAAGTGAAATGGCCTTTAATATGAAAGATTTTTCCTGAATGGGGATGACTTATTGTATTACCCTTAATAATGCTATTACAATGAGAGCAGTTAAGGCAGGGAAAAGTCCCATTTTCAATAGGTCGAAAAACCCTTTGTACATTTTTCATGGATTTTACCTTAGCCCTAACTAATTGCTTACCACTAGAATTACCCTTTCTAAAAGAAGAAAAAGGTGGTAATTTAAACTCCCTAATTTCAGGCATAGAATCCCTTAGCATAAACCAATTTTTACAAATCACTCTATGTAATTTGACACTCATATTGCTAAAATTAGAAACAAAGGCCAATTTCTTAGACTCATCTCCATTTTGCTTAGGTTGAAGATTGATAGACTCTAATTCCCCACAAGAATAACCTCTTTCTTGAATATACACCGTATTGTTCCGAGTATAGGCCGCTCCTGATTATAGGCCGCACCCTTAAAGTTTGGTGCCATTTTAAAGAAATTTTAACACATTACTGCCTTTCATACACATTACTTCCTCCTCTTAACCCACTCAGCCTCCTTCCCCCACACAGTGCCCACTACTCACCCTATTAACTACCTACCTCACACAAGCCTCCCCTCAGCCCTCCACACCCTCTTAGCCCCCTTCTTCCTCAAACAACCCCCTCACAACATTTCCTGTTACAGTATCTCTCACGCTGTGTCAATGGTGATATTCTCTTTAGTGACCGGTTAACAGGCAAATGTACCCAGATTGCCCAGCTATTTCAAGGTAACAACTGTGTAACAGGTCCTGTTCTCTTACCTTCCCCCTTAACGGTTCATCATTACACACAACGATTAGGGAAAACAGGATAAGTGACAGTTGTCCCTCTAGCTGCTAGCTGTACCTCCAACAGGCTCTCACCAGCATCACTTTCTCTATGGACCTCTGCGGTTAACGTCTCAGAATTGTCAGACCCGCTGTGATATCACTGACTCTCCGGTCGGGAAACACTCCCACAGTATAGCTCCCAAACCACAATGAAAGTAGGGGGAGTTCACTCCCAAGCGTTGTGCTGGCGTGGTGGCTCAGAGTCCGGCTGTGTCCCAGATCTGGGCTCTTGCTCTCCTGCTTAAACTCGCTGCTCCTGAGTGCAGCTTTGAGTGTGGGGTCATGCAGATTGTCACTGCAGGAGCTTCGGTTGTTGGCGGCGGCCAGCGGTGTCTCCAGGAAGCCCAGTGTAACAGTCCGACTCTGATGACATCATCAAACTGCTGCAATTGATTGTGGTTGTCATGGATACCATGTCAACGCTGTTAGAGAGAGTGGGTCATAACCGGCAACAGTAGCGATCCAGTACTGATGTTATTGCACAAATTCTCCCTGAAACAAAAACCGCTCTTCAATCCAACACAGACAATTCAAGGTACTTACCTATACCAGTATTTTTATGGTATTTTGTGCAACATCCCGATTATAGGCTGCATCCCTAGTTTAAAGACTTACATTTGGGGAAAAAAGTGCGGCCTATACTCGGGACAATACGGTATATATATATATATATATGTATATATATATATATATATATATATATATATATATACATATTCAATATAAATTGACTGCAGAACATTTCAAACTTTAAATTTTTCATCAATTAAACATTATACTTAAAGGAATAGTCTAGTCTTCGTTTTCTTGGTATCTTTATATGAATGTAAGCTTAGGAGCTGGCCCATTTTTGGTTCAGCACCTGGGTAATGCTTGAAGATTGGTGGCTACATTTAGACACCAATCAGAAAGTGCAACCCATGTGCTGAATAAAAAATGGGCTCACTCCTATGCTTACAGTCTTGATTTTTCAAATAAAGATACCAAGGGAACAAATAAAAATTGATAATAGGAGTAAATTAGAAAGTTGCTTACAATTGCATGCTCTATCTGAATCATGAAAGTTTATTTTTGACTAGACTATTCTTTTAACTGCTTGTTTGGGAGACATTTACATGTGAGTTGCTACATCAATAGAAATTTGTATGCAGTTATGTAATATTTTGAATGATCTATTGTGGGGTTAGCGGTTGCCTTGCCTGGAGAATAATTATAAGTTCCTTCAAACTGTTTGATAGTTCTAAGGTTGAAACTTTTTATATCATAAAACTGAAGTTAGCAGCTCAAGTGCTACATGATTGTGGCCCTGGAAAACTCTACTGCTATTCTCATTCTCTTCTATTAAGCTCACACTTGCACAAATAGGGCCCCATTACATATGTGGTGTCGCCCAGATTACGAGTTTTGCATTATGGGTGAAAAAACAGTGTTATGGCTCTTATTCACTACCGCTGGTATTACGAGTTTTGTAGGTATAGCTGTACCGCACACTTTTTTGGCCGTAACGCAACGTAACTACCGCAGCTTTCAAAAAGTCCTTTTTCAATGGGACTTCCATAGCAATGGTATTACGAATTTGCCTGTCCGGCCAAAAAGTGAGCGGTACAGCCTGTAACTACAAAATCCGTACCGTAAACTGAAAGTCAGTAGTTATGGGTTTTGCGCTACAAATCCGTAACATAAAACTCATAACTAAAGTTCTAAAAAGTACACTAACACCCATAAACTACATATTAACCCCTAAACCGAGGCCCTCCCGCATCGCAAACACTAAAATAAAATTATTAACCCCTAATCTGCCATCAAACCCACACCACAACTACAAATAAAGTATTAACCCCTATATCCGCCAACCCCAACATCGCAAACCACCTAATAAAACTATTAACCCCTAATCCGCCATTAACCCACAACGCACACTACCTATTAAAGTATTAATCCCTAAACCGCCAAAGCCCACAATGCAATAATCCTATCAAAGTATTAACCTCTAAACCGTCAAAGCCCACAACGCAATAAACCTATCAAAGTATTAACCCCTAAACTGCCAAAGCCTACAACGCAATAAGCTTATCAAAGTATTAACCCCTAAACCGCCAAAGCCTACAACGCAATAAATCTATCAGAGTATTAACCCCTAAACCACCAAAGCCCACAACGCAAATAAATAATTAAATACTAAGCTCCCTAACCTAACACCCCTAACCTAACACCCCTAACCTAACACCCCCTAAATGAACCCAAATTACCTAAATTACAAAATACTAACTATTAAAATAAAAAAACTAACACTATTTATAGTGTAAGTATATATTAAAGGGACAGTCTAGTCAAAATTAAAATTCTGGTGTAGACTGTCCCTTTAAGCTACAATTACAGAAAATAAAAAAATCGAACATTACAGAAAATAAAAAAACAAGAAAATAGACGCACTCACTGAGACAGAACAATAGCTAGAAAAACTTCTGTGCTTGTCCACAAGGCCAGTGCCACTCAGGGTGCAGTCTCTTTTAGCACACTATGTTGATTTAAACTCTTGTGTGGGTTCAATATAAGTTAAAATGCAGTGTGGATTTTTAAGGATTCAGGACATCATGTGCAACTTTTGAAGTGGTTCATTACTGCCCTTAAAGGAACATTTCACCCTAATATGTTCTCCCCTTTTTCCCAATGCTCAATTTTACCTGCTGTAGTGTATTAAATTGTTTACAAATATCTCATTTACTTTTAAATCTGCATTTGATATAGCTGACTTTTCCTGTGGTATCCCTACCTATACTGAAAGTTTCTATACTCAAATATAGACTATAGAAAAAGCTGTGCAAACACAGCCAGCATAAGAAATAACTCTCCCAGTTGGAGGTAGGAGAGAGAGGCAATAAAATGTTAATTTTTAATTGTTCATTCTAAATATTGGGCTTTGGTATACAGACATAGATTATATAAATAAGCATGTGTGTATACAGAAAGGGATAAAATAAGGAAATCTGATTGCCCTGCTATCTCAACAGATGTTAATAGGTTGTGGTTTCAAAAAACAAAACCAGCTATTTCATGTACAAAAATAAACACACAAAAAACAATTTCCCATAGATTATATACTTTGCAGCTTGTATAACAAGTCATTGGCCACTATTTAACAAAGTCTGGTCCGCCAGACCCTGCTGAATACGGAGAGCAATACGCTTTTCGTATTCAGCATTGCACCAGCAGCTCACAAGAGCTGCTGGTGCGAGGTTTCAATCAACCCGATCGTACTCGATCGGGTTGAATTTCGGCGATGACTCGGCTCAGAGCAGGCGGACAGGTTATGGAGCAGCGGTCTTTGTGACCGCTGCTTCACAACTGCTGTTTCTGGCGAGCCTGCAGGCTCGCCAGAAACACAGGGCATCAAGCTCCATTCAGAGCTTGATAGATATGCCCCATTGGAATATTTTAAGGGGGAAAATGCTATACTCTATCCATTTAACAATTTCACAGCTGAATTAGTTTGGCATGTACTGGTTTTGCTCCCATCACTATATATTCTGTATGTGTATACAATACATATTAAAAGAAATGCCTCTTCATCATGATTTTACAAAGTTTGTTAGATTACACTATAGACACCTACATAAGATATCTATGTATGTTTGTACAATGTGTATAGATTTTCTCTTATACTCCATTATATAACCAATTGACAAAATACAGTGGTTATAGGGTGTTGGAAATCGTAAATGTTTTAAAATAAACAAGTATTATACTTGCCATGTTTTGTAAATGGTTAAATAAGAAATAGTGAACGAGGTGGGGGGTGGGAGTGGGCCTCTTTGCCTAAAATGCCCAGGCCTCTTTTTGGTCCCAGTCTAGCCCTGGGCATATACATAAATATTTACAGGGAACACACAGTTCCCATAGACCACAATGTAAAGGCACTTTTTAGTGGCAGGTTTTTTATTTTAACACCCCACGCCCGCCACTTTTAACCCCTAAAAACTGCCTAGTGCCGTAGTTTTCTTATGGGAAAAAATACTAACTATTTTTTTTCATAAAAAACTAAAAGACCCTTTTAGAAATTTCACTAAAGATCTGATATCTGATTAATTTTCTGAGCACTAATTGCTACCGCATGCTCGTGGTAGCAATAACCAGCCACTTGTAATGGCTGGTTATTATTTATTTTGCGCCCACCAATGAGCGAATTTGAACGTTTGCGGGTGCGTGATAAATTAGCGATCCACTTGTAATCTGGCCCTATATCTGTAATTAAATGGTCACAGCAAAGGATATAACAAATTAATTTACTTATCTATGAAATACATTCTTATATAGAACCATAGGACTATTCATGAAACGGACCTCTACTTATAGTGATTTAGATACTGAACATTTGGACCTTGGTAAAGGATGAGCTTCCTGTTTGGCTTTTTGCAGCCTTCTGCTCAACATGCAGACCTTATTATTATTTTATTTGCTTTTTTAATATTTACTTTCATCCTTTCCTTATTTCATTAGCCCTTTATTTTCATACTTTAATATTTTTAATATGTTTTTCCCTACTTGTTTTTATATCTTTTGCTTTCCATATGAAGGCTGATTTAACATATTGGCTATTGGAGCTACAGCTGGTAAGAATAGGGCTGCACAAAGGCGGATCTAGGTGGGGTTCAGCGCACCCAGGTTCAGAGGAAGACCGGTGGTGCTGCAGGAGGCCTAATATTGGATTACAACAAAGTTAAAATGTGGCTTTAACTGTGTGCACTGTAACGCACACTGTACAGCATGTGTTCGCTTATAAAATGATGATGGGGTCAATGAGAGAGGAGCTGCAGAGCAGCTTGAACTTGAAGTAAAGGAGTCAGTGAGACAGGAGGGCATGAGTTGTCAATGGCAGGCTGTCCTGTACCCTTAGAGCAGTAGAGCAATAGGCCAGGAGTCATCTACGGTATGCTGTTGTGTACCCCTAAAGCAGTAGAGCAGTAAAATAGGAGTTTTCAACAGTAGGCTGTCATGTACCCTTAGGGCAGCAGAGCAGGAGTCATCAATGTTAGGCTGTCATGTACCCTTAGAGGAGTAGAGCAGGAATCGTCAATGGTAGGCTTTCATGTACCCCATAAGCAGTAGAACAGGAGTCATCGACAGTAGACTGTCAAGTACCCTTAAAGGGACAGTCTTCACCAGAATTGTTAGTGTTTAAAAAAATAGATAACGCCTTTACTACCCATTCCCCAGCTTTGCACAACCAACATTGTTATAGTAATATACTTTATAACCTTTAAACCTCTGAATTTCTGCCTGTCTCTAAGCCATTATCACATGCTTTTTTATTTGCTTTTCACAACAGGGGAGTGCGAGTTCATGTGAGCCATATAGATAACATTGTGCTCACGCACTAATTGGATAAAATGCAAGTCAGTAGATAATAAATAAAAAGCCATGTGATCAGGGGGCTGTCAGAAAAGGCTTAGATACAAGGTAATCACAGAGGTAAAAAGTATATTAATATAACCATGTTGGATATAGAAAGTTGGGGAATTATCTATCTTTATAAACAATAACATTTTTGGAGTTGACTGTCCCTTTAAAGCAGTAGAGCAGGAGTTGTCAATGGTAGGCTGTCACTTACCCCTAAGGCAAAAGAGCAGACGTTAATGGTAGGCTGTCATGTACCCCCAGGGGCAGAAGAGCAGAAATTGACACCCATAGACTTGAATGAACCCTTAAAGAAGGCTTATATGTACCCCTAGAGCAGTAGAGCAGAAGTCATAAACGGTAGGCTGTCATATGTTTATGTATGTGTAATCAAAAATATTTGTTTAATTGTGTTTGACAATTTAGCATAATTGTATGTGTCCAAGTATGGCTATAAAGTCTGAATAGTTGTTCAAATATAAGTTGTCATAGTGTATACGAGCCATAACATAGCAGGGTTATAAACAATGTGCTACTCAGTATATCAGTGAATACTATCATATTATAAATATTTTATATCCACCTTATAGGGAGGTAAATTTATGAAATTACTTCTAGGCATTTATTGTGTGTTGTTGCCAAAAAATTGTATATATATATATATATATATATATATATATATATATATATACAGTATATATATAAAAACACATACACTCATATATATATATATATATATATATATACACTGTATATATAGACACACACATATACTGTATATATATATATATATATATATATATATATATATATATATATATATATATAAATTCAGCTAGAAAGAATCCTCCCACCAGGTGCATCTACCTGGGTGCAAATATAGCCAATAATAGTTCCAATAAATATTGCACTCTCAGGATTTGCATGAAAAAGGTCAGCTTTAATAGATGACGTTTCAGGGAGCTCAAGTCCCTTTCATCAGATCAAACAACAGTGAAAAAACATGTGAACATGTTTAAACTCGCTGCTCCTGAGTGCAGCTTTGAGTGTGGGGTCATGCAGATTGTCACTGCAGGAGCTTCGGTTGTTGGCGGCGGCCAGCGGTGTCTCCAGGAAGCCCAGTGTAACAGTCCGACTCTGATGACATCATCAAACTGCTGCAATTGATTGTGGTTGTCATGGATACCATGTCAACGCTGTTAGAGAGAGTGGGTCATAACCGGCAACAGTAGCGATCCAGTACTGATGTTATTGCACAAATTCTCCCTGAAACAAAAACCGCTCTTCAATCCAACACAGACAATTCAAGGTACTTACCTATACCAGTATTTTTATGGTATTTTGTGCAACATCCCGATTATAGGCCGCATCCCTAGTTTAAAGACTTACATTTGGGGAAAAAAGTGCGGCCTATACTCGGGACAATACGGTATATATATATATATATATATGTATATATATATATATATATATATATATATATATATATATATACATATTCAATATAAATTGACTGCAGAACATTTCAAACTTTAAATTTTTCATCAATTAAACATTATACTTAAAGGAATAGTCTAGTCTTCGTTTTCTTGGTATCTTTATATGAATGTAAGCTTAGGAGCTGGCCCATTTTTGGTTCAGCACCTGGGTAATGCTTGAAGATTGGTGGCTACATTTAGACACCAATCAGAAAGTGCAACCCATGTGCTGAATAAAAAATGGGCTCACTCCTATGCTTACAGTCTTGATTTTTCAAATAAAGATACCAAGGGAACAAATAAAAATTGATAATAGGAGTAAATTAGAAAGTTGCTTACAATTGCATGCTCTATCTGAATCATGAAAGTTTATTTTTGACTAGACTATTCTTTTAACTGCTTGTTTGGGAGACATTTACATGTGAGTTGCTACATCAATAGAAATTTGTATGCAGTTATGTAATATTTTGAATGATCTATTGTGGGGTTAGCGGTTGCCTTGCCTGGAGAATAATTATAAGTTCCTTCAAACTGTTTGATAGTTCTAAGGTTGAAACTTTTTATATCATAAAACTGAAGTTAGCAGCTCAAGTGCTACATGATTGTGGCCCTGGAAAACTCTACTGCTATTCTCATTCTCTTCTATTAAGCTCACACTTGCACAAATAGGGCCCCATTACATATGTGGTGTCGCCCAGATTACGAGTTTTGCATTATGGGTGAAAAAACAGTGTTATGGCTCTTATTCACTACCGCTGGTATTACGAGTTTTGTAGGTATAGCTGTACCGCACACTTTTTTGGCCGTAACGCAACGTAACTACCGCAGCTTTCAAAAAGTCCTTTTTCAATGGGACTTCCATAGCAATGGTATTACGAATTTGCCTGTCCGGCCAAAAAGTGAGCGGTACAGCCTGTAACTACAAAATCCGTACCGTAAACTGAAAGTCAGTAGTTATGGGTTTTGCGCTACAAATCCGTAACATAAAACTCATAACTAAAGTTCTAAAAAGTACACTAACACCCATAAACTACATATTAACCCCTAAACCGAGGCCCTCCCGCATCGCAAACACTAAAATAAAATTATTAACCCCTAATCTGCCATCAAACCCACACCACAACTACAAATAAAGTATTAACCCCTATATCCGCCAACCCCAACATCGCAAACCACCTAATAAAACTATTAACCCCTAATCCGCCATTAACCCACAACGCACACTACCTATTAAAGTATTAATCCCTAAACCGCCAAAGCCCACAATGCAATAATCCTATCAAAGTATTAACCTCTAAACCGTCAAAGCCCACAACGCAATAAACCTATCAAAGTATTAACCCCTAAACTGCCAAAGCCTACAACGCAATAAGCTTATCAAAGTATTAACCCCTAAACCGCCAAAGCCTACAACGCAATAAATCTATCAGAGTATTAACCCCTAAACCACCAAAGCCCACAACGCAAATAAATAATTAAATACTAAGCTCCCTAACCTAACACCCCTAACCTAACACCCCTAACCTAACACCCCCTAAATGAACCCAAATTACCTAAATTACAAAATACTAACTATTAAAATAAAAAAACTAACACTATTTATAGTGTAAGTATATATTAAAGGGACAGTCTAGTCAAAATTAAAATTCTGGTGTAGACTGTCCCTTTAAGCTACAATTACAGAAAATAAAAAAATCGAACATTACAGAAAATAAAAAAACAAGAAAATAGACGCACTCACTGAGACAGAACAATAGCTAGAAAAACTTCTGTGCTTGTCCACAAGGCCAGTGCCACTCAGGGTGCAGTCTCTTTTAGCACACTATGTTGATTTAAACTCTTGTGTGGGTTCAATATAAGTTAAAATGCAGTGTGGATTTTTAAGGATTCAGGACATCATGTGCAACTTTTGAAGTGGTTCATTACTGCCCTTAAAGGAACATTTCACCCTAATATGTTCTCCCCTTTTTCCCAATGCTCAATTTTACCTGCTGGAGTGTATTAAATTGTTTACAAATATCTCATTTACTTTTAAATCTGCATTTGATATAGCTGACTTTTCCTGTGGTATCCCTACCTATACTGAAAGTTTCTATACTCAAATATAGACTATAGAAAAAGCTGTGCAAACACAGCCAGCATAAGAAATAACTCTCCCAGTTGGAGGTAGGAGAGAGAGGCAATAAAATGTTAATTTTTAATTGTTCATTCTAAATATTGGGCTTTGGTATACAGACATAGATTATATAAATAAGCATGTGTGTATACAGAAAGGGATAAAATAAGGAAATCTGATTGCCATGCTATCTCAACAGATGTTAATAGGTTGTGGTTTCAAAAAACAAAACCAGCTATTTCATGTACAAAAATAAACACACAAAAAACAATTTCCCATAGATTATATACTTTGCAGCTTGTATAACAAGTCATTGGCCACTATTTAACAAAGTCTGGTCCGCCAGACCCTGCTGAATACGGAGAGCAATACGCTTTTCGTATTCAGCATTGCACCAGCAGCTCACAAGAGCTGCTGGTGCGAGGTTTCAATCAACCCGATCGTACTCGATCGGGTTGAATTTCGGCGATGACTCGGCTCAGAGCAGGCGGACAGGTTATGGAGCAGCGGTCTTTGTGACCGCTGCTTCACAACTGCTGTTTCTGGCGAGCCTGCAGGCTCGCCAGAAACACAGGGCATCAAGCTCCATTCAGAGCTTGATAGATATGCCCCATTGGAATATTTTAAGGGGGAAAATGCTATACTCTATCCATTTAACAATTTCACAGCTGAATTAGTTTGGCATGTACTGGTTTTGCTCCCATCACTATATATTCTGTATGTGTATACAATACATATTAAAAGAAATGCCTCTTCATCATGATTTTACAAAGTTTGTTAGATTACACTATAGACACCTACATAAGATATCTATGTATGTTTGTACAATGTGTATAGATTTTCTCTTATACTCCATTATATAACCAATTGACAAAATACAGTGGTTATAGGGTGTTGGAAATCGTAAATGTTTTAAAATAAACAAGTATTATACTTGCCATGTTTTGTAAATGGTTAAATAAGAAATAGTGAACGAGGTGGGGGGTGGGAGTGGGCCTCTTTGCCTAAAATGCCCAGGCCTCTTTTTGGTCCCAGTCTAGCCCTGGGCATATACATAAATATTTACAGGGAACACACAGTTCCCATAGACCACAATGTAAAGGCACTTTTTAGTGGCAGGTTTTTTATTTTAACACCCCACGCCCGCCACTTTTAACCCCTAAAAACTGCCTAGTGCCGTAGTTTTCTTATGGGAAAAAATACTAACTATTTTTTTTCATAAAAAACTAAAAGACCCTTTTAGAAATTTCACTAAAGATCTGATATCTGATTAATTTTCTGAGCACTAATTGCTACCGCAAGCTCGTGGTAGCAATAACCAGCCACTTGTAATGGCTGGTTATTATTTATTTTGCGCCCACCAATGAGCGAATTTGAACGTTTGCGGGTGCGTGATAAATTAGCGATCCACTTGTAATCTGGCCCTATATCTGTAATTAAATGGTCACAGCAAAGGATATAACAAATTAATTTACTTATCTATGAAATACATTCTTATATAGAACCATAGGACTATTCATGAAACGGACCTCTACTTATAGTGATTTAGATACTGAACATTTGGACCTTGGTAAAGGATGAGCTTCCTGTTTGGCTTTTTGCAGCCTTCTGCTCAACATGCAGACCTTATTATTATTTTATTTGCTTTTTTAATATTTACTTTCATCCTTTCCTTATTTCATTAGCCCTTTATTTTCATACTTTAATATTTTTAATATGTTTTTCCCTACTTGTTTTTATATCTTTTGCTTTCCATATGAAGGCTGATTTAACATATTGGCTATTGGAGCTACAGCTGGTAAGAATAGGGCTGCACAAAGGCGGATCTAGGTGGGGTTCAGCGCACCCAGGTTCAGAGGAAGACCGGTGGTGCTGCAGGAGGCCTAATATTGGATTACAACAAAGTTAAAATGTGGCTTTAACTGTGTGCACTGTAACGCACACTGTACAGCGTGTGTTCGCTTATAAAATGATGATGGGGTCAATGAGAGAGGAGCTGCAGAGCAGCTTGAACTTGAAGTAAAGGAGTCAGTGAGACAGGAGGGCATGAGTTGTCAATGGCAGGCTGTCCTGTACCCTTAGAGCAGTAGAGCAATAGGCCAGGAGTCATCTACGGTATGCTGTTGTGTACCCCTAAAGCAGTAGAGCAGTAAAATAGGAGTTTTCAACAGTAGGCTGTCATGTACCCTTAGGGCAGCAGAGCAGGAGTCATCAATGTTAGGCTGTCATGTACCCTTAGAGGAGTAGAGCAGGAATCGTCAATGGTAGGCTTTCATGTACCCCATAAGCAGTAGAACAGGAGTCATCGACAGTAGACTGTCAAGTACCCTTAAAGGGACAGTCTTCACCAGAATTGTTAGTGTTTAAAAAAATAGATAACGCCTTTACTACCCATTCCCCAGCTTTGCACAACCAACATTGTTATAGTAATATACTTTATAACCTTTAAACCTCTGAATTTCTGCCTGTCTCTAAGCCATTATCACATGCTTTTTTATTTGCTTTTCACAACAGGGGAGTGCGAGTTCATGTGAGCCATATAGATAACATTGTGCTCACGCACTAATTGGATAAAATGCAAGTCAGTAGATAATAAATAAAAAGCCATGTGATCAGGGGGCTGTCAGAAAAGGCTTAGATACAAGGTAATCACAGAGGTAAAAAGTATATTAATATAACCATGTTGGATATAGAAAGTTGGGGAATTATCTATCTTTATAAACAATAACATTTTTGGAGTTGACTGTCCCTTTAAAGCAGTAGAGCAGGAGTTGTCAATGGTAGGCTGTCACTTACCCCTAAGGCAAAAGAGCAGACGTTAATGGTAGGCTGTCATGTACCCCCAGGGGCAGAAGAGCAGAAATTGACACCCATAGACTTGAATGAACCCTTAAAGAAGGCTTATATGTACCCCTAGAGCAGTAGAGCAGAAGTCATAAACGGTAGGCTGTCATATGTTTATGTATGTGTAATCAAAAATATTTGTTTAATTGTGTTTGACAATTTAGCATAATTGTATGTGTCCAAGTATGGCTATAAAGTCTGAATAGTTGTTCAAATATAAGTTGTCATAGTGTATACGAGCCATAACATAGCAGGGTTATAAACAATGTGCTACTCAGTATATCAGTGAATACTATCATATTATAAATATTTTATATCCACCTTATAGGGAGGTAAATTTATGAAATTACTTCTAGGCATTTATTGTGTGTTGTTGCCAAAAAATTGTATATATATATATATATATATATATATATATATATATATATATATATACAGTATATATATAAAAACACATACACTCATATATATATATATATATATACACTGTATATATAGACACACACATATACTGTATATATATATATATATATATATATATATATATATATATATATATATATATAAATTCAGCTAGAAAGAATCCTCCCACCAGGTGCATCTACCTGGGTGCAAATATAGCCAATAATAGTTCCAATAAATATTGCACTCTCAGGATTTGCATGAAAAAGGTCAGCTTTAATAGATGACGTTTCAGGGAGCTCAAGTCCCTT
This sequence comes from Bombina bombina, assembly GCF_027579735.1. Lineage (NCBI taxonomy): Eukaryota > Metazoa > Chordata > Amphibia > Anura > Bombinatoridae > Bombina > Bombina bombina. Next base: position 267,995,657 of record NC_069500.1, on the reverse strand, counting down.
TCATCAGATCAAACAACAGTGAAAAAACATGTGAACAACAGCACAATATATACAGCACAGCAAACACATACCTCCCATTGGGCTAGATTACGAGTCTTGCGTTAGGGTTAAAAAGCAGCGTTGAGAGGTCCAAATGCTGCTTTTTAACGCCCTCTGGTATTACGAGTCTTGCAGGTACAGGTGTACCGCTCACTTTTTCTCCGCGACTCGAGCATACTGCAAATCCCCTTACGTCAATTGCGTTTCCTATCTTTTCCATGGGATTTGCCTAACGCCGGTATTACGAGTCTTGGAAAAAGTGAGCGGTAGACCCTCTCCTGTCAAGACTCCTACCGCATTTAAAAGTCAATAGTTAAGAGTTTTATGGGCTAACACCGTAACATAAAACTCTTAACTAAAGTGCTAAAAAGTACACTAACACCCATAAACTACCTATTAACCGCTAAACCGAGGCCCCCCCACACATCGCAAACAGTTAAATAAAATTTTTAACCCCTAATCTGTCGTCCGGACATCGCCGCCACTGTAATAAATATATTAACCCCTAAACCGCCACACTCCCGTATCGCAAACACTAGTTTAATTTTATTAACCCCTAATCTGCCGTCCCTAACATCGCCGACACCTAACTACATTTATTAACCCCTAAACCTAAGTCTAACCCTAACCTCCCCTAACTTAAATGTAATTTATAATAATCGGAAAAAAATTACTACAATTAAATAAATTATTCCTATTTAAAACTAAATACTTACCTATAAAATAAACCCTAAACTAGCTACACTATAACTAATAGTTATATTGGGCTCCATTTATCATTGTTTGGAGAAATCCGACTTTCAGTTCTCCAAGAAGTTCTCCGCAGCTCGCCCTCTGTGAGGCGCACTTGTGCGCCAATATTTATTAAAAAACTGGTCGTATTATACCGCTTTTTTCCAAAGTCGAGATGCGGCGTGTTAATGATAAATCTCGACTATATTTACCATTCCATCATCGTAAAAAAGCGCATATTTTTGGTATTTTCCTTTTTTATTACTGGATATAGCCATTCTTTTTATTAATGTTATAATTGTTGTAATTTAAGGTTATATAAACATTTATATTTGTAATATGAATTGAACAAATTTCTATATTATTATTCTTTTTGTGTTTTTTTTACAAACCACAACCTTTTACTACTATTCCACGTTATTTTTAACAGATGGCTTCCATATTACAAAGTAATTTTTTTTTGGTTTATCTACTTAACACACCGCATGCAGACCTTTTTCTACTATTCAACGTTATTTTTAACACATGTCTTACTTATTACAAAGTCATGTGTTTTGGTTTCTCTACATTACACACCCCATACAGACCTTTTAGGCCTCCGTTTATCATGATAAATGGAGCCCATACTATTATTCCACTTTATTTTAACACGTTTCACATATTACAAAGTCCTTATTTTTTGGTTTATCTACTTTAGACACCCCATACAGACCTTTTACTATTATTCTACGTTATTTTAGCACATGTCTTACAAAGTCTTGTTTTTTTGTCTTTTGTTTAGCTATTTTAGACACCCCATGCAGACCTTTAACTATTATTCCTTTTGATTTTCAACACGTCTTTTATCTTTACCAACTAATTTGTTTTTCTCTACCTAATTTACACAACCCCTCTAGACATTTCACTACTATTCTTTTCAAATTAACGTCTTACATTGACCTAATCTTACACTTTCATTGATAAGATGTTTCAATTCATTGATAAGATGTTTCAATATATATTACACAATAACGACAATTGTTTATATTTGTTAAATAATATATGCATTTATTCTGTATATAAAATAAAATAAAAAAAAATGTTGCTAGCACATTCATAAATTTTTTAATAACACATAAATGAAAAATTTACATGTTTTCATATTTCAGCCTCATTTTCCTGACTGCTGAGTAACTGCTTATCAGTCCAGTTTCAGCTTTAAGCAGGACTTCAAGGAGCTCTTTTTTGCTTAATACAAATTTTTCATCATCCGGAACTAAAAAATAAAAAATATATATATTTATATTAAACATATATTTTGATTATTTTGAATAGCATTTATAGACATGAGAGTAAAAAAAATATCTGTCAATGGAATTACCAACAGCAATAACATATATTTATTCATAAATGCTATAACACTTACCCCAGTTATAATATTGAGGTGACTGAGAGTCTTCATCGTGTACCTCTAAGTTTATTAAATTTTGTTGAGTTTCTTCAAAAAACAAAATTTTGATTACAATGTATTGATACTGTAATTTTAAAATATATCTATCTTACACAATATTTTTCTCTCTATCTATGTTATCTTTCAATTAATTTTATTTCTATATTTAAATCTGTCTTTTTTGATCTATATACATATATCTATCTGTCGATATATATATATATTACATATATCTATCTATCTATCTATCTATCTAGATATATTGATCTATATATATATATATATATAAATATATATATATATATTGATATATATAAAAAAATATGTGTTTGTGTTTTTATATATATATATAGATATATATATATATATATATATTTTTTTTTTTTTGTTTTTAAAAAAAATATATACACATATTAATAAAATTGATATATATATATATATGTATATATATATATATATATATATATATGCATACATATCTATTGTTTTATATATATATATATATATATATATATATATAGATATATATAGATATATAGATATATATATATATAAATATAATGTTTGTAGAATAGATATATCAACATAAAAAAAATAAAAAATCACCTGATGTTCCTTGATGAGCCTCATCTTCTTCATGGCCCTCCTCGTCCTCTTGTTCCAAATGTTCTTCATCTTGTTCCAAATGTTCTTCTGACTCTGTAGGCTCTACATGTCCTAAAATTATTATTACAAATAAATTTATATTTATAAAATATATATGTTAAAGAAATCTCAAAGAATTTTTTTTTAGATTACCTTCAATGTTATCGATATCTTCTTCTCCTTGCTCATCCATTGCATTATTATTTGGAGTGCTATTATCTATAGCATTATAAAAAAAAATAGTTAAAAGATAAATTTACTTTAATACCTGTCTTTGAATTTTTTTTTCTTTCTCGAAATTACAGTTACATTTTTTATACCTGTGTCTTGAGTCCTATCTTTATCCATAAAAACTGTGGGCAATGGGTCTGATTCCCCTTCAGAACTAGAATTGGTATCAATGGGAAGAAGGTACCTTGGAGCTCTTCTTCTTTTGACTATTAAATAATATAAAATACAAAATTTGTGAAAACATATTCTTAAAAATCCAAACACACAAAAAAATTTGTCTGAAAATCCTATAAAAACTTGATTCATTCACACTTATCTGCAGGCAATGGTAATCTTTTAATCCTATTATTGTTTAACTTGTTTATCTTATTGAAAATATTCCAATTAAAAACTATACATTTTTAATACTTAAGATTATATAATTAAACTATATTTATATCTATATTGCTTACATTTTTTAAGATAACTCTTTATCAAAGTGCGCATTTTAGATTGCCTCCGGTACAAGTCGTTATATCTTTTCAGACATTGTTTCCTCGTTCGTTTTTGCCCAGAGACTCTCCTTACTCTTCGCACCATTTCACAGAGAATTCGGTTTCTTGTGTCCTGGTCCAAAGTGAAAATCCCTTTCCTTTTTTTTGGAAAATATTTATCCATAGTGTAAGAAATAATCAATAATTCTCCAATAGAGAACTTCTTGGATCGTGGCATTTTCTAAATATTATTCAATCTCTACTCACTGACGGGACTAATTTTTTTTTTTTAAATGCGCAATTTTGTAAGCTAATACCTATTTTTACAAATAGCACTCAATTTGGATACATATTTTGTAAAATATTATCAAGAATCGTATTTTAGTATACAACTTGATGTTTTTTTTTATCCATTTTAATAACAATGAAACATTGTATAGAACTGCGCCACAACAGCACTATTTTTTGGGCAACATTAACAAATGTTACATGTATCCGTTGATAAGGTGAAATAAAATTAAAGATACATATAACAATGTAATGATATTTAAATGTAATATTGTTATTCATAACAAAATTATCTTTATTTACATGTAAAATTGTTATTAAAAACAAAAATGGAAATCCAGGTATTCCATATGAAAAATAAACTGCGACATATCTTTCCAGAACATCAGACAGTATACGCCCATTTTCATCAACTACATTTAGATACTTTTTTGGAAACCGTTATAAAAGAAAACTTTATTTAGTTTGTATCAACACTTTAGTTATTTTTTGCGCTCTATTGTATCACATTTTTACAATGGCATCTTCCCAAGCTGGAAAGACCAAAAGCGGGAGAAGTATCATGTTCACTCATCGGCAGAATTGTATTTTGGTCGAAGCTGTTATCGAACACTACGATGAAATCATTGGGTACCAAGCAAGAACTGTAAACCCACAGAGAAAGAGAACAATTTGGACACAAATCAGTAGATCTGTTTCAGCTGAAGGAAGTTTTCCTAAGGATGTGGGGGCTTGTCGGAAGAGAGTAACTGATATTAGAAAAAACATAATGAAAAAGGTTTGCAGGGAAAAGCAATCTGCCAAAGGAACCGGTGGAGGCCCTGGATATAGGGCCGAATTAACGGACTTTGAACAGATGCTTTATGCACGGATGGGTGATGCCGTTGTGGTTGGCCTGGACATCCCAGCAGACACTATGGATTTTAGAGGTAAGTTAAATGTAAACGACACCCAAATTTTGTTGTTCATGATTTAAAAAAAGAGAATGAAAAACTATATATCTTTATTACTGAAATCTATTATGTAATTATTTCTATTCAATAGATATTCCTTTATGGAAAGTATATGTAGAAATGCTCACTATCTCTTTAATTTTGTAGATTTCTGCTATTGGATATTAAAATTGTGATTAGTTTACATTTTTATTTGTCAGATAAGGATTATGGAGAAAATGGAGACATGAACTATAATAAAAGTAATCTAGTCAGTGTTATAACTATCTATTGTCTATCAAAATCGATCTAAATATTTGAAATTGTGTTTTTATCTATAATTATTGAAATTTAATACAAGTATATTTATATTATTTAGAGCAAGAAGATGAGGGACGTCAGGAAGAGGAGATTGATGCACAAGAGGATCAACCTTTGGAAAATGAATTCACCTCACAAGACCAAGAACCCTCCACATCCACAGTACAAAGAGAAGAAGGGGAGAGTAAGTTATTTGTAAAAAACAACCAATAGTTGTTATATATTTTAATAATAATTAACAACCAGATGAGCACTGATGATAACTTGTGGTCTAATGTATATTTTGATTGTATAAATCGATGCAGTTGATATTCTAATATTATTTTTATGTTGTTGTAGGTGTTCGTGCTTTACTACAATCGATGCAGGACAATTCTATATTATTATTCGAGGGTAGGTTGTCTTCTAATTTAATTGTCATGTTAATTTTTTTGTTTTTTTAAGAATGTAACCTATTAATAATACATATTTTCCATGTCATACAGAAGATCATGTTGAAATCAATTTGGAACCTCTGGTTGAGGATTCGGTATGTCCAGAAGATGAGGATGAGACTCAGGTTGAGGGACAAACATCAGAGGGACCAACACCACCAAATCTAGAAACTCCTCAGAATATCATGGTCAATGACTCTGAAGAAGATGAAAGACCAGAACAATTGATAAACCCAGAAGATGGCACAGGCAGGGGAAATGATAAACAAAACCTCACAGACATGGCATTGGGGTTCAGGAATGAGCAAAGTGCATTTTTTAAAGAACTGATCAGAAATGCAATTTTAAAAGCTGATTCAGAATTTAAGAGGGATTATTCCAAAAAGAAATTAGAAATTTTGAATCGAAGATTTCCTACTCAATAATTAATTATTAATATTTCTTGTTTTTGCACTTTAATGTTCAAATTTTTTTTCATGTTGAAAAGTTAAACACTAGAATTTGGTTACAGTTTAAGTTATTTTAGAAAAAATGTTACATGTTTCAGTATTCAATTTTTTGTTATTACAATAAAAATGTTATTTAAAATACAAAAAAGAATTAAGGCTGTTTGTTTGTTCAAAAAAATTTTATTAAAAGAAGAAAAACAAATTTTTTTTATTAACAAATAAACACAACTTTTTTTTTTCATCTGTCTGATTATATAACAGTAGTGATGATTGTTATTGTCCAATTTTCAAAAAACTCCTGTGTTATCCGTGGTTTCTGTAATACAATGTTAAAAGATAATTAGCAATCCAGAAATATAATACTAATTCTTTGCCCCACCACCACCCAAAAAAAAATAATTACTTACATGAAAAATATCTCTCAATAATTTCCATACGATTTTGAACACCGGCCCTAGTAGTGTGCCTGTTTAATATTTGTTGGGGGACATAGATGTCATCTGGTTGATCCTCAAGACACAAATCATCTTCGTTAACTTGAGATATTGCAATATTATGTAACATGCAGCATACTAAAATAATGTCATTGCACTTCTCTGGTGAGTATTGCAAGTCTCCCCCTGACCTGTCCAACACACGAAATCTCATCTTCAACACACCGAAGGTTCTCTCGATAGCACTTCTTGTACTACGGTGTGACTCGTTGAATTTGATCTCTGCACGTGTATGGGGCGATGGTACTGGTGTCAGAAACCAAGGCCTACACATATAACCACTGTCACCTACAAATAAAAAAATTAAAAGAATTATTACATTGGAATAACAATTATATGCACTTTTAGCAATACAGAAATTAATGAAATAAATAATAACATAAATGAAAAGATCATAAAATTAATTGTCACAAAAAAAAAAGGTCTAAAGTGTATATACATCTAACTAAAAATCTATGTCCTTCAAAGTTGAAAAACAAAATTAAACATAAAAACAATAATAACAAAAAATATGAAGTTAAACTCACCCAATAGCCAACCATGGGGCATGTCTCCACGTTCAAACGATGTAAATAATGCTGATTGTTTGAGGATATGGTAATCGTGGCAGGAACCTGGAAATCCTGAACGCACAGCCCAAATTTTAAGGTTGGCATCACAAACAGCCTGAACATTCAGTGAATGGAAGCTTTTTCTATTCCTGTAAAACTGGTGGTCTTAAAGCTATGTGTGTGCAATCAATTGCACCAAGAACATTAGGCATACCAGCTACTTGATAAAAAGATGCCTTAACTGTGTGCCATTCTTGCACATTCCTGGGTACAAAAATAAACTTCTTCAGATGTTTCAAAACTGCTTTTAAAACAATTCTTAGATGCCTGCAAAATGAAGGCTGGCTAATGCCCACCACAGCACTAGAGACTGCCTGAAATGAACCAGTTGACAAGAAATGCAAAACTGCTAATAATTTTAAAAGTCCAGGTATCGCCCTTGTTCTTCTTGTCCTAGGGTCTATGTCATTTTGGATCAGAGAGTAAAGATTTATAATACTCTCCCTATTTATACGAAATCTTTGCTTTATCTCCTTATCAGACAATGCCTGTAGTCCACACCGGGGTAAAAAAACTCTAGGCACTCTTTGGCGTCTCCGTATGGGCATATTACCATCAGCAAGACGATTTTCACGGGCCCTTGCCAAAGAAATAGCAGACAACAGCAGAAAATATTCCATCTTCTCTCTCACAAAAAATGAAGTAAATGAAATGTTCTCCTCAGTGGATATGGAGAACTTTGGAGGGCGTAATTGTAGGAGAATATTAGGTTCTCCCATGGCGCAAAATAGTGATAAATATGAAATTTGGCGATCTGTTAGTCGATTTGATGAAAATACGACCGAAAAAGCGCTGTTTTAAGCTTCAATCGGCGCACATGTGCGCCTTGGCGAGATAGAATAGAGTGGTCGGATTTTTCGGTCGAAAATCAGGTTTTTTGGTCGTATTTTGTTTTAATACATAGGATAGAATTCTATCAGCCAATCGGAATTGAAGGGATGCCATCTTGGATGATGTCACTTAAAGGTACCGTCATTTAGTGTTAGTCATTGGATGTAAGAGGATACTCCGCGTCGGATGTCTTGAAGATGGACCCGCTCCGGATGGATGAAGATAGAAGATCCCGCCTGGATGAAGACTTCTGCCCGTTTGGAGGACCTCTTCTGCCCGGATCGGATGAAGAATTCTGTCTATCTGGAGGACCACTTCTGCCCGGTTGGGTGAAGATGTCTCAAGGTAGGGTGATCTTCAAGGGGTATTAAGGGGGGATTGGGTGGGTTATGGAGTAGGGTTGGGTGTGTGGGTGGTGGGTTTTAATGATGGGGGGTGTTGTATTTTTTTTTACAGGTAAAAGAGCTGATTACTTTGGGGCTATGCCCCGCAAAAAGCCCTTTTAAGGGCTATTTGTAATTTAGTGTAGGGTAGGTATTTTTATTATTTTGGGGGGCTTTTTTATTTTATTAGGGGGATTAGATTAGGTGTAATTAGTTTAAAATTCTTGTAATTATTTTATTATTTTCTGTAATTTAGTGTTTTTTTCGTAATTTAGTTTATTTCATTTAATTGCAATTAATTGTAGTTAGTTTAGGTAATTTAATGATAGTGTAGTGTTAGGTGTAATTGTAGCTTAGGTTAGGATTTATTTTACAGGTATATTTGTATTTATTTTAACTAGGAAGTTATAAAATAGTTAATAAATATTTAATAACTATTGTACCTAGTTAAAATAAATAAAAGTTGCCTGTAAAATAAAAATAAACCCTGAGATAGCTACAATGTAATTATTAGTTATATTGTAGCTAGCTAAGGGTTTATTTTAAAGGTAAGTATTTAGTTTTAAATAGGAATAATTTAGTTAATAACAATAATTTTATTTAGATGTATTTAAATTATATTTAATTTAGGGGGGTGTTAGGGTTAGGGTTAGACTTAGATTTAGGGGTTAATATATTTATTATAGTGGCGGTGACGTTGGTGGCAGCAGATTAGGGGTTAATAAGTGTAGTTAGGTGGCGGCGACATTGGGGGCAGCAGAGTAGGGGTTAATAAATAAAATGTAGGTGTCAGTGATGTTGGGGGCAGCAGATTAGGGGTTCATAGGGATAATGTAGGTGGCGGCGGTGTCCGGAGCGGCAGATTAGGGGTTAGTAATATAATGCAGGTGTCGGCGATGTCGGGGGCGGCAGATTAGGGGTTAATAAGTGTAAGATTAGGGGTGTTTAGACTCTGGGTTCATGTTAGGGTGTTAGGTGTAGACATAAAATGAATTTCCCCATAGGAATCAATGGGGCTGCATTAGAAGCTGAACGCTGCTTTTTTGCAGGTGCACTTTTTTGCACTTTTTTTCAGCCGGCTCTCCCCCATTTATTCCTATGGGGAAATTGTGCATGAGCACGTTTAGCCAGTTCACCACTACCGTAAGCAGCGCTGGTATTACAGTGAGATGTGGTGCAAAATTTTGCTCTCCGCTCACTTTTCTGAGGCTAATGCCGGGTTTGTAGAAACTCGTAATACCAGCGTTGTCTTAAGTGTGCGGGGGGAAAAAAATGCTCGTTAGCCCCGCACACCATTACCGACAAAAACTCGTAATCTAGGCGATTCTAAATAAAAAAAGTGCCAAACAATATATTTGGAACACATCTCTGTATTCCAATCAGACCCAGACCGGAAGTGTAACGGTTCCCCACTTCCGGTTTCGCCAGGTACTTATTTTTAACAAATAAATCACCAAAGAGTATATGATATATATATCAAACAAGTGACCTAGGTCTACAACATATTTCAATTGTGTCTTAAAAGGCATCTACTTCATAATAACTTACATTGCACAAAAACGTCAAACAGCAAGTTAAAATTATGTCACTTCCGTTTTTTTATGTGCATCCAACAAATCGATCAAAGTGTCTTTCTATCACAAATTCACCAAATAGTGTGAGCTCCCTCTGTTGGGTGGAGGGTGAATATATACAGAGACAGCTTATAGTATACCATATTAAACCTGGATGTTATATACAGTGTCTAATTTCTAACTTTGCATTCTCTACTCATATAGCCATAGCTACCTCTGTGCAGCAATATTTATTACACCCATATATATATAAATATATCTCCCCTGGATTGGCTAATCTAGTTTTATGGTATACCCACCAAGCTAGTGACAGTAAAATATAAAACGTATATTTAAAATTACAAGTGAAAACATAAAAGTGAACATATAAAGGTAAAAAACAGATAGCACTGAATCTCCTCTTATAGACTGTTCATCTTCAATCATACTTATGTTGTCCATTTATTAGTGACATATCCTGAGTTCCAATACCATATATCTATGGATGGAAAATAGGTGGATAAGCTTACTCAGATATGTATGTATATATAAGTGCACTTTTCAGGTCTGCCTCCCAGACTTCAGGTGATATGGTTTTCTTTTCTGTATTATTGGGTGACTTTATCTAGCAGGTAATAAGGGTACCCAATCCATGGATCATCTCCACTGGATCAATGTTCCCCTGTGATTCCCCGAATGTGCGGGTAGCACCCCACGGTGACACCAGAACATCAGGGACACATCATACCATGCTATATATCCGCACCCCAGGTTTGTATCAGATTAACCCCTTGAAGTCTGGTATCGAATTAAGTCCACCTGGAGCAATGGTACCAAATCTATAGATCCACTGGGTCTCTCTGTATAATAGGGCTTTGTCCCGGTCTCCACCTTGGCCTGGTTTCAATACATAGTCTAACTCAAGCTAAGTTTATAAGCTGTGTGAAGAGTGATACTTTGGCGTTAAAGGAATCTGCTGAGAAGCAGATGAAGTAAAAAGGTGTGTCATTGTGAACCTAATTTGCATATCTTACTCAGAATCCTTTGCTGCATTTGAAACAATGTATTCCAGAGGTTTTCTGTGGGAAAAACAAGCCTTCTGGCCAGTTTAGATTTGTTAATGAACTACACAATGAGTTATTTTCTCTATTTTGTGCGTAGTGGAGGATTTTAAACTCACCTTTTACCTCCCCCTAATTTAAAATGTTGTTATAGAGATATAGAAATAAAGAAATATAGATATTCACGGCAGATAAGAGCCATAGGCCCAGCTAGTCTGCCCGATATTACCTAACAGTATAAACTTATCTAGTTCGTAGGATAGCCTTATGCTTGTCCCAGGCATTTTTAAAGTTCCCAACAGTGTTTGTCATTACTACCTCTTGAGGAAGTTTATTCCATAAATCAATCACTCTTTCTGTAAATAAGTGCTTCCTCAAATTACTCCTGAATCTACTACCCTTCAGCTTGAGATCATGACCCCTTGTTCTTGAATTTTCCATTTTATGTAAAATACCCACAGCCCCAGTTTTACTAAGTCCTTTAATGTACTTGAAAGTTGCTATTATATCACCTCTTTCCATTCTCTCCTCTAAGATATAAATATTTAGGTCATTGAGCCTATCCTGGTAAGTTTTATTTTTTAGACCATGTACCATTTTGGTAGCCCTCCTTTGCACAGATTCAAGTTTGTTAATATCCTTCTGAAGGTATGGCCTCCAGAACTGCACACAATACTCAAGATGAGGCCTAACGAATGATCTATAAAGTGGCATAAGAACCTTACTATTTCTGCTGCAAATGCCTCTACCAATAAATCCAAGCATTCTGCTAGCCTTACTCACTGCATTACTAAATTGTTTACTAAGTTTTAAATCATCTGAAATAATAATTCACAAGTCCTGTTCCTCATCTGTAACAGTCAGTAAAGTGTCATTAAGTCTGTCATTAACATTTGGATTTTTCTTCCCTAAATGCATTATTTTACACTTTGCTGTGTTAAACTTTAGATCCCATTCATTTTTCCAATCCTCCAATTGTATATCACTTCTAATTTTGTCTACCCACCTGGAACATCCACTCTGTTACAAATTTTTGTACCATCTGCAAACAGACATACTATCCCCTGTAGCCCTTTGCTAATATGACAGATACATATGTTAAACAAAACAGTCCCCAGAACTGACCCCTGAGGAACACCACTAGTAACAGCCCCCTCTGCTGAATGAACTCCATTTCACTTTGTTTTCTGCCCTTAAGCCAGCATTCCACCTAGTTCACAATGTTTGAGTCTAGACCAAGGAGATACAGTTTGTGAATTAGTTTATTGTGTGGGACGGTGTCAAATGCTTTGCTGAAATCTAGATATGCTACATCAACTGCTCCACCCTTGTCTAATACTTTTGTTACATAATCAAAGAAGTCTATTAGATTAGTCTGACATGATCTCCCTGAAGCAAAACCATGCTGATTTTGGTCCTCTAAATTGTTTGTCTTTATGTTAATCATAATTCTTTCTTTTAAGAGGCTTTCCATTAATTTCCCTAATACTGAAGTTAAAGGGACACTATACACTCATTTTTCTTACCATAAATGTTTTGTAGATGATCTATTTATATAGCACATAAAGGTTTTTTTTTTTGGGTTTTTTTAAAAAAAAGAATAGTTTTGCTTATTTTTAAAAAACTTTGCTCTGATTTTCAAACTCCTAACCAAGCCCCAAAGTTTTATGAGAATACCGTCAGCTACCTTTTCCAGCTTGCTCCTGTTTGTGTAAAGGGTCTATTCATATGACAAAGAAGGGGGAGGGAGGGAGTGTCTTATTTCCCACTTGCAGTGGGCTTTCCAACTACCTTTTCAACAAAGCTAAACTGAGAGCTTCTAAGAAAGTTTTAAACGGTTTTATACTGGATTTTTATATCAGTATCTGTGCATCTTATTCTTTATAGTAGTGTCTATTACATGCAGTTATATGAAAATGAGTGTATACTGCCCCTTTAAACTAATTGGCCTGTAGTTACCAGATTCCTCTCTACTGCCCTTTTTATGAAGAGGTGTTACATTTGCTATTCTCCAATCTTCTGGGACAGCTCCTGTTAATAGTGACTGACTAAACAGATCAGTTAATTGGACAGTTAGCACTGATCAAAGTTATTTTAAAACCCTTGGATGAATATTATCAGGACCCACTGTCTTTTTAACATTTATTTTTGATAATGCTAACAAAACCTCATCCTCTGTAAAAAGATTAGTGTTAAGCTTGTTTCTATTTTCATAGCATCACTTAATGTAGACATTCTATCTTCACAATCTTTTGTGAAAACAGAAAAGAAGTAATCATTGAGACAGTCTGCAATTTGCTTATCTCCTTCTATTATTCTATCATCAACTGATTTCAATTTTACTATTCCTACCTTATTTTTTCTTCTTTCGCTGATATATCTAAATAATGTTTTGTCCCCATGTTTTACTGACTGTGCTATCTTCTCTTCTGCATGAGCTTTAACCTTCCTAATTAACTGCTTAGTCTTTTTTGTTAGAGTCTCCATATTTTCATATCATCATCTGATTGTGTGTGTCTGTAATTTTTAAGCTATCTTTTTTGTCTTTACAGCATGTGCTACTTCTTTGGAAAACCAAATTGGTTTCCGCTTTTTTTATTTTTTACAGACATGTCTAATACAGTGTGAAGTTGCATCTAAAATGGCACCTTTCACAAATTCCCATTGTTCTTGAACCCCTGTAATAAGAGTTTTCCCTTTTAGTTTTTTAGGTATTCTCCCATTAATGAAAAATCTGCCTTCCTAAAGTCTAAAACTTTTGTTTTAGTCTGGGTGAACAGTTCCTGCACATGAATACTAAACCAAATAGATTAATGATTTCTGGATCCTAAGTTCTCACCTACAGACACATGTGAAACTGTATCACTGTTTGTAAGTATTAGACCTAATACAGCTTCCTTACGAGTTGGTTCCTTAACTAATTGCTCAAGTTATTCCCCTAGCAGAGATTCAAGAATATACCTGCTTCTAGCTGATCTAGCAGGAGGAATCTTCCAGTCTATATATGGCAAATTAAAGTCCCCCATTACTATAACCTTACCCTTCATGGTCATTTTGGTCATTTCTTCTAATAACAGATTTCCAGTTTTTCATCCTGCAATGGAGGACTATACACAACCCCTATTCTAAACACTTTCTTATCTCCAATTTCCAAAGTCAGCCAAATACTTTCCACCTCATCATTTGCTCCTACAATTTCAGTATCCTTTATATTTTCATTTACATACAGAGCAACTCCTCCACTTTTTTTCCTACCCTGTTCTTTTTAAATAACCTGTATCAAGGTATGACTATGTCCCAGTCATGCAAATCATTGTACCATGTTTCTGTTATAGCTACTAAATCCAAGTTATCCCTAATCATTATGGAAATGAGTTCAGGTAATTTATTTCCTAAGCTGCGAGCATTTGTGCTCATTGCACGAAGAATCTTTCTACTAGAATTTCTAGAATTGTTAATTGGACTAACAGTTTTGGCATGCTGTGTGGGGCAGGTGGATATATTAATGCTACCCCCTTTATTAGTTTAAATGATTTCTAATAAAGCATTTGAACTCCTCACCCAGATACTCTGTTCCTTTAACATTCAAATGCAAGCCATCTTTCCTAAATAACCTAGTATCTTGCCAACCAGAGCTATAATGGCCAATAAAATCAAATCCTTGTTCCCTGCACCACTTATCTAACCAAGAATTAAATGTTGTTATCCGCTCCATCTTTCCTGGCCATACACAGGTAAAATAGCAGAAAATGATAGAGTTAATGCCACATTCTCTAAAAGATTACCTAGGTCACAAAACTTTTTCTGAACAGCAGCAACATGATTACTAGCAAGATCCTTTGTTCCTAAATGAACAATCACATCTAACTCACTTCCCTTTCCTGCTGCCTTAACAATTCACAAAATACGATTTTTATCCCTGTGAGCAGTAGCTCCTGGAAGACATCTAACCTCCCTTGCTTCTCCTTTACTTTTACCTAAATACACATTCCTCAAAATAGAGTCAACCACTAACAGTCTTTTCCTCAAAAACACATCTGCTGTTTTTTCCTGTGTTATGTTACCTGGAGAATCAGGTACCAATAGATTTGAATTACCTGTTACAGCTTCAGAGGGCTCAGACACGGCAATCTCCTCATCATAAGTGTGTTCAGCAAGAGCAGCATAGGAGTTTTCCAATGGCTGAGGTTGTGGGCAATGCTTCTCATCTACTGTTCTAATTCTTCCAGAGCCTACAGTGATCCATCTGCCTCTCCCTGCTGATCTCTGGTGTAGAGGGGCTTCTTTCTGAGGCAGCTTTGTAGAGGTAACAGGTATGTTACCTACCTTAGCTTGAAGGATAGCTATTTCTTCCCTTAAGAGGGAAAACTGCTTACAAACAAGATAGCCCCTAAATCTCCAAAAAGTAGCACAATTAAAAAGTGCAAAACTGTATTCTTTACTACTGAATAACCCTGAATAACTCTGAATAACTCCTGAAATAACTCAAATATCCTTATTTATTTGATCCTTTTTTAGCTTGATCCCTTTGTAAGGAATATATATATATATATATATATATATATATATATATATATAGTAAACAATTTCCAGTTCAGCCCACCGATAGCTCGCCTGGGTGCAATGATACAGCATCAAATAAGAAACAAGAGAATGCACTCTCAGGACTTCTTCAAAAAAACTATTTAATGGAACGTTTTCGGGGTTCACAACCCCGAAAACGTTCCATTAAATTGGTTTTTTGAAGAAGTCCTGAGAGTGCATTCTCTTGTTTTTTATTATATATATATATATATATATATATATATATATACACACACATATATATATACACATACACACACAGATAGATAGATAGATAGATAGATAGATATACACACACACACACATATATGCCTACAGCACCATTAAAGGAGCTGCAGGAATATCTGGCAAGTACTGGCTGTGTGGTGCATGTGACAAAAAAAAAAACATCCAAGCCCAGCTAAATTTTGCAAAAACACATCTGAAGTCAGTCTCTCAAAAGCATGTCGCAAAAGGTGTTCTGGTTTGATTAAACCAAGATTAAACTTTTTGGCCATAATTCCAAAAGATATGTTCGGCGCAAAAACAACACTGCATATAACCAAAACAACACCATACCCACAGTGAAGTATTTTGGTGGCAGCATCATGCTTTGGGTCTGTTTTTCTTCAAATGGAACTTGGGCCTTAGTCAAGGTAGAGGGAATTATGAACAGTTCCAAATACCAGACAATATTGGCACAAAACCTTCAGGCTTCTGCTAGAAAGCTGAACATGTTGAGGAACTTCATCTTTATGCATGACAGCACCCCAAAGCATACATCCAAATCAACAAAGGAATGGCTTCACCAGAAGAAGATTAACGTTTTGGAATGGCCCAATCAGAGCCCAGACCTGAATCCAATCGAAAATCTGTGGGGTGATCTTAAGTGGGCTGTGCACAAGAGATGCCCTCACAATCTGACAGATTTGGAGTGTTTTTGCAAAGAAGAGTGGGCAAATCTTGCCAAGTCAAGAAGTGCCATGCTGAAAATCTCATACCCAAAAAGACTGAGTGCTGTAATAAAATCAAAGGGTGCTTCAACAAAGTATTAGTTTACACTTATGCAACCATATTATTTTAGTTTTTTATTTCTACTTCCCTCTACCTAAAATATTTTAGTTTGTTTTGCAATTGAGTTGTACAGTTTATAGGTCACATTAAAGGTGGAAAAAGTTCTGAAATTATTTATCTTTGCCTCATTTTAATACATCACAGAAACATGACATTTTAACAGGGGTGTATAGACTTTTTATATCCACTGTATATATGTTTATATATATATATATATATATGTATATGTGTATATATGTGTATATGTATTGATCTGAAACTTACTGTATTGGATAGATGTCTGCTGATTGAAGGGCTGCATTGGTCAATTGTAAATGTGTTATAGAGTCTCAGAATAATAACATCTGTTTCTTTTATTTTTCAGACATGTAATAACAAGATGTCCTATGAATATTGGTCATAAATATAAATACATGCGCTCAAAAATTCTTAGAAACATGAAATATACTGTATTCACATTAAGATACAATATAATACCAGGATGTTGAATGCAATGATTCTGTGAAGAGCCAAATAATTTACAGTATAATTGCTTACTAGTATGATACTGGAAGTATACTCATGTTTGGTCTCTATAGATACATGCTGGGTTATATGGGATGGGGCATATATGCTGACCAGATAGGTTTATTAATGCAAGAAATGATAGTATATTAAATAAACATTTTAAGGTGAGATATTTAAACTACAGCAATAATTGAAGGTGAGACCGCATTTATGGTTATCTGCTGCCACCAATAGTTCAGAAATGGTATGACAGCCAAATGAATTGACTATTAGAACATATGCAAATCCAAATAGCCAATCAACGCTTAGCTCCATTAAGGGTGGATCAGGGACAAGCATCGGTAAGAGCCTATCAAAATCTTGTGGGGATGATTAAAGAAAAGGAGGAAGGGCTATATCTTTGATAAGCACCCACACACACAGTAGAGAAAGTACACAGACTCAAAGAAGCATACGTTTTGGAGAGGAAAATACACAGGTTTGTGCCAAGTAGATTCTCTGCCATTTTGAGACACTTTCTTGAATAAAGGAAGATAACAGTTTTGAGGCCTGTACCTTTGCGATATAGTGGATAAATCCTTTTTAGATGACCCACAAGAAATTCTAGAAACTGAATAATCATTTGGTTATGTGGTGATGTATGGCAGTGACTATAATTTAATATTTTAAAGCAAATACATTCATTATTGCTACAGTTTAATAGAAGTTAATAATTTTAAAAGGGCACCTTGTATTTTATGCTTATATCCATAATCCTGTGCAGTCTTAGCTAGTCACATAAATTGGCTGTTTGCATTAATAATAATATATACAATTTCTGGTGTTTTTAATTGAAGTTATATAGAATAATTTGTGGGATAAATAATAATTATACTTAACTGAAAGTTATCTTAAATCTATTGAAATCCAGTAACATTGTGAAGTATCTTGGTATATTGTTTATCTAAACACTGTGAAGTTAGCGGTCCATATTCTGGTATTTTATGGTGGTATTTTTTTTTTATTTTTTTTTCAAACCGATTTTTATTTTTCAAATAAATTTACAGAGTGGAAGTCGCAGCTTCCTTTGTGAATAAACTGAGTCGGTTAATTTTTACATTTAAATCACTACTATAGGTTATTTCACATTGGTTATTTATTGAAAAAGGTAGAGGGGACGTAAAGGAGGAGAGAAGATAGAAAGAAGGAAAAAAAAAAAAAAAAAAAAAGAAGAAAGGGGAAAGAGGGGATTGCCTGGAGACTAGACTTATAGCATTGCTTGAGATCGTATTGACCTAAAGATCCACTGTATGTTAGCTTGTATACCCTGTGCCGTGGGGAAGATTGCAAGAAGTCAGTCCTATGTCAAGGTAGTCTTAAGTGTCACTGTAGGTGGCTGTATTTACTTGTTAAGGTATTGTTCCCAGAGTGAGGTCATTTCAGCGTAAACTTCCATTCTGGCATATTTAATATAATAATATTCCTCTAATTCAAGGAATTCAGAGACTCTGTTGGTCCAAAGTTTTAAGGAGGGAACTTCCTTGTGCTTCCAATTTCTAGCCAAGAGATATCTGGCACTATTGGTCATTATGTAGAAAAGTTTGAGTTCGTGTTTAAGTTTAATTTTAGGGGGTCTGCTTAAGAGCCAGATTGTGGGGTCTAGCGGGAGCCGGGTATTAAGAATTTCTTCTATTTTTCCAATGATGTTTCTCCAATAATTTTGCACTACATTACACCACCACCACATATGGGCCAGGTTTCCATGTCCATGGCCACATCTCCAGCAGCGTTTAGAGTTATTACCGAATAGGCGGTTTAGTTTGACAGGGGAAAGATACCACCTGTGTAATAATTTTAAATTAATCTCTTGCATGGAAAGTGAGATTGATGTTTTTGTGATGTTTTGGAATATTAAGGTACTGGTTTGTGGGAGTATTATGATGCCCAATTCTTCCTCCCATTTTTCAAGGAATGAAGGTATCTGGCCGGGGGAGTTGTGTGTCAAAATTTGGTATATTGATGAGAGAGTGTGTGATAGTGGAGGGGTACGCACACAGAGGTGTTCAAAGTTGGTCAGGGGTCTTGTCATATTGAGGGAGTTCCTATTGGTTGTAATAAAGTGGTGAACACGTGTGTGTATAAACTAGTTTTGGAAAATAGTGTATCCCTTGGCTATAAGTTCTGACTTGGGTAATAATTTTTCTTCATAGTTAGAAAGTGTATCGGTATGTCCCTGTAGAATGAGTTTGGTACGTCTTCGGGAAGTTGTAACCCTAGTTTCAAGTGTCCATTGTCTAGGATTGACGTAAGCGGGGAGGGTCTAGATGAAATATAGACATGTGTCTCTATAATATTGTTCCAAATTTTTAATGTTTCTGCTATTACTGGTGAGCTGGAGTCTAATAGGGGTGTCGTGGGGTCAAAGTTCCAGCATATCCTACCCAGGTGAGGTGTTTTGGTCATGATGTGTTCCAACTGAACCCATCGTTTGTAATCGTAATGTATGCACCAGTCTATAATTCTTTGTAGGAATATAGCTTGTCTGTATTTTGTCAGATCCGGGATACCCAGCCCCCCCTGTATTTTTGGGGTTTGCATTATGTTTTTATTTATCCTGGGGGGTCGCCTACGCCACACAAAGTCACTAAATGCTTTCTGGATACTGGGAATGTAATTTTTGGGTAGTGGGATAGGAAGAGCTTGTAGTATGTATAGAAGTCTGGGAAAGACGTTCATTTTTAGGACATTTATTTTGCCCATCCATGAGAGTTTTTTGGAGAGCCATGACGATAGGTCCCGTATTATTGTATTTTGAATAGGGAGGTAGTTTAATTTAAAGGTTTGTTCTGTCGAGGTGGTTAATTCTATTCCCAGGTAGTTTAATGAGTGGGGGCGCCACGCGAATGGGGTTAGGGCTTTAACTCTGTCCGTGGTGAGGGTATCGAGATTTATATTTAAGACTTCGGATTTTGAGGCGTTTATTGTGAAGTTGGATAGGACTTGGAAATCTTGAAATTCTTGCATTAAATTGGGTATCGAGGTTTCGGGATTAGTAATGGTAAATAAAATGTCGTCCGCAAATAGAGACATAGTGTATATTTGTGTGCCTATTTGGATGCCACTAATCGAAGGATTGTGTCTAATTTTGGTGGCCAATGTTTCTATAAAACAGGCGAACAATAGGGGAGATAGAGGGCAGCCTTGTCTTGTGCAGTTTGCTATAGTGAATGTTTTTGAAAGCGTACCGTTTATAAGTAATTTGGCATTAGGATGTGAGTATAGGGAGAAAATCCTGTTCAAGATTTTTGGGCCAAGACCCATTTTAATTAGTGTGGCTCTGAGAAAGTCCCAACCAACACGGTCAAAGGCCTTCTCAGCGTCTATAGACAGAAGAATTCCAGGGATTTCTCTGTCTTGCATGTATTGAATTAAGTGGAGGGCCCTGACCGTGTTGTCTTTCGCCTCTCTTTTAGGGATGAATCCCACTTGGTCTTGGTGGATTAGGTCTGGAAGAATTAGATTTAATCTGTTAGCTAATATTTTTGCGTAGATTTTTACGTCCGAATTGATGAGTGATATTGGGCGGAAGTGTGACGGATGGGTTAGGGGTTTATTAGGCTTGGGAAGTAAAATAATGTGGGCTTCAAGTGAGTTGGAAGAGAAATGTTTGGACTTGTCAATGTAATTAAAGAATTTAGTAATATGTGGGAGTAAGTCCTCTAGAAAGGTCTTGTAATACCGGTTACTGAAGCCGTCAGGTCCTGGAGATTTCCCTGTCGGAAGGTCTTTAATGGCTAGCTGAATTTCCTCGGCAGATATAGGGTCTTCTAACTGCGTTTGTTGGTTTGATGTTAGGTGGGGTAGATTAAGTGATGAGAGGTATGTATTGATGTCTTGCAGTTTTCTGTCTTGTGAGTGTGTGTGGGATTTAGGATTGGGGTGTAGGTTATATAAATTTTGGAAATAAGCTCTAAAAGTTTGAGTTATGGTTTTAGTTGATGAGTGGGTCTTGTTGTTGTCATCTTTTATATGTAATATGTAATTTTTCTGTTGTTTTAGTCTTAAGAGTCGCGCTAAAGATCTACCAGCTTTGTTACGTCCCTCATAGTTCAGTTGTTGTAAGCGAAGGGCTTGCCGTTTGTGTTCCTTGTTTAGGAAGGAGGCCAATTTATTTTTTTCAGCTTGGATATTGTCCAGCAGTATTTGGTTGTCAGGGTGTTGTTTGTGTTGGGCTTCTAGTTTTTCTATTGCAGAAATCTGAGCTGCTAGGGACGCGCGTCTCTGTTTGTTAATCGAGGCTTTAATAGCCATGAGTTCGCCCCGAATCACGCACTTATGAGCTTCCCATATATTAATCTGGAACACATCTGTTGTGTTATTGTGAGAGAAATAATCAATTATAGTTTTGGATATTTGCTGAATGGTTGCGGGGTCTGAAAGAATTTGTTCATCCAGTTTCCAGATATAATCGCGGATCGGTTTAGATGGCCATACGAGAGTACCTAGGACAGACGCATGGTCCGACCATGTTATAGGGGTAATGTGGCTGGAGGTGAAGAGTGAGAGACCTGTGACGTCTGTGAGGATATAATCAATTCTAGAATATTGTTTGTGTGGGTATGAGAAAAATGTGTAATCCTCTTTATCTGGATTGTGGGATCTCCACAAGTCTTGTACTGCTAACTGTTTCAAGTATTTAAGTGTACAGGTTATTTGGGAAGCAGGGACTGAGGTAGTGGTTGATGAGCAGTCTAGTTGAGGATTAAGGGGCATGTTTAGATCTCCACCAATTATCAGGATACCTTTTTGATGTTCTAGAATAAGGTTAGTCACAGTCTTAATAAATGAAGCTTGCTTAATGTTAGGGGTGTACACGGAGACTAACGTGACCGGTCGGCCATATAGCAGCCCTATTAATATGAGGTATCTACCTGCTTTGTCCCTGATGACCTTAATAACGGTGAACGGGATAGTTTTCCGTATCAAAATACCCACTCCGTGTTTTTTAGATTTGGGATGAGAAGCATAGTAACAATTACCAAATTTGAGAGTGAATGTGAGTGGTTCTCTCCCCTTTCTGAAGTGGGATTCCTGGATAAAGACCAGGTCCGACTTGCAACTATTGAAATCGCGCAGGGCTTGCGTCCTTTTAGAGGGAATATTTAAGCCCTTTGCATTAATGGATTGGACGCGGAGTGAGTTCAGAGGTGTTTTCCTATGAAGGTGTGTAGGCATAAGGGTATAGTGTGGAGTATATATAGTGTGTTACAGGGGATTGGTGAAGGTCATGGTCTACACAGGCAATAGGAGAAAAGAGTAGAGTGAAGTATGAAGGTATAAGCATTTGAGGAATATAGATAAGAAAGGAGGGAAAAAAAAACATGATTAAACTAAACAAGAACATTCTTTGTAGATAAGTAGATGAGGGTGCGTTTCTCCCTCCATGGCATTGAAATATGGCAATTACATTTTATACATGGTATTACAGCAATATTGAATAACATATTTAACCTAAGACTTTGCTTAGGATACCCGTATAGGGATACCGGATTATAAAAGAACAGGTAACTAGTAACTATTAGGCTCTGCTGATAACTTAAACTTAGATAGCAGAGGCTAGTCTCACAAACAACAAGCAAACGATCAACTTTACACAGAAAATTGGAGGCATCTGTAAAGAACTAGATACATTCAAAAGGCAAACTTGGTGCCCAACCAAACATTTAGTTGAAAAAATTAAATTAAGCTGGTAGTCCCAGCTGGTAACTTGTAGTAGAATTACAGAGGCTAGAGTATCTAAACAGTTGACGTACAAATTTCACAATAAATTGTTAGCATATGTTAGGTCTTATAAACATTCAACATGTTATCATGGTATAGGGTTAAATGTCTAGACATTCTGGTTTCCAGCAGTGTTCATTGTGTTAAAAATAAAACTATAAAAAATAAAAACAGGAAAAAGAACAAAAGTATTTCTTTACAACAAGAGTATTATGCAAGTGTAAAGATTGCAAAAGGTGTCTGAAAGTCAAACATACAACCTGGTTATCCCATGGCTCCGTCTCTGGAGTTGTTAAAGTCGGTCAGTGGAACCAGAAAAAAGAAAACAAAAAGAGATAATTTAGTAGCAGAGATCTTCTTGTGTCTTCCTGACACCCTAGACCACAGCGGTCTATGAGATTAAGGTGGATAGGTGTGAGTATTGTCCTCCTTTGGGGCTTCTTGTGATTGGGGCGCTGGAAAAGTGATGTTCAGACTTTTAGATAGGGAGTCCAGGTCCTCCAGGTCCCTATATATGATGGATTTACTGTCTCTATGTACCAGGAGGCTTAAGGGAAATCCCCAGCGGTATTTTATCTTATGTTCCTGTAGGGTGGATGTGATGAAGCGTAGAGACCGTCGTTTCTCAATGGTTGCAGGGCAAAGGTCCCGGAAGACCTGAAGACTCTGGCCCTGAAATGAGATAGACTGTTGGCTTCGCACCTGTTTCCAGATGGCTTCTTTTAGTTGAAAGTGGGAAAATTTCATGATCACATCTCTAGGTGGACTGGACCCAGTTGGTTTCGGTCTGAGGGCTCTATGCGCCCTTTCCAGTGTTGTTTCAGAGAGTTCTAGAGAAGGGTCCAGATATTTGAAAAATTGTAGAAGGTAAGTGGTCAAAGTATCCTGAGTGATGTCTTCGGGTATGCCGCGAATTCGCAGGTTGCTGCGGCGGCTGCGGTTATCTAGGTCTTCGACCTTTAGTTGTAGGGATTGTATAACTGACTCTTGGCAATTCAAGTGTTGATTGTGGTCACTTACTTGTGATTCAAGATGTTCTTGGCCTTCTTCCAAGTATTCAATTCTAGAGTTCATGTCAGACATGTCTTTTCTAAGTGAGGATATTTCATTTTTAATGAACATTTTCAGGTCCGCTATGTCACTTTTGGAAGGAAGGGAGGCTATGGTATTTTGAATCTGGGAAAGTTGGTCTGTGGGCTGTGGAACCATGGCCGTAGCTGGGGAGGACTCCATTTTGCCTGGATGAGCCTTTGGGTCTGATTTGATAGGAAGGGCTGTGGTTGAAGGTTTGAAAAAGGAACTAACTGAGTTAGGTTTTGTGGCTGTTTTTTTGTGTGATCTAGCTGATCTCCTTGTTGCCATGAACAAACAGGACGTGTGTGTGATACACCAGCTTTAGAGAAGGTCCCCTGTATTAATTACATGTCTCTTGAAAAAGGCCAGATTTCTGTTATGCCTGGGGAGCTTAAGGCCTTGATGTTATTTCTATTACACTATTTTAAGTGTAGTGTGTGATTTGTGCAATACTGCAAAAACGCTGACTCTTGTACTGAGGTGTATGCGCCTTAAAGCTGTTCTGAATTGCAGTATTAGGAGTTAAGTGGCGTAACACAATTATATCTGACAGCCTCTGTAAATACGTCTAATAACCCATAGGTAGAAGCAGACTGGGTTAAGGCGCAATCAAGCTGCTTATGTTGCGGTCGGCTCTTAGCTATAGAGCCATGCGGTCATGTGCGGTGTGATGGGTGATAGACAGATTGTGGCGTCTGATATGATAATGGACGTCTGTATCCGGGAGCCCGCACTTACCCTCCTCACTTGTACTGTCTTAGGGATCGCGGGTGTGTATGGAGCGGCAGGTGCGGCTCGAGTTTGTCCGGAGCTTGCTTTTGTTGTGGTGTGTTGGGCAGGGCCTGCAATATGGCGCCCGTCAATGTAGCGGTTCCTGGAGTCTCGGATGTTTTAAGTCGCCTTGACAGATGATGCCACCGCTTCTTAGGGGTTGCCTTTGTTCCGGAGTTCAGCTGTACTTATTGTGTAGGCAATGTGTTGCTGCTGTAGTACTTTAGCCGCCAATAGTGGGAGAAAGGCTACGGAGCTTTTTACAAAGCAGCCATGATCCTGCACGGCCACGCCCCGCCTCGGAAGTCTCCCTCATTTTATGGTGCTATTTTAATGCAATTCATTGTGAGAAAGGTTAATTTTAAAGGTATATTTTTATGATCTGTGGTATAGAATATTATAACAGCATAAGCGTGTATAATTTGATTCATAGTCTGGTTTCTATAAATATTTTGCAATACGTATATAAATCTTAACTAATCTAAAGAATTTAGGAATAATTATTAATTTCAATTGTTTCATATATACATTTTAATTGGGGGTTGTTTTAAAGAATAATAACAAATACATTGTATTATAACCCTGGTATATACTGACATATTATCTGGAAGCACTGCAGAGATATTATTATATTTATCACATTGATATAATATATTTGTAGTAGATAGAGATTATAAAAAAGAAAAAATAATTTTTGGGAAAAATTGATAACATTTTATAAATTTATTTTAATATTTGTTTTTTTTCTTCTCTTGTTGGTCAAAATTGTTTTAGCGTTTTAATTTAACCAAATACTAAGCCAAAATAATAATGTCTGTTACTAGAAGTGAATCCAATGAATCTATACTGTGATTCCCAAAATTACCCCTCACTCAGGGCGATGTCCTTAAGATGGACATTATAGGTCATATATAGGTAAATCTCCAAAAAGTAGCACAATTAAAAAGTGCAAAACACCCATTGCACTGTATTCTTTACTACTGAATAACCCTGAATAACTCTGAATAACTCCTGAAATAACTCAAATATCCTTATTTATTTGATCCTTTTTTAGCTTGATCCCTTTGTAAGGAACATATATATACAGGGAGTGCAGAATTATTAGGCAAGTTGTATTTTTGAGGATTAATTTTATTATTGAACAACAACCATGTTCTCAATGAACCCAAAAAACTCATTAATATCAAAGCTGAATAGTTTTGGAAGTAGTTTTTAGTTTGTTTTTAGTTATAGCTATTTTAGGGGGATATCTGTGTGTGCAGGTGACTATTACTGTGCATAATTATTAGGCAACTTAACAAAAAATAAATATATACCCATTTCAATTATTTATTTTTACCAGTGAAACCAATATAACATCTCAACATTCACAAATATACATTTCTTACATTCAAAAACAAAACAAAAACAAATCAGTGACCAATATAGCCACCTTTCTTTGCAAGGACACTCAAAAGCCTGCCATCCATGGATTCTGTCAGTGTTTTGATCTGTTCACCATCAACATTGCGTGCAGCAGCAACCACAGCCTCCCAGACACTGTTCAGAGAGGTGTACTGTTTTCCCTCCTTGTAAATCTCACATTTGATGATGGACCACAGGTTCTCAATGGGGTTCAGATCAGGTGAACAAGGAGGCCATGTCATTAGATTTTCTTCTTTTATACCCTTTCTTGCCAGCCACGCTGTGGAGTACTTGAACGCGTGTGATGGAGCATTGTCCTGCATGAAAATCATGTTTTTCTTGAAGGATGCAGACTTCTTCCTGTACCACTGCTTGAAGAAGGTGTCTTCCAGAAACTGGCAGTAGGACTGGGAGTTGAGCTTGACTCCATCCTCAACCCGAAAAGGCCCCACAAGCTCATCTTTGATGATACCAGCCTAAACCAGTACTCCACCTCCACCTTGCTGGCGTCTGAGTCGGACTGGAGCTCTCTGCCCTTTACCAATCCAGCCACGGGCCCATCCATCTGGCCCATCAAGACTCACTCTCATTTCATCAGTCCATAAAACCTTAGAAAAATCAGTCTTGAGATATTTCTTGGCCCAGTCTTGATGTTTCAGCTTGTGTGTCTTGTTCAGTGGTGGTCGTCTTTCAGCCTTTCTTACCTTGGCCATGTCTCTGAGTATTGCACAACTTGTGCTTTTGGGCACTCCAGTGATGTTGCAGCTCTGAAATATGGCCAAACTGGTGGCAAGTGGCATCTTGGCAGCTGCACGCTTGACTTTTCTCAGTTCATGGGCAGTTATTTTGCGCCTTGGTTTTTCCACACGCTTCTTGCGACCCTGTTGACTATTTTGAATGAAACGCTTGATTGTTCGATGATCATGCTTCAGAAGCTTTGCAATTTTAAGAGTGCTGCATCCCTCTGCAAGATATCTCACTATTTTTTACTTTTCTGAGCCTGTCAAGTCCTTCTTTTGACCCATTTTGCCAAAGGAAAGGAAGTTGCCTAATAATTATGCACACCTGATATAGGGTGTTGATGTCATTAGACCACACCCCTTCTCATTACAGAGATGCACATCACCTAATCTGCTTAATTGGTAGTAGGCTTTCGAGCCTATACAGCTTGGAGTAAGACAACATGCATAAAGAGGATGATGTGGTCAAAATACTCATTTGCCTAATAATTCTGCACTGCCTGTATATATATATACACACACATATATATATACACATACACACACAGATAGATAGATAGATAGATAGATACACACACACACACATATATGCCTACAGCACCATTAAAGGAGCTGCAGGAATATCTGGCAAGTACTGGCTGTGTGGTGCATGTGACAACAAAAAAAAAAATCCAAGCCCAGCTAAATTTTGCAAAAACACATCTGAAGTCAGTCTCTCAAAAGCATGTCGCAAAAGGTGTTCTGGTTTGATGAAACCAAGATTAAACTTTTTGGCCATAATTCCAAAAGATATGTTCGGCGCAAAAACAACACTGCATATAACCAAAAGAACACCATACCCACAGTGAAGTATTTTGGTGACAGCATTATGCTTTGGGTCTGTTTTTCTTCAGCTGGAACTTGGGCCTTAGTCAAGGTAGAGGGAATTATGAACAGTTCCAAATACCAGACAATATTGGCACAAAACCTTCAGGCTTCTGGTAGAAAGCTGAACATGTTGAGGAACTTCATCTTTATG
This sequence comes from Bombina bombina, assembly GCF_027579735.1. NCBI lineage: Eukaryota > Metazoa > Chordata > Amphibia > Anura > Bombinatoridae > Bombina > Bombina bombina. Next base: position 267,967,840 of record NC_069500.1, on the reverse strand, counting down.
CATGACAGCACCCCAAAGCATACATCCAAATCAACAAAGGAATGGCTTCACCAGAAGAAGATTAACGTTTTGGAATGGCCCAGTCAGAGCCCAGACCTGAATCCAATCGAAAATCTGTGGGGTGATCTTAAGTGGGCTGTGCACAAGAGATGCCCTCACAATCTGACAGATTTGGAGTGTTTTTGCAAAGAAGAGTGGGCAAATCTTGCCAAGTCAAGAAGTGCCATGCTGAAAATCTCATACCCAAAAAGACTGAGTGCTGTAATAAAATCAAAGGGTGCTTCAACAAAGTATTAGTTTACACTTATGCAACCATATTATTTTAGTTTTTTATTTCTACTTCCTTCTACCTAAAATATTTTAGTTTGTTTTGCAATTGAGTTGTAAAGTTTATAGGTCACATTAAAGGTGGAAAAAGTTCTGAAATTATTTATCTTTGTCTCATTTTTATACATCACAGAAACATGACATTTTAACAGGGGTGTGTAGACTTTTTATATCCACTGTATATATGTATATATGTATATATATATATATATATATATATATATATATATGTGTATATATGTGTATATGTATTGATCTGAAACTTTCTGTATTGGATAGATGTCTGCTGTATTTTTTTTTTATTTTTTTTTAAATAATTTTTATTGAGGTTCAGAAATAGGTTTACAAACAATTATCAGTTGGAACAAAATATAAATCATAGTACTACAACATTTTACAGTACGTATCCAAACTAAACATATAAGAGCTGCATCTATTTCCATAGGATCTTGAGCTTAGTACAGGAGCATATCAAATATCTTAACATATGTTTACAATCCAATTTGTTGTTGTAGCCTAGTATCCAACAATCAAAAGAGAAAGAAAAAAAAAAAAGGAAGGAACCTCAGATTTTCACTTTTTTCCATGCCTTTAGAAATAGTTCCCTTAATGAGCCTTTAGGACCTCCCGGGCCCAGTTCTTTACATAAGTGTTGCATAGGGAAAAGCATTAACATAATAAACAACAGTGAACACTAAACATAAACAACCTGCTGGTATGAGGACGAAAAAAAACATCACAGGGATGTTACAGTTATTGAATAACTTATCAGGTTGCTGCCTGAATGAATATAAGTAATATTATACTAAAACTGTGTGAAGGGATATTTTCCCGCAGTGAAAGGAAGAATAACATATACGTTTTTTATAGCGGGGGAAGATAGATATTAAAGTAGAAGTAGAACTACCGTGTGGCTTAAAGTTTATATATATAGATTCCTTATTATAAAAAATGCACAGTTATGCAATATGAAGTAAGGATATAAGGTTCAAACTTCAATACATAAGAAAAAATATGATTATATTTGCGGTATTTATCGAGGGAACCGCATTAAAACACGTCAAGCATATGTACGGATGCCTGAGTGTATTGGTGGCAGGGGGGAGCTATATATATATAAATAAAACAAACAAGAGTAGGAATTAGTTATGAAAACAACAGAAATATCAAGTAAGACCTTTGGGGCGTACGGTTGACACACAGTGATATGGTGGGAGTGACAACTAAGTATGGTCTAGGCATTATAGCTAGTAGTATCAACCTTGATTAAAAATTATCTCTAAGCTGGAATAATGTAAATATATATATGGCGTATATTAGCTCACAAAAGGTTGCCGGAAGTTACTTTAAATAGTCAAACCATGGTGGGGTGGAAAACAGCAGAAATGTATGCAAAACTTAAATTGGTGGATTAGGGGGGGGAGTGAAGGGTGGCAACATAAATAATTCAAAATTCTGCACAGTTATGAGAAACAGCTTAAATAATATAGGGTTCCTTTAGTGAGAGTAGCGGGGGGAGGCGGTTGGTTAAATATATTCAATAAACCGCAACATATATATATATATATATATATATATATATATATATATATATATATATATATATATATATATATGTGTGTGCCTTCGGATAGAGAGTGAACTCACCTTGAATGTATTGACTACAAATTAAAATATAAGAAGCTAATAGCTTGGCTTAAATTAGAGATGAGACAGGAGCATTTAGTGCTATTTATGTGCATATCTGGTTACATGCTAAATATAACACTGGCAAGTGGGTAAAGCAAGTATCCCGGCATAGAGACAGCCTGAAGATATATTATATTACCATACCTGTTTCGACACTAATAAGTTTAATATAGATGTAGATAAATTGTTTTAAAGAGAGAAAAAATTATATTCCTTCTTTTCTCATGTTTGTATCTCACCTACTGGGTATGGGCCCTATACCCAGCAATGGTGTATCTAAGCTGCTAGCAGGTATCTATGATTAAAGAAGAGGGAAATGTGGTAAAGTTCATGGTCTTTAAACAACAGTAAGTGTACAAGTTAGTATACCATAAACAGCAACAAGCCATTTAGGGAGCACAGATAGGTAAATACAGTTACTCCAGTGGCATATTGGGGACAAAAAGATTGAGGTGGCAAGCCTTGTCTTAAACTCCTTTACATTTCTATAACTGGGGCATTCTAGGCAGAGTGATGGACACTCTCCATGTAGGATGTAAATATCAAAGCTATCAATAATAAATAGATGCCAGTTCCAGATTTCTAGGGAGTATGTCTAAAGTTTCCAATGATGCCCTAAGTCTCTGCTTATTAAATATGCCTATTGGGGACAAATCCCAGGACAGAGAGTCTCGAGAAAAATAGGAACAGTTGACAGAGGCAATTATATCACATAAGTTTGCCGTATAGCTCAGGTTGTAGCTGAGCTTTGACTCCCCTCTAGTGGCTGTAAATGGCCATTGCAGCTAACAGGAAATTGTATTGTAAGTTTAACACGCAAAACAGATACAGATAACACATCTACCAATTAAGCAGTGCAATATACATTTGGAAAGTGTAGAATCTAAAAACAAACCTTTGGATATATTTAGGTACATTCTATAACAAATATCCTTATTTATAAAAGAACAACCTAGCACAAAATGACTATCCTGTACTGGCTAGGGAACTAATGCATCTAACATTGCTGCTATCGTAACGAGTTCCCAGTGTTAAAACATATCTGCCACTTAAATATTAAAACTTTGCTCACTTTACACCATGTTTAACAGTAAGAACATAAACCTTAATGCAAGTCACTTTGGGTATATGTATTGTTCAGTGTATGTGACATCTTTATATAGGCTGCAAAATATAAAAATAAACAAATAACCGTCTTATCCATCTTTATCTGTATCGCTTCTTCTTGTGACCATACTTTTCAAGAGAACCCATATATCATATATCATCTCCATTCCAAGCCACCTTAAGATAGAGGAGGAGCTGGTAGTGGGTATATGAGCAAGGTGGTCTGCCATGTCTTATCATTCAGTTGGCTGATATAGGGGGCAAAATAAAGTTGCGGTCTCAGAGAATAATCCTCAGTTTGCTGTTATAGTCCTCCAGGATCCCACTGAAAGGTTGACCAGTCAATAAATTCCAATAGATCTGCATAGGAAGGGATGGTTGGGATCAGCAAGGGCAACAAAAATTGCAGCCAGATTTCTTTCCGGCGTCTGACACGCACATTATCTGAAGTCTTTTTGTGGTCCTGTGTCTTGGCTGTTGAGCCTGATGTGAGAGCTGGGTTAATTATGGTTGTGCTGGTTTCGCTGAGCCGCATGTAATTGCTGTCATGCTGGGCCATGCTCACAGTTGCAGCAGTTTTATTTTCAAATACCGGCTCCGGAATAACAGGGACTGGGTCCCTCACACAGCTAGCTGGAGTAATGTTTAGGCATATGAGACCCGTAGTACAAGTATGCACACCTTCAGCTGAAGCAGATCCAAGACGCGTACACTTCTGAGAGGCACAGGAAACCTCGTGTTTGAAAGCATTGGTCAGAAGTCCTTCAAGAGCAATATGGTGCTCCGCAAGGATACAGCGCAGGGTCTCCAGAAAGCTACCAAAACTTGCCATGTTTTGTATTTCAAGATGGCCGCTCCTCCGGTATACAGTGCAAGAGCTGCAAACATTACCAGATAGCTCTGTGTCCTTTCAGCTCGTCTCTTGACCCTCACATCCTCCAATATGCGTCTCAATGATCTTAGCTACCACTTCGTAAGATTTTGGGCATTTCTGAGCGATCTAAAATATGGCCATTTACATTATATGAGCAGAGCTCTGTTTATGTGCGACCGCTCAGGCGCCCAGCTTGCCCCGCCCCCCGATGTCTGCTGTATTGAAGGGCTGCATTGGTCAATTGTAAATGTGTTATAGAGTCTCAGAATAATAACATCTGTTTCTTTTATTTTTCAGACATGTAATAACAAGATGTCCTATAAATATTGGTCATAAACATAAATACATGCGGTCAAAAATTCTTAGAAACATGAAATATACTGTATTCACATTAAGATACAATATAATACCAGGATGTTGAATGCAATGATTCTGTGAAGAGCCAAATAATTTACAGTATAATTGCTTACTAGTATGATACTGGAAGTATACTCATGTTTGGTCTCTATAGATACATGCTGGGTTATATGGGATGGGGCATATATGCTGACCAGATAGGTTTATTAATGCAAGAAATGATAGTATATTAAATAAACATTTTAAGGTGAGATATTTAAACTGCAGCAATAATTGACGGTGAGACCGCATTTATGGTTATCTGCTGCCACCAATAGTTCAGAAATGGTATGACAGCCAAATGAATTGACTATTAGAACATATGCAAATCCAAATAGCCAATCAACGCTCAGCTCCATTAAGGGTGGATCAGGGACAAGCATCGGTAAGGGCCTATCAAAATCTTGTGGGAATGATTAAAGAAAAGGAGGAAGGGCTATATCTTTGATAAGCAACCACACACACAGTAGACAAAGTACACAGACTCAAAGAAGCATACGTTTTGGAGAGGAAAATACACAGGTTTGTGCCAAGTAGATTCTCTGCCATTTTGAGACACTTTCTTGAATAAAGGAAGATAACAGTTTTGAGGCCTGTACCTTTGCGATATAGTGGATAAATCCTTTTTAGATGACCCACAAGAAATTCTAGAAACTGAATAATCATTTGGTTATGTGGTGACGTATGGCAGTGACTATAATTTAATATTTTAAAGCAAATACATTCATTATTGCTACAGTTTAATTGAAGTTAATAATTTTAAAAGGGCACCTTGTATTTTATGCTTATATCCATAATCCTGTGTAGTCTTAGCTAGTCACATAAATTGGCTGTTTGCATTAATAATAATATATACAATTTCTGGTGTTTTTAATTGAAGTTATATAGAATAATTTGTGGGATAAATAATAATTATACTTAACTGAAAGTTATCTTAAATCTATTGAAATCCAGTAACATTGTGAAGTATCTTGGTATATTGTTTATCTAAACACTGTGAAGTTAGCTGTCCATATTCTGGTATATTATGGTGGTATTTTAATGCAATTCATTGTGAGAGAGGTTAATTTTAAAGGTATATTTTTATGATCTGTGGTATAGAATATTATAACAGCATAAGCGTGTATAATTTGATTCATAGTCTGGTTTCTATGAATATTTTGCAATACCTATATAAATCTTAACTAATCTAAAGAATTTAGGAATAATTATTAATTTCAATTGTTTCATATATACATTTTAATTGGGGGTTGTTTTAAAGAATAATAACAAATACATTGTATTATAACCCTGGTATATACTGACATATTATCTGGAAGCACTGCTGAGATATTATTATATTTATCACATTGATATAATATATTTGTAGTAGATAGAGATTATAAAAAAGAAAAAAGAATTTTTGGGAAAAATTGATAACATTTTTTAAATTTATTTTAATATTTGTTTTTTTTCTTCTCTTGTTGGTCAAAATTGTTTTAGCATTTTAATTTAACCAAATACTAAGCCAAAATAATAATGTCTGTTACTAGAAGTGAATCCAATTAATCTATACTGTGATTCCCAAGATTACCCCTCACTCAGGGCGATGTCCTTAAGATGGACATTATAGGTCACATTAAAAAAAAAGTTTAATATTGCGGGTGATTTAAATAATTATATGGATATGCTTGCAATTAAGGCTAAAAATATTGCTATTGATGATGGGAGGTGGAATGAAAAAAGTGAATTATTCCAAGAATTATTAAAAATTAATCAATGCAGAAATCTCAAAAAACGTGATGAACTAATACTAAAATCTTGCAACCCCTTGTAATATGCATTATTGACGAAATGCCCACACTGCTTATAGAAAAGGAATTGCAAATACAGGGGCTAGATGATGATATTCGCTCATCACGCAAGTGGGAAGAGAGTTTAGAAATGGCCGAAAATTAAATTGTTACATTTAAGCAAGAAATGGCCTCCTTAGATAAGTACAGGTGGCCCTCGGTTTACAACGGTTCAATTTACACCGTTTCAGAATAACAACCTTTTTTTCCAGTCATGTGATTGCTATTGAAAAGCATTGAGAAGCAGTGCATTTATTAAAATAGCTAGTAGGTGGAGCTGTCCGCTTGTGTTGCAGCAAAGCCAAGCAAGCTAAAATTAATCAGTTTAACCAGACCTGAGCCATCAAGCAGATTTCAAAGGAACAAGATCTTCCTGTCTATAAATCAGTCCAGATTGGAATGCATAGAAAGAACTGTTTGCAGAAAAATGCAAGTAAAGTCTGTGTTGTGTGATTATTTTATTAGGTTTATCATGCTGTTTAGCAAATGTTTTTGTTCATTTAACTTAGTTTAATTATATATTCTGTGTTGTGTGATTAGTTTATTAGTTTTATAATGTTGTTTAGCATTTAAAGACTTCATTTCAAAGCTTTAAAAATAATGTATTAGGTGTTACTTATATCAATTTTGAGAGGGGCCTGGAGCCTAACTCCCTCACTTCCCATTGACTTACATTATAAACTGGGTTTCAATTTACAACGGTTTCGATTTAAAACCATTCCTTCTGGAACCTAACCCCGGCATAAACTGAGGGCTACCTGTATAACCTAAATTTACTAGCCAAAATACAAGAGTTAAATAAACAACTCGCGCAAAGCCAGAAAGAACTTAGTGAACTGAAAAGGCAGTCTAGCAATAATACACCCCCTTCTGCTAGCAATGAGGATAATGCAGGTATTTTTAAAACCCTTAAAGAATTAATGAGAAGTGAATTACAGAACTTTATGGAAGAGTTTAAACAAAGGACCCCTATCGGGTCAGAAACTTTCCACATAGACAGTCACCTCATGTTATAAATTCATGGAACTGCTACACTTCAGAGGGGGAGGAGAGTGATTATAGTGAATCAGAGGGCAGAGTCATCTACCCAAATAGCACACCTAGTACTAATGTACGTAGGGGGTCTCCCCATAGTAAAAGGACAGATAGGGAATGCTCCAACCCTTACAAGAAGGTCCCTAGGAAAGCCCAAGATGCGTCTAATAAGGTGTATGACACCCCTAAAATAATTGCTAAAGGAAATGAATGTTCATTCCTGGAGTGAAACAAAACGACAGTGCAAAAAGGAATTTGTTTTTTATCGCACGACCGCTGCTAAAGCGGCTGTATACGGTTTGAAATGTGGCGGGAATCAAAGCCCAATTAAATTCCTTTCTGCACTAAAAAGTGCATACAGTATGGCCAAAGATTACCCCAAATTCGAGAGCTCAGAATTTCACCCACACTATTGCTAGTGCTACACACGTGTTTACCGGATTTGTTCACCTTATTCCCATGAATAATAACCACTAGGTGACACTATTGTACCACTATAAGAATGTATACTACAAACCTCCATTTCACCTAGATTTACATTTGTGTGACTCCACTGGGTGGCACAGTCTTAAATTTCAAAACATTTTTTATGATGTCTCCTGGATGAAAGGAACAGTACCTTCAAAATTAAACATTCATGATTCAGATAGAACATGCAATTTTAAACAATTTGCCAAGTTACTTTTATTCTCAAATTTGCTTTGTCCTCTTGTTAACCTTTGTTGAAGCATAAACATAGGTAGGCTGATAGAAGCTAAGGAGTGTGCATGTGTCTTTTGCATTCTATGGCAGCAGTGTTTGCAACATTGTATAACACTGCTGCTAGATGGAAAAGGAGATGTAAACTCTCCTGAGCTCACAAGTAATATGTAGTGTACCTTATTGAGTGTGCCCAGTGCAAAATCCAGTATGTTGGGCTAACCTCCAGGGATATCAATACTGGAATAAGGGAACATTTCTCCTCATTTAAAATGACAAGGTCAACTACTCCGATTGTCTAACACTTTGGTATTTTTCATACAGAGGATCTCAATTCCTTCTCATGGTGTGCAATTGAAAAAAATCTGTAAACCCAAAAGGGGAGTGGATATTGACCGAATTTTAGCAAAAAGGGAGGCATACTGGATTTTTACACTGGGCACAAGGATACCCAGGGGTCTCAATTCTAAGTATGATGTCATGAACATATGGGAATATAATTGTTCCCCCCTACTATGTCTATAAGGTGTGCTAGAATGTTCCCATATAATCAAGGGTATATATATTTCAATGTATTAGATATTTATCCCTTATATTTTATCTTCCACCTTTAGTTGAATTCTGGGGAGTCTGATAGCATATGTTTAATGAGTAAAATCCCTATATTCGAAACACCAAGGTTTAGGCGTTAATATATCAAGTTCTCACCATTCCATACCCTCACTAGCTAACACAGGTTTATTGTATTTATACAAGTAGCCTCATATTCTCAAGCCCTATATGTGTCATTCATTTAGTGTAATGATTGCTATCATAAGCAGAGGCTTTACTCTTGTGCAATTAATCCTATGGGCTTTGTTCAGACATATAGAGTAAATGATATGACCTGTTTTTGAATCTAGTGATGTGTATTTAAATATCAGTATATGTTTCTGCATCTATATAAGTAGCATCTTATCTTTGAAGCACCACATGTGCTATGCATTTTTTCGTAACAATTATTTTATATTTCTAGGCAATATTGGCCAATATCAGAGATGCCTTATAGGGCCATTGATGAGATCTATCATTTAGTTAAGTGTGTTTCAATGTCTGTTAATTTGTCCTGTGTTCACATGAGGTTAATATTTAGTGTAACATAAGTGGCTAACGGCTAGATTACGAGTTGTGCGTTAGGGTAAAAAAACAGAGTTAAGAGGTCCTAACGCTGCTTTTTTACGCCCGCTGGTATTACGAGTCTTGAAGGTTTAGGGACACCACACACTTTCTTGGCCTTACCGCAAAACGACTTACGTAAACTTTGTTAAGTCTTTTTTCTATGGGACTTCCATAGCGTCGGTATTACGAGTCTGTCCTGGGAGGTCAAAAAGTGAGCGGTACACCCTCTTCTGTCAAGATCCCTAACGCATTTAAGTCAGTAGTTAAGTGTTTTATTGTACAACGCCGTAGCATAAAACTCATAACTAAAGTGCTAAAAAGTACACTAACACCCATAAACTACCTATTAACCCCTAAACCGAGGCCCTCCCACATCGCAAATACTAAATAAAAATTTTAACCCCTAATCTGCCGCTCCGGACACCGCCGCCACCTACATTATATTTATGAACCCCTAATCTGCTGACCCCAACATCGCCAACACCTACATTATATTTATTAACCCCTAATCTGCCGCTCCCAATGTCGCCGCCACCTACCTACACTTATTAACCCCTAATCTGCCGCCCCCAATGTCGCCGCCACTATAATAAACATATTAACCCCTAAACCTAAGTCTAACAGTAAACCTTACACCCACTAATTTAAATATAATTTAATTAACTCTAAATAAATATTCCTATCATTAACTAAATTATTCCTATTTAAAACTAAATACTTACCTATAAAATAAACACTAAGATAGCTACAATATAACTAATTGTTACATTAGAGCTAGCTTAGGGTTTATTTTTATTTTACAGGCAAGTTTGTATTTATTTTAACTAGGTAGAATAGTTATTAAATAGTTATTAACTTAATTTAAGAACTACTTAGCTAAAATAAATACAAATGTACCTGTAAAATAAAACCTAACCTAAGTTACACTAACACCTAACACTACACTATAATTAAATAAATTAACTAAATTAAATACAATTACCTAAATTAAATTAGCTAAAGTACAAAAAAAACAAAACACTAAATTACAGAAAATAATAAAAAATTACAGAAATTTAAACTAATTACACCTAATCTAATAGCCCTTTTAAAATAAAAAAGCCCCCCCCTTTTTTTATATAGTGTGTCTGTATGTGTAAGTGTATGCTATGTAGTGTTTGTTTCTGTGTATTTGAGTGTGTGTACATGTATGTGTGTAGCTTGTGTTACTGTGCATTTTTGCTAACTTTAAAGGCCAGAATCTAGAAGAGTAGTTTTTAAAGAATCTATTATTAAATGTCCAATTAAGATAAAACATATTTAGCACTGTCTCTGCAAAGGCTAAAGCCTCAGACTGCCAGCTAATGTGCTTGCCAACCCCAGGACCCCATACAAAGAATTACAGATACCCATATATGATGTAGTGTGTGTGTGTGTGTATCTGTATGTATAAGTGTTTGTGTGTATCTGCATGTATAAGTGTATGCTATGTAGTGAGTGTGTGCATCTGTATGTATAAGTGTATGCTGTGTTGTGTATGAGTATCTGCATGTATAAGTGTAAGCTATGTAGTGTCAGTGTATATCTGCATGTATAAGTGTATGCTGTGTAGTGTGTGTGAGTGCGTGTATCTGCAAGTATAATTGTACGCTATTTAGTTTGTGTGTATCTACATGTATAAGTGTAACCTATGTAGTGTGTGTGTGTATCTGCATGTATAAGTGTATGCTGTATAGTGTGTGTATATGCATGTATAAGTGTAAGCTATGTAGTGTGTGTGTCTGTGTGTATCTGCATGTATATGTGTAAGCTATGTAGTGTGTGTATCTGCATGTATAAGTGTAAGCTATGTAATGTGTGTGTCTCTGCATATATAAGTGTATGCTATGTAGTCTGTGTATCTGCATGAAAAGGTGTATGTTATGCAGTGTGTGTGTATCTGCATGTATAATTGTAAGCTATGTAGTGTGTGTGTGTGTGTATCTGCATGTATAAGTGTATGATATGTAGTGTTTGTGTGTGTATCTGCATGTATAAGTATATGCTATGTAGTGTTTGTGTGTCTATCTGCATTTATAAGTGTATGCTATGTAGTGTGTGTGTGTGTATCTGCAAGTATAAGTGTGTGCTATTTAGTGTGTGTGTATCTGCATGTATAAGTGTATGCTATGTAGTGTGTGTGTGTATCTGCATGTATAATTGCAAGCTATGTAGTGTGTGTGTGTATCTGTATGTATAAGTGTGTGCTATTTAGTGTGTGTGTATCTGCATGTATAAGTGTATGATATGTAGTGTTTGTGTGTGTACCTGCATGTATAAGTATATGCTATGTAGTGTTTGTGTGTGTATCTGCATGTATAAGTATATGCTATGTAGTGTTTGTGTGTGTATCTGCATTTATAAGTGTATGCTATGTAGTGTGTGTGTGTATCTGTATGTGTAAGTGTATGCTATCTAGTGTGTGTTTCTGTGTATGTTTGAGTGTGTGTACATGTATATGTGTAGCTTGTATTACTGTGCATTTTGCTGACTTTAAAAGCCAGCATCTAGAAGAGCAGTTTTAAAGAATCTATTATTAAATGCCCAATGAAGATAAAAATATTTAGCACTGTCTCTGCAAAGGCTAATTAAATACAGAGCTCACATAGCTATACCAGTCATTTGAGCTTGTGTTTGATTTGCTGCCTAAGAGTATTACAAGATATGACTTTACTTAGAATTTTATTTATATTACTTTGGTCTTATGATTTATTTGAGCCCCATCCCTGCTCCAGCCTTCCACGTATCACACTTTTGCCATGGGGGGCTGTCCCTCTTTTGAATTTTGAAATATTGGGAGGTATGTGTATATAAGACAATCTCATATTTGAAAACAAATTCAAAGTACAGGTGGCCCTCGGTTTACAACGGTTCAATTTACACCGTTTCAGAATAACAACCTTTTTTTCCAGTCATGTGACTGCTATTGAAAAGCATTGAGAAGCAGTGCATTGATTAAAATAGCCAGTAGGTGGAGCTGTCCGCTTGTGTTGTAGCAAAGCCAAGCAAGCTGAAATTAATCAGTTTAACCACACCTGAGCTATCGAGCAGATTTCAAAGGAACAAGATCTTCCCGTCTATAAATCAGTCCAGATTGGAATGCATAGAAAGAACTGGTTGCAGAAAAATGCAAGTGAAATCTGTGTTGTGTGATTATTTTATTAGGTTTATAATGCTGTTTAGCAAATGTTTTTGTTAATTTAACTTAGTTTGAATATGTGTAAATGCATGGGAGTAGTAAAGCACCTTAAACTCAGCAGTTAGCATATGCCATTGAATGTTTAGCCAATAACAATGATGTAAGCTTTGCTATCATGGTCTTGCTGCTTTGTTTGTGATGTTAAATGCAAGTTTCTACTGAATGCATTAGCTGGTGCTTTGAATATAACTTATCAATAACAAAAATAAATCCTTCCACTGATCACCGTATAATAATGTGCAACACACTAACTAGGCAGCTTCAAAGGCCATTTTCACCATTGACACACTAAAAAACATAATTTATGTAAGAACTTACCTGATAAATTCATTTCTTTCATATTAGCAAGAGTCCATGAGCTAGTGACGTATGGGATATACATTCCTACCAGGAGGGGCAAAGTTTCCCAAACCTCAAAATGCCTATAAATACACCCCCACCACACCCACAATTCAGTTTAACGAATAGCCAAGAAGTGGGGTGATAAGAAAAAAGTGCGAAAGCATATAAAATAAGGAATTGGAATAATTGTGCTTTATACAAAAAAATCATAACCACCCCAAAAAAAGGGCGGGCCTCATGGACTCTTGCTAATATGAAAGAAATGAATTTATCAGGTAAGTTCTTACATAAATTATGTTTTCTTTCATGTAATTAGCAAGAGTCCATGAGCTAGTGACGTATGGGATAATGATTACCCAAGATGTGGATCTTTCCACACAAGAGTCACTAGAGAGGGAGGGATAAAATAAAGACAGCCAATTCCTGCTGAAAATAATCTACACCCAAAATAAAGTTTAACGAAAAACATAAGCAGAAGATTCAAACTGAAACCGCTGCCTGAAGTATTTTTCTACCAAAAACTGCTTCAGAAGAAGAAAATACATCAAAATGGTAGAATTTAGTAAAAGTATGCAAAGAGGACCAAGTTGCTGCTTTGCAAATCTGATCAACCGAAGCTTCATTCCTAAACGCCCAGGAAGTAGAAACTGACCTAGTAGAATGAGCTGTAATTCTCTGAGGCGGAGTTTTACCCGACTCAACATAGGCAAGATGAATTAAAGATTTCAACCAAGATGCCAAAGAAATGGCAGAAGCTTTCTGGCCTTTTCTAGAACCGGAAAAGATAACAAATAGACTAGAAGTCTTTCTGAAAGATTTAGTAGCTTCAACATAATATTTCAAAGCTCTAACAACATCCAAAGAATGCAACGATTTCTCCTTAGAATTCTTAGGATTAGGACATAATGAAGGAACCACAATTTCTCTACTAATGTTGTTGGAATTCACAACTTTAGGTAAAAATTCAAAAGAAGTTCGCAACACCGCCTTATCCTGATGAAAAATCAGAAAAGGAGACTCACAAGAAAGAGCAGATAATTCAGAAACTCTTCTGGCAGAAGAGATGGCCAAAAGGAACAAAACTTTCCAAGAAAGTAATTTAATGTCCAATGAATGCATAGGTTCAAACGGAAGAGCTTGAAGAGCCCCCAGAACCAAATTCAAACTCCAAGGAGGAGAAATTGACTTAATGACAGGTTTTATACGAACCAAAGCTTGTACAAAACAATGAATATCAGGAAGAATAGCAATCTTTCTGTGAAAAAGAACAGAAAGAGCAGAGATTTGTCCTTTCAAGGAACTTGCGGACAAACCTTTATCTAAACCATCCTGAAGAAACTGTAAAATTCTCGGAATTCTAAAAGAATGCCAAGAAAAATGATGAGAAATACACCAAGAAATATAAGTCTTCCAGACTCTATAATATATCTCTCTAGATACAGATTTACGAGCCTGTAACATAGTATTAATCACAGCGTCAGAGAAACCTCTTTGACGAAGAATCAAGCGTTCAATCTCCATACCTTTAAATTTAAGGATTTCAGATCCTGATGGAAAAAAGGACCTTGTGACAGAAGGTCTGGTCTTAACGGAAGAGTCCACGGTTGGCAAGAGGCCATCCGGACAAGATCCGCATACCAAAACCTGTGAGGCCATGCTGGAGCTACCAGCAGAACAAACGAGCATTCCTTCAGAATCTTGGAGATTACTCTTGGAAGAAGAACTAGAGGCGGAAAGATATAGGCAGGATGATACTTCCAAGGAAGTGATAATGCATCCACTGCCTCCGCCTGAGGATCCCGGGATCTGGACAGATACCTGGGAAGTTTCTTGTTTAGATGGGACGCCATCAAATCTATTTCTGGAAGTTCCCACATTTGAACGATCTGAAGAAATACCTCTGGGTGAAGAGACCATTCGCCCGGATGCAACGTTTGGCGACTGAGATAATCCGCTTCCCAATTGTCTACACCTGGGATATGAACCGCAGAGATTAGACAGGAGCTGGATTCGCCCAAACCAAAATTCGAGATACTTCTTTCATAGCCAGAGGACTGTGAGTTCCTCCTTGATGATTGATGTATGCCACAGTTGTGACATTGTCTGTCTGAAAACAAATGAACGATTCTCTCTTCAGAAGAGGCCAAAACTGAAGAGCTCTGAAAATTGCACGGAGTTCCAAAATATTGATCGGTAATCTCACCTCCTGAGATTCCCAAACTCCTTGTGCCGTCAGAGATCCCCACACAGCTCCCCAACCTGTGAGGCTTGCATCTGTTGAAATTACAGTCCAGGTCGGGAGCACAAAAGAAGCCCCCTGAATTAAACGATGGTGATCTGTCCACCACGTTAGAGAGTGTCGAACAATCGGTTTTAAAGATATTAATTGAGATATCTTTGTGTAATCCTTGCACCATTGATTCAGCATACAGAGCTGAAGAGGTCGCATGTGAAAACGAGCAAAGGGGATCGCGTCCGATGCAGCAGTCATAAGACCTAGAATTTCCATGCAAAAGGCTACCGAAGGGAATGATTGTGACTGAAGGTTTCGACAAGCTGCCATCAGTTTTAGACGCCTCTTGTCTGTTAAAGACAGAGTCATGGACACTGAATCTATTTGGAAACCCAGAAAGGTTACCCTTGTCTGAGGAATCAATGAACTTTTTGGTAAATTGATCCTCCAACCATGATCTTGAAGAAACAACACAAGTCGATTCGTATGAAATTCTGCTAAATATAAAGACTGAGCAAGTACCAAGATATCGTCCAAATAAGGAAATACCACAATACCCTGTTCTCTGATTACAGACAGAAGGGCACCGAGAACCTTTGTAAAAATTCTTGGAGCTGTAGCAAGGCCAAAAGGCAGAGCCACAAACTGGTAATGCTTGTCCAGAAAAGAGAATCTCAGGAACCGATAATGATCCGGATGAATCGGAATATGCAGATATGCATCCTGTAAATCTATTGTGGACATATAATTCCCTTGCTGAACAAAAGGCAAGATAGTCCTTACAGTTACCATCTTGAACGTTGGTATCCTTACATAACGATTCAATATTTTTAGATCCAGAACTGGTCTGAAGGAATTCTCCTTCTTTGGTACAATGAAGAGATTTGAATAAAACCCCATCCCCTGTTCCTGAACTGGAACTGGCATAATTACTCCAGTCAACTCTAGATCTGAAACACAATTCAGAAATGCTTGAGCTTTTACTGGATTTACTGGGACACGGGAAAGAAAAAATCTCTTTGCAGGAGGTCTCACCTTGAAACCAATTCTGTACCCTTCTGAAACAATGTTCTGAATCCAAAGATTGTGAACAGAATTGATCCAAATTTCTTTGAACAAACGTAACCTGCCCCCTACCAGCTGAGCTGGAATGAGGGCCGCACCTTCATGTGGACTTAGAAGCAGGCTTTGCCTTTCTGGCTGGCTTGGATTTATTCCAGATTGGAGATGGTTTCCAAACTGAAACTGCTCCTGAGGATGAAGGATCAGGTTTTTGTTCTTTGTTGAAACGAAAGGAACGAAAACAATTATTAGCTCTGTTTTTACCCTTAGATTTTTTATCCTGTGGTAAAAAAGTTCCTTTCCCACCAGTAACAGTTGAAATAACGGAATCCAACTGAGAACCAAATAATTTGTTACCCTGGAAAGAAATGGAAAGTAGAGTTGATTTAGAAGCCATATCAGCATTCCAAGTTTTAAGCCATAAAGCTCTTCTAGCTAAAATAGCTAGAGACATAAACCTGACATCAACCCTGATAATATCAAAGATGGCATCACAGATAAAATTATTAGCATGCTGAAGAAGAATAATAATATCATGAGAATCATGATGTGTTACTTGTTGCGCTAAGGTTTCCAACCAAAAAGTTGAAGCTGCAGCAACATCAGCCAAAGATATAGCAGGTCTAAGAAGATTACCTGAACACAGATAAGCTTTTCTTAGAAAGGATTCAATTTTCCTATCTAAAGGATCCTTAAACGAAGTACCATCTGACGTAGGAATAGTAGTACGTTTAGCAAGGGTAGAAATAGCCCCATCAACTTTAGGGATTTTGTCCCAAAATTCTAATCTGTCAGACGGCACAGGATATAATTGCTTAAAACGTTTAGAAGGAGTAAATGAATTACCCAATTTATCCCATTCTTTGGAAATTACTGCAGAAATAGCATTAGGAACAGGAAAAACTTCTGGAATAACCACAGGAGATTTAAATACCTTATCCAAACGTTTAGAATTAGTATCAAGAGGACCAGAATCCTCTATTTCTAAAGCAATTAGAACTTCTTTAAGTAAAGAACGAATAAATTCCATTTTAAATAAATATGAAGATTTATCAGCATCAACCTCTGAGACAGAATCCTCTGAACCAGAAGAGTCATCAGAATCAGAATGATGATGTTCATTTAAAAATTCATCTGTAGGGAGAGAAGTTTTAAAAGATTTTTTACGTTTACTAGAAGGAGAAATAACAGACATAGCCTTCTTTATGGATTCAGAAACAAAATCTCTTATGTCATCAGGAACATTCTGCACCTTAGATGTTGAAGGAACTGCAACAGGCAATGGTACTTTACTAAAGGAAATATTATCTGCATTAACAAGTTTGTCATGACAATCAATACAAACAACAGCTGGAGGAATAGCTACCAAAAGTTTACAGCAGATACACTTAGCTTTGGTAGATCCAGCACTAGACAGCGATTTTCCTGTAGTATCTTCTGACTCAGATGCAACGTGAGACATCTTGCAATATGTAAGAGAAAAAACAACAACATATAAAGCAAATTTGATCAAATTCCTTAAATGACAGTTTCAGGAATGGGAAAAAATGCTAAAGAACAAGCTTCTAGCAACCAGAAGCAATGAAAAATGAGACTGAAATAATGTGGAGACAAAAGCGACGCCCATATTTTTTAGCGCCAAATAAGACGCCCACATTATTTGGCGCCTAAATGCTTTTTGGCGCCAAAAATGACGCCACATCCGGAACGCCGACATTTTTGGCGCAAAATAACGTCAAAAAATGACGCAACTTCCGGCGACACGTATGACGCCGGAAACGGAAAATAATTTTTGCGCCAAAAAAGTCTGCGCCAAGAATGACGCAATAAAATGAAGCATTTTCAGCCCCCGCGAGCCTAACAGCCCACAGGGAAAAAAGTCAAATTTTTGAAGGTAAGAAAAAATGATTAAATCAAATGCATTATCCCAAATATGAAACTGACTGTCTGAAAAATAAGGAAAGTTGAACATTCTGAGTCAAGGCAAATAAATGTTTGAATACATATATTTAGAACTTTATAAACAAAGTGCCCAACCATAGCTTAGAGTGTCACAGAAAATAAGATTTACTTACCCCAGGACACTCATCTACATGTTTGTAGAAAGCCAAACCAGTACTGAAACGAGAATCAGCAGAGGTAATGGTATATATAAGAGTATATCGTCGATCTGAAAAGGGAGGTAAGAGATGAATCTCTACGACCGATAACAGAGAACCTATGAAATAGACCCCTTAGAAGGAGATCACTGCATTCAAATAGGCAATACTCTCCTCACATCCCTCTGACATTCACTGCAGACTGAGAGGAAAACCGGGCTCCAACTTGCTGCGGAGCGCATATCAACGTAGAATCTAGCACAAACTTACTTCACCCCCTCCATCGGAGGCAAAGTTTGTAAAACTGAATTGTGGGTGTGGTGAGGGGTGTATTTATAGGCATTTTGAGGTTTGGGAAACTTTGCCCCTCCTGGTAGGAATGTATATCCCATACGTCACTAGCTCATGGACTCTTGCTAATTACATGAAAGAAAAAGGTATAGGGGTCCATTTATTAAGCAGTGGATGCTGCTTCGGAGCCCCATCATCTTAGGTCCGCCTAAAACGATAGTTAAGAAGCAGCGGCTCTAAGACCCTATAGAAAAAACTACTGTTAATAACACTATCGTGTTCAACTCTAGGGGGCGCAAAGATACATAAGTGTAGAAAAAGGTTATGACAAATTATAAATTCCATATAGCATCAACTATAAGACATAAAATGATGGAACATAAGTTATAAAACTATATAAGTGCAACGTCTTATCTGAGTCCATATGGGGACCATCTGAATGGTCAGAGGGAAATGAAAATCCCAAACAGTAGGTGTGCTCTGGATCTTGGGTCTGGGCTGCTCCTCTCAAAGAAAAAATGAATCCAAGGTGGAGAATCTGTGAGGAAAGATCACAAACAGAGGATGCCTCCTAGTGTAACACTGTGATTACAGAGAGATATGCAGATATCTTGTGTTGTTAATATACTCACAAGAGTGGCAGCACCCTATTGTGCTGAGTAGAGCATACTGGGATCTCTCAGTGTCCCAGCTCACTGGTCCCAAGCCAGGGAATAATGTACACAAACTCCCGGTGTCAGCTCCGGATCGGATAAAAAGCTCCAGCTTCCAATAGGTTCAATATATGTTAATTTAAAATCCAAATGAAAAATTAAGGGTGCAGGCATTCACCCAAAGTGTATTTGTCAGGTATCACATAACCACTGTACCTTTAAGACCCAGAGCAGGCTCACTCCTCTCCCTATTTAAGGCTCCTCCTCATGATATCTCATTGCTTAGTATTGCAGTAATCTTTCCTAGATCTTCTGTGAACCTATGCCATCTTGTGAACGCTGTTCACAAACCTCTGAACTCCTGAGAAACCTAACATTGTACCTCCTATCTCTGTTGACTTGTTTACTTTAAGG
The DNA here is from genome assembly GCF_027579735.1 of Bombina bombina. Taxonomy (NCBI): domain Eukaryota; kingdom Metazoa; phylum Chordata; class Amphibia; order Anura; family Bombinatoridae; genus Bombina; species Bombina bombina. Next base: position 267,948,412 of record NC_069500.1, on the reverse strand, counting down.
CAACTTATCTTTTATCCTGTGTTCTATATTTAAAGTTGAGAGGACTCTGCTTTACCTCTCTGCCGCACTCCAGTTCCAGCTACCTCTCTCCCTGCCTGTCAGCTCGCAGCAGTGTTCTACGGGAACGCGGTGACGTCATCCGCCAGCTTCACATTACCGCTCCTAGCAGCAGCTCCTATTCTCTGCTCGCTCCCTCAGTTCGTGGCCAGTTTGCTTGGCGCTCCTGCTTGGTAAGCACTGCTCTAGTTTGATCCTCTGAGCTACCGCAGAACATTGTATCTTTGCCTTACTCTCCTAAAAAACTAATCTAAAACGTATACGAGTGTCAATATTATTTGTGCTGTTCCTCTCACTTCCATATGTTTTTCTCACTGTGTGGCAGCCATCTTTAGTTTTCTCTTGCAAGAGTCTGAATGTTATAAACATCACAGAGCATACAACTCTTATCTCAGGATTGTTTTCAACTACCCCTGCTGCTTTATTTTTTCCTTCCACAGTGTCAACCCTGACACATGTGGCAGCCATAGGGGATATGTGGAAAACTGCACCTGTATATTAATATTGTATTGTGTGATTACTGAGTAATACATTGTTGCGCAGGATCACCATGTGTATCCCATACTATTCACTAATACAATACACCCTATTTAATACTGTCATATCCTAGCAGTTGTGGTTCTAAAGCATCTGATGTTACATTCATATCTAAGCTCTTTAAATTTCAGTTCCCTTGACATAATACTAAGCCCACTATCATGGACCCAGCTGGGATGAATACACATATTCAGAACCTCACTCAGAGGGTTGATCTGCTTACAGAGGCCTTGAATACCCTCAAAGTGGAGAATGACACTATGAAAACTTACATCCGGGATGTTGTGGATAAAAGGGTCCCCTTACTGGAGCCCCAGGTTAGTACTCCAGAGAAATTTAATGGTGATCGCTCTCAATATAGGGATTTTAAGAATGCCTGTTTGCTCATGTTTTCTTTGAAACCCCATACCTATCCAAATGATAGAGCTAGAGTATTAACTGTTATTTCCTATTTGAGGGGTGAGCCACGCACCTGGGCTAACTCCTATTTTGAAAGTAACGATGAGATTCTTAATTCATTAGAAAATTTCTTTACTGCCATGGGTACCCTATACGAAGATCCATACAAACAGCTCACCGCAGAAAACGCTATGAGAAACTTAAAACAGAAGAAAAGAATAGTCGAAGACTATATTACTGAGTTTAAAAAATGGGCCAAAGACTCACAGTGGAACAACCTGTCACTGAGAAATCAGTTTAGGTTGGGCCTATCAGATGGCATAAAAGATGAGCTCTCTCGCACTGACTTACCCCAAACCCTAGAAGAATTGATGTCTCTCAGTATTACCATCGACAGGCGCCTTAGAGAGAGACAACAGGAACGCTCCTACCATGATAGCTATCCTAAAAAACAAAACATACCTGCTGTAAGTAAATCTTCATCCGAACCTATGGATATAGGTTTCATTAAAGGCCCCCTTTCCTCCGAGGAGAAGATCAGGCGTAGGGCCAACAACTTATGTTTGTATTGTGCCTGCGACAGTCACACTGTTAGAGATTGCCCATCCTTGCAGAAACAGAACAAGGGTAAGACTATCATTCAACCTTTTTGTTGTACCACTCAGCTGTTACCTGATCCATACTTACACTTGTCTCTTCTCTTGCAGTGGGACTCCCATCGGGTCAACGCTACCGCGATCATTGATTCGGGAGCAACAGCTTCCTATATTGATAGTGTATTTACTCAAAAAAATAAAATACCTGTAGTCAAAAAGAAGTCTCCTGTCTTATTAAGGGGTATTGACGGTACTCCTATCCCCACTGGTCCTGTCGAATATCAGACTATCCCTTTACTTATCACCTCCACCGACCATCATAGGGAATATTTTACTTTTGATATCATTCCCTCTCCTATTGCACCTATTGTTTTAGGTATAAATTGGCTTTGTACTCATAACCCCCAAATAGATTGGAACTCACTTACACTTGATTTTAATTCAAAGTTTTGTCTGTCTACTTGTTTCCCTGCTACTGTTCTTCATGCATCTGCACTTCCTGAGGATCTTCAGATCCCTGCTGTTTACCAGGACTTTGCAGATGTTTTCAGTAAGGCAGAGTCTGAAAACTTACCACCCCATAGAAAATATGATTGCCCTATAGAGATCATTCCAGGGTCTGAAATCCCTACAGGGCATATCTATCCTCTATCCAATCCAGAACTCTTACATTTAAAGACTTACCTAGACGAAAACCTTAAGAAGGGTTTTATTCGCCCCTCTACCTCTCCAGCTAGTGCAGGAATTTTCTTCGTGAAAAATAAGGATGGTACTCTTAGACCCATTATCGATTATCGTCAACTTAACAAGGTTACTATAAAAAACCGTTACCCCTTACCCCTTATTCCTGAGTTAATAGAGAGGTTAGAGGGCGCAAAATTCTTTACCAAACTGGATTTGAGGGGTGCCTATAACCTCATCCGTATAAGAGCTGGCGATGAGTGGCTGACGGCATTTCGAACCCGTTACGGTTTGTTCGAATATGTCGTCATGCCTTTTGGGCTCTGTAACGCGCCCGCAACTTTTCAGCACCTCATCAATGATATCTTTAGAGATATTTTAGATATTTTCATTGTTATATACCTTGACGATATTTTAATTTACTCCAAAACATTTGAAGAACATATCTCTCATGTTAGACAAGTACTTTCTAGACTAAGAGGTAACCACTTATATGCCAAGGCAGAAAAATGCCTTTTCAATACACAGTCTATATCCTTTCTCGGTTATGAGATTTCTCCCAAAGGTATCTGTATGGAAAACAAAAAGGTTGAAGCAGTCTTGAACTGGCCCATACCAAAAAGCGTACGTCAGGTTCAATCCTTTATGGGTTTTGCAAATTTTTATCGCAAGTTTATCAAAAACTTCTCTAAGATATCTCTACCTCTCACTTCGCTCACAAAAGCAACTACATCGTTTAAGTGGACCCCTCAAGCACAACAAGCTTTTGATTTACTTAAACAGATGTTCACTTCAGCTCCCATACTCCGTTTTCCTGATCCTAATTTACAGTTTGTATTGGAGGTAGACGCTTCCAACCATGCTATTGGAGCTGTTCTCTCACAGAGAGAAAGTTTGAAAAAACCCCTTCATCCTGTCGCCTTTTATTCCAGAACTCTAAACTCTGCAGAACAAAATTACCCTATTGGTGATAAAGAACTTTTAGCCATAAAACTGTCTTTAGAACATTGGCGACACCTTCTTGAAGGCACTCCAGTGCCAACACTCATTTATACGGATCATAGAAACCTCCAGTATTTGAAATCCACTAGAACACTCTCGGCCAGACAGGTTCGCTGGAATCTTTTTTTTTCACGCTTCAACTTTCTCATAACCTACCGACCAGCAACAAAAAACCAAAAGGCCGATGCCCTTTCGAGAATTGGAGGCCATCCCAGTTCTCCACCAACCCTTCGCTCAGTGATTCCAGAAAACAATTTCATCTCTTTTACAACGGATATGACACCCTTACTTAAAAAGGAACAAACTTTGGATTCCACAAAACCATCACAACTCTTACAAAAGAACTCTCAAGGTCTCTATATTCATGACACAAAATTGTATGTCCCTCCTACTCTTAGACCTTCATTTCTCCGATCTATTCATGACAGCTTTTTAGCTGGTCATCCAGGTTTGCGCAAAACGCAGGAATTGGCAAATAGGTCCAACTGGTGGCCAACCATCTCTGCCGATGTCAGGAATTATGTAAGCTCTTGTGCAACCTGTTCTGTTTCCAAGAGGGATAAACATTCCCCTTATGGTGTCCTTTTACCTTTACCAACTCCAAAGAAACCTTGGGCTGAAATCGCCCTAGATTTCATCGTGGATTTACCTCTATCATCAAAAAACAATACTATATTAGTGGTTGTCGATCTATTCACGAAGATGTCTCATTTTATTGCTTTCCCCAAACTTCCTACTGCTCTGGAGACAGTTCACTTGCTCATTGAACACGTTATTAAACTACATGGCTTACCCATATCTATACTCAGTGACAGAGGAACTCAATTCTCTAGTAAACTTTGGCACCAATTCTGCAAGACCTTCTCAGTTGAAAGGAAACTGACAACTGCTTATCACCCCCAATGCAACGGACAGACCGAGAGATGTAATCAATGGTTAGAACAATTCCTAAGATTATATTGTTCCAACAACCAAAATTCTTGGTCTGATTACCTCCCCTATGCAGAGTTTTGTTACAACAATACTATCCATTCCACTACTGGTATCACACCATTTTTTGCAAATTACGGCTTTCACCCAAACTTCCATTTATTTCAAAACTCTACCACATCATCCCCCACTATATCTGAGTTGTCTGACAACATATCAGCTAACTTCAAAACTATCGAATCTGCTATAAACAGCGCAAAAGAAGTATACAAACGGTATTATGACCGCCGTAGACGTCCTCCTCCTCAGTATAAGGAAGGCGACCTGGTTTGGCTCTCCACCAAACATTTACGTCTCAATACTCCTTCAAAAAAGATGTCACCTCTATACATCGGTCCATACCCAGTATTACGTACCATAAATGCTAATGCCATACGTCTCAAATTACCAACTACCCTCAAAATTCATCCAACTTTCCACGTCTCGCTTATCAAGCCCTACAGAGAAGTTAGAGACCCCATTACTTCGGTAGTGCAACCACCAGTTACTATAGACCCTACTGTGGAGTATGAGGTATGCACTATTTTGGATTCACGAATTAGACGAGGTCACTTGGAATACCTCATTCATTGGAAAGGATACTCGCACGATGAGGATTCCTGGGAACCAGCTTGCAACATTTCGGCTCCACGTTTAATTACACTTTTTCATCAGCGACATCCAGATCGCCCGAAGCTTTGAGCCCCGGAGTGGCTCCTTGAAGGGGGGATTCTGTCAGGTATCACATAACCACTGTACCTTTAAGACCCAGAGCAGGCTCACTCCTCTTCCTATTTAAGGCTCCTCCTCATGATATCTCATTGCTTAGTATTGCAGTAATCTTTCCTAGATCTTCTGTGAACCTATGCCATCTTGTGAACGCTGTTCACAAACCTCTGAACTCCTGAGAAACCTAACATTGTACCTCCTATCTCTGTTGACTTGTTTACTTTAAGGCAACTTATCGTTTATCCTGTGTTCTATATTTAAAGTTGAGAGGACTCTGCTTTACCTCTCTGCCGCACTCCAGTTCCAGCTACCTCTCTCCCTGCCTGTCAGCTCGCAGCAGTGTTCTACGGGAACGCGGTGACGTCATCCGCCAGCTTCACATTACCGCTCCTAGCAGCAGCTCCTATTCTCTGCTCGCTCCCTCAGTTCGTGGCCAGTTTGCTTGGCGCTCCTGCTTGGTAAGCACTGCTCTAGTTTGATCCTCTGAGCTACCGCAGAACATTGTATCTTTGCCTTACTCTCCTAAAAAACAAATCTAAAACGTATACGAGTGTCAATATTATTTGTGCTGTTCCTCTCACTTCCATATGTTTTTCTCACTGTGTGGCAGCCATCTTTAGTTTTCTCTTGCAAGAGTCTGAATGTTATAAACATCACAGAGCATACAACTCTTATCTCAGGATTGTTTTCAACTACCCCTGCTGCTTTATTTTTTCCTTCCACAGTGTCAACCCTGACACATGTGGCAGCCATAGGGGATATGTGGAAAACTGCACCTGTATATTAATATTGTATTGTGTGATTACTGAGTAATACATTGTTGCGCAGGATCACCATGTGTATCCCATACTATTCACTAATACAATACACCCTATTTAATACTGTCATATCCTAGCAGTTGTGGTTCTAAAGCATCTGATGTTACATTCATATCTAAGCTCTTTAAATATCAGTTCCCTTGACAGTATTAAAACATTGTAAAATACAGATTGCAACGCGTTTCTCAGCTGTGCTAGCTGTTTCATCAGGAATCTGATATACCAGTGCTTAGTTTTAGATATGGAAACTTCCAGATCAAGGAATTTACCCCCCTTGCACCTCCCACTTCAGACACCCATGTCACTAAGGCAATCCAATGTAGAATAATAAAATGCTGAAACACATATATGCAAAGTTGCCTTCTCAACGGCCAAATAACATAATGTAACTCCTCAAAAATGTGTTAGTTATATGAACAAAATTGTAGAATCTAAACCTAATAAAGTTTTTGTCATCTTTCTTAAAGAGACAGTGTAATTTAAAATAGTTTTTTTTTTTATCATATATTAACATGTTTTTAGTACAGATCAGGGGTGTAACTACAGGTATTGCCCCTGCTTCCAGGCCCATTGCTCCCTCTAAGCTGTGTGCTTATTACTTTTATTAGTTTTATTTATTTATTTTTAATTAACTTTAATACGTGCTATAAATCATCACTGCACAGTCTTTTTCAGAGAAAGGGGAAGGAGTAGATTGGCGGAGCAGGGCAGCAATTTAGGAGCAGTCAGTGGGGACTATCTATCAAGCTCCGCTGCTCCGCTGCTCTATCAAGCTCCGCTGCTCCATAACCTGTCCGCCTGCTCTGAGCAGGCAGACAGACATTGCCGGAATTCAACCCGATCAAGTACGATCGGGTTAATTGACACCCCCCTGCTGGCCGCCGATTGGCCGCAAGTCTGCAGGGGGCGGCGTTGCACCAGCAGCTCTTGTGAGCTGCTGGTGCAATGCTGAATACAGAGAGCGTATTGCTCTCCGTATTCAACGAGGTCTGGTGGACCTGAGACGCACTGTCGGATCAGGTCCGCCAGACTTTGATAAATAGAGGTCAGTGTCACCTCTGCTCCTGATGTCCTAAATAGCTACCATTAACTGAGCTGTATACTTCCCTAAACTGATTGATTGAAAGTGCAGCTTGTGCAGGTCAAGGGTCAGATCATACTCCAGCTATTACAGCTTTCCTGTGTGCTGTTATCTCTGCAAACGCATGTAAGTGAGGCCAGACAAGCAATTTGTGCAAAGTTTTTTTAACCCTCTTTTCTCTATCTTCAAGTTGCTCTATAGCATTTAGCATCTATAGTTGCTGTTTTGTAATTTGTAATCCATGGAGATGCCTCAAATAATTTGTAATAGTAGATATTGTCTGCTACATTATCACAATTTCAATGGCATGTTCTTAAACAGCTATTTTACTATAAATATAAGCTTGTGTGTGTGTTTATGTGTATATGTACGTGTTTGTGTGTTTATGTGTGTGTATGTACGTGTGTGTCTATGTGTATATATGTGTATTTATGTGTACACGTATTTGTGTGCATATTAGGGTGACCACATATCCAAACTGCTATTCAGGGACGCCCCCCCCGGGACGCCCCCCCAGCGAGGCCCCGCACCCAATAAAAAAAAGTGCTCCGGGTCCACGCTTGTTTCATCGCATTATATAGACAGTAGTAGAGGCTAGTAAAGGCTAGCTAGACTAGAGCTGTGGTGGCAACCACAATGAAATTAGTATCCGGATTCCAATCCGGAAGCGGCTCCCTCAATTTACTGGTCACTGGCATGCGGCGCCTCTGATCTGGAGTCTGGCCCCCTGGGATAGTGGGGATGTCGTCTAGGAGGGACCTTAACACTCTCATGATCTGCACTGTGGGAAGCCGGCACCTAGCCCTACTAGAGACTTAGTGAGAGTGAGTCAATCTGCGCAGCTGTGAAGTCACTGCTGTCAGTTTCTCAGTTTCACTCCAGTCCGGGACAATGAATGAAGGTACCCGGGACCAGGGACAGACCATTGAAATGCGGGACTGTCCCGGGCAATACGGGACACTTGGTCACCCTAGTGCATATGTGTGTGTGTATGCGTATATATGTTTCTATGTGTGTATATACGTGTATAACTACTAAAATAATTGTATCTTTTCATTGCTAATATTGTTCTACTATTTGTTATATGCATATTAATTAATACATGTAATATATGATTCATTTGTATTTGTATGTTATTTGGAAAGATTTGCTTAATTTTATCTTTAGCATTTAAGTTTGTAATAATTTATTAGTAAATTAATTTCAATAAAATGTATGCTACTGTGGTTAATTTTATTTCACGTCCTGTTTTTGGTTGTATAAATAGGCCTCTTTGTATTATAGCAAGCAAAGTTCCAAGGCAACAGCATATCTCGTTTGTATAGACATAAATATGAAAATGATAATAGCTTTCCCTTGACCTGGAAAACAAACACACTAACAACTTATTCAAAAACAACAATAAACTGTGTATGTTTTATAATGAATAGATGATATAAGTGAGAATTATTATAGTTAAAGGGACATTGTACATTAGATTTTCTTTGCATAAATATTTTATATTTAAATAACATTATGCAGATTTTCAGACTCCTAACCAAGCCCAAAATTTTTAGATGTATACTGATATATACATAGTTCAGATTGCTTCTGTTTGTATAATGGGTCTTTTCATATGCAGGGGCGGGAGGTTCTGCTCTCAGCCTCTTTCAATGGGTGTCTCAGCCTAATCCCATCAACAGTGCTAAATAGGGAGCTTCTATGTTTTTTTAAAAAAAATTATACTGGATTTTTATATCAGTATCTGTGCATAGTATTCTTTATAGTAGTGTCTATTACATGCAGTTAAATGAATATTGGGGTATACAGTCCCTTTAAAGGAACATTCAAAACTAAATAAATGCTAGCTATGATCATGTATTTAAATCAAAGAATAGCCTAAGAATAGAATGCAGATTTTTTTTTTCAAATTATATTAAGTGTTTCAGTATTGAAAAAGTGAGTGTAAATGTTAACTGTCTATAAAGCACTGCCATCTTGTAACCTAGGTTTCCATCTCTGCTGAGGCCAGTTAGGAGCAGCAATAAATGAATCACTGGAGTGCGCATAAAATGGCTGGGTAGAGTTTAGAAGTTTGTCTGAAGGCTGCACTTTCACTTTTAACAGCAATTGGAATGCCTACATTATCAATATTAAATTACAAGAAAAGAGGACAAAATAAACAATGAAAGTATATTGCAAAGCTGTTTTACTACTTTTAATTAAACATTTTTACAATCTCAAAGCGTTAAAGGGATAGGAAAGTCAAAATTAAACTTTCATGATTCAAACAGAGCATATAGTTGTAAGACAATTTTAAATTCACTTCTATTTTCAAATGTGCTGTGTTCTTTTTCTTTTGGTGTCACGTGTTGAAAAAGAATACGCACATATCCTCCACTTGTGGGAGCTAGCTGCTGCTTGGTGCCTGCACACATTTTTCTCTTGTGATTGGCTAACTAGATGTGTTCAGCTAGCTGCCAGTATTGCAATGCTGTTCTTTCAGCAAAGGATAAAAAGGGAATGAAGCAAAGTTTATAATAGAAGTAAATTGGAAAGTTGTTTAATATTGTATGTTCTATCCAAATCATGAAAGAAAATGTTGGGGTTTCCTGGCCCTTTAAATATTCCTTACATTAAATATCCTTAAAAACACATTTGAGAGGAAGCAAAATTTATACAAGCAAGTGAGCATTAATGTGAATTTTCACCTGAGTTATATTTAAACATATGTCTTAATATTTCAAGTGAATAAAGAGGGATATGCTTTACTTTTGAATCCAGGTGTTTTATATGCCATTGTTTTTTGTACACTAACCTTGGAATCCCTCTTTCTTTTTGGATATATATCTACATTTATGTGCACCCTTTGCAGAAGACATTTGTTGCAAACTCCTCACCTCTCATGAACTTCGCATAGAGACACAGGGCTCGCTGATTGAAAGCTCTCTGGGCTGGCGAGATTATTAATGAATGCTCGCCAGTCCTTCTATTTGCCTGGTGGAATGATCTAAAGCCATTTTTTACCCTGAAAACAGGGTGTCTCGCTAAGGGGCGTATACTGCATTTTCATATGAAATGTGCACAACAAAATTCATATTTTAAACATTATACAAAACAAATATTTGAACCATTCACACAAAAATAAGCAGGGAAAAATTGTATTGTTAAGGTGCATCAAAAATCGTAACAAAATTCTTCACAAAAAATCGTATGTTAACAAAAAAGTAAATGTAATTTACACAGGAATAAATCAAATTAAATATTCACAGCATAAATCGTAATTGCATTACACTGGATGTGCAAAAATCACACAGAAATTTTAATTTATAAATACAAAATGTAAAGCGTAATTGTTGTTTTTTCGTAAAATGGGCTTAACATGGGCGTTCCATGGGCGTATATGACAATGCCTCACTAATCCCAGCGTAATTCTATAAAGATTTTCGCACTGCAGATATCACAGTGTTTTCTCGCCAACTAAAAGGTGTTAAGCTTTTGTCAAAACAATATGAACACTTATAACCCCAATAGAAAAACAAATGCATACTAAAATATAGGCGAATGTAAGATGGTATAAGCAGAAAGCAGCATAATGTGAGTTATATTGACAGCAGGATTTTAATTTTAAAGTGCTCCCCTTGCTCCCTGCTAACTTTGCACTAAGGAGCGAAGTTTCCCTATCCAGTGAGCTTCATTACTTTTAATAGGAGCCATCTCGCAACTCGCAGGGACTGCCTGTTTTTTACGATCATTGCACCGGGGCAGCCCAGCGAGTGTCAGCAAGAAAAAGAAGGTTTGAGCTAGTGAAGAATATATCATCGCGCTCACAGTGTATTAGCATCAGGACATGGATGTATATGATATTCACAATCTAAAGATGTCAGCCCTTTAAAAAACTAGAAAGGAGAGGGGAATTTGTTCCTAAAGCATTCTATCTCTTCAAAGATTGGACAAATATAAAACTTATTTTATATAAATGTATTAGTACTTATAGTAAGGTTATTGAAAGGTATTTTAGAATTCTAATTTAGGTTTAGAGTTAAAGGGATGCTGTGCTAATTTTTTTCCTCAGCACAATCCGTGACGTAATTTTTTTTAAAATGTTATTAATAATTATTACAAATATACACAAAAACAGCGTGGGTAAAAAAAGAAAAGACTTAAGTACGCTGGGATACAAAATACATACTGTATGTGCCCCTATACACATCTGACACGTAGTCAGACATATTCGGCACAGGTGCACACTCATTATTAAGAGACTTCCCCAATTGACTGTCTGTGACATATTCAGAATTCCACTATGCTTAGAATATAACGTTGAAGAGTGCTCATTTTTTTTCTGTCATCCACATAATAAACAAATAATAACAAACTATTTACATTGAAGTGGATTGATCCTCAACTAGTTTGACTTTTATGGTGGGCGCTTGATGACAACTTATTTGAATCATATCTCCCATAGGGGCTTAAAGAGAACTTAGACTGCTGGATATAACTTCAATAGCGTACTACTCTTCATGTTATTGTTTTTCCTCCTATGCCTGCAGATCAGGGCCGCACCTTCATGCAGACTTAGTAGGGGAGACAGACTTCTTGGACTGTTTAGACCTTTTCCAATTAGGGTTTGACTTCCTGGAAGAACCTTGCTCATGGGAACAAGAGGCAGAGGAGTTTTGGTTCATAGATTGATGAAAGGAACGGAAACGGTTAGAAGCTCTAGAATTACCCTTAGATGTCTTATCCTGAGGGAGAAAAGCTCCTTTATCCCCAGTCACAGTAGAAATAATTTTGTGCAGAGCAGACCCAAATAATACCTTCCCCTTAAAAGGAAGAGACACAAATCTGGATTTAGAAACCATCTCAGAAGACCATGATTTCAACCACAAGGCCCTACTAGTCAAAACTGCCAGTGCCATATTCTTAGCTTTGCTCTTAATAATATCAACAACCACATCACAAATGAAAGCATTAGCTGTTTTCAAGAGTTTTAAATGATTAGAAAACTTTTCACCCACATATTGCTCAGAAAGCAGCACAGATTAATTCTCACACCGAAGGGTAGAAGCTGCAGCTATGTAAGCGATACTAATTGCTGGACTAAAAAGAAAACCTGCTTGTTGAAAAGCCTTTCTATGAAAAGACTCCAATTTCCAATCCATAAGGTCTTTAAAAGAGGTAATATCCTCAAGAGGAATAGTAGTACGAGCTAAAGTAAAATAGCCCCATCCACTTTAGGAATAGTTTTTCCAAAGCTCTAAAAAGAAATTGTCAAAAAAAAAAATCCTTTTAAATCTCAAGCTGGATTAAAAGGGATACCAGGCTTGGGCCATGCTTTAGATATGATCTCAGAGATATTATTAAGAACTGGAAATACCAATAGAGATTTGAAAGATGGTTTAAAAATTAAATGCAGCTGCTTAACAGACATCCTCAGTAACTTTCAAATTCTGAACTTCTAAAGTACATAACACTTCTCTTAAAAGAGAATGGAGTTCAAGTTTAAACAAAAAAGAGGAAGATTCAGTTTCTTTATCAGAGACTGACTCTTGATCATCTGAAAAAACTTCACCCTCAGAAGAAAATCAGGAGAAGCAGGACCTGGAATGTTCAGCTTAACAGACTTAGGCCCGCTATTCAAAACATCATCAGACCCACAAGTTCGTGGGTTTGGCGAAATATTCCAAAAAAGTAGGGTGAACATTTCTGTTCCAACGAGTGGTGATTTGTCTCCCATTAATGTGCTAACCAAATCCGCTTCTTGCCAGAGCGCTGTCCGTGCTAACAGGAGGCTTAGCAGTTTGGCTCCCAGGACCTGCACTTAACTTAAAGAATTAGGTTAGCATGCTATCTAGAGCGTGCAAATGTAAGTATAAAGCATTAAAATTTTCATTTAAAGGGACAGTCTAGTCCAAAATAAACTTTCATGATTCAGATAGAGAATGTAACTTTAAACAATTTTCCAATTTACTTTTATCACCAATTTTGCTTTATTCTCTTGGTATTCTTAGTTGAAAGCTAAACCTAGGAGGTTCATATGCTAATTTCTAAGCCCTTGAAGCCCGCCTCTTCTCTCAGGGCATTTTGACAGTTTTTCACCACTAGAGGGTGTTAGTTCATGTGTGTCATATAGATAACACATGTGGAGTTCCTATTAGCCGGCACTGATTGGCTAAAATGCAAGTCTATCAAAAGAACTGAAATAAGGGGGCAGTCTGCAGAGGCATAGATACAAGGTAATCACAGAGGTAAAAAATGTATTAATATAACTGTTGGTTATGCAAAACCAGGGAATGGGTAATAAAGGGATTATCTATCTTTTTAAACAATAAAAATTCTGGTGTAGACTGTCCCTATAAAGGAAACAAATAAATACTGAAAAATTTTGTCAGTATTTTTTTTTTTCTTTCAATTTCATTGGTGCAATAATTCAGATATTTGTTTTTGTTTATGTAAACAAATATCCTATTTTGGTAAGAATGTACATTTGTCCGAAAACGAAAGCACATGTCTATTACACACTCATGCAGATGTTTCACCATTAAAATACAGCTTACTCCCATGGAAGGTCCATGAAGCTCTCAAGGAACGCCTATATATTTGTGATTTCTGCAATATACTTTCGGCTAGTTAACAAGTTTTGCGGTAAGAGCTGCTCGGTGCTAACTTGCAAGTTATTGTCACCGCTCACCTCCCTATTGCGCTGCTATTACAGGTTTGCAAAAACCTGGCATTAGCAGGCAATATTGCAGCGTAAAGCAAAATTGAGCTCCATACCGAATTCCAATACCAGCGCTGCGGTGAGCTGGTTTTACGTGCTTGTGCACGATTTCCCCATAGACATCAATGGGTAGAGCTGGCTGAAAAAAGCCTAACACCTGCAATAAAGGAGCGTAAAGCTCCGTAACGCAGCCCCATTAATTCCTATGGGGAAAGAAAAAGTTATGTTTACACCTAACACCCTAACATAAACCCAGAGTCTAAACAACCCTAATCTGCCGCCCCAACATTGTCGACACCTACATTATACTTATTATCCCCTAATCTGCCGCCCCCGACATCGCCGCCACCTACAGTAAACTTATTAACTCTTAATCTGCCGCCCTTAACATCGCTGCCACCTACATTACAGTTATTAACCCCTAATCTGCCGCCCCCAACGTCGCCGCCACTATACTAACGTTATTAACCCCTAAACCTAAAGTCTAACCCTAACACCCCCTAGCTTTAATGTAATTAAGATAAATCTAAATAAAACTTACTATCATTAACTAAATAATTCTTATTTAAAACTAAATACTTACCTGTAAAATAAACCCTAAGCTAGCTACAGTATAATGAATAGTTACATTGTAGCTAGCTTAGGTTTTATTTTTATTTCACAGACAAGTTTGTATTTATTTTAACTAGGTAGAATAGTTACTAAATAGTTATTAACTATTTACTAACTACCTAGTTAAAATAAATACAAATTTACCTGTGAAATAAAACCTAACCTGTCTTACACTAACACCTAACCTTACACTACAATTAAATAAATTACATTAATTAAATACAATTAACTAAATTACAAAAAAACAAACACTAAATTACACAAAATAAAAAAGAAATGATCAAATATTTAAACTAATTACACCTAATCTAATAGCCCTATCAAAATAAAAAAGCCCCCCCCAAAATAAAAAAAGCCCTAGCCTAAACTAAACTACCAATAGCTCTTAAAAGGGCCTTTTGCAGGGAATTGCCCCAAAGAAATCAGCTCTTTTACCTGTAAAAAAATAATACAAACAACCACCCAACAGTAAAACCCACCACCCACACAACCAAACTCCCGAAATAAAATCCTATCTAAAAACCTAAGCAATCCATTGCCCTGAAAAGGGCATTTGTATAGGCATTGCCCTTAAAAGGGCATTTAGCTCTTTTTCCACCCAAACCCTAATCTAAAAATAAAACCCACCCAATAAACCCTTAATAAAACCTAACACTAACCCCTGAAGATCCACTTACAGTTTTTGAAGTCCGGACATCCATCCTCAACGAAGCGGCAGAAGTCTTCATCCAAGCGGCAAGAAGTCCTCAACGAAGCCAATAGAATGCAAGCTCAAACCTATTTGCTGATTGATGATCAGCCAATAGGATTTTTTTCAGCTTTAATTCCGATTGGCAGATAGAATTATTTAGTTATTAATAGTAGGTTTTATTTAGATTTATTTTAATTACATTAAAGTTAGTGGGTGTTAGGGTTAGACTTAGGGTTAGGTTTAGGGGTTAATAACTTTAGTATAGTGGCGGCGATTTTGTGGGCAGCAGATTAGGGGTTAATAACAGTAATGTAGATTGAGGCAATGTTAGGGACAGCAGATTAGGGGTTAATAATATTTAACTAGTGTGCGATGTGGGAGTGCGGCGGTTTAGGGGTTAATGTTTATTCTAGTGGCGGCGATTTCCAGAGCGGCAGATTAGGGGTTAATCATTTTATTTTAGTGTTTGCGATGCGGGAGGGCCTAGGTTTAGGGGTTAATAGGTAGTTTTTTGGCGTTAGTGTACTTTTTAGCACTTTAGTTATGAGTTTTATGTTACGGCGTTGTAGCGTAAAACCCATAACTACTGACTTTCAGTTTACGTTATGGATCTTGTAGTTTTAGGCTGTACCGCTCACTTTTTGGCCGGACAGGCAAACTCGTAATACCGGCTCTGTATAAGTCCCATTGAAAAAGGACTTTTGGAAAGCTGTGGTAGCTACGTTCTGTTCCGGCCAAAAAAGTGTGCGGTGCAGCTAAACCTGCAAGACTCGTAATACCAGCGCTAGTAAAAAAAAAGCCTTAATGCTGCTTTTTCACTCGTACCGCAAAACTCGTAAGTTAGCCGTTTGTTAATAAATAAAAAACAACAACCCTTTCTATAGGAGCTGGGGGATTGTGGGTATATGATAATATATATGCAATGTTTAATTTATCTGTATTTTACTGTATGATGTTATAATATCTATGATAAGTCTTGTTGTGATTGTAAAAATTGTGTATTTTGCCTTTAGCATGTTTTTTCGTTTTTAGGAAGATTTTACGATATTTCATAGAAGACGGTAGCCTCAACTTCGGTTTTTTTTTTATGTATTGGCGATATAAGTTTTCACTGTTCTAAACATGTTATACCTATAATATTGTGACCGCACTGTACCAAACATTTTATTAACATAGACCCCTTTTGAACATATCACCACATCTTGGATGTTTAGATCATCAGGACCTTAGACATACTTAAATCAGAAAAGCTTGTAGATGAGTTATAAGAGACCACCTTTTTATGCATACTTGGAGGGGGCATGGCCTCCACCATCTCAGATATAGTAGAGAGTGCTAAATCTTTATATCTTGGAGCAAAATCTGAGGAATTCAGGTGTCTCCTGTTGCAGATATGCCGCAGCTTTCTCCTCCAGCGTCCCAACTTTTTCAGTCTCCACATACAGTGCCCTGTGTTTCCTCTTGTAATCCTATAGGATTTTCCCTACAAGACATTGCTTCCCAGGTAACCCTTGTGGTATCTGAGGCCTTGTCAGCTTTCCCCATGTTGCAGGGAAGGTGTAAAAGGAAATTTAAGGAAACAGTAAGGTTTCTGATCAAGTTCTGGCTATCCAGAGTGTCCCTTCCCATAAGCCTGAGAAGGAAGACATGTCAGTAGCATCTGAGGGGGAAATCTCAGACTCAGACAGTGTAATTCCTTCTTCTGATGCTGAACTGGTATCCTTCAGATTTAAGCTAGAACACCTTCACTTATTACTTAAAGGACCAGTCAACACATTAGATTTGCATAATCAACAAATGCAAGATAACAAGACAATGCAATAGCACTTAGTCTAAACTTCAAATGAGTAGTAGATTTTTTTTTATAACAAATTTCAAAGTTATGTATATTTCCACTCCCCTTGTACCATGTGATAGCAATCAGCCAATCACAAATGCATATACGTATAGTCTGTGAATTCTTGCACATGCTCAGTAGGATCTGGTGACTCAAAAATTGTAAATATAAAAGACTGTGCACATTTTTTTTAATGGAAGTAAATTGGAAAGATGTTTAAAATTACATGCTGTATCTGAATCATGAAAATTGAATTTAACCGGAGTGTCCCTTTAAGGAGGTTTTGGCTACTTTGGACAACTCCAATACAACTATCGTAGTCAATCCTAAAAAGTCTAGTAAATTGAACAAATACTTTGATGTTCCCTCCGTGGTGGAGGTTTTTCCGGTTCCTGACCATGATGCGGAGATTATTGCTCTAGAATGGGAAAGACCTGGTATTCTCTTTTCTCCATCTCCTATTTTTAAGAAGATGTTTCCTATAGCGGATTCTATTAAGGAGTTGTAGCAGACTGTTCCTAAGGTAGAAGGAACAATCTCCACTTTAGCCAAGAGGACTACTCTTCCCATAGAGGATAGTTGTTCTATTAAAGATCCAATGGACACAAAATTGGAGGCTTTACTAAAAAAGATGTATGTCTACCAGGGTCTACAATAGCAACCTGCGGTGTGTATCGCCACTGTTACCAGCGTTGCGGCTTACTGGTTTGATGCGTTGTCTGAATCCCTTCAGATGGATACCCCTTTTGATGAGATCCAGGACAGGATTAAGGCTCTCAAATTAGCCAATCCCTTCATTACAGATGCTTCCTTACAGGTTATTAAACTGGGAGTCAAAATTTCTGGTTTTGCGGTAATAGCCGGCAGAGCCTTGTGGTTGAAGTCCTGGTCTGCGGATGTTTCATCTAAATCTAAGCTCATGGCTATTCCTTACAAGGGTAAGACCTTGTTTGGACCTGGTTTGGTGGAAATTATCTCAGATATTACTGGAGGGAAGGGTTCTTTTCTTCCTCAAGATAAAAAGAATAAGCAGAAGGGACGTCAGAGTGATTTTCATTCCTTTCGTAACTTTAAAGGCAAGTCTTTCTCCCCTTCCTCCAAGCAAGATCAAGCCATGCCTTCCTGGAAGCCCAACCAGTCCTGGAATAAGAGAAAGCAATCTAAAAAACCTTCAGCTGATTCCAAGTCAACATGAAGGCTTGACCCCCGATCCGGTAGCGGATCTTGTAGGGGGCAAACTCTCTCTTTTTTCTCAGACTTGGATAAGAGATGTACCTGATCCCAGTGTGGTGGACATTGTCTCTCAGGGATACAAAATAGACTTCAAATCTTTTCCTCCCAGAGGCAGGTTTCTCCTCTCCAGATTATATGTAGACCAGATAAAAAGAGATGCATTCTTACATTGTGTCAAGGACCTTGCCGCCCTGGGGGTAATAGTTCCAGTTCCCTTTTAGGAAAGGGGTCTGGGATTCTACTCAAATCTGTTGGTAGTTCCCAAAAAGGAGGGAACTTTTCAAAACCAATCCTAGATCTAAAATGTTTAAACAAGTTTCTCAGTGTGCCATCCTTCAAGATGGAGAATATATGCTCCATTCTTCCCTTGGTACAAGAGGGTCAGTTCATGACAACCATAGACCTAAAGGATGCATACCTTCATGTTCCCATTCACAGGAACCATCACAAGTTTGTGAGATTCGCTTTTTTGGACAATCATTTCCAGTTGGTGGCTCTTCCATTCGGCCTTGCCACAGCTCCCAGAATTTTTTCAAAGGTTCTGGGGGCTCTTTTAGCTGTGCTTCGATCTCTGGGCATTGCAGTGGCACCTTATCTCGACAACATTCTGGTTCAGGCGCCATCTTTTCAACAAGCAGAATCTCATACAGAGATCTTTTTGTCTTTTCTTCGATCCCACGGCTGGAAGGTGAATCTGAAAAAAAGTTCTCTGGTTCCAGCTACAAGGGTCGTATTTTTGGGGACCATAATAGACTCACTGTTAATGAAGATTTTTCTGACGGAGGTCAGAAAAAAAAAGATTTTTAACTCTCTTGTTTTGTCCTTCAGTCCTCTCCACGGCCGTCAGGGGCTCAATGTATGGAGGTAATCGGTCTGATGGTGGCTTCCATGGACATCATTCCATTTGCTTGGTTACATCTCAGACCTTTGCAGTTATGCATGCTCAGACAATGTAACGGGGACTATACGGACCTGTCTCCATGTGTAGATCTAGATCAGGCATCAATAGACTATCTTCCATGGTGGCTTTCTCAGGATCATCTCTCCCAGGGTACCAGCCTTCTAGGTTGGGGAGCAGTATGGGGCTTGTTAAAGGCTCAGGGCTTATGGACCCAGGAGGAGTCAGTCCTGCCCATAAACATCTTGGAGCTGAGAGCAATCTTCAATGCTTTTCTGACCTGGCCTTAGCCCGGTTTATTAGATTCCAGTCGGACAACATAAACTCAGTGGCCTACATCAACCACCAGGGGGGAACTCGGAGTTCCTTGGTCATGACAGAGGTGGCCTGAATTATTCAGTGGGCAGGGACTGTAATTTACAGGTTCCTCCTAATAGTTATGAGATGATGCATAAGTTACAGACAATGAGATAACATCCTGAAATATTAATAAATATAAGTTGTTGCACATATTCTATTGAGATTACTACTGCTGAAGCAACTTCTGATAGAAATTAGGTGCATTTAATGTAAGACAGAATAACCCATGCATATAATTCCTAACTAAGTATTATATGTAAGATAGAGGGCAACCATCAAAAGTAGTATCAGGAGTCATAAGAAATCATCAAGGAAGGATTGAGTATTAGGAGAAACTTTCCAAATAACTATTTATGTATGAGGATCTGACACAGGAAGCAACAGTAAATAATAATGCTGTAATTTGTGGAGAAAAAATCCTACTGAACAATCCGGATTAAATAGAGTGAATATATCATTTCAAAACTATCAGATACGGAGGTATGGTAGTCTAATAGTTAATATTGAAAAGTCAGGCTGGGAGAGAGAGATGTACCTTGTACGCTGTGAGTGCGGTAGTATGTCTCTGTCACATCCGGTTTCAATGCGCTGTGTAGCTGAACCGGAGGAGACACGCAGCTGCTGCTGAGGAATGTGGCGTCTGACGTCACAGATGCTCCGGTGAGTCCGGATCCACATGGAGGTTGTAATTTTAAGGTATTGAAAAAAAAAAGAAGTAAACAATACAACTAAAAAGTTCACAAAGCTGAGGGTTCAGTTTGCAGAGAGGCTTCACAATAATAAACGGTTAGGTAGTAAAGCAAAGGAGAACAATAATTTTGTAATCACAGTCTGAGTTGGATATAAAAGTACTTGCCTAACACAAAGTGCTCAACACAGGAGTTAGATGCAGCAGGCAGGTAGAAGCTGTTTGACAACTTCCACAAAGGCACAGTAGGCAGATAGAAACTGCAAATGTAGATTTTAGATAACAGGAAGGTGATCCGAATGGAATTGTAGAGCTCAGTGTTACTCCAAGGAGGAAGACAAAATACTAAGCAAGGAGTGCTTAGTGTTCAGCTGTTTTATGGGAGTAACTAGATTGTGATTGGATGAACAGTAATTAAGGATCAGAATACCTAAAACCCTGACAGGGACCCACAACTGCTGTCTTTCTGAAATACACATCCCAGGAGTGGACAGTTGGGAAGTGTATTTTCTGAGCAGACAAACTTTTAATCCTGGGAGTGGGAACTTCATTCGGATGTGTTTTCCAGCTTGACCCTCAAGTGGGGGCAGCCGTAGTTGGATCTCATGGCTTCTCGTCAGAATGCCAAACTTCCGAGATACAGCTCGAGGTCAAGAGATCCGCAGGCATTTCTGATCGTTGCTCTGGCAGTTCCTTGGAACTTCAGTCTAGCATACCTGTTTCCTCCGTTCGCTCTCCTTCCAAGAGTCATTGCTCGAATCAAGCAGGAGAGGGCATCTGTATCTGTATCTCATAGCCCCGGTGTGGCCTCGCAGGATTTGGTATGCAGACCTAGTGGAAATGTCATCCTTTCCACCTTGGAGACTGCCTCCAAGGAAGGACCTTCTACTTCAGGGCCCCTTCCTTCATCCAAATCTTGTTTCTCTGAAGCTGACTGCTTGGAGATTGAACGCTTAGTTTTATCTAAGCGTGGATTTTCAGAGTCGGACATTGAGACCTTGATTCAGGCTTGTAAGCCTGTGACTCACAGGAACATAAGTGCTTGGAGGATGTGCTAGACGTGCAATCGCTTTGTCAGGCCTTGGTTAGAATTCGGCCTGTGTTTAAATCTGTTACTCCTCCATGGAGTCTTAACCTTGTTCTTAAAGTTTTACAACAGGCTCCGTTTGAGCCTATGCATTCTTTAGATATTAAGATGTTATCTTGGAAAGTTTTGTTTCTTGTTGCTATTTCCTCTGCTTGGAGAGTTTCTGAACTCTCTGCTTTACAGTGTGATTCTCCTTATCTTATATTTCACTCTGATAAGGTGGTTCTGCGTACTAAGTTTGGTTTCCTGCCCAAGGTTGTTTTGGTCAAGAATATTAATTAGGAAATCGTTGTACCTTCTTTGTGTCATAATCCTTCTCATAAAAAAACAGAATTTATGCTTACCTGATAAATTACTTTCTCCAACGGTGTGTCCGGTCCACGGCGTCATCCTTACTTGTGGGATATTCTCTTCCCCAACAGGAAATGGCAAAGAGTCCCAGCAAAGCTGGTCACATGATCCCTCCTAGGCTCCGCCCACCCCAGTCATTCGACCGACGGACAGGAGGAAATATATATAGGAGAAATCATATGATACCGTGGTGACTGTAGTTAGAGAAAATAATTCATCAGACCTGATTAAAAAAACCAGGGCGGGCCGTGGACCGGACACACCGTTGGAGAAAGTAATTTATCAGGTAAGCATAAATTCTGTTTTCTCCAACATTGGTGTGTCCGGTCCACGGCGTCATCCTTACTTGTGGGAACCAATACCAAAGCTTTAGGACACGGATGAAGGGAGGGAGCAAATCAGGTCACCTAAACGGAAGGCACCACAGCTTGCAAAACCTTTCTCCCAAAAATAGCCTCCGAAGAAGCAAAAGTATCAAATTTGTAAAATTTGGCAAAAGTGTGCAGTGAAGACCAAGTCGCTGCCTTACATATCTGGTCAACAGAAGCCTCGTTCTTGAAGGCCCATGTGGAAGCCACAGCCCTAGTGGAGTGAGCTGTGATTCTTTCAGGAGGCTGCCGTCCGGCAGTCTCATAAGCCAAACGGATAATGCTTTTAAGCCAAAAGGAAAGAGAGGTAGAAGTTGCTTTTTGACCTCTCCTTTTACCAGAATAAACAACAAACAAGGATGATGTTTGTCTGAAATCTTTAGTAGCCTCTAAATAGAATTTTAGAGCATGGACAACGTCCAAATTGTGTAACAAACGCTCCTTCTTTGAAACTGGATTCGGACACAAAGAAGGTACAACTATCTCCTGGTTAATATTTTTGTTAGAAACAACTTTAGGAAGAAAACCAGGCTTAGTACGCAAAACCATCTTATCTGCATGGAACACCAGATAAGGAGGAGAACACTGCAGAGCAGATAACTCTGAAACTCTTCTAGCACAAGAGATTGCAACCAAAAACAAAACTTTCCAAGATAGTAACTTAATATCTACGGAATGTAAGGGTTCAAACGGAACCCCTTGAAGAACTGAAAGAACTAGATTTAAACTCCAGGGAGGAGTCAAAGGTCTGTAAACAGGCTTGATCCTAACCAGAGCCTGAACAAATGCTTGAACATCTGGCATAGCTGCCAGTCGTTTGTGTAGTAAGACAGATAAAACAGAAATCTGTCCCTTTAGAGAACTTGCAGATAATCCTTTCTCCAAACCTTCTTGTAGAAAGGATAGAATCTTAGGAATTTTTATCTTGTTCCATGGCAATCCTTTAGATTCACACCAACAGATATATTTCTTCCATATTTTATGGTAAATTTTTCTAGTTACAGGCTTTCTAGCCTGAATCAGAGTATCTATTACAGAATCTGAAAACCCACGCTTTGATAAAATCAAGCGTTCAATCTCCAAGCCGTCAGTTGGAGGGAAACCAGATTCGGATGTTCGAATGGACCCTGAACAAGAAGGTCCTGTCTCAAAGGTAGCTTCCATGGTGGAGCCGATGACATATTCACCAGGTCTGCATACCAAGTCCTGCGTGGCCACGCAGGAGCTATCAAGATCACCGAGGCCCTCTCCTGATTGATCCTGGCTACCAGCCTGGGAATGAGAGGAAACGGTGGGAATACATAAGCTAGGTTGAAGGTCCAAGGTGCTACTAGTGCATCTACTAGAGTCGCCTTGGGATCCCTGGATCTGGACCCGTAGCAAGGAACCTTGAAGTTCTGACGAGACGCCATCAGATCCATGTCTGGAATGCCCCATAATTGAGTTATTTGGGCAAAGATTTCCGGATGGAGTTCCCACTCCCCCGGATGGAATGTCTGACGACTCAGAAAATCCGCTTCCCAATTTTCCACTCCTGGGATGTGGATCGCAGACAAGTGGCAGGAGTGATCCTCCGCCCATTGAATTATCTTGGTCACTTCTTTCATCGCCAGGGAACTCCTTGTTCCCCCCTGATGATTGATATATGCAACAGTCGTCATGTTGTCTGATTGAAACCTTATGAATTTGGCCTTTGCTAGTTGAGGCCAAGCTTTGAGAGCATTGAATATCGCTCTCAGTTCCAGAATGTTTATCGGGAGAAGAGACTCTTCCCGAGACCATAAACCCTGAGCTTTCAGGGATTCCCAGACCGCGCCCCAGCCCACTAGACTGGCGTCGGTCGTGACAATGACCCACTCTGGTCTGCGGAAGCTCATTCCCTGTGACAGATTGTCCAGAGTCAGCCACCAACGGAGTGAATCTCTGGTCTTTTGATCTACTTGAATCGTTGGAGACAAGTCTGTATAATCCCCATTCCACTGTCTGAGCATGCACAGTTGTAATGGTCTTAGATGAATTCGTGCAAAAGGAACTATGTCCATTGTTGCAACCATCAAACCTATTACCTCCATGCACTGCACTATGGAAGGACGAGGAACAGAGTGAAGTACTTGACAAGAGCTTAGAAGTTTTGATTTTCTGACCTCTGTCAGAAAAATCCTCATTTCTAAGGAATCTATTATTGTTCCCAAGAAGGGAACTCTTGTTGACGGGGACAGAGAACTTTTTTCTTTGTTCACCTTCCATCCGTGAGATCTGAGAAAGGCTAGGACGATGTCCGTATGAGCCTTTGCTTTTGACAGGGACGACGCTTGAATTAGGATGTCATCCAAGTAAGGTACTACTGCAATGCCCCTTGGTCTTAGAACCGCTAGAAGGGACCCTAGTACCTTTGTGAAAATTCTCGGAGCAGTGGCTAATCCGAATGGAAGTGCCACAAACTGGTAATGCTTGTCCAGAAAAGCGAACCTTAGGAACTGATGATGTTCCTTGTGGATAGGAATATGTAGATACGCATCCTTTAAATCCACGGTGGTCATAAATTGACTTTCCTGGATGGTGGGAAGGATCGTTCGAATGGTTTCCATTTTGAACGATGGAACCCTGAGAAATTTGTTTAGGATCTTCAGATCCAAAATTGGTCTGAATGTTCCCTCTTTTTTGGGAACTACGAACAGATTTGAGTAAAATCCCATTCCTTGTTCTTTTATTGGAACTGCATGTATCACTCCCATCTTTAACAGGTCTTCTACGCAATGTAAGAA
Source organism: Bombina bombina (assembly GCF_027579735.1). Taxonomy (NCBI): domain Eukaryota; kingdom Metazoa; phylum Chordata; class Amphibia; order Anura; family Bombinatoridae; genus Bombina; species Bombina bombina. The sequence goes on along the minus strand of NC_069500.1, from coordinate 267,923,950 downwards.
TGCCTGTCTCTTTATTTGGTTTGAGGATAATTGAGACCTGTGGAACCTTCCCCTTGGGGGTAGTTCCTTGAATTCCAGAAGATAACCTTGAGAAACTATTTCTAGCGCCCAAGGATCCTGAACATCTCTTGCCCAAGCCTGAGCAAAGAGAGAGAGTCTGCCCCCCACTAGATCCGGTTCCGGATTGGGGGCTATTCCTTCATGCTGTTTTGGTAGCAGTGGTAGGCTTCTTGGCCTGCTTACCCTTGTTCCAGCCTTGCATTGGTTTCCAGGCTGGTTTGGGTTGTGAAGTATTACCCTCTTGCTTAGAGGATGCAGAATTAGAGGCTGGTCCGTTTCTGCGAAAGGGACGAAAATTAGGCTTATTTTTAGCCTTAAAAGACCTATCCTGTGGGAGGGCGTGGCCCTTTCCTCCAGTGATGTCTGAAATAATCACTTTCAAATCTGGTCCAAATAATGTTTTACCTTTGAAAGGAATGTTAAGCAATTTTGTCTTGGATGACACATCCGCTGACCAAGACTTTAGCCAAAGCGCTCTGCGCGCCACGATAGCAAACCCTGAATTTTTCGCCGCTAATCTAGCTAATTGCAAAGCGGCATCTAAAACAAAAGAGTTAGCCAATTTAAGTGCTTGAACTCTGTCCATAACCTCCTCATACGAAGATTCTCTACTGAGCGACTTTTCTAGTTCCTCGAACCAGAAGCACGCTGCCGTACTGACAGGAACAATGCATGAAATTGGTTGTAGAAGGAACCCTTGCTGTACAAAAATCTTTTTAAGCAAACCCTCTAATTTTTTATCCATAGGATCTTTAAAAGCACAACTGTCTTCGATAGGAATAGTAGTGCGTTTGTTTAGAGTAGAAACCGCCCCCTCGACCTTGGGGACTGTCTGCCATAAGTCCTTTCTGGGGTCGACTATAGGAAATAATTTCTTAAATATAGGGGGGGGGGGAACAAAAGGTATGCCGGGCCTTTCCCACTCTTTATTTACTATGTCCGCCACCCGCTTGGGTATAGGAAAAGCGTCGGGGGGCACCGGAACCTCTAGGAACTTGTCCATCTTACATAATTTCTCTGGAATGACCAAATTGTCACAATCATCCAGAGTAGATAACACCTCCTTAAGCAGTGCGCGGAGATGTTCTAATTTAAATTTAAATGTCACAACATCAGTTTCAGCTTGATGAGAAATTTTTCCTGAATCTGAGATTTCTCCATCAGACAAAACCTCCCTCATGGTCCCTTGAGATTGGTGTGAGGGTATGTCAGAACAAATATCATCAGCGCCCTCCTGCTCTTCAGTGTTTAAAACAGAGCAATCGCGCTTTCTCTGATAAGTAGGCATTTTGGATAAAAGATTTGCTATGGAGTTATCCATTACAGCCGTTAATTGTTGCATGGTAATAAGTATTGGCGCACTAGATGTACTAGGGGCCTCCTGTGTGGGCAAAACTGGTGTAGACACATTAGGGGATGATGTAGTATCATGTTTACTCCCCTCATTTGAGGAATCATCTTGGGCAATATCATCATCTGTGGCATTACTGTCCTTACTTTGTTTGGACACTATGGCACACTTATCACATAAATTTAAATGGAGAGACACATTGGCTTTTATACATATAGAACATAGCTTATCTGATGGTACAGACATGTTAAACAGGCTTAAACTTGTCAACCAAGCACAAAAAACGTTTTAAAATAAAACCGTTACTGTCTCTTTAAATTTCAAACTGAAAACACTTTATTACTGAATATGTGAAAAAGTATGAAGGAATTGTTCAAAAATTACCAAAATTTCACCACATTGTCTTAAAGCATTAAAAGTATTGCACACCAAATTTCAGAGCTTTAACCCTTAAAATACATTTAACCCCTATACAGTCCCAGCTATATGCTTTGCTGAGACCCAACCAAGCCCAGAGGGGAATACGATACCAAATGACGCCTTCTATAAGCTTTTTCAGTGATTCTTAGCTCCTCACACATGCATCTGCATGCCTTGCTCTCCAAAAACAACTGCGCATTAATGGCGCGAAAATGAGGCTCTGTCTATAACTAGAAAGGCCCCCATCTGAAAAAGGTGTCCAACACAGTGCCTGCCGTTTTTCTAAACGTTCCCCAAGATTATAATACCAATTATTAGTTAGAATCTGCATAATATGCCTAGTAAAGCAATCGTTTTAGCCCAGAAAAATGTCTACCAGTTTTTAAGCCCTTTTTGAAGCCCTTTATTCTTTTATGTTTAACTAAGAAAATGGCTTACCGGTCCCCATGAGGGGAAATGACAGCCTTCCAGCATTACATGGTCTTGTTAGAAATATGCCTAGTCATACCTTAAGCAGAAAAGTCTGCTAACTGTTTCCCCCAACTGAAGTTACTTCATCTCAACAGTCCTGTGTGGAAACAGCAATCGATTTTAGTTACTGTCTGCTAAAATCATCTTCCTCTTACAAACAGAAATCTTCATCCTTTTTCTGTTTCAGAGTAAATAGTACATACCAGCACTATTTTAAAATAACAAACACTTGATAGAAGAATAAAAACTACATTTAAACACCAAAAAACTCTTAACCATCTCCGTGGAGAGAGAATGACTGGGGTGGGCGGAGCCTAGGAGGGATCATGTGACCAGCTTTGCTGGGACTCTTTGCCATTTCCCCTCCCCCAATCCTCACCACGACACCATAAAAAACCCTGACAATACCACCCAACTGTCATATTCCTGTAGCTTTAAGAACTAAGACCAACCCACTCCTTCACCTCCCTTTAAAGGTGTGATCAGTACACCTGTGCTTTGCTTGATAATTGAAGTTTGTAGTTCCCACTCTGCTTCAAGCTCTAAAGCTAAAATCTACAGATCCTGCTTTTGTACCTGTTAAAGGAAATCCTTGTTGTCATTTCTCCAGCTTCTAAACCTAAGAAGCATTTCCTGCCGCTTTACATTTCAGGAAACAGACATTGGCAGCAACTCTTGCAAGTCTGTGTTAACTCTGCAGTCTGATTTTCCAGCCAGCTCCGTTACTGAGTGTTTACCTCTACCAGGAAATAAGAACAGCTTCCCTGCGGTGATCCATTTTGACTCAGTGCCAACTTCGCTCTCTGCAGTTCTAAACTCACTCGCAAGTATCATTAATTTTATATACAATTGTCTCTAGCTGTATATATTCTTATCCAAAGATCTGCTGACATACAAACTGTTAAAGTGCACACAACTGGTTAAATCTGGCTCTCTCCTTCTCTCTGTATCACACACTCTGCCTGCTGTAACCTGATACCTCTTGATATATGGACATTGCAGACTGCAAATCAGTTTCTCACTTCTTAGCTTAACTAAAAAGAGACTTTGCTATAAAATTCTGCTTTTCTCAGACAAGTACCAATAAGCTGCTTGTTTGCTGCCTTCTATCTTTAAAGAACACAACTCTTTACAAGTGTGTAAAATATACAAAGGCTTCATTTCATCTGTTTTATTCACTTTATTTTGATTTTGTAAAGTGTTATAAAAAGAACTTGTACTAAGTAAACCAGCTATCTCCCTTGGTAATAACCTTTTGTATAAGCCTGTTTTACTTAAGGTTCTCTGGGAATAGCCACATTATACAAGCTTATAACAGAATTATCAAGCCATAAAGAAATTTACTAACATATATACATTTTAGTTTAAAGCTTGTATATAAAAAAATCATGGATCCTGCCTCAATGGCAATTGAAATAGCTTCCTTAAACCAGAAAGTTGAAATTTTAGCACAAGGTTTGACTGAAGTTAAAAATGAAAACCACACCCTGAAGAGGTTAATGAATGATTTCTTTTCAAGGAAAGAGGCTGATCACCCTGAACCACAGGTTAACCCTCCACGTATTTTTTCTGGTGAAAGAACACGCTTTCGTGAATTCAGAAATGCATGCATGCTGATGTTTTCCATGAAGCCCAGGACATATTATACTGACAAGATCAAGGTTTGTACTACCATCTCTTATCTAACTGGAGATCCCCGTTCGTGGGCTGATAAGTTTTATGAAACTGATGATCCTATTTTGAATTCTATCAGTGAATTTTTTAAGGAGATGGCTGTCTTATATGAGGATTGCAACACCCAGTTAACCGCAGAAACAAATTTGCGCACCCTGAAGCAAGGCAAACGTCCAGTTGAGGACTATGTGGCAGATTTTCAGCTCTGGGCTACAGATTCACAGTGGAATACTTTAAGTCTAAAAAACCAATTTCGTTTAGGTCTCTCTGAACATCTTAAGGATGAGATCTCTCGCATTGAACCTCCAGACACCATGGAATCCCTCATAAAGATATGCATAGCCATGGACAGACGATACAGAGAGAGGAGAGCTGAAAAACAACACCCAGAGACTTACCTCAAAAGGTTTACACCCTCTCATTCTGAAAAGACCTCCACAGCCCCTGTGCCCATGGAAATTGGGGCCATCCGTGGACCATTATCCCAAGAAGAGAAACAGAGAAGGAGGATATCAAACCTCTGTATGTACTGTGGGAATAAAGAACACAGTGTCTCTTCCTGCCCTATTCTGAACCGGCAAAAAAGGGGTAAGATTCTTATAGTTAACCCAAATACTGATAACATTCATGAATCACAATTAACTTTCACATTGTCTTTACAGTGGGACCAGCATCTTCTCAAGACTGAGGCACTGATTGATTCTGGAGCTTATGGAAGCTTCATTGACAAAACCCTTGTAGATACTAATAAAATACCTTGTGTGCAAAAGCAAACCCCTATCTATGTGAAGGTTATTGATGGCTCTACTTATTTAAAAGGCCCAATCACACACCATACTGTTCCTTTACTTGTCTCTTGTAACATGGGTCATACAGAATACATTACGTTTGATATCATTCCTAGCTCACTACACCCCTTAATATTGGGTTATCCTTGGTTAAGAAAACACAATCCTCAAATAGACTGGAGCAGTAACACAGTAACTTTCTCTTCCCCATACTGTTCTGCTACCTGTTTTCCCTGTGTGGAAATCAAAACTCTACACCCTCATATACCATTGCAGTATTCAGACTTTTCAGATGTATTTGACCTTAAGGAAGCCGAAAATCTACCTCCACACAGACCTTATGATTGCCCCATTGATACTAAACCTGGGTCTATCATACCGTTCGGCCGAATTTTTCCACTCTCTCAAAAAGAATTAAAATTTCTCAGAGAGTACCTAGACGATAATTTAAGGAAAGGTTTTATTTCTACATCAACCTCTCCTGCAGCAGCGGGCATATTCTTTGTCACAAATAAAGATGGGACCTTACGCCCAATCATTGACTACAGAGCATTAAACTCTATTACGATTAAAAATAGGTATCCGCTTCCTTTAATACCTGAATTACTTGAACGGTTAACAGATGCAACCATTTTTACCAAACTAGATTTGAAGGGAGCATACAATTTAATCAGGATAAAAAGCGGTGACGAATGGAAAACAGCATTTAGAACCCGTTATGGTCTATTTCAATATAATGTTATGCCATTCGGCTTAACTAATGCTCCGGCCACATTTAAATTTTTCATAAACGATATTTTCAAAGACTTAATGGATGTGTGTGTTGTAATATATCTAGACGATATTTTGATATACTCCAAAAATCTAACTGATCATGTAAAACATGTAAGATGGGTTTTGTCTAGATTAAGAGAACATCAGCTATACGCCAAGGCTGAGAAATGTGTATTCCATGTAAAGACAATAACATTTTTGGGTTACATAATTTCCCCTAACGGTGTAAACATGGATCCAGAGAAGGTTACATCCATACTCAAATGGCCTGTACCTACCTCTGTGAAATCACTTCAGAGGTTTCTAGGCTTCTCTAATTTTTATAGGAGATTCATCAAAGGATTTTCATCCATTGTCCAACCTCTAACTAAGTTAACCGGTAAGAATCGACTCGTTTGGACTGTAGAAGCCCAACAAGCTTTTGAGCATTTAAAAGAATGTTTTACTTCAGCTCCTATCCTACAGCTTCCTAATCCAGAATTTCAATTTGTGTTAGAGGTTGATGCTTCTACTGTTGGTATTGGTGCTATTCTCTCCCAACAACAAACCGATACTTCAGTCCTACATCCTGTAGCTTTTTACTCTCGACTCCTGTCTATAGCTGAAAGGAATTACTCCGTGGGGGACCTGGAACTTCTAGCTATCAAATGTGCCCTGGAACACTGGAGACACCTACTGGAAGGGACACTCAAACCTTTTACAGTTCTTACAGATCATAAGAATTTACAATATCTTAGAAAAAACAAGACCTTGTCATCAAGACAAGTCTGATGGTCTTTATTCCTGGACCGATTTAACTTTCAGATCACATATAGACCAGGTTCAAGGAACATCCAAGCTGATGCTCTTTCCCGTTCTTTCATTAAACATAATGAAAAGGAAGAACAACAAACAGTTATACCGTCGACCAAGTTTATAGCTGTAACTTCTAGCCTACAAAAAGACATTTTATTAGCTTTACTAAAAGATTCTACCATTCCATCATGCTGCGTAAAGGACACCACTTCAGGTTTATACTTCTACAACAATTTGTTATACGTTCCTCCTTCTGTAAGGAAGGAGATCCTACATCTACATCATACGAACCCTATGTCCGGTCATCCTGGAATCACTAAAACCCAGGATTTATTAACAAGGAATTACTGGTGGCCTGGTTTAAGACAAGATGTAGTTACCTTTGTGTCTGATTGTCATGTATGTGCAGCTTGCAAAAAAGAACACCACAGACCTTTTGGTTTACTAAAACCATTACCTATACCTGAAGTCCCTTGGACCATGATTGGAATGGACTTCATAGTCGAATTACCACCATCTAATTCATTCACAACCATATTAGTGGTTATAGATCATCTAACTAAACTCTCTCATTTCATACCTCTTAAGAGAATTCCAAACGCTCTCACAATAGCTAAAACATTCTTTGATCACATCGTGAAACTCCATGGTTTACCGACCTCTATAGTCACTGATCGAGGGACTCAGTTTACATCCAGGTTTTGGAAGGCACTATGTAAATTGTTAAGAATCTCCTCAAGAATGACAACAGCATTTCATCCCCAATCTAATGGCCTTACTGAAAGACTGAATCAGACTTTGGAGCAATACTTAAGGTGTTATATCTCACAGAACCAGGATGACTGGGTTGAATGGTTACCGCTTGCAGAGTTCGCATACAACAATTCCATCAACTCTTCTACTAAAGTTTCACCCTTCTTTGCCACTTATGGTTACCATCCAACCACTGTACCCAACTCCATCTCCACCTCGAAATCACCTTATGCTCTGGATTATGTCTCTAATTTGAAACAAACTATGACTTCCCTAAAGATTCACTTAGAGAAATCTAAATGTACCCAAAAGAGTTATTTTGATAAAAAACATCTAACTCCACCTCAATATTCAGTTGGCGATAGAGTTTGGCTCGCAACAAAAAACCTCAAATTAAAGGTACCAAGCAAAAAACTGGCTAACCAGTTCATAGGTCCATTCAAGATAAAAAGAATGATCAACCCTAATGCAGCGATTCTTGATCTACCTGTATCTTACAGGATACACCCATCCTTCCATGTTTCTCTATTTAAACCCTATCAAGGATCTGATGTTTATATTCCTCAAGTCATCAAGGACTCTCCTCAGCTGATAGAAGATCAAACGGAATTCGAAGTGGAATCAATTCTGGATTCGCGCCGCCGGGGTAGAACAATTGAGTATCTGGTACATTGGAAAGGGTATGGTCATGAGGAGGATTCTTGGATACCCCTTAGGGACTTACATGCTCCCCAATTGCTCACATCCTTCCATCGTCTACATCCTGACAAACCAGGTTTGGATCCGGGAAGGGGGCGCCCCTGAAAGGGGGGATCTGTCATATTCCTGTAGCTTTAAGAACTAAGACCAACCCACTCCTTCACCTCCCTTTAAAGGTGTGATCAGTACACCTGTGCTTTGCTTGATAATTGAAGTTTGTAGTTCCCACTCTGCTTCAAGCTCTAAAGCTAAAATCTACAGATCCTGCTTTTGTACCTGTTAAAGGAAATCCTTGTTGTCATTTCTCCAGCTTCTAAACCTAAGAAGCATTTCCTGCCGCTTTACATTTCAGGAAACAGACATTGGCAGCAACTCTTGCAAGTCTGTGTTAACTCTGCAGTCTGATTTTCCAGCCAGCTCCGTTACTGAGTGTTTACCTCTACCAGGAAATAAGAACAGCTTCCCTGCGGTGATCCTTTTGACTCAGTGCCAACTTCGCTCTCTGCAGTTCTAAACTCACTCGCAAGTATCATTAATTTTATATACAATTGTCTCTAGCTGTATATATTATTATCCAAAGATCTGCTGACATACAAACTGTTAAAGTGCACACAACTGGTTAAATCTGGCCCTCTCCTTCTCTCTGTATCACACACTCTGCCTGCTGTAACCTGATACCTCTTGATATATGGACATTGCAGACTGCAAATCAGTTTCTCACTTCTTAGCTTAACTAAAAAGAGACTTTGCTATAAAATTCTGCTTTTCTCAGACAAGTACCAATAAGCTGCTTGTTTGCTGCCTTCTATCTTTAAAGAACACAACTCTTTACAAGTGTGTAAAATATACAAAGGCTTCATTTCATCTGTTTTATTCACTTTATTTTGATTTTGTAAAGTGTTATAAAAAGAACTTGTACTAAGTAAACCAGCTATCTCCCTTGGTAATAACCTTTTGTATAAGCCTGTTTTACTTAAGGTTCTCTGGGAATAGCCACATTATACAAGCTTATAACACCAACATACATACCCACATACATACACAAATAGTATGTATATGTACAGTATATATATATATATGATGCAATCAGCCAATAGGATTGAAGTTCAATCCTATTGGCTGATCCAATCAGCCAATAGGATTGAGCTGGCATTCTATTGGCTGTTCCAATCGGAATTGAAGGGATGCCTGACTCATATCAGGCAATGTCTCTGTAGTTAGAGAGTCAATGTCCTGTCAAAAGGTAAGTAACTCAAATAAGGTTAAGGGAGTGCTTCCCATACTCATCTGACTTATGGTCGTTTGGCGATCCCTCCACAAACTTTCTTTGGTACTTCTTGGTTTTCCAGCCTTCAGGTATTCGATTTTTTCCTAGTGACTGTAGACCAATTTAAGGTCCTGTTGGAGCAATCTCTTTGTATGGTATTGTCACCTTGTCACTCACATGTCTCATTAGACAATTCCCGGGACGTCTATTTTTAAGTAGGAGCAGATGTCCGGGATGTACTGCTGGTCTTTGAGCATCAGAATTTTCCCCTCATGGGATATTTGTAGTGCAAATGGAAATCCCCAGCGGTAGCTGATCTGGTTTTTCCTCAGTATCTGGGTCAATGGTCTTAGTGCATCTCTCTCGTCTGTAGAGTTCTCACACAGAGATCTTGGTAGAACTGCACCACAGAACCCTGAAATGTGAAAGTTGGGTTCTTTCTAGAAGCCTGCAGTATAGCTTTTTTTCAGGGAAGCGAAGTAATTTAGCTATTACATCTCTGGACGGGCTGTCTCCCCTTAGGTTTCGCTTTTAGAGCTCTATGTGCTCTCTCTATTTGGAAATTGCTTTCTTCTGTTTGGCCTGTGAAAGCCTGAAATAGTTGTTTAAGATATTGCTGAAGCTCTGGTGGAGTTATGGATTCCGGTATTCCCTTTAGTCTAATGTTGCATCTCCGACTGCGGTTTTCCATGTCTTCCATTTTTTTTGGAGACTATCAAGTTCCTGTTGCTGTGTACTAACTTGTTGAGATAGAGTAAACATGTCTTCTTCTCTTTGATTCTCACTATCTTCCAGCCTCGACACCCTTGTCCCCAAATATTGGATGTTGTGAAATTTATGCAAGACTACTAGTAACTGTGGCTTGTATAGTGTCCATTTTCTCCCACATCTTTCCAAATTTGCATTTATATCTTGCTTTGAGACTAGGGATTTAATGTTGGCTTTAGTAACTGGGGTTAAATCCTCCTTGCACACCTGCATGGTTATATCGTTGTCAGATTCTCCCTCTGTATTCGCCTCTTGAGTCTCAGTAATTTTTTCACTTCTAGAGGGCTTGAAGAATAGGTTGGATGCTGTGAGTTTTCCTGTTGGAGGGTTTTTGTTAGCTTTCCTAGCTGACATGATTCATTATATTTTCAGATTCCACACTTGGGATGTGAATATTAGCGTCTTCTGTCTAATTTATTTATAGTGGAGGGACAAGCTCCTTGAAAGATAAGGTTACTTCTTTTTAATATATACATGAGCTTGGGTGCCTTAGCTATGACACAATAGTGCTTCCAACTTTAATGTGTAGATCAGAGCATGTAGTGGTTATATGGCAGCTTTTCTGTTTGGAGTGTAGCTTTCTTTTCCAGCTGCATATAGAGTTAGGTTGCAGAAATCTCGCTATGGGTGATTTAGCTAGGTATTTCAGAGCATGTCTTTAGTAGTAGCAGTGCCTGTCTTATAAAGGTTGCTAAGGTCTGGGGTTATACATGTTCACCTTTAATTCCCTCACCGCTTCACCCATAGTACAAGCGTGTCGGCCCAGACCTATGTTTGCAAAGCCTGTCAGGTGGGACGCATATATTTCTTATGGATTCAGCGTTGTGCTGTTAAGGTTAGAGTCGCTTTCTGTTTAGAGGCCAAACAAACTAATCATAGGGGCGAATAGCCAAATCTGACCTCATACCTCCTTTCTGTTTTTTTTGGTTACTGTGCGAGATTGTGATATCTGAACCTCTCCACATGACAGATCAAGATGGCTGCGCCCGTTAGGATACCGGAGCTTATTTTCCCGTCCGTGTCAGGACCTGTCTCTCCAGCGTCAATTTCGTCCTCCAAGTCTGGATCCTCTGTTTCAGGGTAGCTGCTGCTGATCCGAAGTTGTATATTAACAACACATCTCTAACATCTAATTAGCCTTTTGTGACTGCCTCTGCATGGAGCTCCTCAATTAAGACACCATCTCCGTCGCCGCTCAGGCTCCGCCCCCAAAACCAATTATATTTAAATAAATAAATTTAAAAAAACAGAATTTATGTTTACCTGATAAATTACTTTCTCCAACGGTGTGTCCGGTCCACGGCGTCATCCTTTCTTGTGGGATATTCTCTTCCCCAACAGGAAATGGCAAAGAGCCCAGCAAAGCTGGTCACATGATCCCTCCTAGGCTCCGCCTACCCCAGTCATTCGACCGACGTTAAGGAGGAATATTTGCATAGGAGAAACCATATGATACCGTGGTGACTGTAGTTAAAGAAAATAAATTATCAGACCTGATTAAAAAACCAGGGCGGGCCGTGGACCGGACACACCGTTGGAGAAAGTAATTTATCAGGTAAACATAAATTCTGTTTTCTCCAACATAGGTGTGTCCGGTCCACGGCGTCATCCTTACTTGTGGGAACCAATACCAAAGCTTTAGGACACGGATGATGGGAGGGAGCAAATCAGGTCACCTAGATGGAAGGCACCACGGCTTGCAAAACCTTTCTCCCAAAAATAGCCTCAGAAGAAGCAAAAGTATCAAACTTGTAAAATTTGGTAAAAGTGTGCAGTGAAGACCAAGTCGCTGCCCTACATATCTGATCAACAGAAGCCTCGTTCTTGAAGGCCCATGTGGAAGCCACAGCCCTAGTGGAATGGGCTGTGATTCTTTCGGGAGGCTGCCGTCCGGCAGTCTCGTAAGCCAATCTGATGATGCTTTTAATCCAAAAAGAGAGAGAGGTAGAAGTTGCTTTTTGACCTATCCTTTTACCTGAATAAACAACAAACAAGGAAGATGTTTGTCTAAAATCCTTTGTAGCATCTAAATAGAATTTTAGAGCGCGAACAACATCCAAATTGTGCAACAAACGTTCCTTCTTTGAAACTGGTTTCGGACACAGAGAAGGTACGATAATCTCCTGGTTAATGTTCTTGTTAGAAACAACTTTTGGAAGAAAACCAGGTTTAGTACGTAAAACCACCTTATCTGCATGGAACACCAGATAAGGAGGAGAACACTGCAGAGCAGATAATTCTGAAACTCTTCTAGCAGAAGAAATTGCAACCAAAAACAAAACTTTCCAAGATAATAACTTAATATCAACGGAATGCAAGGGTTCAAACGGAACCCCCTGAAGAACTGAAAGAACTAAGTTGAGACTCCAAGGAGGAGTCAAAGGTTTGTAAACAGGCTTGATTCTAACCAGAGCCTGAACAAAGGCTTGAACATCTGGCACAGCTGCCAGCTTTTTGTGAAGTAACACAGACAAGGCAGAAATCTGTCCCTTCAAGGAACTTGCAGATAATCCTTTTTCCAATCCTTCTTGAAGGAAGGATAGAATCTTAGGAATCTTAACCTTGTCCCAAGGGAATCCTTTAGATTCATACCAACAGATATATTTTTTCCAAATTTTGTGGTAAATTTTTCTAGTTACAGGCTTTCTGGCCTGAACAAGAGTATCAATAACAGAATCTGAGAACCCTCGCTTCGATAAAATCAAGCGTTCAATCTCCAAGCAGTCAGCTGGAGTGAGACCAGATTCGGATGTTCGAACGGACCTTGAACAAGAAGGTCTCGTCTCAAAGGTAGCTTCCATGGTGGAGCCGATGACATATTCACCAGATCTGCATACCAAGTCCTGCGTGGCCACGCAGGAGCTATCAAGATCACCGACGCCCTCTCCTGATTGATCCTGGCTACCAGCCTGGGGATGAGAGGAAACGGCGGGAATACATAAGCTAGTTTGAAGGTCCAAGGTGCTACTAGTGCATCTACTAGAGTCGCCTTGGGATCCCTGGATCTGGACCCGTAGCAAGGAACTTTGAAGTTCTGACGAGAGGCCATCAGATCCATGTCTGGAATGCCCCACAGTTGAGTGATTTGGGCAAAGATTTCCGGATGGAGTTCCCACTCCCCCGGATGCAATGTCTGACGACTCAGAAAATCCGCTTCCCAATTTTCCACTCCTGGGATGTGGATTGCAGACAGGTGGCAGGAGTGAGTCTCCGCCCATTGAATGATTTTGGTCACTTCTTCCATCGCCAGGGAACTCCTGGTGATGTACGCAACAGTCGTCATGTTGTCTGATTGAAACCGTATGAACTTGGCCCTCGCTAGCTGAGGCCAAGCCTTGAGAGCATTGAATATCGCTCTCAGTTCCAGAATATTTATCGGTAGAAGAGATTCTTCCCGAGACCAAAGACCCTGAGCTTTCAGGGATCCCCAGACCGCGCCCCAGCCCATCAGACTGGCGTCGGTCGTGACAATGACCCACTCTGGTCTGCGGAAGGTCATCCCTTGTGACAGGTTGTCCAGGGACAGCCACCAACGGAGTGAGTCTCTGGTCCTCTGATTTACTTGTATCTTCGGAGACAAGTCTGTATAGTCCCCATTCCACTGACTGAGCATGCACAGTTGTAATGGTCTTAGATGAATGCGCGCAAAAGGAACTATGTCCATTGCCGCTACCATCAAACCTATCACTTCCATGCACTGCGCTATGGAAGGAAGAGGAACGGAATGAAGTATCCGACAAGAGTCTAGAAGTTTTGTTTTTCTGGCCTCTGTCAGAAAAATCCTTATTTCTAAGGAGTCTATTATTGTTCCCAAGAAGGGAACCCTTGTTGACGGAGATAGAGAACTCTTTTCCACGTTCACTTTCCATCCGTGAGATCTGAGAAAGGCCAGGACGATGTCCGTGTGAGCCTTTGCTTGAGGAAGGGACGACGCTTGAATCAGAATGTCATCCAAGTAAGGTACTACAGCAATGCCCCTTGGTCTTAGCACCGCTAGAAGGGACCCTAGTACCTTTGTGAAAATCCTTGGAGCAGTGGCTAATCCGAAAGGAAGCGCCACGAACTGGTAATGCTTGTCCAGGAATGCGAACCTTAGGAACCGATGATGTTCCTTGTGGATAGGAATATGTAGATACGCATCCTTTAAATCCACCGTGGTCATGAATTGACCTTCCTGGATGGAAGGAAGAATTGTTCGAATGGTTTCCATTTTGAACGATGGAACCTTGAGAAACTTGTTTAAGATCTTGAGATCTAAGATTGGTCTGAACGTTCCCTCTTTTTTGGGAACTATGAACAGATTGGAGTAGAACCCCATCCCTTGTTCTCCTAATGGAACAGGATGAATCACTCCCATTTTTAACAGGTCTTCTACACAATGTAAGAATGCCTGTCTTTTTATGTGGTCTGAAGACAACTGAGACCTGTGGAACCTCCCCCTTGGGGGAAGCCCCTTGAATTCCAGAAGATAACCTTGGGAGACTATTTCTAGTGCCCAAGGATCCAGAACATCTCTTGCCCAAGCCTGAGCGAAGAGAGAGAGTCTGCCCCCCACCAGATCCGGTCCCGGATCGGGGGCCAACATTTCATGCTGTCTTGGTAGCAGTGGCAGGTTTCTTGGCCTGCTTTCCCTTGTTCCAGCCTTGCATTGGTCTCCAAGCTTGCTTGGCTTGAGAAGTATTACCCTCTTGCTTAGAGGACGTAGCACTTTGGGCTGGTCCGTTTCTACGAAAGGGACGAAAATTAGGTTTATTTTTGGCCTTGAAAGGCCGATCCTGAGGAAGGGCGTGGCCCTTACCCCCAGTGATATCAGAAATAATCTCTTTCAAGTCAGGGCCAAACAGCGTTTTCCCCTTGAAAGGAATGTTAAGTAGTTTGTTCTTGGAAGACGCATCAGCTGACCAAGATTTCAACCAAAGCGCTCTGCGCGCCACAATAGCAAACCCAGAATTCTTAGCCGCTAACCTAGCCAATTGCAAAGTGGCGTCTAGGGTGAAAGAATTAGCCAATTTGAGAGCACTGATTCTGTCCATAATCTCCTCATAAGGAGGAGAATCACTATCGACCGCCTTTACCAGCTCATCGAACCAGAAACACGCGGCTGTAGCGACAGGGACAATGCATGAAATTGGTTGTAGAAGGTAACCCTGCTGAACAAACATTTTTTTAAGTAAGCCTTCTAATTTTTTATCCATAGGATCTTTGAAAGCACAACTATCTTCTATGGGTATAGTGGTGCGTTTGTTTAAAGTGGAAACCGCTCCCTCGACCTTGGGGACTGTCTGCCATAAGTCCTTTCTGGGGTCGACCATAGGAAACAATTTTTTAAATATGGGGGGAGGGACGAAAGGTATACCGGGCCTTTCCCATTCTTTATTTACAATGTCCGCCACCCGCTTGGGTATAGGAAAAGCTTCTGGGAGCCCCGGGACCTCTAGGAACTTGTCCATTTTACATAGTTTCTCTGGGATGACCAAATTGTCACAATCATCCAGAGTGGATAATACCTCCTTAAGCAGAGCGCGGAGATGTTCCAACTTAAATTTAAATGTAATCACATCAGGTTCAGCTTGTTGAGAAATTTTCCCTGAATCTGAAATTTCTCCCTCAGACAAAACCTCCCTGGCCCCATCAGACTGGTGTAGGGGCCTTTCAGAACCATTATCATCAGCGTCGTCATGCTCTTCAGTATCTAAAACAGAGCAGTCGCGCTTACGCTGATAAGTGGGCATTTTGGCTAAAATGTTTTTGATAGAATTATCCATTACAGCCGTTAATTGTTGCATAGTAAGGAGTATTGGCGCGCTAGATGTACTAGGGGCCTCCTGAGTGGGCAAGACTCGTGTAGACGAAGGAGGGAATGATGCAGTACCATGCTTACTCCCCTCACTTGAGGAATCATCTTGGGCATCATTGTCATTGTCACATAAATCACATTTATTTAAATGAGAAGGAACTCTGGCTTCCCCACATTCAGAACACAGTCTATCTGGTAGTTCAGACATGTTAAACAGGCATAAACTTGATAACAAAGCACAAAAAACGTTTTAAAATAAAACCGTTACTGTCACTTTAAATTTTAAACTGAACACACTTTATTACTGCAATTGCGAAAAAATATGAAGGAATTGTTCAAAATTCACCAAAATTTCACCACAGTGTCTTAAAGCCTTAAAAGTATTGCACACCAAATTTGGAAGCTTTAACCCTTAAAATAACGGAACCGGAGCCGTTTTTAACTTTAACCCCTTTACAGTCCCTGGTATCTGCTTTGCTGAGACCCAACCAAGCCCAAAGGGGAATACGATACCAAATGACGCCTTCAGAAAGTCTTTTCTATGTATCAGAGCTCCTCACACATGCGACTGCATGTCATGCCTCTCAAAAACAAGTGCGCAACACCGGCGCGAAAATGAGGCTCTGCCTATGATTTGGGAAAGCCCCTAAAGAATAAGGTGTCTAAAACAGTGCCTGCCGATATAATCTTATCAAAATACCCAGATTAAATGATTCCTCAAGGCTAAATATGTGTAATATATGAATCGATTTAGCCCAGAAAAAGTCTACAGTCTTAATAAGCCCTTATGAAGCCCTTATTTACTATCTTAATAAACATGGCTTACCGGATCCCATAGGGAAAATGACAGCTTCCAGCATTACATCGTCTTGTTAGAATGTGTCATACCTCAAGCAGCAAGAGACTGCTCACTGTTCCCCCAACTGAAGTTAATTCCTCTCAACAGTCCTGTGTGGAACAGCCATGGATTTTAGTAACGGTTGCTAAAATCATTTTCCTCATACAAACAGAAATCTTCATCTCTTTTCTGTTTCAGAGTAAATAGTACATACCAGCACTATTTTAAAATAACAAACTCTTGATTGAATAATAAAAACTACAGTTAAACACTAAAAAACTCTAAGCCATCTCCGTGGAGATGTTGCCTGTACAACGGCAAAGAGAATGACTGGGGTAGGCGGAGCCTAGGAGGGATCATGTGACCAGCTTTGCTGGGCTCTTTGCCATTTCCTGTTGGGGAAGAGAATATCCCACAAGAAAGGATGACGCCGTGGACCGGACACACCTATGTTGGAGAAATCAGATTTTTCTAAAATTAAATCAGATTTTTGTACTTAAATAACATTTTTTATTATTTAAATAGATATTTACTCAAAAAGCATTTTACTTAAAAAAATCTAAAGATAGTTTCTGTTTAAGATACATTATAATCTAAAGGTTATTCATCCTGAAATATAGATTAGCTTTTAATTATATAGCAAGATGCTGTATATTCGTGGCTGTAATGTTTAATTTTTTTTGGTAAATTAATTCCATTTATCCATTCACATTGTTCTGCTCTCCCAAAGGTTTATGTAAGATTATTTTGGGCAATTTTTCTATCTTTAAGATATTATCACATATTATTGGTTTTGTATTTCTCAAAACTGTGAATTTGTGTCTGCAGAAGTAACAAGTCCCTCCTTCACAGCAAAAAGATTATAAAATTAACATATAGAGTTGATAAATAGACCTTAAAGGGACATAATCATGAAAGATAAATTTTGAGTTTCAGATAGAGCATATGATTTTCAGATGTAATTCATTTCAATGATCTATCTATGTATATCTAATGATATATACCCAAATTAGTAATGGTCTGACTTAACTGGAAAAATAATCTGAAGGGTTATTATTCTTAAAATGAAAACCATGATTTACTAACTGACTAGTGATTTAAATCAAATCCACCCTGACCACACACAAAGGTAAGTATTTTCTGGATAAACAGAATTAGGCTGAATCGCCTATTAACCGGGTAACCCAAAAGGGATGGCCTTAAGACCATCTTGTTATAGATAGAACTAAGAATAGAAGGGGGCAGAATTGGAGTCACCTTTGTAGTGATTATAGTTTGTGTAGTATTTTCTCTTCATTCTTTATACCATCATCAGATTTTAAAGGGATACTAAACCCACATTTTGTATCTGATGATTCAGACAAAGCATGCAATTTTAAGCAACTTTCTAATTTACTCCTATCATCAAATTGTCTTTGTTCTCTTGCTATCTTTATTTGAAAATGCAGGAATCTAAGCTAAGGAGCCAGCCAATTTTTGGTTCAGCACCTGGATTGCGCTTGCTGATTGGTGGCTAAATGTAGCCACCAATCAGCAAGTGCTATCCAAGGTGCAAAAATTTAATAGCTATTTTGTGACACCTAACTAATAAATGAAGCATGAATATTTGGGATAAATTACATAAAGAAAGTGGCACTTGACAGTACCTAGGTATGCCAAATACATTAAGTAGGCATTAACTGTCAATGAAATAATTAATGTCACACTCCTTATTCATTCTCATGGGAAAACGTGTTTTTAGCTTTAACATCTAATAGAGTTGTATTTTCTCCAAAATGTTGTATCAATTGCCACCTCTAGTGGGAACAATGGCTACATCAATGATTTGAACTGACATATTAGCTATGTTGGTAAAATGATATCCATTAAAGTGGTTGGCCACAACAGAGTCTTTGTTATAATTTTTTACGTCTTTTGGTGTGTTCACCAAATCTCTTCCTTATCTCCCTGGAGGTTTGACCTATGTATTGACACTGACAAAGGTTACAAGTGAGCAAGTAAATAACACGTTGTGCCACAATTGGCATAGAAATTAATATTAAACTGCTGTTTACTAGTTCTACTGGAACAATTGCAACCTACTAAGATATAGGCACACATACGACAACTTCTCCTGCCACACTTAAGGTTGCCTTTTTTATCCAACCAGGTCTGTTTGGAAACCTTGTTATTTTTTACCATGCTAGGGAAAAACCTTTGAGCTAGGGTTGTGGGCTTTTTAGAAACAAATTTAAAGCTGTTTATATGAGATTTAAAAATATTATCTCCCAAGAGAATGTGCATGTGTTTCCTCAAGATCTTTACAATTGTATCATATTGTTGATAATATTCAGTAGTAAATACTATAGCATCCCTAAACGTGCTATCCTATCTGTAATACCCATTTTGTTATTTTTTCTGTTTTTGTTATAGTTCTTGACTTCATTGCGGCATTTCTCTAGTGGGCCTTATTTGCATCCTCTGTGTATCAACTTATTATTTAATTCTATAGATTGCTGTTCATAGATTTCACTAGACTTAGTGTTTCTTCTAAGTCTAATGAACTGGCCTTTGGGTATAACCTTAATCAAGTGACTAGGATGGAGTATACTATTTCCAGCAATGGATTTATATGTAGTAACATAGTAACATAGTAGATAAGGTTGAAAAAAGACTGAAGTCCATCGAGTTCAACCTATACAAATCTAAAATACTTACAAAAAGCTCCAGTTAAGCTTAAATAACCCCATTAAAATGTGACCCATTTAATACTAGCAATCATATCCATGAATTTTGTTTATATACAGAAATTTATCCAGACTATTTTTAAATGTATCTATGGTATTGGCATTCACTACCTCCTTTGGTAATGAGTTCCACAATTTTATTGCTCTTACAGTGAAAAAACGTTTCCGTTGCATGAGATTAAATCTCCTTTCCTCCAACCTTAAATTATGACCTCTTGTCAGAACCAATTTTCTTGGAATAAAAAGAGCTTCTGCCATCTCTGTATATGGGCCTTGAATATATTTATATAAAGTAATCATGTCACCTCTCAAGCGCCTTTTTTCTAAAGAGAACAGACCCAGTTTGGCTAGCCTCTCCTCATCGGTTAATTTCTCCAATCCCCTTATTAGCTTTGTGGCCCTTCTCTGAACTTTTTCTAGTTCTGCAATATCTTTTTTAGCAATCGGTCCCCAGAACTGCACTCCAAACTCAAGGTGAGGTCTTACCAGGGCTTTATATAATGACAGAATTATGCTTTCCTCCCTTGAATCAATGCCTCTTTTAATACACGCTAGTATCTTATTAGCCTTTGAAGCCGCTGCCCTGCATTGTGCACTCATCTTTAGCTTGTTATCTATTACTACTCCCAAATCCCTTTCCTCCTGTGTTTGGCTAAGTCTTGTCCCATTTAAAAAATACATAGCCTGCTTATTTTTACTTCCAAAATGTAGAACCTTACATTTTTCCGTATTAAATCTCATTTTCCATTCACTTGCCCATAGTTCTAATTTTAGCAAATCCCTTTGCAAAGAGAGTTCATCCTGCTCTGACCTAATGACCTTACTTAACTTAGTATCATCCGCAAAAATAGAGATGTCGCTATTTAATCCTTGCTCCAAGTCATTTATAAAAATATTAAAAAGAACAGGGCCCAGTACTGATCCCTGGGGGACGCCACTGATTACCTTTGTCCAATTTGAGTATGATCCATTTACTGCTACTCGTTGCTCCCTATCTTTTATCCAGTTATTTATCCATGAGCTAACATTTTCAGCTATTCCCAGTCCCTTAATTTTGTGCATTAATCTCTCATGTGGCACTGTATCAAATGCCTTTACAAAATCTAAGTATATCACATCAACTGAATCCCCTTTATCTATATTTTTACTTACTTCCTCGTAGAATCTAATTAGATTAGTTTGACATGATCTATTTCTCCTAAAGCCATGCTGATTAGAACTCATAATCTTGTTTACACGAATATGCTCATCAATATAATCCCTTATAATCCCTTCAAATATCTTCCCCACTATTGATGTCAGACTAACTGGTCTATAGCTTCCTGGATCATCCCTGCTTCCCTTTTTGAAGAGTGGCACCACATCAGCTTTACGCCAATCCTGGGGTACCATGCCTGAGGATAATGAGTCTTGAAAAATTAAGAGTAAAGGTTTGTCTATAACAGTGCTAAGTTCACTTAACACCCTTGGGTGTATTCCATCTGGGCCTGGAGTTTTATTTACCTTAATATTTTTTAGTTTTTTCCTGATATCCTCTAAACAAAACCCAGTTAGTGGTATGGACTGGCATGTTCTATTCTGTTCCAAAGTATCATTCAATGGTTCCTCTCTTGTGTATACTGAAGAAAAAAAATGGTTTAGTACCTCAGCCTTCTCCCTGTCATTATTTATCATGCTACCCTCCACACATTTTAATGTACCTATATTATCCTTCTTAGATTTTTTGCTATTTATGTACTTAAAGAACCTTTTAGGGTTAGACTTAGAATCCTTGGCAATTAATTTTTCATTTTCAATTTTGGCTAATTTGATTGCTTTTTTGCATGCTTTGTTACATTCCTTATAAATATTGTATGCTGAGTCTGTACTATTTTCTTTTAATAATTTAAATGCCCTACGTTTTTTCCTAATTTCTTTTAACACATTTTTATTTAGCCATAACGGCTTAGTTTTTTTATTTTTATAACCATATGGTATGTATTGATATGTATATTTATTTAACAAATTTTTAAATATTATCCATTTATCCTCTGTATTTTTATTAGAAAATACATTGTCCCAATTTATATTATTTAATGATTTCCTTAAATCGTTGAATTTTGCTTTCTTGAAATTAAAAGTCTTAGTTAAGCCTTTAAAACACTGCATATGAAAAGAGATTTCAAATGTGACCATGTTATGATCACTGTTACCCAAATGTTCTTTAACTTCTATGTTTGATATTATATCTATACTGTTTGATAGCACTAAATCCAATATAGCTTTACTCCTAGTTGGCTCCTCTATTAATTGTGACAAGAAGTTATCCCTGAGAACATTTAAAAATCTATCCCCCTTAGCTGAATTACTAGTTTCATTGGCCCAGTTTATATCAGGGTAGTTATTAGCAGCCTTACCTATTTGGATAAGTAGTTGAGTTTCCTCCGGGTCACTAATGTTGGGAGGCTTGTAGCATGTTCCTAGTAATATTTTTTTAGGATTTTTTCCCCCCACTCTTTATTTCAACCCACAGGGTCTCTACATTGTCACTTGTATCATAAATATCTTCCCTTATTGTAGGTTTAAGGTCAGGTTTAATATACATGCAGATTCCTCCACCCCTTTTATTATTCCTGTCCTGTAGGTTTTAGTTATAATTTTATTATTATTTATTTGCAGAGTGAGGTCAAGGTAATTTACCTCACATTGGCTATAAATACCAGTGAACTTCAAATTCAGAATATTTCTCATTAATGTAAGACATACATTTATAGAACTCCATATCATTTAATATATTATAAATGAGTGGCCCACAGGATTTTAACCCATTTAAAATATCTGTTACTCAAAATTATGCTGTTTGCCATCTGTTTATTGCAATATAAGATAATTTTATTTTATAAAATGTAAGTTTGTTTATGTTTTTGGAAAGTGTATTTTATTTAAAATAAAAATAATGCTAGATCTCTTTATTTTGCAAATTGCAATCAAGTGCAGAAAAAGAAGCTGACTAAATAAGAAGACCTTGTACATTTTGCAGCTTTCTTGTTCTCCATGCTCATTCACAGTGGTTACCTTATAAATGACAATCAACATAAAACACTGTAAATGAACATATGGAACAAGAAATCTGCAAAATGTTTCGTTTTTTTAGAATGTTTGTCTATAGGTTGTTTGTTACATTAAAGTTGATAAAAAAAAAAAAAAAAAAGCTTTGAGTGGAGGTCACATGTTTCCTGTCTAGAGTGGAGCTCCAGTCTGCAGCTAGACCCTTCTCAAAATTAGAAGTATGGGCAGGTAAATGAGATTTAATACGGGAAAATGCAAGGTTCTACATTTTGGAAGTAAAAAACAGAATTTATGTTTACCTGATAAATTTCTTTCTCCTACGGTGTATCCGGTCCACGGCTTCATCCTTACCTGTGGGATATTCTCAATCCCTACAGGAAGTGGCAAAGAGAGCACACAGCAGAGCTGTCCATATAGCTCCCCTCAGGCTCCGCCCCCCCAGTCATTCGACCGACTGTTAGGAGAAAAAGGAGAACCATAGGGTGCAGTGGTGACTGTAGTTTACAAAAATAAATTTAAACCTGACCAAATGCCAGGGTGGGCCGTGGACCGGATACACCGTAGGAGAAAGAAATTTATCAGGTAAACATAAATTCTGTTTTCTCCTACATTGGTGTATCCGGTCCACGACTTCATCCTTACCTGTGGGAACCAATACCAAATCTTTAGGACACGGATGAAAGGAGGGAACAAGTCAGGTAACCTAAACGGAAGGCACTACTGCTTGTAAAACCTTTCTCCCAAAAATAGCCTCCGAAGGAGCAAAAGTATCGAATTTGTAAAATTTGGCAAATATATGCAGTGAAGACCAAGTCGCTGCCTTACAGATCTGTTCAACAGAAGCTTCATTCTTGAAAGCCCATGTGGAAGCCACAGCTCTAGTAGAGTGAGCTGTAATTCGTTCAGGAGGCTGCCTTCCAGCAGTCTAAGCCAACCGGATGATGCTTTTCAGCCAGAAAGACAGAGAGGTCGCAGTCGCCTTTTGACCTCTCCTCTTGCCAGAATAGACGACAAACAAGGATGATGTTTGTCTGAAGTCTTTAGTTGCTTTTAGATAAAACTTCAAAGCACGAACCATATCAAGATTGTGTAACAGACGTTCCTTGTTAGAAACTGGATTAGGACACAGAGAAGGAACAACTATTTCCTGGTTAATATTCTTATTGGAAACCACTTTTGGAAGAAAACCAGGCTTGGTACGTAAAACGACCTTATCTGTATGAAACACCAGATAGGGTGAATTACACTGCAAAGCAGACAATTCAGAAACTCTTCTAGCATAAGAAATAGCAACCAAAAACAAAACTTTCCAAGATAGTAACTTAATATCTATGGAATGTAGAGGTTCAAACGGAACCTCTTGAAGAACTGAAATAACTAAATTTAGACTCCATGGAAGAGCCACAGGTCTGTAGACAGGCTTGATTCTGACTAAAGCCTGTACAAATGCCTGAACATCTGGCACGGCTGCCAGACGCTTGTGCAACAAAACAGACAGAGCAGATATCTGTCCTTTTAAGGAACTAGCTGACAGACCTTTCTCCAATCCTTCTTGGAGAAAAGATAGTATCCTTGGAATCCTAATCTTACTCCATGAGTAACCCTTGGATTCGCACCAGCAAAGATATTTCCGCCATATCTTATGATAAATTTTCCTGGTGACAGGCTTTCTAGCCTTAATCAGAGTATCTATAACTGATTCCGAAAAGCCACGCTTAGCTAGAATCAAGCGTTCAATCTCCAAGCAGTCAGTTGCAGAGAAACTAGGTTTGGATGTTTGAATGGACCTTGGATTAGAAGGTCCTGCCTCAAAGGTTGCTTCCATGGTGGAACCGATGACATATTCACCAGGTCTGCATACCAAGTCCTGCGTGGCCACGCAGGAGCTATTAGAATTACAGAAGCCTTCTCCTGTTTGATCCTGGCTACTAGCCGGGGGAGAAGAGGAAACGGTGGAAAGACATAAACTAGATTGAATGACCAAGGCGCCACTAAGGCATCTACCAATGTCGCCTTGGAATCCCTGGACCTGGACCCGTAACGTGGAACTTTGGAGTTCTGACGTGACGCCATCAGATCCAGATCTGGAAGGCCCCATAGTTGAGTTAACTGGGCAAAAACCTCTTGGTGAAGTTCCCACTCCCCCGGATGGAAAGTCTGACGACTCAGATAATCCGCTTCCCAGTTGTCCACTCCTGGGATGTGAATTGCTGATATATGGCAGGAGTGATCCTCTGCCCATTTGATGATCTTGGATACCTCCCTCATCGCCAGGGAACTCTTTGTCCCTCCCTGATGATTGATGTACGCTACAGTCGTCATGTTGTCCGACTGAAATCTGATGAATTTGGCCTCCGCTAGTTGAGGCCATGCCTGGAGCGCATTGAATATCGCTCTCAATTCCAAAATGTTTATCGGGAGAAGAGATTCTTCCCGAGACCAAAGACCCTGAGCTTTCAGGGACTCCCAGACCGCACCCCAGCCTAAGAGGCTGGCGTCGGTCGTGACAATGATCCACTCCGGTCTGCGGAAACTCATTCCCTGAGACAGGTGATCCTGAGACAACCACCAGAGGAGTGAGTCTCTGGTTTTCTGGTTCATTTGTATCTGGGGAGACAAATCTGCATAATCCCCATTCCACTGTTTGAGCATGCACAGTTGCAGTGGTCTTAAATGAATTTGAGCAAAGGGAACCACGTCCATTGCCACAACCATTAGTCCTATTACCTCCATGCACTGAGCTATGGAGGGTTGAGGAATGGATTGAAGAACTCGACAAGTGTTCAAAAGTTTTAACTTCCTGACCTCCGTCAGAAAGATCTTCATTTCTACAGAGTCTATTATTGTTCCCAGGAAGGGAACCCTTGTGAACGGGGACAGAGAACTCTTTTCTATGTTCACCTTCTACCCGTGAGACCTTGGAAAGGCTAGAACAATGTCCGTATGAGCCTTTGCTTTGTGAAAGGACGACACTTGTATTAAGATGTCGTCTAGGTAAGGTGCTACTGCAATGCCCCTTGGCCTTAGCACCGCTAGAAGGGACCCTAGCACCTTTGTGAAAATTCTGGGGGCAGTGGCCAATCCGAAGGGAAGAGCCATGAACTGGTAATGCTTGTCCAGAAAGGCGAACCTTAGGAACTGATGGTGATCTTTGTGGATAGGAATATGCAGGTACGCATCCTTTAAGTCCACGGTAGTCATATATTGACCCTCCTGGATCATTGGTAAAATTGTCCGAATGGTTTCCATTTTGAATGATGGAACTTTGAGGAATTTGTTTAGGATTTTTAAATCCAGAATTGGCCTGAAAGTTCCTTCCTTTTTGGGAACTACAAACAGGTTTGAGTAAAAACCCAGTCCTAGTTCTGCTGTTGGAACTGGGTGTATCACTCCCATTTTTAAAAGATCTTCTTCGCAATGTAAGAATGCCTGTCTCTTTATCTGGTCCAAAGATAAGCGAGACATGTGGAACCTTCCCTTTGGAGCAAAGTCCTTGAATTCTAGAAGATACCCCTGAGAGACAATTTCTAGTGCCCAGGGGTCCGGAACATCTCTTGCCCAAGCCTGAGCAAAGAGAGAAAGTCTGCCCCTACTAGATCCGGTCCCGGATCGGGGGCTACCCCTTCATGCTGTCTTGGTAGCAGCAGCAGGCTTCTTGGCCTGTTTACCCTTGTTCCAGCCTTGCAATGGTTTCCATGCTGGTTTGGGCTTGGATGCGTTACCCTCTTGCCTAGTGGCTGTAGAGGTAGAAGCAGGTCCGTTCCTGAAATTGCGAAAGGAACGAAAATTAGACTTATTTTTAGCTTTGAAAGGTCTATCCTGTGGAAGGGCATGGCCCTTTCCCCCAGTGATATCTGAAATAATTTCTTTCAACTCTGGCCCGAATAGGGTCTTACCCTTGAAAGGAATATTAAGCAATTTTGTTTTGGACGACACATCCGCCGACCAAGATTTTAGCCAAAGCGCTCTGCGCGCCACGATTGCGAAACAAGAATTTTTCGCCGCTAATTTAGCTAACTGCAAAGTGGCATATGTAATGAAAGAATTAGCCAACTTCAGGGCGTGAATTCTGTCCATGACTTCATCATAAGAAGTCTCCTTCTGGAGAGAGTTTTCTAGTTCCTCAAACCAAAAAGCCGCTGCAGTGGTTACAGGAATAATGCAAGAAATTGGTTGAAGAAGAAAACCTTGTTTAACAAAAATTTTCTTAAGTAAACCTTCTAATTTTTTATCCATAGGATCTTTGAAAGCGTAACTGTCTTCTATTGGTATAGTCGTGCGCTTAGCTAGCGTTGAAACTGCCCCCTCTACCTTAGGGACTGTCTGCCACGAGTCCCTTCTGGGGGTCAACAATTGGGAACATTTTCTTAAATATAGGAGGGGGAACAAAAGGTACACCTGGCTTCTCCCACTCCTTAGTCATGATATCCGCCACCCTCTTAGGTATCGGAAACGCATCAGTGTGTACTGGGACCTCTAAGAATTTTTCCATTTTACACAATTTTTCTGGGACCACCAAAGGGTCACAATCATTAAGTGTAGCTAGGACCTCCTTAAGTAGGGCGCGGAGGTGTTCTAGCTTAAATTTAAATGCTATGGTATCAGGCTCTGCCTGCTGAGAAACTTTTCCTGTGTCAGAAATTTCTCCCTCAGACAGGCCCTCCCTCACCGCCAAATCAGATTGATGTGAGGGCACTACAGATAAATTATCCTCTGTGTCTGCTTGCTCATTTTCTGTATTTAAAACTGAGCAATCACGCTTCCTTGGAAAAGCTGGCGGTTTGGATAAAAATGCTGCGAGAGAATTATCCATTACTGCTGCTAACTGTTGCATAGTAATAGCAATTGGTGCGCTAGATGTACTAGGCATCGCTTGCGCGGGCATAGCTGGTGTTGACACAGAAGGAGGGGATAGCGGGCTATCCTCACTACCTTCAGCTAAAGAATCATCTTAGGCTACATCTTTAAGCGTGATTGTACGGCCCTTAAGCTGTTTGGACGCTATGGCACACTTCACACATAAATTTAATGGGGGAACCACCTTGGTCTTTAAACATACAGAACATAGGCTATCTGAAGGGTCAGACATGTTTGACAGACTTAGACAGAACTTCAATGCAATAAAAATTATTTTTGACAAAAACGTTACTGTCTCTTTAAATAATAAAAGTGCGGGGGCGGAGCCAACAACCAAGCAGGACAGACGTGTTCATAAGAAGCTCCTCAGTCAGAACACACATTTATATTATTTTATAAAAAAAAAGGACATAATACATCCTTGAACACAAATGCCTTAAGTAATAGGGCACCTCTGCACCTGCGGCAGCGTTCACCTTTAAGTTCGGGACAGATTGGGAGCCACGATCAGCTTAAAGTTGCTTGAGGCCTTGCATCTCGGCTCGTAAGTGCGCACACTACATTGAGCTGCCTACAACTCTCATTAGAGCACTGCTTTGGTGCCCGGAGAGACGGGGACCCGCTCCAGTGCCTGATCTCTTCAAGAGAAATTAGAAACCATCTGAGAGGCACCTTAGAGTTATTGATGAAAGGACAGACGGCAACGGATTGAGCCTGCGGACCTTAGTGAGTACCCCACCGCTCCCCTGCAGTGCCAAATATCATAGGTGCTGATCTAGACACATTTTCCCATCACGGCCATTAAAGTCTTCATAAAGGGGGGCTGTTTAACTAGCACCTTCAGTGATCAACAGTTTTGGCATGAGGCGCCATCTTCCACGCCCGCACATCAACAAAGACTGTTACCGACCCAGCTAGCTAAGCAACAGCAGGCTTAACCACTTAGGGCCACTTAGATGCGCTACATAAAGTAAATGCTGCAGTACATGGTTGGGGCTACTGGACATACACTTTGATCCCACTGAGAGTATCCTTTCATGCCGCACTTCTTCCATAACAGCGCCCTCATGGAGCTAGCCACTTCCCTCTTGGCAGCATTATGCGATCGACTTGATCTGCATCATGCAGGACTAGTAGATACTTTGAAAAAAGCAATTAGCGCTCCTTACGCTACGGTGCTGACTGAAGGTACTCCTACCAACACGGCAGATCCCTCATCAGATAATGGTGACATCTCCTTACATGATACAGCTTACCAGCAGCGCATGCATCATGGAGAGTCTGAGCCCGCAGAGGAACCAGGAGGGAGAGCATCAGAAATAGTGCAACACTTCCATATTCAGGCCCCAGATCCGGACTCAGAACTAGTGTTCCGTCGGCGAACTCTAAACCTTTTATGCATCAAGGGTGGAACCATCACTGCACCTCTTCAGAGATCCCAGACACATCGGCTACAGAAACCTAAAGCCAGCTCTTCCCACATCCGCACAGCTGGAGTTATACATAATAATGGGGATAAGATCTGCCCAGAAGTGCGCTTTCTACACATCAACATTAAGGTGGGCACACTCCAACCACTGCAGCGGCTCTGGTGGAAATCCGGAGTAGGTTAGATATTTAGCCCCTCTCTATGTACAGCAGCAATTGCATAGTCCTGATACTGAAGCAGACTGTTGTATTTCACCTGGTTCTTTGGTCCCAAACACTTTTGTTAAATATATCGTTAATCACTCAGGGACTTATGTTATGAACTTAAGTTAAAGACTCATTGGGAACATTATCTGCTCGTCTGATATACTTTAATCTTTTGACCCTAGTGTTTGGTCAAACTCACTTCTGGATCTGTCAGAACATGAGATGATAACCCCTTCAGAGCCACCTGCTTATTTTTCTATTCTATATATGCTAGTTATGGGACATTAGTTAGTTTGTTCCCTATTTTGTAAGATTTGTATGCCTCATTCCTCCATATTTCCTACTGAAGTTCTATCAAGGAACTTATTTTGTAGAAACCTAGTTTGTAGCTTTTAATAATATATATCGATCGCATTCTTTATTTTATTCTTATTTTATATCTCCCTACAATCAGAAAATATCTAATATGATGCTCTCAATGTCATGTGTTCTAATATGTTTTAACTAGGTAATACCTGGTTAGTGTTTGCCATGTTATAAGAGATACACTTCATGGTTTTCTATTTTCCAAGGAAAGGCTTGCATGTAATACTAGGGTCAAGTAATATAGGGCTTTGGAGAGTGTTAATGACGACTCGTAGCCTGAACTATGTCCCCATATATGCTGCATGCTATTATCTGTGTATACGTTTTTGCACTGTTGGAGGGGGTTTATGATATATTAGCTCTTTGAGTCATTTTGCGATCACTTGAACAAGCTGAACATTAATTTTAGGAGAGACCATTCCTCACAGAACAGGTCCTAGTATTTTTCGAATATTACATTAGCAAGGATATATTTACTGTATAGTCAAAGGTAACAGTTAGGAATAGGTTCGGTGAGTGTTTCAAATTACATGCCTACTAAATGTGTCCCACACATTAGATACAATGGCAGATTAGATGCTATGTATACGAATCTATATGTTTACTAATTACCATGCATCCTTGCCGATCCTCTGTATGAGTCTCCCTTCTTAAAGTGGTTCAAGAATATTACAGTAGGCTCAGCTCCACACCCTATATATTTTGACTAGTAGGTATGCAGATTATTAAAGAAAAGTAGAACCTATACATAGAGTCAGCATAATATGTCAGGAACGGTTGGTATGCATTTTACAAGTCTTTTACCTGCTGTATATGTCTCACATGTTAGGTGTCACAGCAGAATAGATGTTATGTATATATGTAACCGCCTATTTCTCTACTAACTACTATATACACGCCATAGGTTATTATACCCTTTGAAGGCTTTAATGTAGATTATCCGCCCACCATATAGATTAGATATAAAAACTTCCTTCCCTCATAGCTTCACTTGTTTAAATACGCCTCTCATAGTTTCCTATCTTGGCCACTACTATGTACATATTTAGCATACATAGATTTATAACCGAACCCATACTGCAGCCCCTCCAAATTAGGCTCCACCCCCCAGCTTTCTCCTCCCCGTCCCTTCCCCCTCCCACAACTCGAGTGGCTTTGGCCCACTGTAATCCCTCTTCCTTCCAGTGCTCTATGACCTACCTATGGTCACCCTACAAGCTAACTCCCCACATCATCACAGCAATCCTCATTTTATTCATCCTAGAGATGTGGAGACCAGATTACAATTATTAAAATATAAAATGAAGTTTCACTTCAGTTCGCCCAAGCATATATTTGACACCCCCCTAGACACAACATAGGTTTCTACATGTTAAGGCTGACCTTATGATATCACTATGGTTATGTTTATTTCTGTGAGCCCTAAAAATGTATGATTTACCTTGATATATAGTTCAGTTACTCCTCCACTAGCCTAACAGATATAAGGGGTGTCAACACTGTTGTGCTGTACTTTTATGTTAATTTTATGATTGGGCAAATGTTGTATTTTGTATTCTTTGTGCTTTCTGAAACTTCAATAAAAAATCTTTTATTAAAAAAAAAATAAAAAAAATAAAATAAAAGTGCACACTTTATTACTGAAACATTAAAAAAATCATCAAATAAACATCCGATTTTAATGAAATTTTCACCAGTGTCTTAATGCTTTGAAAAGATTGCACACAAATTTTCAGACCAATTAACCCCTTAATGCCCAAACCGGAGCTAATAACAGCAGTTAACCGGTTAAAAACACTACAGTACAATGCCACAGCCTCTACTGTGGCTTTTACCTTCCTTAGGGATTATTTAAGTAGGAAATAAGCCTCTCTGAAGACCTTTCTGATGTCTCTGGACTCCCCACGTGAAGCTACATGAACTGCCTAGTCAAAACAACTGCACAATTGAGGCGCGAAAATGATACCTCCTCCCTCTTCATTGCAGAGTGGAGGGGCCTTTTAGACTAGATTAGGTGTCCAAATAAGTGCCAGGCGCAATATTAAACCCCATAAGTGTTTCTGAAAAAACACCTTATATATACTGAAAACATGCTAAAAAGCAATCGATTAAGCCCACAATAGTGTCAACCAGCATAGAGCCCTTAATATAAGCCATCATTTTATACAGAGTCTAAGAAAAATGGCTTACCTATCCCTGAGGGGATTTCTGACAGTCTTCTAGCATTACATGGTCTTGTTAGAAAAATGTCTGATCATACCTGAAGCAGTTAAGCCTGCAAACTGTTCCCCCCAACTGAAGTTCTCTGGTATTCAACAGTCCTGCGTGGGAACAGCAATGGATTTTAGTTACTGGTGCTAAAATCATATTCCTCTCAGCAGAAATCTTCATCACTTTCTGCTGCAGAGTAAATAGTACAAGCCGGCACTATTTTAAAATAACAAACTCTTGATAGAAGAAATAAAAAACTACAACTAACACCACATACTCTTTACCACCCCCGTGGAGATGCTACTAGTTAGAGCGGCAAAGAGAATGACTGGGGGGGGCGGAGCCTGAGGGGAGCTATATGGACATCTCTGCTGTGTACTCTCTTTGCCACTTCCTGTAGGGATTGAGAATATCCCACAGGTAAGGATGAAGCCGTGGACCGGATACACCAATGTAGGAGAAATAAGCAGGAAATGTATTATTTAAATGGGACTAGACTTAGCCAACAGAGGAGGAAAGTGATTTGGGAGTGGTGATAGATGACAAGCTAAAGATGGGTGCACAATGCAGGGCAGCGGCTTCTAAGGCTAATAAGATACAGGTAGCCCTCAGTTTACGCCGGGGTTAGGTTCCAGAAGGAATGGTTGTATATCGAAACCGTTGTAAATTGAAACCCAGTTAATAATGTAAGTCAATGGGAAGTGAGGGAGTTTGGTTCCAGGCCCCTCTCAAAATTGTCATAAGTAACACCGAATACATTATTTTTAAAGCTTTGAAATGAAGACTTTAAATGCTAACCAGCATTATAAACCTAATAAAATAATCACATAAAACAGAATATATAATTAAACTAAGTTAAATGAACAAAAACATATGCTAAACAGCATTATATACCTAATAAAATAATCACACAACACAGACTTCACTTGCATTTTTCTGCAAACAGTTCTTTCTATGCATTCCAATCTGGACTTATTTATAGCCAGGAAGATCTTGTTCCTTTGAAATCTGCTCAATAGCTCAGGTCTGGTTAAACTGATTAATTTCAGCTTGCTTGGCTTTGCTGCAGCACAAGCGGACAGCTCCACCTACTGGCTATTTTAATAAATGCACTGCTTCTCAATAGCAGTCACATGACTGGAAAAAAAAAGGTTGTTATTCTGAAACGGTGTAAATTGAACTGTTGTAAAACGAGGACCACCTGTACTAACATGTATTAAAAGAGCCATTTTCAAGGGAAAACATAATTCTGTAAATCCCTGGCAATACCTCACCTTGACTATGCAGTGCAAGGAGGTTAGCCAAACTGGGTCTGTTTTCACTAGAAAAACATAATTTATGCTTAGCTGATAAATTTAGCAAAGCTGCTATATATGTCACTTTCCTTACCCATAACCTCCAATCATTCGGGCGAAAGAAAAAGAAGATAACACAAAAATTAAGAGGTGCCTGAGGTATTAGAAAAAATAACTTTCTTAAATAAAGGGTGGGCCGTGGACTCACCATATCCAGAAAGAAATACATTTATCAGGTAAGCATAAATTAGGTTCTCTTTCCTAAGATATGGTGAGTCCACAGAATCATCAATTACTAGTGGGACTCAATACCCAAGCTAGAGGACACAGATAAGGGAGGGACAAGACATGTAACCTAAACAGAAGGCACCACTGCTTGAAGAACCCTTCTTCCAAAAACAGCCTCAGCCGAGGCAAACTGATTTGAACAATTCTGAAAATTTTTAGCAGAGAGAGGACCAAGTTGCAGTCTTGTAAATCTGATCCACAGAAGCCTCAGTCTTGAAAACCCAAGAAACAGATACAGCCCTAGAGAAATAGCTGTAATTCTCTCAAGAGGCTGCTGTCCAGCAGTCTCATAACCAAATGATCATACGTCCAACCAAAAGGAAAGAGAAGTAGCTGTCCCTGAAAAACAAAAACAAACAGAAAACTGTAAAAAGAAATTAAACACATACAACATTCAAGTTGTGCCACTAACGTTCCTTATGGAAAGAAGGATTGGGATATAGACAAAGAACAATAAGTTCCTATATAATATTCCCATCAGAAACAAGTTAGAAAGAAAACCTAACTTAATACAAAGAAACACCTTATCTGCAAGAAAGATAAGATAAAGCAAAATACACTGCCAAGCTGAGAGTACCGAGACTCGCCGAGCAGAAAAGATAGCCTTCCGAGATCATATCTATGGAATGTATCACCAAAAGAACAAGGTTAAGACAAGGATAAGGCTCCAAGGGGGAGCAATTGACTTTAAAGACCGGCCTGATTCTGACCGGGCCTGAAAAAATGATTGCACATCTGGCCCGACCGCCAGACGCATAAGAGCAAAATAGACAACACAGAATCTGACCCCTCAGGGTACTGACTGTCTCCAGACATCCTAGAGACAAGACAAAATTCTATGAACCTAACTCTACTCCAAGAGAAGCCCTTGGATACACACAAAATAAGGAAAATATACGCCATATTCTACGGCTATCCTTCTAGAAAAAGATAAGCAAGCCTGAGTCATGGTCTAAATGACTGACTCGGATTCCCATGCTAAACAAAACCAAGAGTAAAATCTTCAAGTAGGCAACATCAGAGATTTAAGATTGTAGAAGTCAACGAGACTTGTGACATGCCTCCATCGAGTCTTGAACTCAGGTCCTCTCAGAACTAGATGAAGAAAGTTTTCCTCAGGTACAGTCGCCAAGTGTAGCGACTACATCACCCATAGGGCTGCATACCAGATCCTGTGAAGCCACGCAGAGGCTATAAAAATCTCCGTCACTCTCTCCTGTTAAATATGAACAATGGCTCATGGAGGGAAAACAAACGGAGGAGAAACAGGTATGCCAGAACATCTATCAGAGCAGTCAGAGGATCACTTGACCGTGAACCATACGTAAAAACTGGGCGTTCTGCCTAAACGGCCTCAGAGACTCCGGACCCGCCTTTGAAGGTTTACCTAGAAAACACCTCCAGAAGGAGAAACCACCCCCCGGGAGGAAATATCTGTCTGTCCAGAATCCGATTTCCAATAGTCCACCCCTGAAAAGGGGAAAGACATACATCAATTGTGAGCTTCCGCCCACTGAACAATCCAAGCCACCTTCTATATGGCTAAGGAACCCCTAGTTCCTCCCTGATGGTAGATATAAACCAAAATGAGAAATTGCTAAGAACAACTGATGCCAAGTGCCCAAGCTATCACAAAATTGAAAATCCCTCTCTACTCCAAATATTAAGGAGAAGAGCAGACACTTCAGAGTCCATAATCTCAATAAGACACATACAACATACCAGCTTAGCAGGTTGGCATCCGTGGGCACATCACCCAGGAATATCTAAAGAAGCACGCGCCATGAAATATATATTTCTGAAAAAAATTCTACGGTAAAGAGATCTATATCTATCCTTTGAGACAGATCCGAATGTTCTCCATTTTATTGAAAAAAGGAATGAAGTCCATGGAAACCATAAAACCAAATCCCTCCAATATTTATTTACTTAAAAGTGAAGTAAATGCAGCTGCAGTGAGGTCTGAACTCCCAATCTACTGGTTGAAAATGGCTAAGCCATCTACCGGACAACTAAAGCTTGCTGTTAGCTCACTGAAGTGAGGAAAAGGAAAAAATCCTTGACATCTGACCTCCTGTTAGAAAACTCTTCTAAATACAGAGTCTAAAAAGTTCACCAATAAAGATGGAACAAGGAAAGACTTCTCTAGCTTCATAGCTCCTCCATGGGAGTGTGGACAAATCTCTTGAAAAAGAGACAGATTGAAGAAAGGATGACACCTGAACCATTAGCACAAAGGACCAGCACCTGAGGGTGGATTAGAACTCTCAACCTTCTGCTTACCAAGCAGAAGTGCTAGCCACTAAGCTATGTCAGAGAGACACACCCTTGAACCAAGACCCAAAGTCTCTTTTTTTGGCTGTTGAACCCATAAGCTAGAGAAGATCCAGAAACATGGGAATCATAAACACACCTCCCTCCGGTCCATGTTCTTATGAACAGACCCAGAACTAAAAGAGAATGGATATTACTTTGAAAGTCAGCAAGAAAATTGATATAATACCCAGATCCCATTCCCAGACAGGGGCTGGAACTCACACGCCCAGAAAAGAACGTCCTGAACCCTGTTTAAGGAAAGTTTCTCATCGTACCTGGATTTCAGATAATCTAGAAAGAGAAATCTGCGTTAGGGAAAAATCTGAAACTGGTCTAAAAGACATGACAAAGAAAGAGGAAAAAGGAAAATATTCCTTTAGTCTTAACCTCTTGACAAGTGATAGAAAAACTCTATTCACCCGCAAGTCAGAGGATAATCTCGTCAGACCAGGTCCAAACAAGGAAACATCCGAATTGGAGGAAACATAAAAATGGAATCTGCCACTGCAGAACTATGAAGCCTAGACTGTACCACTAAGCCACAAGTAGGCTTCTCAGCGAAACAGCTGTAATGCCCGGCAGGCTAGGATAGCAAGTCCAATAAGACAAGGCATTGCTCTAAAAGAACAATGAAACCTCCAGCTTCCATATCCATGGATCCGTAAAAGAGCAGCTACCCTCCATAGGGATCCTTCCTTCCACTTAGGGTACAGGGCATTTTAATGGAGACAACAACAGGAAAAACCTATAAAAGGTCTGGAGACAGGGAGAAAGATATCCATAGCTTCTCCTACAGCTATGTAAAATTCCATAGCACGTTATAAATCTTTCCTCAAGGAAAGTAACAACATAAAAATGATCAAGTTTACAAAAACGTCCAAGGGTTGACAACGATAGGAATATCTATGTCGTCCAATTATTTAAAACCTCCTATAAAGTACATGAGGTGTGCAAGCATACATCTGAAGATGACTTCAGCATCAGAATAAGGAATTATACTGTCCAATCTGAGATTTCATCCTCTGAAACTACTGGCAAATCCCCCTCGTTCCAAACTTAAAGGGACACTGTACCCAAAAATTTTCTTTTGTAATTCAGAAAGAGCATGCAATTTTAAGTAACTTTCTAATTTACTCCTATTATCAATTTTTCTTCTTTCTCTTGCTATCATTATTTGAAAAAGAAGGCATCTAAGCTTTTTTTGTTTCAGTACTCTGGACAGCACTTTTTTATTGGTGGATGAATTTATCCACCAATCAGCAAGGACAACCCAGGTTGTTCACCAAAAATGATCCGGCATCTAAACTTAGATTCTTGCATTTCAATAAAGATACCAAGAGAAATAAAAAAAAATGATAATAGGAGTAAATTAGAAAGTTGCTTAAAATTTCATGCTCAATCTGAATCACGAAAGAAAATTTTTAAGTACAGTGTCCCTTTAAGGGATGGAACAGCCTGTGCAGCAGAATGTGGAACAGAACCTTACTATCTGAATCAGAAAAGTCCTCTTGTGTTTCCTGAGTAGGAAAGAAAAACAGAAAAAAACAGCAGATATCGCTGTAGATACCTGAGCTGTAAAATCTGCCAGCAACTATCCTCCTACAGGAGAATTAGGAGAACCGCAGGGCACTGCATGTGATGCCATAGAGGCATGGGACAATAAAGGAGAGAGCTGTGGCATTGCCTAGACAGCCTCATCCTGGGAGACATAATGGCTCAAATGAAACATTTAACTTTAATTCATAAAATATGTAACAACTCATTTGAATCTCAAAGGAGAACAAAACATGTGAATATATAGGAGCAGGCCACTGTTTCAATTTCATGAATAATATCCCCAAGACACAATATTTATCTTAAGCTGCATTAGCCCAAAAAGTCTAATACAGAATTATTACCACTGACTACAGTTAACATAACATAATATGCAACTAACATAATGTGCAATCCTCCTAGGGCAAATGAACAGTAGTACACACAGAGGAATACCATGAACTTTTCCACAGAAAAAAATGGTATTTAATAGGGCAAACAATGTACACACTATTGTGTGCAAACTCCAGAAGGAGCCGCTCCTAGACCTAGCTTCTCTCAACTAAGAGGAAGTAAAGCTCAGATCAAGGCGGAGAAATAAAAAAGGGTGTGTTCACATGAACAGCTCAGAAAAGCCTTACATGGCGCATCTCCGCCTCAGAGTAAGGAAGGGGGCGGAACCCCCAGTCGGCACAGAGAAGAATTGTGTCTTACAGTTAATTAAAATGGCGCTTCACAAATCCAAACTAACGACTACCACATGTAGACAAAACAGGCGGGATAAATTAACTACATGCCGCCGAAGGCTATGAAAGCTCCAACTCACCCCAAAGTGTTTCAGGTTATATAATAAATATTAAAGGAGTAGTTCCAATTCCACAGATAACAAGGGAACCAATGGAACTCTGAGTCCCCAATTAGAGAGTTAACCCCTCCATGTTGTGAAGGGAATTAACTCCTAAATCTCCAAAGTCACCGCAATAAAGTGCCTGCCACTGCCTTAAACATCCTAACCAAGGATAAATTGTCCCTTAGCTGCAGAGGATCCTTAACCCTTTCAATGCCCGCCTCCTAGCCCCAGAAGACAAAAAAGGGTACTTACCTGCATTCCAGTCATCCGGCAGTCAGACGACCTCACAAAGTATGAGAGGATGTCACTCCTCACAGAAACCTGTGGAAAAACATAATTTATGTAAGAATTTACCTGATAAATTCATTTCTTTCATATTGGCAAGAGTCCATGAGCTAGTGACGTATGGGATATACATTCCTACCAGGAGGGGCAAAGTTTCCCAAACCTCAAAATGCCTATAAATACACCCCTCACCACACACACAATTCAGTTTAACGAATAGCCAAGAAGTGGGGTGATAAGAAAGGAGCGAAAGCATCAACAAGGAATTGGAATAATTGTGCTTTATACAAAAAAATAATAACCACCATAAAAAGGGTGGGCCTCATGGACTCTTGCCAATATGAAAGAAATGAATTTATCAGGTAAATTCTTAGATAAATTATGTTTTCTTTCATGTAATTGGCAAGAGTGCATGAGCTAGTGACGTATGGGATAGCAAATATCCAAGATGTGGAACTCCACGCAAGAGTCACTAGAGAGGGAGGGATAAAAATAAAGACAGCCAATTCCGCTGAAAAAAGAATCCACAACCTAAATCAAAAGTTTTAATCTTTATAATGAAAAAAACTGAAATTATAAGCAGAAGAATCAAACTGAAACAGCTGCCTGAAGTACTTTTCTACCAAAAACTGCTTCTGAAGAAGAGAAAACATCAAAATGGTAGAATTTAGTAAAAGTATGCAAAGCAGACCCATTTGCTGCTTTGCAAATCTGATCAACAGAAGCTTCATTCTTAAAAGCCCAGGAAGTAGAAACTGACCTAGTAAAATGAGCCGTAATCCTCTGAGGTGGAGATTTACCCGCCTCCAAATAAGCATGAT
This sequence comes from Bombina bombina, assembly GCF_027579735.1. Lineage (NCBI taxonomy): Eukaryota > Metazoa > Chordata > Amphibia > Anura > Bombinatoridae > Bombina > Bombina bombina. The sequence goes on along the minus strand of NC_069500.1, from coordinate 267,885,264 downwards.
GAATCAAAAGCTTTAACCAAGATGCCAAAGAAATTGCAGAAGCCTTCTGACCTTTCCTAGAACCAGAAAATATAACAGACAATTCTGCCAAAAGTCTGCTGTTTTATGGTTGGTGCTTTCTAAAATCTTTAGTAGCTTTAACATAATATTTCAAAGCTCTTACCACATTCAAAGAATGTAAAGATCTCTCCAGAGAATTAGGACACAACGAAGGGACAAAATTTCTCTACTAATGTTGTTGGAATTCACAACTTTAGGTAAAAATTTAAATGAAGTCCGCAAAACCGCCTTATCCTGATGAAAAATCAGAAAAGGAGACTCACAAGAAAGAGCAGATAATTCAGAAACTCTTCTAGCAGAAGAGATGGCCAAAATGAACAACAATTTCCAAGAAAGTAATTTAATGTCAAAAGAATGCATAGGCTCAAACGGAGGAGCCTGTAAAGCCCTCAAAACCAAATTAAGACTCCAAGGAGGAGAGATTGACTTAATGACAGGTTTGATACGAACCAAAGCCTGTACAAAACAATGAATATCAGGAAGATTAGCAATTTTTCTGTGGAACAGAACAGAAAGAGCAGAGATTTGTCCTTTCAAGGAACTTGCAGACAAACCCTTATCCAAACCATCCTGAAGAAACTGTAAAATTCTAGGAATTCTAAAAGAATGCCAAGAGTATTTATGAGAAGAACACCATGAAATGTAAGTCTTCCAAACTCTGTAATAAATCTTTCTAGACACAGATTTGCGAGCCTGCAACATAGTATTAATCACCGAGTCAGAGAAACCTCTATGACTAAGCACTAGGCGTTCAATCTCCATACCTTCAAATTTAATTATTTGAGATCCTGATGGAAAAAACATAATTTATGCTTACCTAATAAATGTATTTCTCTTGTAGTGTGTTCAGTCCACGGGTCATCCATTACTTATGGGATATATTCTCCTTCCCAACAGGAAGTTGCAAGAGGATCACCCAAGCAGAGCTGCTATATAGCTCCTCCCCTTACATGTCATATCCAGTCATTCGACCGAAACAAGACGAGAAAGGAGAAACTATAAGGTGCAGTGGGGACTGGAGTTATAATTTTAAAATTTAGAACCTGCCTTAAAAAGACAGGGCGGGCCGTGGACTGAACACACTACAAGAGAAATAAATTTATCAGGTAAGCATAAATTATGTTTTCTCTTGTTAAGTGTGTTCAGTCCACGGGTCATCCATTACTTATGGGATACCAATACCAAAGTACACGGATGATGGGAGGGACAAGGCAGGAACATTAAACAGAAGGAACCACTGCCTGTAGAACCTTTCTCCCAAAACCAGCCTCCGAAGAAGCGAAAGTGTCAAATTTGTAAAATTTGTAAAAAGTATGAAGTGAAGACCAAGTTGCTTAAAGGCCCAGGTGGAAGCCACAGCTCTAGTGGAATGAGCTGTAATTCTTTCAGGAGGCTGCTGTCTCATAGGCTAAACGTATTATCCTACGAAGCCAAAAAGAGAGAGAGGTAGCCGAAGCCTTTTGACCTCTCCTCTGTCCAGAGTAAACGACAAACAGAGAAGAAGTTTGTCTAAAATCTTTAGTTGCCTGTAAGTAGAACTTCAGAGCACGGACCACGTCTAGATTATGCAAAAGACGTTCCTTCTTTGAAGAAGGATTAGGACATAATGATGGAACAACAATCTCTTGATTGATATTCCTGTTAGAAACAACCTTAGGCAAAAACCCAGGTTTAGTACACAGTACTACCTTGTCTGAATGAAAGATCAGATAAGGAGAATCACAATGTAAGGCAGATAACTCAGAGACTCTTCGAGCCGAGGAAATAGCCATCAAAAACAAAACTTTCCAAGATAAAAGCTTAATATCAGTGGAATGAAGGGGTTCAAACGGAACACCCTGAAGAACTTTAAGAACCAAGTTTAAGCTCCACGGAGGAGCAACAGCTTTAAACACAGGCTTAATTCTAGCCAAAGCCTGACAAAAGGCCTGGACGTCTGGATTCTCTGCCAGACGTTTGTGTAAAAGAATAGACAGAGCTGAAATCTGTCCCTTTAGCGAACTAGCGGATAAACCCTTTTCTAAACCCTCTTGTAGAAAAGCTAATATCCTAGGAATCCTATCCTTACTCCATGAGTAACTCTTGGATTCGCACCAATATAAATATTTACGCCATATCTTATGGTAAATTTTTCTGGTCACAGGTTTCCGAGCCTGTATTAATGAATCAATAACCGAATCCGAAAACCCACGCTTTGATAGAATAAAGCGTTCAATTTCCAGGCAGTCAGCCTCAGAGAAATTAGGTTTGGATGGTTGAAAGGACCCTGAATTAGAAGGTCCTGCCTCAGAGGAAGAGACCATGGTGGACAGGACGACATGTCCACTAGGTCTGCATACCAGGTCCTGCGTGGCCACGCAGGCGCTATCAGAATTACCGATGCCCTCTCCTGTTTGATCCTGGCAATCAGCCGAGGTAGCAACGGAAATGGTGGAAACACATAAGCTATGTTGAAAACCCAAGGGGCTGCTAATGCATCTACCAGCACCGCTCCCGGGTCCCTGGACCTGGATCCGTAACAAGGAAGCTTTGCGTTCTGGCGAGATGCCATGAGATCCAGATCCGGTTCGCCCCAACGAATCAGTTGAGCAAATACCTCCGGGTGAAGTTCCCACTCTCCCGGATGAAAAGCCTGGCGACTTAGGAAATCCGCCTCCCAGTTCTCTACGCCTGGGATGTAAATCGCTGACAGGTGGCAAGAGTGAGACTCTGCCCAGCGAATTATCTTCGAGACTTCCAACATCGCTAGGGAACTCCTGGTTCCCCCTTGATGATTGATGTAAGCCACAGTCGTGATATTGTCCGACTGAAATCTGATGAACCTCAGTTTTGCTAACTGAGGCCAAGCTAGAAGAGCATTGAATATTGCTCTTAATTCTAGAATGTTTATTGGAAGGAGTTTCTCCTCCTGAGTCCACGATCCCTGAGCCTTCAGGGAATTCCAGACTGCTCCCCAGCCTAGAAGGCTGGCATCCGTTGTTACAATCGTCCAATCTGGTCTGCGAAAGGTCATTCCTTTGGACAGATGAACCGGTGACAACCACCAGAGAAGAGAATCTCTGGTCTCCTGGTCCAGAATTAGCAAAGGGGACAGATCTGAGTAATCCCCGTTCCATTGACTGAGCATGCATAGTTGCAGCGGTCTGAGATGCAGGCGCGCAAATGGCACTATGTCCATTGCCGCGACCATTAAGCCGATTACCTCCATGCACTGAGCTACTGATGGGCTTAGAACGGAATGAAGGACACGGCAAGCATTGAGAATCTTTGATAACCTGGACTCCGTCAGATAAATCTTCATCTCTACAGAATCTATAAGAGTCCCTAGAAAAGGAACCCTTGTGAGTGGTAACAGAGAACTCTTTTCCACGTTCACTTTCCACCCATGCGACCTCAGAAATGCTAGAACTATCTCTGTATGAGACTTTGCATTCTGAAAACTTGACGCTTGTATCAGAATGTCGTCTAGGTACGGAGCCACCGCTATGCCTCGTCTTCATGCTGTCTTAGGGGCGGGAGTAGGCTTTCTGGCCTGCTTGCCCTTGTTCCATGACTGGTTGCCTTTCCAACCCTGTCTGTAACGAGCAGTAGTTCCTTCCTGTTTTGGAGCGGAGGAAGTCGATGCTGCTCCTGCCTTGAAGTTACGAAAGGCATGAAAATTAGACTGTTTGGCCTTTGGTTTGGCCCTGTCCTGAGGAAGGGCGTGGCCCTTACCTCCCGTAATGTCAGCAATAATTTCCTTCAAGCCGGGCCCGAATAAGGTCAGCCCTTTGAAAGGAATGTCAAGTAGCTTAGACTTGGAAGTTACATCCGCTGACCAGGATTTAAGCCAGAGCGCTCTGCGCGCCTGTATGGCGAATCCGGAATTTTTAGCCGTAAGTTTGGTTAGATGTACTACGGCATCTGAAACAAACGCATTAGCTTGCTTAAGGGTTCTAACTTTTCTCAAAGCCTCATCCAACGGCTCTGTGCGAATCGCCTCTTCCAGAGACTCAAACCAGAATGCCGCTGCAGCCGTGACAGGCGCAATGCATGCAAGAGGCTACAATATAAAACCCTGTTGAACAAACATTTTCTTAAGAAAACCCTCTAATTTTTTATCCATTGGATCTGAGAAAGCACAGCTATCCTCCACCGGGATAGTGGTACGCTTGGCTAACGTAGAAACTGCTCCCTCCACCTTAGGGACCGTCTGCCATAAGTCTCGTGTGGTGGCGTCTATAGGGAACATTTTTCTAAATATCGGGGGAGGGGAAAAAGGCACACCGGGTCTATCCCACTCCTTACTAATAATTTCTGTAAGTCTTTTTGGTATAGGAAAAACGTCAGTACACACCGGTACCGCATAGTATCTATCCAACCTACACAATTTCTCTGGAATTGCCACTGTGTCGCAATCATTCAGAGCCGCTAATACCTCCCCTAGTAACACACGGAGGTTCTCAAGCTTAAATTTAAAATTTGAAATTTCTGAATCCGGTCTCCCCGGATCAGAACCGTCACCGACAGAATGAAGCTCACCGTCCTCATGTTCTGCAAATTGTGACGCAGTATCAGACATGGCTCTCTTGTCATCAGCGCGCTCTGTCCTTAACCCAGAGCTATCGCGTTTGCCCCTTAATTCGGGCATATTATATAATACTTCTTTCATAACATTAGCCATATCATGTAAAGTGATTTGTAAGGGCCTAGATGTACTTGGCGTCTCAATCCTACGCATCTCCCGAGCGGGAGACGCAGGTACTGACACGTGAGGAGAGTTAGGCGGCATAACTTCCCCCTCGTTGTCTGGTGATAGTTTCTTTATCGGTACAGATTGACTTTTATTCAAAGCAATATCAATACAATTGGTACACATCGTTCTATTGGGCTCCACATTGGCTTTTGAACATGATGAACAAACAGTTTCCTCTGAATCAGACATGTTTAAACAGACTTAGCAATGAAACTAGCAAGCTTGGAAATCACTTTCAATAAGTTTACAAGAAATATAAAAAACGCTGCAGCGCTTCAAAAATACAGATATAATTAAACAATTCTTAACAAGAAGTGTATTATTAGCAGAGGATTGCACCCATTAGCAAAAGGATGATTAACCCCTCAATACCCAAAACGGATAAAACAGATATCAATTAAGATTCAACGCTTTTAATCACAGTCAGCACACTGTCACAGATCTGCTGTGACTGATTACCTCCCTCACAAATGAATTTTGCAGACCCCTGAGCTCTCTAGAGACGTCCTGGATCAAGGAGGAAGAAGCAGGAAGACTGTGCAAGAATTTTAACTGCGCAACAAGGCGCTAAAACAAGGTCCCTCCCACTCCTATCACAACAGTGGGAGCCCTGATATAACGGTTTCCATGCAGAAAAATATGTTAGCCATGTGGAAAAAAATCATGCCCAAAGCGATTTATCACCAAAGTACCTCACAAAAACGAATAACATGCCAGTAAACGTTTTATTAAAAAACAACATTTTCCAATGTCATGCAAAGTTATCACTAAGCCTGCTACCAGTCGCTACCACTGCAGATAAGGCTTAAGTATTATTTCAGTTTTAACAGTATTTTCTCAGTCAAATTCTAGTCCCTAGAAAATAACTCGACTGCGCATACATTTATCAGCCTGATATCAGTTGCCACTACTGCATTTAAGACTGTACTTACATCATACGGTAACAGCAGTATTTTCTTAGTCAATTCCATTCCCAGAAAATAAAGTACTGCACATACCTCATTTGCGGAGGACCCTGCATGCTATTCCCATTTTCTGAAGTTACCCCACTCCTCAGAATGTCGAGAACAGCCAGTGGATCTTAGTTACGCCTGCTAAGATCATAGAAAACGCAGGCAGTTTCTTCTTCCAAATACTGCCTGAGATAGAAAAACAGCACACTCCGGTGCCATTTAAAATAACAAACTTTTGATTGAAGAATAGTTAAGTAAAAACTCCAGCTCCTCTCGCGACCTCCTTCTTTGTTGAGGGTTTTAAGAGAATGACTGGGTATGACATGTGAGGGGAGGAGCTATATAGCAGCTCTGCTTGGGTGATCCTCTTGCAACTTCCTGCTGGGAAGGAGAATATATCCCATAAGTAATGGATGACCCGTGGACTGAACACACTTAACAAGAGAAATGGGCCTTGCGATAGAAGGTCTGAACTTAACGGAAGTGGCCAAGGTTGGCAACTGGACATCCGAACAAGATCCACATACCAAAACCTGTGTGACCATGCTGGAGCCACCAGCAGCACAAATGAACGCTCCATTATGATTTTGGAAATCACTCTTGGAAGAAGAACTAGAGGCGGAAAAATATAAGCAGGTTGATAACTCCAAGGAAGTGTCAACGCATCCACTGCTTCCGTCTTTGGATTCCTGGACCTGGACAGATACCTGGGAAGTTTCCTGTTTAGATGAGAAGCCATCAGATCTATCTCTGGAAGCCCCCACATCTGAACAATCTGAAAAAATACATCTGGGTGAAGAGACCACTCCCCTGAATGTAAAGGCTGGCGACTGAGATAATCCGCTTCCCAATTGTCTATACCTGGGATATGGACCGCAGAGATTAGACAGGAGCTGGATTCCGCCCATGCAAGTATCCGAGATACTTCTTTCATAGCTTGAGGACTGTGAGTCCCACCTTGATGATTGACATATGCCACGGTTGTGACATTGTCTGTCTGAAAACAAATGGTTCTCTCTTCAGAAGAGGCCAAAACTGAAGAGCTCTGAGAATCGCATGGAGTTCCAAAATATTGATTGGTAATCTCGCCTCTTGAGATTTCCAAACCCCTTGCGCTGTCAGAGACCCCCAGACAGCTCCCCAACCTGAAAGACTCGCATCTGTTGTGATCACAGTCCAGGTTGGACGAACAAAAGATGCCCCTTGAACTAAACGATGGAGATCTAACCACCAAGTCAGAGATAGTCGAACATTGGGATTTAAGGATATTAATTGTGATATCTTTGTATAATCCCTGCACCATTGGCTTGGCATACAAAGCTGAAGAGGTTTCATGTAAAAACGAGCAAAGGGGATCGCGTACGATGCTTCAGTCATGAGAACTAAAACCTCCATGCACATAGCTACTGAAGGGAATGATTGAAACTGAAAGTTCCGACAAGCTGAAACCAATTTCAGACCTCTTTTGTCTGTTAGAGACAAAGTCATGGATACTGAATCTATTTGGAATCCTAAAAAGGTTACCCTTGTCTGAGGAATCAAGGAACTTTTTGATAAATTGATCCTCCAACCATGTCTTTGAAGAAACAACACAAGTTGATTCGTGTAAGATTCTGCAGAATGTAAAGACTGAGTAAGTACCAAGATATCGTCCAAATAAGGAAACACCGCAATACCCCGCTCTCTGATTACAGAGAGAAGGGCACCGAGAAACTTCGAAAAGATCATTGGAGCTGTTGCTAAGCCAAAAGGAAGAGCAACAAATTGATAATGCTTGTCTAGAAAAGAGAATCTCAGGAACTGATAGTGATCTGGATGAATCGGAATATGAAGATATGCATCCTGTAAGTCTATTGTGGACATAAAAACATAATTTATGTAAGAACTTACCTGATAAATTCATTTCTTTCATATTAGCAAGAGTCCATGAGCTAGTGACGTATGGGATATACATTCCTACCAGGAGGGGCAAAGTTTCCCAAACCTCAAAATGCCTATAAATACACCCCTCACCACACCCACAATTCAGTTTAACGAATAGCCAAGAAGTGGGGTGATAAAAAAGTGCGAAAGCATATAAAATAAGGAATTGGAATAATTGTGCTTTATACAAAATCATAACCACCACAAAAAAGGGCGGGCCTCATGGACTCTTGCTAATATGAAAGAAATGAATTTATCAGGTCAGTTCTTACATAAATTATGTTTTCTTTCATGTAATTAGCAAGAGTCCATGAGCTAGTGACGTATGGGATAATGACTACCCAAGATGTGGATCTTTCCACACAAGAGTCACTAGAGAGGGAGGGATAAAATAAAGACAGCCAATTCCTGCTGAAAATAATCCACACCCAAAATAAAGTTTAACGAAAAACATAAGCAGAAGATTCAAACTGAAACCGCTGCCTGAAGTACTTTTCTACCAAAAACTGCTTCAGAAGAAGAAAATACATCAAAATGGTAGAATTTAGTAAAAGTATGCAAAGAGGACCAAGTTGCTGCTTTGCAGATCTGGTCAACCGAAGCTTCATTCCTAAACGCCCAGGAAGTAGAAACTGACCTAGTAGAATGAGCTGTAATTCTCTGAGGCGGAGTTTTACCCGACTCAACATAGGCAAGATGAATTAAAGATTTCAACCAAGATGCCAAAGAAATGGCAGAAGCTTTCTGGCCTTTTCTAGAACCGGAAAAGATAACAAATAGACTAGAAGTCTTACGAAAAGATTTCGTAGCTTCAACATAATATTTCAAAGCTCTAACAACATCCAAAGAATGCAACGATTTCTCCTTAGAATTCTTAGGATTAGGACATAATGAAGGAACCACAATTTCTCTACTAATGTTGTTGGAATTCACAACTTTAGGTAAAAATTCAAAAGAAGTTCGCAACACTGCCTTATCCTGATGAAAAATCAGAAAAGGAGACTCACAAGAAAGAGCAGATAATTCAGAAACTCTTCTGGCAGAAGAGATGGCCAAAAGGAACAAAACTTTCCAAGAAAGTAATTTAATGTCCAATGAATGCATAGGTTCAAACGGAGGAGCTTGAAGAGCTCCCAGAACCAAATTCAAACTCCAAGGAGGAGAAATTGACTTAATGACAGGTTTTATACGAACCAAAGCTTGTACAAAACAATGAATATCAGGAAGAATAGCAATCTTTCTGTGAAAAAGAACAGAAAGAGCAGAGATTTGTCCTTTCAAAGAACTTGCGGACAAACCCTTATCTAAACCATCCTGAAGGAACTGTAAAATTCTCGGTATTCTAAAAGAATGCCAGGAAAAATGATGAGAAAGACACCAAGAAATATAAGTCTTCCAGACTCTATAATATATCTCTCGAGATACAGATTTACGAGCCTGTAACATAGTATTAATCACAGAGTCAGAGAAACCTCTTTGACCAAGAATCAAGCGTTCAATCTCCATACCTTTAAATTTAAGGATTTCAGATCCTGATGGAAAAAAGGACCTTGTGACAGAAGGTCTGGTCTTAACGGAAGAGTCCACGGTTGGCAAGAGGCCATCCGGACAAGATCCGCATACCAAAACCTGTGAGGCCATGCCGGAGCTACCAGCAGAACAAACGAGCATTCCTTCAGAATCTTGGAGATTACTCTTGGAAGAAGAACTAGAGGCGGAAAGATATAGGCAGGATGATACTTCCAAGGAAGTAATAATGCATCTACTGCCTCCGCCTGAGGATCCCGGGATCTGGACAGATACCTGGGAAGTTTCTTGTTTAGATGGGACGCCATCAGATCTATTTCTGGAAGTTCCCACATTTGAACAATCTGAAGAAATACCTCTGGGTGAAGAGACCATTCGCCCGGATGCAACGTTTGGCGACTGAGATAATCCGCTTCCCAATTGTCTACACCTGGGATATGAACCGCAGAGATTAGACAGGAGCTGGATTCCGCCCAAACCAAAATTCGAGATACTTCTTTCATAGCCAGAGGACTGTGAGTCCCTCCTTGATGATTGATGTATGCCACAGTTGTGACATTGTCTGTCTGAAAACAAATGAACGATTCTCTCTTCAGAAGAGGCCAAAACTGAAGAGCTCTGAAAATTGCACGGAGTTCCAAAATATTGATCGGTAATCTCACCTCCTGAGATTCCCAAACTCCTTGTGCCGTCAGAGATCCCCACACAGCTCCCCAACCTGTGAGACTTGCATCTGTTGAAATTACAGTCCAGGTCGGAAGCACAAAAGAAGCCCCCTGAATTAAACGATGGTGATCTGTCCACCATGTTAGAGAGTGTCGAACAATCGGTTTTAAAGATATTAATTGAGATATCTTCGTGTAATCCTTGCACCATTGCTTCAGCATACAGAGCTGAAGAGGTCGCATGTGAAAACGAGCAAAGGGGATCGCGTCCGATGCAGCAGTCATAAGACCTAGAATTTCCATGCATAAGGCTACCGAAGGGAATGATTGTGACTGAAGGTTTCGACAAGCTGTAATCAACTTTAGACGTCTCTTGTCTGTTAAAGACAGAGTCATGGACACTGAATCCATCTGGAAACCCAGAAAGGTTACCCTTGTCTGAGGAATCAAAGAACTTTTTGGTAAATTGATCCTCCAACCATGATCTTGAAGAAACAACACAAGTCGATTCGTATGAGATTCTGCTAAATGTAAAGACTGAGCAAGTACCAAGATATCGTCCAAATAAGGAAATACCACAATACCCTGTTCTCTGATTACAGACAGCAGGGCACCGAGAACCTTTGTAAAAATTCTTGGAGCTGTAGCTAGGCCAAACGGCAGAGCCACAAACTGGTAATGCTTGTCCAGAAACGAGAATCTCAGGAACTGATAATGATCTGGATGAATCGGAATATGCAGATATGCATCCTGTAAATCTATTGTGGACATATAATTCCCTTGCTGAACAAAAGGTAAGATAGTCCTTACAGTTACCATCTTGAACGTTGGTATCCTTACATAATGATTCAATATTTTTAGATCCAGAACTGGTCTGAAAGAATTCTCCTTCTTTGGTACAATGAAGAGATTTGAATAAAACCCCATCCCCTGTTCCGGAACTGGAACTGGCATAATTACTCCAGTCAACTCTAGATCTGAAACACATTTCAGAAATGCTTGAGCTTTTACTGGATTTACTGGGACACGGGAAAGAAAAAATCTCTTTGCAGGAGGTCTCAACTTGAAACCAATTCTGTACCCTTCTGAAACAATGCTCTGAATCCAAAGATTGTGAACAGAATTGATCCAAATTTCCTTGAAAAAACGTAACCTGCCCCCTACCAGCTGAGCTGGAATGAGGGCCGCACCTTCATGTGGACTTAGAAGCAGGCTTTGCCTTTCTAGCTGGCTTGGATTTATTCCAGACTGGAGATGGTCTCCAAACTGAAACTGCTCCTGAGGATGAAGGATCAGGCTTTTGTTCTTTGTTGAAACGAAAGGAACGAAAACGATTATTAGCCCTGTTTTTACCTTTAGATTTTTTATCCTGTGGTAAAAAAGTTCCTTTCCCACCAGTAACAGTTGAAATAATGGAATCCAACTGAGAACCAAATAATTTGTTACCCTGGAAAGAAATGGAAAGTAAAGTTGATTTAGAAGCCATATCAGCATTCCAAGTTTTAAGCCATAAAGCTCTTCTAGCTAAAATAGCTAGAGACATAAACCTGACATCAACTCTGATAATATAAAAAATGGCATCACAGATAAAATTATTAGCATGCTGAAGAAGAATAATAATATCATGAGAATCACGATGTGTTACTTGTTGCGCTAAAGTTTCCAACCAAAAAGTTGAAGCTGCAGCAACATCAGCCAAAGATATAGCAGGTCTAAGAAGATTACCTGAACACAGATAAGCTTTTCTTAGAAAGGACTCAATTTTCCTATCTAGAGGATCCTTAAACGAAGTACCATCTGACGTAGGAATAGTAGTACGTTTAGCAAGGGTAGAAATAGCCCCATCAACTTTAGGGATCTTGTCCCAAAATTCTAATCTGTCAGACGGCACAGGATATAATTGCTTAAAACGTTTAGAAGGAGTAAATGAATTACCCAAATTATCCCATTCTTTGGAAATTACTGCAGAAATAGCATTAGGAACAGGAAAAACTTCTGGAATAACCACAGGAGCTTTAAATACCTTATCTAAACGTTTAGAATTAGTATCAAGAGGACCAGAATCCTCTATTTCTAAAGCAATTAGTACTTCTTTAAGTAAAGAACGAATAAATTCCATTTTAAATAAATATGAAGATTTATCAGCATCAACCTCTGAGACAGAATCCTCTGAACCAGAGGAATCATCAGAATCAGAATGATGATGTTCAGTTAAAAATTCATCTGTAGGGAGAGAAGTTTTAAAAGATTTTTTACGTTTACTAGAAGGAGAAATAACAGACATAGCCTTCTTTATGGATTCTGAAACAAAATCTCTTATATTATCAGGAACATTCTGCACCTTAGATGTTGAAGGAACTGCAACAGGCAATGGTACTTTACTAAAGGAAATATTATCTGCTTTAACAAGTTTGTCATGACAATCAATACAAACAACAGCTGGAGGAATAGCTACCAAAAAGTTTACAGCAGATACACTTAGCTTTGGTAGATTCAGCACTTGACAGCGATTTTCCTGTAGTATCTTCTGACTCAGATGCAACGTGAGACATCTTGCAATATGTAAGAGAAAAAACAACATATATATAAAGCAAAATTGATCAAATTCCTTAAATGACAGTTTCAGGAATGGGAAAAAATGCCAAAGAACAAGCTTCTAGCAACCAGAAGCAATAAAAAATGAGACTTAAATAATGTGGAGACAAAAGTGACGCCCATATTTTTTCGCGCCAAATAAGACGCCCACATTATTTGGCGCCTAAATGCTTTTTGGCGCCAAAAATGACGCCACATCCGGAACGCCGACATTTTTGGCGCAAAATAACGTCAAAAAATGACGCAACTTCCGGCGACACGTATGACGCCGGAAACGGAAATAGAATTTTTGCGCCAAAAAAGTCAGCGCCAAGAATGACGCAATAAAATGAAGCATTTTCAGCCCCCGCGAGCCTAACAGCCCACAGGGAAAAAGTCAAATTTTAAGGTAAGAAAAATGTTAAATTAAAATGCATTATCCCAAATATGAAACTGACTGTCTGAAAATAAGGAAAGTTGAACATTCTGAGTCAAGGCAAATAAATGTTTGAATACATATATTTAGAACTTTATAAACAAAGTGCCCAACCATAGCTAGGAGTGTCACAGAAAATAAGACTTACTTACCCCAGGACACTCATCTACATATAGCAGATAGCCAAACCAGTACTGAAACGAGAATCAGCAGAGGTAATGGTATATATAAGAGTATATCGTCGATCTGAAAAGGGAGGTAAGAGATGAATCTCTACGACCGATAACAGAGAACCTATGAAATAGACCCCTTAGAAGGAGATCACTGCATTCAAATAGGCAATACTCTCCTCACATCCCTCTGACATTCACTGCACGCTGAGAGGAAAACCGGGCTCCAACTTGCTGCGGAGCGCATATCAACGTAGAATCTAGCACAAACTTACTTCACCACCTCCATCGGAGGCAAAGTTTGTAAAACTGAATTGTGGGTGTGGTGAGGGGTGTATTTATAGGCATTTTGAGGTTTGGGAAACTTTGCCCCTCCTGGTAGGAATGTATATCCCATACGTCACTAGCTCATGGACTCTTGCTAATTACATGAAAGAAATGCCCTTGCTGAACAAAAGGCAGAATAGTCCTTATAGTCACCATCTTGAATGCTGGTATTCTTACATAACGATTCAAAATTTTTAGATCCAGAACTGATCTGAAAGAATTCTCCTTCTTTGGAACAATGAACAGATTTGAATAAAACCCCAGACCCCGTTCCTGAAAAGAAACTGGCACAATTACCCCAGATAACTCCAGGTCTGAAATGCACTTCAGGAAAGCCTGAGCCTTTACTGGGTTCACTGGAATGCGTGAGAGAAAGAAACTTCTCACAGGCGGTCTTTAATTTGAAACCTATTCTGTACCCTTGAGAAACAATGTTCTGAATCCAATGATTTTGGATTGAATTTATCCAAACATCCTTGTAAAATCTTAATCTGCCCCTACCAGCTGCGCTGGAATGAGGGCCGCACCTTCATGCGGATTTGGGGGCTGATTTTGATTTTCTAAATGGTTTGGATTTATTCCAGACTGGAGAAGGCTTCCAATTGGAAACCGTTCCCTTAGGGGAAGGGTCAGGTTTCTGTTCCTTAGTCTGACGAAAGGAATGAAAACGATTAGCAGCCCTGGCTTTACCCTTAGATTTTTTATCCTGAGGCAGAAAAGCTCCCTTCCCCCCAGTGACAGTTGAAATAATAGAATCCAACTGAGAACCAAATAATTTATTACCTTGGAAAGAAAGAGATAGCAACGTTGATTTAGAAGTCATATCAGCATTCCAAGATTTAAGCCATAAAGTTCTTCTAGCTAAAATAGCTAAAGACATATATCTGACAAATTCTAATGATATCAAAAATGGCATCACAAATGAAATTATTAGCATGTTGAATTAGCTATGCTATATACATTATGATGTTGCGCTAAAGTTTCCAACCAAAAAGTTGAAGAAGCAGCAACATCAACCAAAGAAATAGCATGCCTAAGAAGATGACCTGAACATAAATAAGCCTTCCTTAGATAAGATTCAAGCTTCCTGTCTAAAGGATCTTTAAAAGAAGTACTATCTGCCATAGGAATAGTAGTACGCTTTGCAAGAGTAGACATGGCCCCATCAACTTTGGGGATCTTTTCCCAAAACTCCAACCTATCAGACGGCAAAGGATACAGTTTCTTAAACCTTGAAGGAGTCAATGAAGTACCCAGTCTATTCCATTCCCTAGAAACTACATCTGAAATAGCATCAGGAACTGGAAAAAACTCTGGAATAACTACATGAGGTTTAAAAAACTAATTTAAATGTTTACTGGTTTTAATATCAAGAGGACTAGTCTCCTCCATATCTATTGCAATCAACACCTCCTTTAATAAGGAACGAATATACTCCATTTTAAATAAATATGAAGATTTGTCAGTGTCAATATCTGAGGTAGAATCTTCTGAACCAGATAGATAAAACAGAATGTTGTCGGTCATATAAAAATTCATCAATTTTATGAGAAGTTTTAAAAGACCGTTTACGTTTATTAGAAGGTGGTATGACAGACAAAGCCTTCTGAATAGAATTAGAAACAAAGGAATATCCTGAGCATTAGATGTTGAAGGAATAACAGGTAATGGAGTACTACTAATGGAAATATTTTCTGCATGTAAAAGTTTGTTATGACAATTATCACAAACTACAGCCGGAGGAACAGTTACCACAAGTTTACAACAAATGCACTTAGCTTTGGTAGAACCGACATCAGGCAGCAGGATTCCCAAAGTGGATTCTGAAACAGGATCAGATTGAGACATCTTGCAATATGTAAGAGAAAAAATAACATAAAGCAAAATTATCAATTTCCTTATATGACAATTTCAGGAATGGGAAAGAATGCAAACAGAATAAGCCTCTGGAAACCAGAATCAAAAATGCATGAAGACTTAATGTCAAAAGTCTGGCGCCAAGTATGACGCCCACAACTGACAAAATATTTTTTGGCGCCAAAAACGTCTGCAACAAACACGAGCGTCAGAAATGACGCAACTACGTGAAAATACTCAGTGCCAACTAAGACGCCGGAAATGATGAAAAACGTCAACAAACCTAATTCTTGCGCCAAAAAAAGTCTCGCGCCAAGAATGACGCAATAAATTATAGCATTTTGCGCACCCGCGAGCCTAACAGCCCGCAATTTAGAAAAAACATAATTTATGCTTACCTGATAAATTTATTTCTCTTGTAGTGTATCCAGTCCACGGATCATCCATTACTTATGGGATATTCTCCTTCCCAACAGGAAGTTGCAAGAGGATCACACACAGCAGAGCTGCTATATAGCTCCTCCCCTAACTGTCATATCCAGTCATTCGACCGAAAACAAACAGAGAAAGGAGAAACCATAGGGTGCAGTGGTGACTGTAGTTTAATTAAAATTTAGACCTGCCTTAAAAGGACAGGGCGGGCCGTGGACTGGATACACTACAAGATAAATACATTTATCAGGTAAGCATAACTTATGTTTTCTCTTGTTAAGTGTATCCAGTCCACGGATCATCCATTACTTATGGGATACCAATACCAAAGCTAAAGTACACGGATGATGGGAGGGACAAGGCAGGATTAAGCGGAAGGAACCACTGCCTGAAGAACCTTTCTCCCAAAAACAGCCTCTGAAGAAGCAAAAGTATCAAATTTGTAAAATTTGGAAAAAGTGTGAAGCGAAGACCAAGTCGCAGCCTTGCAAATCTGTTCAACAGAGGCCTCATTTTTAAAGGCCCAGGTGGAAGCCACAGCTCTAGTGGAATGAGCTGTAATGCTTTCAGGGGGCTGCTGTCCAGCAGTCTCATAGGCTAGGCGTATTATGCTCCGAAGCCAAAAGGAAAGAGAGGTTGCCGAAGCTTTTTGACCTCTCCTCTGTCCAGAGTAAACGACAAACAGGGTAGATGTTTGACGAAAATCTTTAGTAGCTTGTAAGTAAAACTTCAAGGCACGGACTACGTCCAGATTATGTAAAAGACGTTCCTTCTTTGAAGAAGGATTAGGACAGAATGATGGAACAACAATCTCTTGATTGATATTCTTGTTAGAAACCACCTTAGGTAAAAACCCAGGTTTGGTACGCAGGACTACCTTATCTGCATGAAAAATCAGATAAGGAGAATCACATTGTAAGGCAGATAGCTCAGAGACTCTCCAAGCCGAGGAAATAGCCATCAAAAACAGAACTTTCCAAGACAAAAGTTTAATATCAATGGAATGAAGGGGTTCAAACTGAACTCCTTGAAGAACCTTAAGAACCAAGTTTAAGCTCCACGGGGGAGCAACAGGTTTAAACACAGGCTTAATTCTAACCAAAGCCTGGCAAAATGCCTGGACGTCTGGAACCTCTGCCAGACGCTTGTGCAAAAGAATAGACAGAGCAGAAATCTGTCCCTTTAAGGAACTAGCTGATAATCCTTTGTCCAAGCCCTCTTGGAGAAGACACAATATTCTAGGAATCCTAACCTTACTCCATGAGTAATTCTTGGATTCACACCAATAAAGATATTTACTCCATATCTTGTGGTAGATTTTCCTGGTAACAGGCTTTCGTGCCTGTATTAAAGTATCAATGACTGACTCGGAGAAGCCACGCTTTGATAGAATCAAGCATTCAATCTCCATGCAGTCAGTCTCAGAGAAATTAGATTTGGATGATTGAAAGGACCTTGTATCAGAAGGTCCTGTCTTGGAGGCAGAGTCCATGGTGGAAAGGATGACATGTCCACTAGGTCTGCATACCAAGTCCTGCGTGGCCACGCAGGTGCTATCAGAATCACTGATGCTCTCTCCTGTTTGATTTTGGCAATCAGTCGAGGGAGCAGAGGAAACGGTGGAAACACATAAGTCAGGTTGAAGAACCAAGGCGCTGCTAGAGCATCTATCAGCGTCGCTTCTGGGTCCCTGGACCTGGATCCGTAACAAGGAAGCTTGGCGTTCTGGCGAGACGCCATGAGATCCAACTCTGGTTTGCCCCAACGATGAATCAACTGAGCAAACACCTCCGGATGGAGTTCCCACTCCCCCGGATGGAAAGTCTGACGACTTAGAAAATCCGCCTCCCAGTTCTCCACGCCTGGGATATGGATTGCTGACAGGTGGCAAGAGTGGTACTCTGCCCAGCGAATTATTTTTGAGACTTCTAACATCGCTAGGGAACTCCTGGTTCCCCCTTGATGGTTTATGTAAGCCACAGTCGTGATGTTGTCCGACTGAAATCTGATGAACCTCAGTGTTGCTAACTGAGGCCAAGCCAGAAGAGCATTGAATATCGCTCTCAACTCCAGAATATTTATTGGAAGGAGTTTCTCCTCCTGAGTCCACGATCCCTGTGCCTTCAGGGAATTCCAGACTGTACCCCAACCTAGAAGGCTGGCATCTGTTGTTACAATTGTCCAATCTGGCCTGCGAAAGGTCATACCCTTGAACAGGTGTACCCAAGACAACCACCAGAGAAGAGAATCTCTGGTCTCTTGATCCAGATTTAGAAGAGGGGACAAATCTGTGTAATCCCCATTCCACTGACTCAGCATGCATAATTGCAGCGGTCTGAGATGAAGGCGCGGAAATGGCACTATGTCCATTGCCGCTACCATTAAGCCGATTACCTCCATACACTGAGCTACCGAAGGGCGCGGAATGGAGTGAAGAACACGGCAAGCATTTAGAAGTTTTGATAACCTGGACTCCGTCAGGTAAATTTTCATTTCTACAGAATCTATAAGAGTCCCTAAGAAGGAGACTCTTGTGAGTGGGGATAGAGAACTCATTTCCTCGTTCACTTTCCACCCGTGCGACCTCAGAAATGCCAGAACTATCTCTGTATGAGACTTGGCAACTTGAAAGCTTGACGCCTGTATCAGGATGTCGTCTAGATACGGAGCCACCGCTATGCCTCACGGTCTTAGAACCGCCAGAAGTGAGCCCAGAACCTTTGTAAAGATTCTCGGGGCTGTAGCCAACCCGAAGGGAAGAGCTACAAATTGGTAATGCCTGTCTAGAAAGGCAAACCTTAGAAACCGATTGATGATCTTTGTGAATCGTTATGTGAAGGTAGGCATCCTTTAAGTCCACTGTGGCCATGTACTGACCTTCTTGGATCATGGGTAGGATGGTCCGAATAGTTTCCATTTTGAAAGATGGAACTCTGAGGAATTTGTTCAAGATCTTTAGATCCAAAATTGGTCTGAAGGTTCCCTCTTTTTTGGGAACCACAAACAGATTTGAATAAAAACCCTGTCCTTGTTCCGTCCGCGGAACTGGATGGATCACTCCCATAACTAGGTGGTCTTGCACACAGCGTAGGAATGCCTCTTTCTTTATCGGATTTGCAGATAGCCTTGAAAGATGAAATCTCCCTTGTGGAGGGGAAGCTTTGAAGTCCAGAAGATATCCCTGAGATATGATCTCCAACGCCCAGGGATCCCGAACATCTCTTGCCCACGCCTGGGCGAAGAGAGAAAGTCTGCCCCCTACTAGATCCGTCGCCGGATAGGGGGCCGTTCCTTCATGCGGTCTTAGAGGCAGCAGCAGGCTTTCTGGCCTGCTTGCCTTTGTTCCAGGACTGGTTAGGTTTCCAGGCCTGCTTAGATTGAGCAAAAGTTCCCTCTTGTTTTGAAGCGGAGGAAGTTGATGCTGCACCTGCCTTGAAATTTCGAAAGGCACGAAAATTAGACTTTTTGGCCTTTGCTTTGGCCCTGTCCTGAGGAAGGGTGTGACCCTTACCTCCAGTAATGTCAGCAATAATTTCCTTCAAACCAGGCCTGAATAAGGTCTGCCCCTTGAAAGGAATGTTGAGTAATTTAGACTTCGAAGTCACGTCAGCTGACCAGGATTTAAGCCATAGCGCCCTACGCGCTTGGATGGCGAATCCGGAATTCTTAGCAGTTAGTTTAGTCAAATGAACAATGGCATCAGAAACAAATGAGTTAGCTAGCTTAAGTGTTCTAAGCTTGTCAATAATTTCAGTCAATGGAGCTGTATGGATGGCCTCTTCCAGGGCCTCAAACCAGAATGCCGCCGCGGCCGTGACAGGCGCAATGCATGCAAGGGGCTGTAAAATAAAACCTTGTTGAATAAACATTTTCTTAAGGTAACCCTCCAATTTTTTATCCATTGGATCTGAAAAAGCACAACTGTCCTCAACCGGGATAGTAGTACGCTTTGCTAAAGTAGAAACTGCTCCCTCCACCTTAGGGACCGTCTGCCATAAGTCCCGTGTAGTGGCGTCTATTGGAAACATTTTTCTAAATATAGGAGGTGGGGAAAAAGGCACACCCGGTCTATCCCACTCCTTGCTAATAATTTCTGTAAGCCTTTTAGGTATAGGAAAAACATCAGTACACACCGGTACCGCATAGTATTTATCCAGCCTACACAATTTCTCTGGTACTGCAACTGTGTTACAGTCATTCAGAGCAGCTAATACCTCCCTAAGCAACACACGTAGGTTCTCAAGCTTAAATTTAAAATTAGAAATCTCTGAATCAGGTTTCCCCGAATCAGAGATGTCACCCACAGACTGAAGCTCTCCGTCCTCATGATCTGCATATTGTGACGCAGTATCAGACATGGCCCTTACAGCATCTGCGCGCTCTGTATTTATCCTAACCCCAGAGCAATCGCGCTTGCCTCTTAATTCAGGCAACCTGGATAATACCTCTGACAGGGTATTATTCATGATTGCAGCCATGTCCTGCAAGGTAATCGCTATGGGCGTCCCTGATGTAATTGGCGCCATATTAGCGTGCATCCCCTGAGCATTCTCCTATGGGGCTCCACCATGGCTTTCAAACATAATGAACAAGTAGTTTCCTCTGTGTCAGACATGTTTAAACAGACTAGCAATGAGACTAGCAAGCTTGGAAAACACTTTAAACAAGTTTACAAGCAATATAAAAAACATTACTGCACCTTTAAGAAACACAAATTTTGTCAAAATTTGAAATAACAGTGAAAAAAGGCAGTTACACTAACAAAATTTTTAGTGTATGTAACAAGTTAGCAGAGCATTGCACCCACTTGCAAATGGATGATTAACCCCTTAATACCCAAAATGGAATAATAAAAGACAAAAACGTTTTTTTTTTGTTTTTTTTTCCCAGTCACAACAACTGCCACAGCTCTACTGTGGCTTTTTACCTCCCTCAAAAACGACTTTGAAGCCTTTTGAGCCCTCCAGAGATGTCCTGGATCATGCAGAGGGAAACTGAATGTCTCTGTCAGTATTTTTAACTGCACAGAAAAGCACTAAAAAAGGCCCCTCCCACTCATATTACAACAGTGGAAAGCCTAAGGAAACTGTTACTAGGCAAAATTCAAGCCAGCCATGTGGAAAAAAACTAGGCCCCAATACGTTTTATCACCAAATACATATAAAAACGATTAAACATGCCAGCAAACGTTTTATATTACATTTTTATAAGAGTATGCATCTCTATTAATAAGCCTGATACCAGTCGCTATCACTGCATTTAAGGCTTTACTTACATTAGTTCGGTATCAGCAGCATTTTCTAGCAAATTCCATCCCTAGAAAAATATTAACTGCACATACCTTATTGCAGGAAAATCTGCACGCCATTCCCTCTCTGAAGTTACCTCACTCCTCAGAATATGTGAGAACAGCCATGGATCTTAGTTACTTCTGCTAAGATCATAGAAAACGCAGGCAGATTCTTCTTCTAAATACTGCCTGAGATAAACAGTACACTCCGGCACCATTTAAAAATAACAAACTTTTGATTGAAGAATAAACTAAGTATAAAACACCACACTCCTCTTACGACCTCCATCTTGGTTGAGGCTTGCAAGAGAATGACTGGATATGACAGTTAGGGGAGGAGCTATATAGCAGCTCTGCTGTGGGTGATCCTCTTGCAACTTCCTGTTGGGAAGGAGAATATCCCATAAGTAATGGATGATCCGTGGACTGGATACACTTAACAAGAGAAAAGTAAATTTGAAAAATTTCAGGTAAGAATTTTTTTTCTATATGTGCATTTCCCAAATAGAAACTGACAGTCTGCAAAAAGGAAATATACTGATAAACCTGAATCATGGCAAATATAAGTACAAACATTATATTTAGAACTTTACATTTTAAAGCGCCAAACCATAGCTGAGAGTGTCTTAATAAAGGAAAACATACTTACCAAAAGACACTCATCTACATAAAGTAGATGGCCAAACCAGTACTGAAACGAGAATCAGCAGAGGTAATGGTATATAAGAGTATATCGTCGATCTGAAAAGGGAGGTAGGAGATGAATCTCTACGACCGATAACAGAGAACCTATGAAATAGATCCCCGTTAGGATGACCATTGCATTCAATAGGTAATACTCTCTTCACATCCCTCTGTCATTCACTGCACTCTGAGAGGAACCGGGCTTCAGCATGCTGAGAAGCACATATCAACGTAGAAATCTAGCACAAACTTACTTCACCACCTCCATAGGAGGCAAAGTTTGTAAAACTGAATTGTGGGTGTGGTGGGGGGTGTATTTATAGGCATTTTGAGGTTTGGGAAACTTTGCCCCTCCTGGTAGGAATGTATATCCCATACGTCACTGGCTCATGGACTCTTGCCAATTGCATAAAAAAAAGAAAAGAAAAAGTAAGCCTACTCAGGCTTTCTATACCAGGGCAGCAACCTGTTAGGAAAACGCAGCAAAGCACACTTTACAAGTTCCTAGCTGCTTAAAAGCCACCACTGCCCTACTGAAGAGACTGACGTGGACTAAGGCTAAACCCCAGAAAAGATCAGAGCAAACCTACTCTGCTTTAAAAATAATAAAATCTTGATTGAAGAAAACTTCTCATCAGACACCTAAACTTCACCTCCTCCTTGCACTGTAGGCAAAGAGAATGATAGGAGGTTATGGGTAAGGGAAGTGAAATATATAGCAGCTTTGCTGTGGTGCTCTTTGTCTCCTTCTTCTGGCCAGGAGTAATATTCCCACTAGTAATTGATGATTCCGTGGACTCACCATATCTTAGAGAAAAAAAAAAAAGGCTCTTGAGAGGTGACATGATTACTTTATATAAATATATTCAATGCCCATATACAGAGCTGGCAGAAGCTCTGTTTATTCCAAGAAAATGATTTGTGACAAGAGGTCACAATTTAAGGCTGGAGGAAAGGAGATTTAATCTCCTTAAACGGAAATGTGTTTTCACTGTAAGAGCAATAAAATTGTGGAACTCATTACCAAAGGAGGTAGTGAATGCCAATACCTCAGATACATTTAAAAACAGAATTTATGCTTACCTGATAAATTACTTTCTCCAACGGTGTGTCCGGTCCACGGCGTCATCCTTACTTGTGGGATATTCTCTTCCCCAACAGGAAATGGCAGAGTCCCAGCAAAGCTGGTCACATGATCCCTCCTAGGCTCCGCCCACCCCAGTCATTCGACCGACGGACAGGAGGAAATATATATAGGAGAAACCATATGATACCGTGGTGACTGTAGTTAGAGAAAATAATTCATCAGACCTGATTAAAAAACCAGGGCGGGCCGTGGACCGGACACACCGTTGGAGAAAGTAATTTATCAGGTAAGCATAAATTCTGTTTTCTCCAACATAGGTGTGTCCGGTCCACGGCGTCATCCTTACTTGTGGGAACCAATACCAAAGCTTTAGGACACGGATGAAGGGAGGGAGCAAATCAGGTCACCTAAATGGAAGGCACCACGGCTTGCAAAACCTTTCTCCCAAAAATAGCCTCCGAAGAAGCAAAAGTATCAAATTTGTAAAATTTGGCAAAAGTGTGCAGTGAAGACCAAGTCGCTGCCTTACATATCTGGTCAACAGAAGCCTCGTTCTTGAAGGCCCATGTGGAAGCCACAGCCCTAGTGGAGTGAGCTGTGATTCTTTCAGGAGGCTGCCGTCCGGCAGTCTCATAAGCCAATCGGATAATGCTTTTAAGCCAAAAGGAAAGAGAGGTAGAAGTCGCTTTTTGACCTCTCCTTTTACCAGAATAAACAACAAACAAGGAAGATGTTTGTCTGAAATCTTTGGTAGCCTCTAAATAGAATTTTAGAGCACGGACTACGTCCACATTGTGTAACAAACGTTCCTTCTTTGAAACTGGATTCGGACACAAAGAAGGTACAACTATCTCCTGGTTAATATTTTTGTTAGAAACAACTTTCGGAAGAAAACCAGGCTTAGTACGCAAAACCACCTTATCTGCATGGAACACCAGATAGGGCGGAGAACACTGCAGAGCAGATAACTCTGAAACTCTTCTAGCAGAAGAAATTGCAACCAAAAACAAAACTTTCCAAGATAATAACTTAATATCTACGGAATGTAAGGGTTCAAACGGAACCCCTTGAAGAACTGAAAGAACTAGATTTAAACTCCAGGGAGGAGTCAAAGGTCTATAAACAGGCTTGATCCTAACCAGAGCCTGAACAAATGCTTGAACATCTGGCATAGCTGCCAGTCGTTTGTGTAGTAAGACAGATAAAGCAGAAATCTGTCCCTTAAGAGAACTTGCAGATAATCCTTTCTCCAAACCTTCTTGTAGAAAGGATAGAATCTTAGGAATCTTTATCTTGTTCCATGGTAATCCTTTGGATTCACACCAACAGATATATTTTTTCCATATTTTATGGTAAATTTTTCTAGTTACAGGCTTCCTAGCCTGAATCAGAGTATCTATTACAGAATCTGAAAATCCACGCTTTGATAAAATCAAGCGTTCAATCTCCAAGCCGTCAGCTGGAGGGAAACCAGATTCGGATGTTCGAATGGACCTTGAACAAGAAGGTCCTGTCTCAAAGGTAGCTTCCATGGTGGAGCCGATGACATATTCACCAGGTCTGCATACCAAGTCCTTCGTGGCCACGCAGGAGCTATCAAGATCACCGAAGCCCTCTCCTGAATGATCCTGGCTACCAGCCTGGGAATGAGAGGAAACGGTGGGAATACATAAGCTAGGTTGAAGGTCCAAGGTGCTACTAGTGCATCAACTAGAGTCGCCTTTGGATCCCTGGATCTGGACCCGTAGCAAGGAACCTTGAAGTTCTGACGAGACGCCATCAGATCCATGTCTGGAATGCCCCATAATTGAGTTATTTGGGCAAAGATTTCCGGATGGAGTTCCCACTCCCCCAGATGGAATGTCTGACGACTCAGAAAATCCGCTTCCCAATTTTCCACTCCTGGGATGTGGATTGCAGACAAGTGGCAGGAGTGATCCTCCGCCCATTGAATTATTTTGGTCACTTCTTCCATCGCCAGGGAACTCCTTGTTCCCCCCTGATGATTGATATATGCAACACTCGTCATGTTGTCTGATTGAAACCTTATGAATTTGGCCATTGCTAGTTGAGGCCAAGCTTTGAGAGCATTGAATATCGCTCTCAGTTCCAGAATGTTTATCGGGAGAAGAGATTCTTCCCGAGACCATAGACCCTGAGCTTTCAGGGGTTCCCAGACCGCGCCCCAGCCCACCAGACTGGCGTCGGTCGTGACGATGACCCACTCTGGTCTGCGGAAGCTCATTCCCTGTGACAGATTTCCAGGGTCAGCCACCAACGGAGTGAATCTCTGGTCTTTTGATCTACTTGAATCGTCGGAGACAAGTCTGTATAATCCCCATTCCACTGTCTGAGCATGCACAGTTGTAATGGTCTTAGATGAATTTGTGCAAAAGGAACTATGTCCATTGCTGCAACCATCAATCCTATTACTTCCATGCACTGCGCTATGGAAGGACGAAGAACAGAATGAAGTACTTGACAAGAGCTTAGAATTTTTGATTTTCTGACCTCTGTCAGAAAAATCCTCATTTCTAAGGAATCTATTATTGTTCCCAAGAAGGGAACTCTTGTTGACGGGGACAGAGAACTTTTTTCTTTGTTCACCTTCCATCCGTGAGATCTGAGAAAGGCTAGGACGATGTCCGTATGAGCCTTTGCTTTTGACAGAGACGACGCTTGAATCAGGATGTCGTCCAAGTAAGGTACTACTGCAATGCCCCTTGGTCTTAGAACCGCTAGAAGGGACCCTAGTACCTTTGTGAAAATCCTTGGAGCAGTGGCTAATCCAAATGGAAGTGCCACAAACTGGTAATGCTTGTCCAGAAAAGCGAACCTTAGGAACTGATGATGTTCCTTGTGGATAGGAACATGTAGGTACGCATTCTTTAAATCCACGGTAGTCATAAATTGATTTTCCTGGATAGTAGGTAGGATCGTTCGAATAGTTTCCATTTTGAACGATGGAACCTTGAGAAATTTGTTTAGGATCTTGAGATCCAAAATTGGTCTGAATGTTCCCTCTTTTTTGGGAACTATGAACAGGTTGGAATAAAAACCCATCCCTTGTTCTCTTATTGGAACAGGATGAATCACTCCCATTTTTAACAGGTTTTCTACACAATGTAAGAATGCCTGTCTTTTTATTTGGTTTGAAGATAATTGAGACCTGTGGAACCTTCCCTTTGGGGGTAGTTCCTTGAATTCCAGGAGATAACCTTGAGAAACTATTTCTAGCGCCCAAGGATCCTGAACATCTCTTGCCCAAGCCTGAGCAAAGAGAGAAAGTCTGCCCCCCACCAGATCCGGTCCCGGATCGGGGGCCATCCCTTCATGCTGTTTTGGTAGCAGTGGTAGGCTTCTTGGCCTGCTTACCCTTGTTCCAGCCTTGCATTGGTCTCCAGGCTGGTTTGGGTTGTGAAGTATTAACCTCTTGCTTAGAGGATGTAGAATTAGAGGCTGGTCCGTTTCTGCGAAAGGGACGAAAAACAGAATTTATGTTTACCTGATAAATTACTTTCTCCAACGGTGTGTCCGGTCCACGGCGTTATCCTTACTTGTGGGATATTCTCTTCCCCAACAGGAAATGGCAAAGAGCCCAGCAAAGCTGGTCACATGATCCCTCCTAGGCTCCGCCTACCCCAGTCATTCGACCAACGTTAAGGAGGAATATTTGCATAGGAGAAACCATATGGTACCGTGGTGACTGTAGTTAAAGAAAATAAATTATCAGACCTGATTAAAAAAACCAGGGCGGGCCGTGGACCGGACACACCGTTGGAGAAAGTAATTTATGAGGTAAACATAAATTCTGTTTTCTCCAACATAGGTGTGTCCGGTCCACGGCGTCATCCTTACTTGTGGGAACCAATACCAAAGCTTTAGGACACGGATGAAGGGAGGGAGCAAATCAGGTCACCTAAATGGAAGGCACCACGGCTTGCAAAACCTTTCTCCCAAAAATAGCCTCAGAAGAAGCAAAAGTATCAAACTTGTAAAATTTGGTAAAAGTGTGCAGTGAAGACCAAGTCGCTGCCCTACATATCTGATCAACAGAAGCCTCGTTCTTGAAGGCCCATGTGGAAGCCACAGCCCTAGTGGAATGAGCTGTGATTCTTTCGGGAGGCTGCCGTCCGGCAGTCTCGTAAGCCAATCTGATGCTGCTTTTAATCCAAAAAGAGAGAGAGGTAGAAGTTGCTTTTTGACCTCTCCTTTTACCGGAATAAACAACAAACAAGGAAGATGTTTGTCTAAAATCCTTTGTAGCATCTAAATAGAATTTTAGAGCGCGAACAACATCCAAATTGTGCAACAAACGTTCCTTCTTTGAAACTGGTTTCGGACACAGAGAAGGTACGATAATCTCCTGGTTAATGTTTTTGTTAGAAACAACTTTCGGAAGAAAACCAGGTTTAGTACGCAAAACCACCTTATCTGCATGGAACACCAGATAAGGAGGAGAACACTGCAGAGCAGATAATTCTGAAACTCTTCTAGCAGAAGAAATTGCAACCAAAAACAAAACTTTCCAAGATAATAATTTAATATCAACGGAATGCAAGGGTTCAAACGGAACCCCCTGAAGAACTGAAAGAACTAAATTGAGACTCCAGGGAGGAGTCAAAGGTTTGTAAACAGGCTTGATTCTAACCAGAGCCTGAACAAAGGCTTGAACATCTGGCACAGCTGCCAGCTTTTTGTGAAGTAACACCGACAAGGCGGAAATCTGTCCCTTCAGGGGACTTGCAGATAATCCTTTTTCCAATCCTTCTTGAAGGAAGGATAGAATCCTAGGAATCTTAACCTTGTCCCAAGGGAATCCTTTAGATTCACACCAACAGATATATTTTTTCCAAATCTTGTGGTAAATCTTTCGAGTTACAGGCTTTCTGGCCTGAACAAGAGTATCGATAACAGAATCTGAGAATCCTCGCTTCGATAAAATCAAGCGTTCAATCTCCAAGCAGTCAGCTGGAGTGAAACCAGATTCGGATGTTCGAACGGACCCTGAACAAGAAGGTCTCGTCTCAAAGGTAGCTTCCAAGGTGGAGCCGATGACATATTCACCAGATCTGCATACCAAGTCCTGCGTGGCCACGCAGGAGCTATCAAGATCACCGACGCCCTCTCCTGATTGATCCTGGCTACCAGCCTGGGGATGAGAGGAAACGGCGGGAACACATAAGCTAGTTTGAAGGTCCAAGGTGCTACTAGTGCATCCACTAGAGCCGCCTTGGGATCCCTGGATCTGGACCCGTAGCAAGGAACTTTGAAGTTCTGACGAGAGGCCATTAGATCCATGTCTGGAATGCCCCACAGCTGAGTGACTTGGGCAAAGATTTCCGGATGGAGTTCCCACTCCCCCGGATGCAATGTCTGACAACTCAGAAAATCCGCTTCCCAATTTTCCACTCCTGGGATGTGGATAGCAGACAGGTGGCAGGAGTGAGACTCCGCCCATAGAATGATTTTGGTCACTTCTTCCATCGCTAGGGAACTCCTTGTTCCCCCCTGATGGTTGATGTACGCAACAGTCGTCATGTTGTCTGATTGAAACCGTATGAACTTGGTCCTCGCTAGCTGAGGCCAAGCCTTGAGAGCATTGAATATCGCTCTCAGTTCCAGAATATTTATCGGTAGAAGAGATTCTTCCCGAGACCAAAGACCCTGAGCTTTCAGGGATCCCCAGACCGCGCCCCAGCCCATCAGACTGGCGTCGGTCGTGACAATGACCCACTCGGGTCTGCGGAATGTCATCCCTTGTGACAGGTTGTTCAGGGACAGCCACCAACGGAGTGAGTCTCTGGTCCTCTGATTTACTTGTATCTTTGGAGACAAGTCTGTATAGTCCCCATTCCACTGACTGAGCATGCACAGTTGTAATGGTCTTAGATGAATGCGCGCAAAAGGAACTATGTCCATTGCCGCTACCATCAACCCGATCACTTCCATGCACTGAGCTATGGAAGGAAGAGGAACGGAATGAAGTATCCGACAAGAGTCTAGAAGTTTTGTTTTTCTGGCCTCTGTTAGAAAAATCCTCATTTCTAAGGAGTCTATAATTGTTCCCAAGAAGGGAACCCTTGTTGACGGGGATAGAGAACTCTTTTCCACGTTCACTTTCCAGCCGTGAGATCTGAGAAAGGCCAGGACGATGTCCGTGTGAGCCTTTGCTTGAGGAAGGGACGACGCTTGAATCAGAATGTCGTCCAGGTAAGGTACTACTGCAATGCCCCTTGGTCTTAGCACCGCTAGAAGGGACCCTAGTACCTTTGTGAAAATCCTTGGAGCAGTGGCTAATCCGAAAGGAAGCGCCACGAACTGGTAATGTTTGTCCAGGAATGCAAACCTTAGGAACCGATGATGTTCCTTGTGGATAGGAATATGTAGATACGCATCCTTTAAATCCACCGTGGTCATGAATTGACCTTCCTGGATGGAAGGAAGAATAGTTCGAATGGTTTCCATCTTGAACGATGGAACCTTGAGAAACTTGTTTAAGATCTTGAGATCTAAGATTGGTCTGAACGTTCCCTCTTTTTTGGGAACTATGAACAGATTGGAGTAGAACCCCATCCCTTGTTCTCTTAATGGAACAGGATGAATCACTCCCATCTTTAACAGGTCTTCTACACAATGTAAGAACGCCTGTCTTTTTATGTGGTCTGAAGACAACTGAGACCTGTGGAACCTCCCCCTTGGGGGAAGTCCCTTGAATTCCAGAAGATAACCCTGGGAGACTATTTCTAGCGCCCAAGGATCCAGAACGTCTCTTGCCCAAGCCTGAGCGAAGAGAGAGAGTCTGCCCCCCACCAGATCCGGTCCCGGATCGGGGGCCAATATTTCATGCTGTCTTGGTAGCAGTGGCAGGTTTCTTGGCCTGCTTTCCCTTGTTCCAGCCTTGCATTGGTCTCCAAGCTGGCTTGGCTTGAGAAGTATTACCCTCTTGCTTAGAGGACGTAGCACTTTGGGCTGGTCCGTTTTTACGAAAGGGACGAAAATTAGGTCTATTTTTTGCCTTGAAAGGCCGATCCTGAGGAAGGGCGTGGCCCTTACCCCCAGTGATATCAGAGATAATCTCTTTCAAGTCAGGGCCAAACAGCGTTTTCCCCTTGAAAGGAATGTTTAGTAGCTTGTTCTTGGAAGACGCATCAGCCGACCAAGATTTCAACCAAAGCGCTCTGCGCGCCACAATAGCAAACCCAGAATTCTTAGCCGCTAACCTAGCCAATTGCAAAGTGGCGTCTAGGGTGAAAGAATTAGCCAATTTGAGAGCATTGATTCTGTCCATAATCTCCTCATAAGGAGGAGAATCACTATCGAGCGCCTTTATCAGTTCATCAAACCAGAAACATGCGGCTGTAGTGACAGGGACAATGCATGAAATTGGTTGTAGAAGGTAACCCTGCTGAACAAACATCTTTTTAAGCAAACCTTCTAATTTTTTATCCATAGGATCCTTGAAAGCACAACTATCCTCTATGGGTATAGTGGTGCGTTTGTTTAAAGTAGAAACCGCTCCCTCGACCTTGGGGACTGTCTGCCATAAGTCCTTTCTGGGGTCGACCATAGGAAACAATTTTTTAAATATGGGGGGAGGGACGAAAGGAATACCGGGCCTTTCCCATTCTTTATTAACAATGTCCGCCACCCGCTTGGGTATAGGAAAAGCTTCTGGGAGCCCCGGCACCTCTAGGAACTTGTCCATTTTACATAGTTTCTCTGGGATGACCAACTTTTCACAATCATCCAGAGTGGATAATACCTCCTTAAGCAAAATGCGGAGATGTTCCAACTTAAATTTAAATGCAATCACATCAGGTTCAGCCTGTTGAGAAATGTTCCCTGAATCAGTAATTTCTCCCTCAGACAAAACCTCCCTGGCCCCCTCAGATTGGGTTAGGGGCCCTTCCGAGATATTAATATCAGCGTTGTCATGCTCTTCAGTAACTAGAACAGAGCAGCCACGCTTACGCTGACAAGGGTTCATTTTGGCTAAAATGTTTTTGACAGAATTATCCATTACAGCCGTTAATTGTTGCATAGTAAGGAGTATTGGCGCGCTAGATGTACTAGGGGCCTCCTGGGTGGGCAAGACTCGTGTAGACGAAGGAGGGAATGATGCAGTACCATGCTTACTCCCCTCACTTGAGGAATCATCTTGGGCATCATTGTCATTATCACATAAATCACATTTATTTAAATGAATAGGAATTCTGGCTTCCCCACATTCAGAACACAGTCTATCTGGTAGTTCAGACATGTTAAACAGGCATAAACTTGATAAGAAAGTACAAAAAACGTTTTAAAATAAAACCGTTACTGTCACTTTAAATTTTAAACTGAACACACTTTATTACTGCAATTGCGAAAAAACATGAAGGAATTGTTCAAAATTCACCAAATTTTCACCACAGTGTCTTAAAGCCTTAAAAGTATTGCACACCAAATTTGGAAGCTTTAACCCTTAAAATAACGGAAC